>NC_043962.1:7163819-7888084 GCF_902148855.1 Sphaeramia orbicularis | reverse complement strand
ACTTCACTATTAAATGTATATGTTACATTCTGCTGTTGATATGAACATTTCATCATGTTAACATGTGTGGTTGTGTTCATTTTCAAACACATTACAAACATAAACCTGTAATAACAGTTTGAGAAGAAATAGTTTTGAAAGCATCAGCGTCGTTATACATTTACTGGTCGGGTTCTGTCCATCAGGAGGCCCCGATGGAGGTTTAGGACTGGTGTTGCCATGGTTACAGGTGAGATGCTTGTCCTGGGAGGGCTTTGGCGTCCAGGTAGGTGATGATGTCCTTGACCCAGGGATGAGAAGGTCGGAGCACATCTGACGACCCATCACCGTCTTCAACCTGAGGGAGATAGACAAAAGGTTCAGTCAGTGATGATGATGATGATGATGATGACGATGATGATGATGATGACGATGGTACTCACAGAACGCCGGCGTTGGAGCACATCTGGCTGGTCTTGATGTATCCGACAATCTTCTCCTTGGGAACCGGCGTCTCATTGAAGGCGGAAACAGCATTTTTTGGGACCAGCTCCACGAAGACCTGAAAAAACAAAAAAAAACATTAAAAAACACTGAAATGAAGCAAATATTATATCTGTTTAATCACATTTAGTAAATAGTAAAGAGTCAGAATGTAAAGAAGCAAAAAAAAAACAAAACAAAACAAAAAAAAAAACTAAAACTAACAACACTGCATCTGACTGAAGAAAAGAAAAACATAAAAACCTAATTAACTCAACCCATAAAGACCCAGTGTTACTTTTGTGGCAGTTCCAAATATTTTTTTTCTCTATATTTAACTTTCCTTAAGTGATTTATCACAATCTGTTATTCATTCATTCATTTATTTGTTTTGAGCAGAAGAAAAAAGCAAACATCTTTTGTGTACAAGGAACTAATGGCAGAACAGATACATTAAAAACAAAGGTGATCAAGACAAAATAGTAATTGCCATGTACACCAGTAATAACAAAATAAATTCAACATGTCCTGCTCGAAAAGAAGTGGGGAAGAAAACTTATTAAATCCCACCCCATCTCACATTATACAACAGAACACATGACCTTTGCTTCTTTAATGATATAGTAACATCTGTTTAGTCCTAATAATGTAAATAACAGATAGAAAACAGATGAGGAAAACTGATGTGTATTATATTTAGCAATTATCTAAATGATAGTCTGCAGAACTTATAATGCAAAATATTTAAACAATAATCACAGACCAATTCCTTCAGCTATCAGTTTTAAACTCTGACATTTTAGTCATTTTATATGAGATTTTTCTCTTTTTTAATGTTAGCAGAACCAATGGGGTTTTAGTCTGCATTAGTATTTATTGATTATTTATCATTGATTATTTAAATGCATTATTCGTAGTTGTTTTCAATGATCTAGTTTGTGCTCTGACTTATTTATTATATTGTCACATTGCACTTTGGATGTGGGCTGATGTCTGTGGTAAGCTGTAAATGAATTGTCCGTATGGATAAATAAAGTTTTCAGAATCTGAATCTGAATCAACAGTGGTAATGGAAGTGATACAGAAATGGTAAACAACGACAAGTACAAACCAACAAAGGTAAGAAAGAGCCAAGGATGGAATGGCCCGGCAATTAACAATAAGCCCCGCCCTCCTTGTACTGTAACCAGACCATCTGCTATGACATAATTCTGTTTGTGGTTGTTTTTTTTCTTTTCTCCAGCAATTAGGTATTTTCCTATTTAATCCACTAATCATGTAGATATTCATAAAATCTCAGTAAATTTAAAGGTTATTATATCAAAAAAAAGAGAAAACTGAAGAAAAAGTTACTTTTCGGTCAAATCTATCGTTCACTGAACATAAACCCACTGTTATTGATCCAACTCCATGGGTTTTACTGGTGAATCATATTGTAGAGGATGACGGTGTTTCCATGGTAACTACGGAGCCTCTGAACGTCCAAATGGGTCATATCTAATGACCATGAAAGATGACAAACTGTATTTTACACCAATTATTTACATGTATTAATCGGATTAGCAGTTAAGAAGTTATTAAACATTTTAAATCAGTAGATGGTTTTAGTTGTCAGTGGCTGTTTTTAAGTTTTTATGAGTTAAATAAACAGAATGACATAAAAGTCTAATCTAAAATGTAAATTTTTAATAAAGAATTGTTTCTCAAGATGAATTTCAAAATCCAAACATGACTGATTTTAACAGTTTTATTTAGAAAAGTAACTTAATTTATTCATTATTGTAGGTTACATACGGTATTATAATAAACTAGATCATTAATAATAAAATGTGAGTCAATGCTTCATTTGCAAAATTATCAATAAACTATTAAACCTGGAGTAATAATGGTGTTAAATTCAGAGATTATATGAAAGCAGTTTATAAAGACGGTTCACTGATACAGAACATGTGGTAATGAACCTGTTAAATGTTGGTCCAGGTCAGGTCATATGGCCCCCCAGGCCTCAGGTCATACGTCCAATCCCCCCCAGGTCTAGGTCCAGGTCCAAGTCATATGTCCAACCCCCCCCACCCCCAGGTCCAGGTCCAGGTCATACATCCAATCCCCCCTCTAGGCCTCAGGTCATAAGGTCAAAGTCCAATCCCCCCCTAGGCCTCAGGTCATATGTCCAGTCCCCCCAGGTCCAGGTCTAGGTCATACATCCAACCCCCCCCAGGCCTCAGGTTCTATATCCTCTGACTCCCGCCCCCCAGCCCCCCAGCCCCCCCTCAGGCCTCACCTTGGGTCAGTGTGACAGCAGCCAGCATGAGGACGAACACAGACAGACTGAAGCGGGCCATGTTGGTCAGGGTCAACAGGTATGATCCAGGTGCAGGTCTAGGTCTAGGTCCAGGTGGGTCTCAGATGAACTAGTTCAGCTCTTCCGTGGACTCGGCTCCATCCTGGTCTTTTATCGTACTGACACAGAAACCCCCACCCCGGCCCCACCCCCACTTTGGGAAATCACTGTGACGTGTCAAAGGTCGGGGCTGCACCGGCGCTGGCGGGTGTGTAACGGATCGGTATCAGTTCCCTAAATGTAAATAACCATGTGACAGAGAAACAGGAACCAGACAGTCACTCTGAATAAACCTGTTCGAGTACCAGTACTTTCCCTGTTGTTTACCGGGGTTTGTACTGATGTTTCAGAGGAACCACCGAGGGTCCAGTCCCCCACTGGACATGTTTACACCAGTCCACCCTGTGGGACTGGGTTCATGGGACCCAGTGGGACTTCCACTCTGAAGCAGGTTTATCACAGCACAGGTCATGGCCTGGACTCAGACTGTTGGGGGATTCTTACGGGGTTTTCCTACAAAATGGAATTCACAACAGCTGATAGTTTGAATGAAAACATGAAATACCAGCTGAGAATGAAGAATACAAATGAAAATGTAGGTTTAAACAGAAACTACAACATTCATCAGTTGACTGTTGTACATGTTGACTCTCCCCTTCTTTATTTTTTTCTAATCTTTATTTAACTGAAGGAGATTTTACAAAATACACTATATTGCCAAAAGTATTTGCTCACCTGCCTTGACTCACATATGAATTTCAGGTCCATCCCATTCCTAGTCATGGGTTCAGTCTGACGTGGGTCCACCCTTTGCAGCTATAACAGCTTCAACTCTTCTGGGAAGGCTGTCCACAAGGTTTAGGAGTGTGTTCATGGGAATTTTGGACCATTCTTCCAAAGCGCAATTGTGAGGTCACACACTGATGTTGGACAGAAGGTCTGGCTCTCAGTCTCCGCTCTAATTCATCCAAAGGTGTTCTATGGGGTTGAGGTCAGGACTGTGTGCAGGCCAGTCCAGTTCATCCACACCAGACTCTGTCTCCATGTCTTTATGGACCTTGCTTTGTGCACTGGTGCACAGTCATGTTGGAAGAGGAAGGGGCCAGCTCCAAACTGTTCCCACAAAGTTGGGAGCATGGAATTGTCCAGATGTCTTGGTCTGCTGAAGCATTCCCAGTTCCTTTCACTGGAACTAAGGGGCCAAGCCCAGCTCCTGAAAAACACCCCACACCATAATCCCCCCTCCACCAAACTTTACACTTGGCACAATGCGCTCCCACAAGTATCGTTCTCCTGGCAACCGCCAAACCCAGACCATTCCATCAGATTGCCAGATGGAAAAGCATGATTGGTCACTCCAGAGAAGGCTCCTCCACTGATCTACAGTCCAGTGGCGGCGTGCTTTACACCACTGCATCCACCGCTTTGCATTGCACTTGCTGATGTATGGCTTGGATGCAGCTGCTCGGCCACGGAAACCCATTCCATGAAGTTCTCTGCACACTGTTCTGGAGCTAATCTGAAGGCCACATGAAGTTTGGAGGTCTGTACCATTGACTCTGCAGAAAGTTGGCGACCTGTTCACACTCTGCGCCTCAGCATCCGCTGACCCCGCTCCGTCAGTTTACGTGGCCTACCACTTTGTGGCTGAGTTGCTGTCGTTCCCAAACACTTCCACTTTCTTCTAATACAGCTGACAGTTGACTGTGGAATATTTAGGAGTGAGGAAATTTCACGACTGGATTTGTTGCACAGGTGGCATCCTATTACAGTTCCACACTGGAATTCACTGAGCTCCTGAGAGCGACCCATTCTGTCACAAATGTTTGTAAAAGCAGTCTGCATGCCTAGGGCTGGATTTTATACACCTGTGGACATGGAAGTGATTGGAACACCTGATTCTGATTATTTGGATGGGTGAGCCAATACTTTTGGCAATATAGTGTATAACAAAACACAAAAAACATACCCATCTATACTTAATAACCATACACATATATTTCCCCACCCACATATACACCCACTCATAAAAATACACACTTGCTCATATTCACAATAGTAAATAAAAAATAAAATATCTGATTGTTCCCTTCTGCTCTCTCCCAGTTCACTCTAGTAGTTATTTATTGTTTTTAACTTATAGTCTCTTCACTATACTTGTGAGTCTTGGATTCATCTGTTCTCTTTTCTTTTGTTCTGTTTTGTTTGGTCACTGTTTTTGTCTGCTGGGGACTTTTGCCAGGTCATCACTGTAAATGAGAAGCTGTTCTCAACTGATTTTACCTGGTAAAATAAAGTAATAAATAATATAATAATAATAATAATAATAATAATAATAATAATAATAATAATAATAATAATAATAATAAACAGTTTTCTATAATGATACTGCCTTCAACCTGTTAAAACATTTCATTAAACAATCAAACTGTGGTTGTAACTAGTATTACAGCAGGATTGTATGTTAGTTAATTATTAGACTAGATTCATTTATATAATGTGATTATATTATATATTATCTTTATACATGCACATTTTTTCTTGTACTTTATTCTGTTGTTGCCTCGTTGGATCAATAAAGTCTAATATAATATGTATTAATAACATACAGAATAACATAACATAAAATATTATATTATATTATATTATATTATATATATTATATTATATTATATTATATATTATATTATATATATTTATATTGCCCCCCCACACACATCTGAACTGCCCCCACGGTGTAGTGTTTTAGGTTTCATTTTAAGACCCACTTTTATTCTACCACACCAGACTGGAGCCCAGGTGTAGGCTGTGCAGAGAAGCCCCTGAGACTGTCCAACACATCACAGCAGGTGTGAGATACTGGCAGGTAAGGCATACATGGAACAGCATAACCAGGTAGAGGGCATAGTGTACAGGAACATCTGTACCCAGTATGGACTGGAGGTCCCAGGGTCCAGATGGGAGACACCGCTGAAGGTGACAGAGAACAAACAGGCAGAGATCCTGTGGGATGCAGAGATCCAGACTGACAAGATGGTGATGTCCAATCAGCCTGAAATTGTGGAGGAGGATAAACATCAGAAGACAGTGTTAGAGACAGATGTAGTGATCCAGAGTGATAGAACATCAGAAAGAAAGAGCACGAGAAGCTGGAGAAATACCAAGGGCTAAAAGAAGAGATAGAGAAAATGTGGGGTGTGAAGGCAACAGTGGTGCCAGTAGTGATGGGGGCACTAAGGGCAGTGAGCCCCCAAACTGAGAGGATGGAACCAGCAGATATATATTAGCTACTGTGTTTTGGGTTTTAGTGTGTAATTTTCTTACTTTGTATAATTTTGTACATTTTTGCTTGCAAAAAAAGGAGTTCAAAATAAAGCGCATGAAAACCCTTTTGACATTACCACCCCACTGTGCAGATTATGTGCTTTAAGTGATTAGAAGGACATCTGTGGGCGGGTACCAGAGGGATAGTTGAAAGACAATAATCAATAGATTAATCATCCCAAACACAATGGACAGCTCTAGTTCAGTGTTTAAAAGTCAATAATGAGCGACACGTTTGACCTTCAAACAACAGTTCTTTCATGTTTTCAGTCTAATAATGAGTAATAGTATCATTTTTCACCTTTAGGGGTTTTTCACACTCATATCGAGTCCATTATGTACATTTTCAGAGTTCAACGAGTCCCGAGTTGACAAAAAGCAGAAGAAACGCCTTCACTGGTTCTTTCACTACTTGAAATTTTGTCCTTTTTAAAGGACAAACAGCTTCATTTACCACGGTCTCATTACATCAGCATTACAGCGCTGAAAAGAGGAAATAAACCACATAATAAACCAATAATACCATAAAAGTCAGTGTTGAGGCATGGACTCAAAAACCACACAGACACACACAAGTACAGAGGGATGTTCATTTGTTTTCTTAAAAAGGCAGAAAAAATAAGCAGTTGTCCAAGAAGCTTAGAAAGAGAAAAGCTATGGATCCCCCGGCCACGTTACAGAGAAACAGATGGAATTCACTCATTCATCCATTAAAAAAATTAATAAAACAGACAAATGATAGAAAATCAAACCAGGGAAAGATGCAAACTAAGACTACAAGCCTGAAGCATTTAGCTTGTTTGTGAATTTACGATAAATGAGCAAAAAATGAACAAAATATTCTTAATTTCTGACTATTTTGTTAATTTTTGGCCCATTTCTCAAATGATTTATTGTAAAGGAACCAAAATAAACAAAGCCTTCTTAAGTTATGATTTGTTAATTTTTCACTCATTTTTCCATTTAATAATTTTGTTCATTTTTGACATGATAAATGAACCAAAATGAACAAAATTATCATACATTTTTAAATTAAAAAAAAAAAAAAAAAGATAATTTTGTTCATTTTTGGCTAGTTGATTTTTAAATTTATGATAAATGATAAACAAAAGTTTTTAAAGGCCTGATGAGTTTGTTAATTTTTGGTCCATTTCTCATCTAATTTATCACAAATGAGAAAAACCAAACAAAAGTTTCTTAAAATGTATGACAATTTTTTCATTTTTGGCAAATTTTTCTTACTTTTTACAAATTTGCTAATTTTTTTTTCTTTCTTGAGGACAAATGATAGAAAATCAAAGCAGGAAAGGATCGCAAACGGAGACTAAAAGCCTGAAGCATTAATTACAGAACATGCAGATCTATTCTTTCCTGTGTTTGGAAAATACACGATTATTTCAGTAAAATCTTCCTTTTCAGCCTCATTTCCACCAGAATAACTCCTGTCTCATCTGGTGTCTGAGTTTATTTTGACAGTTTTAGTAAGAATTGAACTAAAGTGAGTGAAGTAGGAATGTCGGAGGTTTAGGCCACACCCACAATAATGCATTAAAATGAAAACAGTTCAATTCACGAAAGTATCTCAGGTAAAATAACTGCTGAAAAACACTCAAATAGTCAATAATAGGATGAATTACTGACATAATCACATATAATTCAGTATCTGTGTTGGATTAAAGATGCACAAACTGAAATTAGGAGGAAAAACATGACAATTAACGACTTTTTCTTTTGCAGCTTTACGTTTTTGGTCCAAATCTGAAAAACTGATCTAAATACACTGACCTGACACTGACCCCGTTTACATCCACACTAATACTCTGATCATTATCTGATCAGTGTGGAGTTATCAGATTATGTTGATCATAATCTGTATTTCATTTATATTGATAATGGGATCCCTCAGGGCAACGTCTTAGACCCCATCATTTATATGTTTACATGAATGTATTTTCAGATGTAGGTCTACAGATGTACACTGATGACACTGACTCTGTTTACACTGATACTCTGATCAGTATCTGATTATTATTGATCATGTAAACAGTATAATCTGATCTGTTTGATCAGATAACAGCAGTAATCTGATTATAATTAATCAGATTAACACACCTGGATTTGTCCCCAGTACTCCCACGTCTTCATGCATGTATACCGGTAAATCTGATTTATTTAATTCTGTTATATGAACATGTGGAAAAACTATTGAAATCATAGAAAACAGAAGTGACGTAGAAGATAATAACAGGAAGTTGGATTTTACGTCATTAGACTCAAACAAAACCCAACAAAAATGGAGTAAAATAATAAAAAGTGAATACAAATGGAGTAAAATAATGAAAATTGAACAAAACCCAACAAAAGTGGAGTAAAATAATGAAAAAATGAAAAAAAAAACAGAACAAAAATTTTGTAAAAGAATGAAAAAATGAACAAAACTGAACAAAATTGAGTAAAATAAAACATATTATTGTGGATGTGGCCTCATGACTGTTTAACTCTTAACATCCACTCAGTGTTAGTGTTAGCATTAGCGTTAGCATTGTCGCTGTGTTTTGTGACGTTCTTTAGGTTTAATATGAAACTTTCTGTGGATAAACTGAGTGACACTTCATCACAGAACTGAACAGTAACAGAAGTGTTCATTAATGTGTACGGGAGAATTATATTCAATTATTATTCAATTATGTTCTTGTAAACGCTCAGCAGTGTTTATTAAAATACAGTAAATATGGACTGATATTAATTATTCGTATTCAACAGAAACAGGAGCTGAAACTGAACCCAGACTCACACTGAGCATTTTAAAATACTAAAATACTCTTCTAGTCATTTGATTTTATTGTATTTACTCTTAATGTGGTACATTTACATCAAGATAACATAAAATACTGCAACGTCAGAACTGTAACTGTAATTATAACTTCTGAAATTAAATGTTATTGTTCAGCTTAGACCTAAAGTAATTAGTCATTTAGACCCAAATCTGTAGAGTTGAAAAATAATAATAAACAAACAAAAATTAAAATATAATAAGAAGGAAATAAAAAAAATAATGAAATAAAAATGAAATATAATAATGAAATATATCAAATCTAAAAATATTAAATATAATTAAATATAAACAAAAATATATAAAATAAAATATATACACAATAAAATAGAAATAATAAAATATTAATGAAGGTAATAACATAGTATTAGTGATACAGGAGTGGATAAAAACTCTTTATACAGAACATCAGATGTTCTATATTTTTCACTGTTTCCTGCATCATCTGAATAAATAAATTAAATAATTACAGTTGAGCTGATGAAAAACAACAGAACCTCAAGGTTTAGACACTGAAACCATGACAATGTGCAATAGAATTATATTAACTGAATATGCAAGTTTTATTTGATTTTTAACGAGTAAATTAATCGTGTCTTGTATGTTATATGTTGTGTGATACATGTATGTTTTATGCATGTTTATGAAGGTGCAGCCACGTTTCACTGTATGTAAATACAAAGACAATAAAGTCTATATTTTTTTAATTTTATCACATAGATGTTTTTGGCAGAAAGTTCTTGTAGGTTTGGATGAGTTACTGAGTCTAATGTTCAAACGATAATGAATTAAGTGAAGTTTTGGTTTAAAGGGAACAGATTTCCCTGTTTTTTCCCCTCCTCATTCTGCTGAACATGAACACATTCTCCCCATAAATACGTTTAATGAACACTTCTGTACCCACTTTAGTTTGACTCTCAAATCTGCAAAAGCATAAATACATGAAACACTAAAGCAAAGAGAAATCAATAATCCCTCGGAGTCCGTCTGTGAAGAACGGCGCCTCTTGCGGATGAATCAGAATAAAACAGCATCAGTGAAAAATCAGAAATAAACCGACTTTTCTGTAAAAAACATCGTCCAACATATGAAACCTGAAACACGTGGCGTCTTCCTTTAACTCACTATAGATCTAATTTATTTACATGACTATTTACCAAGAAACAACTAAGATTTGATCAGATGTGTGGAAATAAAAAATAAAATAAAACTTCTGACTCACAGACTAAGCTAAAGAAAGAAAGAAAGCAGATGCAATGAAAAATGAAACAAAGCACAGATGGAAAGCCTAGTAATAAGAAGAATATCTGAATGATTATAATGGTAAGAATGAGACTCATACTGTCGACAAATGACTGTTTTCAGCTGCATTCATTCACAGTCACAACAGAAGGATGATGTAAACCTGGAAAAACGCCGTTGGAACGACAAGTACGAGCACATTTGGACCAAAAAACGTGACGCCACGTCATTTTAACACGAGTTTAAGAAAAAAAAAAAGTAAAAAATGCATTAACCCATAAAGACCCAGTGGTACTTATGTGGCAGTTCCCATTTTTAACCTTTAAGTGATTTATCAGTATTTATTATCATATAATAATAATGTAAATAAATCTTGTATTTTTCTGCATTTGATTCACTGATCATGTAGATGTTCATTTAAACTCAGAGTAAATTCAAAGGTTCTTTTATCAAAACAGAGAAAACTGAAGAAAAGGTGACTTTTTCAGCAAAATCTATCATCAGTTAATAAAACTGCTCTTTTATGCAGATGATACTGTCATTTATGTTACATTACATTATCATTTATTTATGTCCATTTCCCTTTACTGTATTAGTCATATATTGAATGAATCCATCATATTCTTTGACATTTTCTAAACAGGTTAAAGTTTTAATGTATTTCAGGTGAATTATACATTATTTTCTATTTTGTATTTAGCATCATTGTACGACTTTAAAACATAACGACTGAATTAACCCTTAAAGAACTAGAACAATTTTTGTGGCGGCTTCCAAATACATTTATCACCATTCATTATAATATTATCCTCTGCATTTTGTTTTTTGTTTTTTTTTTTTATATTTAATTCACTGATCATGTAGATGTTCATTAAAACTCAAAGTAAATTCTCAAATTATTAAATAAAATCAGAGAAAACTGAAGAAAAAGTGCCTTTTTCAGACAAATCTCTCGTTAACTGAACATAAACCCAGTGCCTCCATCCACTGTCATTGATCCAACTCCATGGGTTTTACTGGTGAATCAATGTTATAGAAGATGACAGTGTTTCCACGGTGACTATGGAGCCTCTGAACGTCCAAATGGGTCATATCTGATGACCATGAAAAGACGAAGAACTGTATTTTACACCAATTATTTCCATGGATTGATAGGATCAATGGATCAACAGGTATTAAACAGTTCAGATCAGTGGATGGTTCTGGTCGGTAGTGGTTCTTTTGGGTCTTTATGGGTCAATAACATGTTTTCGAGCTGAACAGTCAGATGAGTCAGGTCCAAAAACCTGTTGTAAACTCAGATCCCTGTGCAGATCACAGGTTCAGTCCAGATTCATGCTTTACCAACAGGTTTCTACAGAAATATTCAGGCTGATTCCAGTCGACGGCACTAAAAATACCAGCGGTGAGTCCCAGCCCGGTGGGTCAGCACATGAGGAGGTTCAACCGCAAGAAAACAGAACATTTACCCTGAAAAAGGTCAGTTCAGAGGGAACGAAACATGCCTCCATGAGACACATTTTATATAAAAACAGACACCGGGACGCATCCTTTAAAGATACAACATGCAACAGCAGTGAATTAACCCTCTGGTATCCAGGTGAGCATGTTATGCACACCTTACACTTCATGTTATTAAAGGCCATATTATTATTCACAATTTGTTTTAGGTCAGAATTCAAAAGTTCATTTTTGTATGAACTGTTAAAATTCTAACCCATCGCTAAAATCATCAAATTATAAATAATGTTGAATTCCTACACTAACACCCTTCTACCAAGTGAGTACAAAATGACACATTTTAGCATTTAACATCTGACGTAGCACAAAAAATAATAATGTATATTAGCCAATGTTGGTGTTAATCATTGACATATGCCAGGATGAAAAAAAAAAAAAAATTATATGTAGAATATTTTTAAAAAAAATGCTTTTTGTTTTTGTAGCAAAAATATGGTTTATTTACATTACAAACATAACATTTTAAGGGTCAAAAAATATGACAGTTATTGATTATTTGGTATTTTTTGTTTATATCTCAAGTTGATAAAATAAAAAAAAAGTAAAAAAAACAAACTATTAAAATATTTGACGTTACTTCTCTTCTGCACAGATTACGCGCTTTTGGTGATTAGGGTTGGTCTATGGGTCGGATACCAGAGGGTTAATAAATATGAACCTTTTATGTGAATATGTATTAATAAATGAGCAGCTTCCCTGAAACGTCGACTAAACACTGACTTTGACGTAAAGGATGAGGGTTGAATTCTATACAAAAAAATCCAAATAATGATGTTTAAGCTTGTCTTGTTTGTTTTTGTTTCCATTTCCATGAACATTTTCTGATGCAAAACTACTTTCATAAAAACTAAGCTAATGTCTGTCTTCTACTGTTGTTAAATATAAATGTCACTGCACATGTTACATATTGCACCTTTAAAATAAAGTTAAATCCTTATGTTTAACCAATGGGTCAGTTCTACAGAAACATATGATCAGAATGGATGAAAAACAGGTTTTTGCACTAATATAAATGGACTTTCTGCGCAGTTTGTCACCTTTCTAACGCTGTGAACATTAGCAACATAAAAACATGCACATCATCCAGTAAATGCACCGTGCAGTTTTACAGTGTATTAAAGTGTGAACAGAAATGATCATTATGCATGATTTTCATGCTGATTCTCAACTAACCTGATCATTATTCCAACATTTGACCCAAATGTCCATTGGCTAAAGCTAAACTCACAAAACTCAAAACTCAAAAATGCAACATTATCAGAAACTTTAATGCTGGTAATGTTACGTTTTATTTTATCAGTTGAACAAAACTTAAAAGAATATACAAAAAGTCTGTAGATTTTTCAGTTTTTATGAAATAAAAAGTACCTGCATTAATGTTGCCTGTAATATTGCATTTTTTCCCACATATCTAACAGAGAATTTACATCTTTAATTAAAAACAGAAGAAAATCATTAAATTCTGGAACTGAACATTGATTGATGATCAGTTTTTCTGCTGAATTTCCTGATGCTCGTCAGTCCACGTATCCAGTTATCTATATAAACTGATAATATCAATCATATCAATAATAACATCATACACATCAGATGGTTTTCATCTCCATGAGCCTGTGTAAATACGCCGTACAGCGCCATCATGTGGTTTATGTCAAAATAAACACAGGTCACATGATAGTGATGCAGTTTTTGTCTCGTACTGTGGCATTTGGACTCCAAAATCTTCAAAATTGAAACTTTGGACAGAGTTTTCAGTAACAATGGTTTCCAGTGACATAAACCAGACTTTTTATGTGGATAAAAACTAAAACACTTAAAATATAGGTTTTTACAGATACTGGATATGAGTAAACATGGTCTAAGGCTATAACGTCCAGTCCTGTGTAAAAGTCCAGTGTTTTTTTATTATAGTTCTAATGGCCACAAAAGTGGGAGGGATCGGACTTTAAGCGGATTTATATTATTATATTAATTCAGTTTTTTAGATGAAAATGTCCATTTGTTACTAAACAGAGACAGATGTGAAAGGTGTTCAACACAGATGTTTTTAATTATATTATTATACTGTATTTATAATAAAAATTCATCTTATTTTTGGAGTTTGTTCTGAAACATAAGTATAAACATGGACTGTGTAAAAGTCCTTTTTAAAGTTCTAATGTCCACACATCTGCATTTGTCAGTGTTTGTATTTAATCTGATATATGTGGAAAAAAACACAAAACAAAACAAAACCCTATAGTTAAATGGATTAAACAGCTTCTATAAACCACAGTGCTCGTATTAATGTGACCTTTGACCTTAACATGTCTTTAACCCTTCAGTTCAGACATGAACAAATGACATTTATGGCATTAATTTCAAACTGAATAAATTGAACGAGCCACAAAAAAAAAAAAAAAAAAAAAATCAACATGAAGTAAAAATGAACATAAAACAAAAACATAAAACAAACCAACAAAATGACTGAAATAATCAATAAAGAAACAAAATGAAAAGAAAACTAACAAAATGACTGAACTCATAAGTCATCAACGTCAATATTAGCAAAAATGATCAAATTAGTCAACAAAATGAACAAAAACATCAACAGATTGAATGAAAATCAACAAAAATAATAAACAAAATTAAAAAAACTGAACAAATAATCAAAAAATTGAAAAAAATGGATGAAATGATCAACAAAATTAACAAATTAACGACAAAATGAATAAAATAATCAACAAATGAGCAAAAATGAACAAAAACATCAACAAAATTAACAAAAATGGACAAAAGTGAATGCACTGATTAAAAAAAAAGAAAAAAAAAAAAGTCCATAACAACCAGGTTTGATTCATCAGATGATTTTAACTGTCGTCACGGGGTTAAAGGTCAAACTAAATAGTAACTTTAACCTTTACAACACATTTAGTTCAGTTTTTTGTGTCTTTTAAGGCTGTGAACATACTGACTGTATTTTCTCATTGTATGTGAATAAAAGAAAATAAGAACTAAATATATGATCATTTAACCCTGAAAACAACACAGATAAAGGTGGATCCGACTTTTACACAGTAACTGGATGTTATTCCGTGTTAAACTCAGTCTAACTGTGGGTTTTCTGTTCCTGTTAAAGCTACTGAATGCGTCATACCGCCTTAAGGTTGATGAGGTTTCAGTTGAATCATGATTGGATGAAAAACATCAGCGTAAACGGGTTCAACTGGACGTGATTTGTCAGTTTGACTTTGACAGAACAGTGACGTTTGCTACAGACGGATCATATCTACGTCCTCCGTTCATCAGGTGTGTGTTAGTGCGAGTCCACGGTGCGTTCAGGTGCATACTTCATACGTGGTGCGTTCGGCGTCTCACATGCGCTGACGTACAGGAAGTGTGTGTGCTTCAGGGTAAATGCGATAAATTGAACTCTTCAGGCATCCAAGACTCAAGCAAGCAGTAAAGGTTGTAAACGGACTTCATTTCCCATCATGCATCAGCAAGGCCTCGACGCCTTCAACTATCACCGGAAAATGTCTTTGACCTTCAGATTTGCACCGAAAAAACATGCGATAAGTATCAAACAAACGCTCCGATGTCCCCAAAGTCCCTTTCCACAACTGTTTAGAAACATCCCATAATAATAATAAACAGGCATTAAAGTCCTTATATATAAAAAGTGGTGCAGTGACGATAGAAACGGTTATTTTCTCCATTTTCTAGAAAGACTATGTTTTTGTTTTGTTTTGTTTTGTTTTTTTTTAGAAAAAAAAGACACTTGTTGAGGTTCCTGGAGTCGGAGTGGAACGGTGGACGATCCGACCTTTGACCTTTGACCTTCTGAGGACGAGGACATCAGCGTCGTCATTGGAGACAGAGAGTCCAAGTGTCCCTGAAGGTGGAAACATAAAAACCCTCAGACGGAGACGCCACCACATCCGCTGACGGTGGTTAAAGCGGCTACATGAAGGAAACGCCTCCGGAGGAAACGCGTCCGACGGTAAAAACAGCTGATTTTCAGGTGATTTTCCTTTGTTCTGTCTTTTCTTTTTCTTCATCCTGGTGTAAAAACGGTGTTGGTGTAAACTCCTGTTTGTAGTGGTGGTCCTCACATGTTCCACTATGGCAGTATTCACTATCGGCTTCTTCTCCTGTGGTCGTCTAAGGCTCGTCGTCGCCAGTGGCAACGGACAATCGCATGGCGACGGACAGGTGGTCGGTGAGGCCGGCCAGCTGGGTGACGAAGCTGAACTCCTCAATGTCCTGGAAAAAAAAGAAAAAAAAGAAACCAAAACATTAATGTCTGGGTTAATAATAGTCATCACTGCTAAACAGAAAAAAAGAACATGTGAGAAAAGGATTCAGGTTCAACATACATGAACTAAAAACAGGTCAGAAAAAAAAACAAAAAAACAGAATAAACTATAAATAACGACAAATACAAACATTTTAAAGGGAAAAAAGTTAAATTACATTCAGGAAAATGTACAAACTAACCAACAAAATGATTAAAAATGAATGTAAAAGAATACAATAGTCATAGAAATTAACAAAAAAAATGACTAAATTATACAACAAAATTAACAAATAATTAAAAGAACATAATTGCCAACAAAATCCAACCAAAACTGACCAAACTAACCAACAAATGATTTAAAAATGAACGCAGAAGAATACAAGTTAACAAAATGAAAAAAAAACAAAAATTAACAAAAAATGAACACAATGTAAAACAATTTAAAAGATAATAATATAATAATATATTTAAAAAAAGAACATAACTGTCAATAAAATACCCAAAAATGAACAAATGTTGACCCAAAATAAGTAAAATTACATGAAAATATTTCCATTTATAAACTATCCTTTAACAATAAATGTGAATAACTTGAACAAATATAAACAACATGAAATGTCTTAATAAAAATAAGCGCAATTTGACCAATTTCATTTTGTTGAAGTTTCACATTTTTGCTCTTTTTTGTGCATGTTTTGTTCTTGTTATTATTTATTTTGTTGATTTTTTTTTTAAATATAATTTTATCCATTTATATTCATTCAGTTCATGTTTCTTAAAATTTGTCCATTTTTAACATAATTTATAGTGTATTATGTTATTTTTTTTTACTGGTCCAAACCACTGGACATTATTAGTCTCTGAATAAAAATGTGAATAACTTTAACAAATATGAACAACATGACAAGTCTTCATATTTATCAGTGTAATTGTACCAATATTCTTCCTGTTATTAAATATTTTGTGTGTTTGTAGATCCACTGTGATCTATAAGTGTGTAAATGATAAACTGAGGCAGAGTATTGGTAAAATTTCACTTAATTTTCTGAAGAAATTTCGGGTTGTTCATATTATTCACATTATTTAAAGGATAATTTGTATATTCAAACATTTTCAAAATATAATTTAACTTTTTTTTTGCACTAAAATACATTCTGAATGTGGAACCTGAACTAAATAATTTGAACATTATTGACTGTTAGTATCTTCAGTGTCATTTTCATCCCATGTCAGGGACTGGACTGTCTGGTGTCCGGTTTTGGCCCACGGGCCACATGTTTGACACCCCTGCTGTAGATGAAATGTTCATTTTCTTTTTTAAAAAAATGCAATGCATTTAATTGATCAGATGAAATGAAGTTACAGTAAGTGTCCTCTAACACCAGGGGGCAGTAGACACAGACTCATATGATTTTACCGTCCAGTCCATTCATTCTCCTTATGTCACTGATCATCAAGTAAAAAAAAATCTCCAGAATAAAAATTGAAATAATCCCAATTATTTTATATGATCCTGTCCATTCACTTGAATTAAACAAATGATGAAACTAACAGATATATTTCATCATTATTTATTTACCATCATTTAAATGGAGCTTTAAAAAAAAAAAAAAAAAAAAAAAAAAAAAGACATCCTGTTCAATCTAATTCCTCTTCTACACTGTGGTTTATTTATTTTATTTTTCCCCCCACGTTATGGTAATAATTTGGATAGTTTTTACATCATGTTAAATCAAATTAAATTTTTATGAAAGGGCAACAGAGAAATAGAATTAATTTTACATTTGTCAAAATTATACTCCGGTAAAAATAAGTAAAAGTTTGTCTTCATGAGGGGTGTGTCTATAGTAACCACTACCCATGATGCAACAGTGTCACCACCACACATGTGGATGTAATCTATCTATCTATCTATCTCTATCTATCTATCTATCTATCTATCTATCTATCTATCTATACTATCTATCTATCTATCTATCTATCTATCTATCTATCTATCTATCTATCTATCTATCTATCTATCTCTATCAACACCACCTCCCACTAAATAACTACATGGGTTTAGTTTCAGTGCACAGCGTCACCACTAGAGGTCCTCGTACCAGTTTCCAGTCCTGGTTCAGGCCTTCGTCGCTGTAGAGGATGTAGTCGATGCGGCGTCCGTTGCCCTTCAGGGGGGATCTTCCGTCCTTTCTGGCTGCTGCCGGGACACTGGCTTTTACTGGGAGGAAACACCAGGTACTCCTTCCTGCCCTCCTCGTTCTCCATCACCCTAAAAAAACTAGACGCAACACCGACCAGTTGAAGGTTAAACAGGTTTAAACATTTTAAACCAGTTTAAGGTTTAAACACAGGTTTAAACATTTAAACCCAATTTAAGGTTAAACAGGTTTTAACACAGGTTTGAAAACATGTTTTAAAAAATGTTCCATGAGTTAAAAGTGCACATGTGAATGTGTGTGAGTTTGTCTTTTACTTTTGTAAACTTTCAGGGTGAACTGATCTCTTCATCATAAAGGCCACTGGGATCCAGAAGTGTACCTGAAAAAACCACAGTAAGGAAGGAAACCAACCAGTAAGAAATAAAGAAACCAGTAAAAAAAAAACCCAAAACACCAGTAAGAAAGAAAAAAAAAACAGTAAGAAAATCAACAACCAGTAAAAAAAAAAAAAACAACAGTAGTAAGGAAAGAATGATTTTTTTTTTAATTCACTATTTTTAATCATTACTTTCACTGTCCTCTGCGTCATCCCTCCGTCCCTCTACGTCTCGGTCCACATAAATAACCCGTCCTGTGAACAGGTCCGTCACTGTGTCCCTGAAAAACCTCTGGCTAAATCCGTCTTTGTGTCCAGACCCAGACCCTGTGACGTTCCTAAAGCCCCTGAATGAGCAGATCCAGTCCACAGAGGACAGACAGGAGGTCCAAACCAGAACATACCTACACTGTACCGGTAATAAATGCCACAGTGTTTGTTTTTACCATTTATTATTTTTGTCATCAACTTGAGTCATACACAAAAATACCATATACTCCATACTTGTCATATTTTAACCCTTTAACCTTCGGGTGAGCACATTATGCTCAGTTTGTATCAGGTCAGAATTCAAACACTGTTCATTTACATACATGCATAAAAATTACATTACTTATTTTTTATTTTTTCATCCACTGGTTCATATACATTATTATTTTTTGTTCTGGGTCAAATGGTAAATGTTAAAATGTGTCAGTGTGTATTTTCACTTGGTAGAAGGGTGTTAGTGTGGGAATTTAATATTGTTTATAATATGTTTATATATATGTTCTGATTTTAGTGGATGAGTCAGAATTTTTTTTAAAAAATCACTGAATTCTGACCTAAAACAAATAATATGATCTTTAAAAACATGAAGTGTAAAGTGTTCATAATACACTGGACACCTGAGCAGTCAGACTGCAGCCTGCAGTTTAGGTCTGTTCACATGTTCACAGTGTCATTGTGTCATTGTGTAGTTGTGTAGTTGTGTAGTTACCCAGGGCCCATGGTTTGTCCTCCCCCGGCCCCAGGCGACAGGGGTCCTTGTACTGGGTAAAAAGTGCATGCTGCTGCTCCAGCTTATCCTCTGGAACACACAGACACACAACGGTTACACATAAACACACAACGGTTACACACAGACACACAACAGTTACACACACACACACACACACACACACAACAGTTACACACAGACACAACGGTTACACACAAACACACAACAGTTACACAAAAATGCACAAACACACAACAGTTACACACAGACACACAACAATTAAACACACACACACAACAGTTACACACAAATGCACGCAAACACACATGCACGCACACACAGCACGCACACACACACACACACACACACCACACACACACACACACACACACACACACACACACCTACCATACAGATGACAGGACACAGATGACACAAACAAAAGGACAGATGCACCAACAAACACACATTATGTATTTGACACATTTAACCCATTTATGTTTGACCAGGAGGGGGCGACACTGAGAAACATCCACCTCCATGAAAGAGAGTATGATTTAGTTTAGGTTCATTATGGTGATGTTTTTGTTCATTTTCTGTTCATTTTTGTTGATGTTTTTGTTCATTTTCCATTTCACTCACACAGGAACTGGAAAAGGAGCTGCATCCAAACATGTCTGTGAGTTCTTCATCTTCCAGATAAAAGAGGAGGTTTTGAATTTACCTTTAATCTACTGCAGTGGCGGCTGCTGGTCTTTCAGACAGGGGAAGCTCATTGTCGGCTTACATCAAAAAAATTGTCAAGTTATTTAAACATAAATTCGGCCCTCCGTTCCTTTTTAAGAAAATGCTCAGTGACCTTATCGTACCAAGTAGACGTCTTTTCCAGGGACTTGATTGCTAGTTCACTCTGACCTAGCCAACAGTTTGATTGAATTAACTACCTACAAAATAATATTAACTCGAACAAGAAATGATTAAATTATGTAACTGAAACAAGAAAACACTGAAATTATGTTAAATTTAAACAAGAAAGTACAATGAGTGTGTTTTATTTACAGTGCAAGAAATTAACAAGTCATTTCGTAGTGGTTTCTCTCTCAATTTCACAGCAGAATGTGCGACAGTATTAAACTGAACTGTGTCAGTGAAGGAGCAGATCTCAAACTAGCTGTCAATCAAACGGGATTCAGCCTTTCGACTGATCCTCCAATCAGCACGTGGAAGCCTGGCGTCCAGCCCGGCCAAGCTCCGCCCACAGCTCCATTCACCCCCAGAGACACTGAGCATCTGGGGGCGGGACAACACCGTGGCATTTATCCAATTACCATCCAGTTTTGAGGCAATGAAAAAAAACTGTTCCACTCAGTCCCATTGAAGCCCAGAGACGGACACAGTCTACGGACAAATGCACTGAGCAGAGATGGAGGAGAAAACACAGACACGGGAATGGAGGAGAAGTGAACAACATCCAGTCCACTGATTTGTGATAAAGCTGATTCTGAACGAACTCGTCTGTGAGATGAACGTGTTCTAACACATTTGTAGTCAATGAAATATCAACACAACCGAACATATTTAACCATTTAATTTTCATAATTTTAGGTGAAGCTGAGCTTCTCTTGCAGTCGGAGAAATCACCTTTCATCTACAGTCAGTACATGTTCATTAACAGGGAACCATCTGTTTTTATTTATTTATTTGTTTATTATGGCTTATTAAAAGTTAACTACATCATACAGATATGTCGACTTTCTTTTTTCATCTACATTCAGCATAAGTTCATTAACAGGTAACGAGACCTCAGATTAATGACTGAACTAATTATTCATCATTTTAATAATGATTTATTCAGTTTTAAAACTTAATACTAGTTTTTTACTCTGCGTCAGGGTTGGTGTTTAGTTCAGCTTTAGTTTAGTCAGAGTCAGACATGATGAGTCTGTTGGGATGAAGTTTGACATGTGATTGACATGTGATTGACAGGTAATTGACAGATGTTTGACAGACAATCGACAGGTGATTGACATATGATTGATATGTGATTAACAGGTGCCTAACGTCTGTACCTGAAGAGCAGTTGTCGAAGTTGAGGTCTCCCAGGACGACGTCGAAGGCCACCAGATCTTCAAACACCTTTTCTCCTTCCGGTTGCCGTGACGACGCCTGGCGGAACTCAGCGCCCCACTGAAGAAGGAGGTCCAACTGCTCACATCGCACGGCAGCGTCGCCTGGGGCAACGGACGGAAAAATAATAATGAATAAAGACCAGCTGTTCCCAAACACAACCATAAACACACACACACACACACACACTCCTTTCTCATATGTTTCATATTTTCTTATATTTATGTAAAACACACTGAACAGGCCTTTTGTCTGATAATATTTAATAAAATCCTGTGTTTTACTGCCTTTAAATCACATATATGAACCAGTTTGAACTGTTTAACATCGTTAATAACAGCCTCATGAGTTCATTTAATAACATTAAAAACACTGATTATGTCAAATTTAAACTTTTATTCACATTTTTGCATTGATATATTAATATTAATACATATTTCAATTTAATAAAAGTTAACTATGTTTATAAGGTAATAAACTCTATCTGTTATGATAATTAACAGTTTATGTTAATAACTTGTCTATTATATGTTAATTAACTGTTAAGTATTTCTTTTTGTATTTTTCTTTTTCTATTTTTTCATTATGAAAACTGATAACTAATATTACACATTCATATCTTAATAAATCTTTAAGTATGAGCTCATTAACAGTTAATTATACTTACTTTAAATATTAAAGGTGTAAAAACCAAACTTAAGCTTTATTTTTCTTACTGATCCTTTATTAATAGTTAACAGATGTAACAAAAGAATATTAATGCTTAATAAATCCTTTATTAGTAACTTATTAACAGTTAACTGTAGTTTAAAAAAAAATAAATATCAGATTTAATGAAAGAACAAATTCCTTACTGGCCTCATAAATCCTTTTACTTTGTGCTTATTAATGTATAACTAAACTGTTATATAGATTAATAAATCCTCAGTTATACACTTATTAACAGTCAAAAACCTTTTATTAAAAAAAACAAACAAAACAGATTTAATGGTAGAACAAATCTTTGTTGGCTTAAAAAGTTTTTAATTATGTGCTTATTAATGTTAACTAAACTGTTATGTAGATTAACAATTCCTCAATTATTCACTTATTAACAGTGACCAGCCTTTTTACATGAGATTTAATGGTAGAACAAATGTTATTTAGCTTAAGCTTTATTATACACTGATGCAAATTTTTCATATTTTTTTTTTACATTTAATGGCATTTAAATCTTATTTTATTAAATCTTTTACTGTGTTCTTAATGGTTACTGGTGCTTTTTGCAGGTTCCTGATTTAAACTGATGTCTTTTGCTGATGCTTCCCATTTCTGTCGTAAATGTCACCGTTGTCTATTGTTTGTGTCCGTGTTAGTTTTGTCTGTTTGGTTAAATGTTACTGGTTCTAGTGTTTAGTTCAGTGGGTTGGTTTGTGTCGGGCGTTGGTTTCCAGTCCGATCCAGTAAATGGGAGGAGGAGGTTGACAGAGAAATAACAGCTGAAATGGGGAGAGTGTGAAAAACAAAGAGGTGTGAAGACGTGGAGGACGAGTGGGAGGCTTTGGCTTCAGCTCCACTGGACGAGGAATCCAATGTTTCTGTGAGTTTTACTGGATCTGAGATGAAACTGGGATCTGTGGAGGCGGCTTGAACTCAGACGGGCGAAACCAGCCCACGACACAAAAAGAATTCAAACTGGACCCGTTCGATACTCAGCTCTGAAAAAGTGTACGTATGAGAACCTGTGGACTGGATACAAACACAGAACACACTTCCATTTCCTGTGTCGACAAACCGACGACAAACAATCGACAACAACAAACAACCGATAACCAACAATCGACAACAACAGACAGCCAACAATCAAAAACCGACAACCAACAAGAACCGACAGCCAACAACAACAAACATCCGGCAATCGACAAACAACAACAACCAACAGCCAACAATTGACAACAACAAACAACCGACAATCAACAACCAACAACAACCGACAGCCAACAATCGACAACAACAAACAACCGACAACAACCAACAATCGACAACAACCGACAGCCAACAATCAACAACAACCAACAATCGACAACAACCAACAACAACCAAAAGCCAACAACAACCAGCAACAACAAACAATCACCACCAAAAACCACCAACAATTGACAACCAACAACTGACAACAACCAACAACTGACAACAAACTAACAACCAACAACCACCACCAACAAAAACCAGGAACAACCGACAACTAACAATCGTCAACAACGACAACCAACAATCAACATAACCAACAACAACTTGACAGCCAACAATCGACAACCAACAATAACATATATCCTCATTGTCCATCCAGTGCAATATATATTTATCTGTACATGCTTGTTTTTATTCTGTATATATTTTTACACTTTTTTCCCCTTTTAAACTGTTTTGCATTACGCACTACAAGAGAGTTCTGTCTTTTAATTTCACTGTACATATGTATAATGACAAAGTCATTCTATTCTATTCTATTCTATTCTATTCTATTCTATTCTATTCTATTCTATTCTATTCTATTCTATATGTGACAGCACTTGGACAGATTTGGTCGTAGTAGTAGTAGAAGGTTTATGGTTGCTGCTGTTGACAGGTGCGTAGGAAGCAGATGAAAATACACAAACACCTGATACACTGAGCACAGTACTACAGTACTCAGCTGTAGTACTATCAGCTGTAGTACTACTGTAGTAGTACGCATCACAGAAGCCTTTATTGTAGTATGTTCTGTATCTGTGTTCTATCACGCCTCCAGCACTCAACCAGGCAACGCTTCTCATCTTAGAATCAGGTCCCCCCACCCCCACCCCTTTTCCACCCAGTTCTCCCCATCGTCCCTGTACATCACATACACCCCCCCCCCCCAACCCCCCCATCGGGTTTATGTTTGAAGTATCTTTAGAAACAGCCCTGGATCGGTTATATTTAGGCCTGTGAGAAGCATAGGTGGAGTCCAGAAATAGAAGGCAGAGGGGGGATGTGTCTGTGGTAAAAATGAACCAGGCATCGTCCAGAGGATTTAAATAGGCCTGTGACGCCTTCAACAGCTTGAGCCAGTCGCCATGGGAACAGGGGGAGGGGGAGGAGGAGGAGGAGGAGAAGGAGAAGGAAGAGCAGAAGGAGGAGAAAAAGGAGGAGAAAAAGGAGGAGAAAAAGGAGGAGGAGGAGCGTGGGTTTGATGAGCCCATTTCTCAAGCTGTCTGGACTCAGAAACACAGGATGGTGTAGATGTAGATGAGGGTGTACGTGTAGGGGGGTGGAGTTTTGTAGGTGTAGGTGTAAGGGGGTGGAGTTGTGTAGGTGTAGGTGTAAGGGGGTGGAGTTGTGTAGGTGCAAGGGGGTGGAGTTGTGTAGGTGTAGGTGTAGGGGGTGGAGTTGTGTAGGTGTAAGGGGGTGGAGTTGTGTAGGTGTAAGGGGATGGAGTTGTGTAGGTGTAGGTGTAGGGGGTGGAGTTGTGTAGGCGTAGGGGGTGGAGTTATGTAGGTGTAAGTGTAGGGGGTGGAGTTGTGTAGGTGTAAAGGGGGGTGGAGTTTTGTAAGTGTTGGGGGGTGGAGTTGTGTAGGTGTCGGGGGGTGGAGTTGTGTAGGTGTAGGGGTGGAGTTGTGTAGGTGTAAGGGGGGGTGGAGTTGTGTAAGTGTTGGGGGGTGGAGTTGTGTAAGCGTAAGGGGGGGGGAGTTGTGTAGGTGTTGGGGGGTGGAGTTGTGTAGGCGTAAGGGGGTGGAGTTGTGTAGGTGTAAGGGGGGTGGAGTTGTGTAAGTGTTGGGGGGTGGAGTTTTGTAGGTGTAGGTGTAAGGGGGTGGAGTTGTGTAGGTGTAGGGGGGTGGAGTTATGTAGGTGTCCCTTTCAATGACATAATAAGCCCCTGTGTGTGATTGGTCGGCTGTTGTACCTTCTATGGCGTGCAGGTGTGTACATGTGATGTATCCCACAACCCTTTGCTCCTGATGGGAGGTGCCCACATGAACCTGTAGAGACACAAGCATGATGGGAAAAGTCAAACAACACAACAGCAGCCAGGTCACACAGGGGGAGGTCAAAGGTCAACCATTTCATGCAGTAGTGCAGTAGTCAAACTGGAATTATTATTATTATTATTATTATTATTATTATTATTATTATTATTATTATTATTATGTAAATATCTGTATGTGTAGAATATTTATTACTACTTTTATCTTATCTTATTTATTCAACTGTATGTGTGTTTCTATAATTTTCTGTATATTACACTGCTTTATTTTTTATAATAATAAGTATAAATTGTGGAATTACAACATACGTAACATGGAATTAAACCATTTGATTCATTCATTGTTACATAAGTTTTGAAATGACATAATTACAAGGCCTGTGTTTTTAGAATTAAATCTGTAATTATGAAATGTTGATGTGTTAATGAGCCGTCAGCAGAGGCCAGTGTTGTTCCTGATGCTTCATGTGTTCATATGTTTTAGTACAGAGGTTATGCATATGCAGCAGAACACCCCCCATTCACACTGGGTGTCAAAACAGGCACCGACATGGATGCATTTAGTAAAAAAAAAATACAAAACTGGGAAGAAAAACAATAATTATCTCCTCATCTTCACAGTTTTACCACAGAACCAGTGATTTATGGTTTATTCATATTTATATGGGAGAGTCACCAAGAAAAAGCGTTTATTTCTACAGTAACTGAACCATTTAACCCCTTCATTCCCACCAGATCATCAGTGAAACAGTTACCAGTTTATACAATAAAACGTTTGTTCATATATTCATGTTATATGTTCTAATAAACTTTAGACTCAAATGAGTATCTATGTTAATTTTACAGCTTTCCTGAACAACAAAATATAGTTAGTGAATGAGGAGTGAGGATGAGGAGGAGGAAGAAGAGGAGGATAAAGAAGAAGAGGAGGATGAAGAGGAGGATGAGGAGAAGCCAGTGGTTTTATGGTGGGTGATCTGGGTGGACCAGTGGACCAGTGGACCAGTAGACCAATAGACCAGTGGACCAGTAGACCAGTGGACTAGTAGACCAGTGGACCAGTAGACCAGTGGACCAGTGGACCAGTAGACCAATAGACCAGTGGACCAGTAGACCAGTGGACCAGTGGACCAGTGGACGAGTGGACCAGCAGACCAGTGGACTCGTAGACCAGTGGAGCAGAAAGCAAGTAGACCTGTGGACCAGTGGACCCATGGAGCAATGGACCAGTGGAGCAACGAACCAGTGGACCTGTAGGCCAGTGGACAAGATCTCCAGTACACCTGTGGACCACTGGTGGACCAGTAGACCAGTGGACTAGTGGACCCGTAGAAAAGTGGACTAGTGGACCAGTGGACCAGTAGAAAAGTGGACTAGCGGAGCAGTGGACCAGTAGCCTAGTAGACTAGTGGACTAGTGGACCAGTAGATCAGAACAGAGATAATCCTAAACTGCTCTGTGGTGGTTTCCATCTAGGTCTGGGGTCAACCTTGGACCAGGACTAAACCTCCACCCTAACCTGGATGTGAACAGACTGGAGCTGCAGCTGGAGTCTCAGAATAACCTCTGTGTGTTGGTCCAGTTAATGAAGGCTCTTATGTGTGCTGTTCTAAATGCAGACTGTCTGGGGGGTGGGGGTGGGGGTGGGGGAATCATCCTTCAGCCTGAACTGGACTATTCAGAGTCTAGGTCTGTGGTTTGGAGGGTTTCCTGAGGACAAACACACACACACCAGGTACATTCAAAGCAGACACCTGTAGTTCCATGAATGTCCACTTGAGGCAGGCTTCCATTTTAAAAGGACCAACTGTTCAACACAGATGAACTGCACAGTCAACACCACTGATCACAACTGCACACCTGGGACATTTACACCCTCAAACCTCTGCAAAAGAAAATACACAAAAACCTCTTAACTGTTTGTCTTAATTTGTATTCACTTAGCGAATAAGCAGTTATTAAAAAAGTTCCAATCAGCTGACAAGACTGAAACTACAACTGACTGAAATTATCTGAAACTACAGCTGTTAATATAACTTATACCAGTGCAAGATAAGATTAGATAAATGAGACTACGATTAGATAAGATAAAATGAGATTAAGATGAGACTAAGATAAAATAAAACA
This sequence comes from Sphaeramia orbicularis, assembly GCF_902148855.1. Taxonomy (NCBI): domain Eukaryota; kingdom Metazoa; phylum Chordata; class Actinopteri; order Kurtiformes; family Apogonidae; genus Sphaeramia; species Sphaeramia orbicularis. Next base: position 7,860,326 of record NC_043962.1, on the reverse strand, counting down.
AGAGTAAGACAAGATAAGATTAAGATAAGACGAGACAAGACAAGATGAAATAAGACTAAGACAAGTCTAAGACGAGAGGAGATAAAACGAGATTAACACAAGAACAGGATAAGATAATACTCAGATAAGAAGAAATAAGATTACTATAAGACAAGACGAGATAAGATACAACTAAGACGAGACTAAGACGAGACAAGATAAGAAAAGATGAGACGAGATGAGATGAGACTCAGGTAAGACAAGATAAGATTAAGATAAGATAAGATGTGATGAGATAAGACTAAAACAAGACTAGAATAAGATAAAATGAGACTTAGTAATGATGAGAATAAGACATGACGAGACTGAGATGAGACAAGATAAAATAAAATGAGACTAAGATGAGATGAGGCTCAGATAAGATAAGATTAAAATAAAAAGAGATGAGGTAAGACAAAGACAAGACTAGGATAAGATGAGACTAAGACACGACGAGACTAAGACAAGATAAGATTAGATAAAATAAGATAAGTTAAGATAAGATAAGATAAAATGTCCATTCATCATTTTTAATCCTTTCACGTCTCCTTTAATGAAATTCTAAATCCTCATTTACGTCTGTGGTGAATTTCCACTTCTCTTGTGATCAGAGCTTCTTTCTTTCAGTCAAATGGAAGCTGATTGTCCATAATGGGATGACTGTTTTGGCTCAGACCTGCTCATAAAAACCCCCAAAGGCACAATAAAGCATTAGTCTAATGAGGCGACGCTCAAACCCAAACACAAAGCTTCCACTGTGGACTCTGAGTCCAGTAAACACACCTTACAGGTCTACGAGGTCTGAGGATCAGATTCAGTCAGTGTTACTGAATGAGTGTTCTGGGACAAAGGTTGGCTTAAAGTGTATGAAACACTGCTCCAGTTGTGTTAAAGGCATTATCAGCATCACCAGAGGACACATTAACCTGGGATAAGGGTTTATGACGGCGAATGGAAGGGGGTCGGTCCGGTCGTATGACCTGTAGGAGGGTTACAACAGACAGACTTTGACCAAATGTAGCCTTGGTAGGATGGAATTACAATGTAGGACAGTGTTTGATTAGATTAGATTAGATTAGATTAGATTAGATTAGATTAGATTAGATTAGTTTAGATTAGATTAGATCAGTTTGGATGAGATTAGATTGGATTGTATTAGTTTGGATTAGATCAGATTAAATTACATTATATTATATTATATTATATTATATTATATTAGATTAGATTAGATTAGATTAGATTAGATTAGATTAGATCAGTTTGGATGAGATTAGATTGGATTGATTGGATTAGATTAGATTATTTTATCTTAGATTATGTTAGATTAGATCAGATCAGATCAGTTTGGATGATATTAGATTGGATTGGATTAGTTTGGATTGGATTAGATTAGATTAGATTATTTTAGATTAGATTAGATCAGTCTGGATTATATTATATTAGATTGGATTAGATCAAATTAAATTAGATTAGATCAGTTTGGAGGAGATTGGATTGATTTGGATTAGTTTGGATTAGATTAGATTAGATTGGATTAAATTAGATTAGATCAGATTAGTTTAGATTAGATCAGTTTGGATTAGATTAGATTAGATTAGATTGGATTGGATTAGATTACTTTGGATCACATTAGATTAGATTAGATTAGATTAGATAGAATTTTACAGACCCTTTGGGCAGAACCCTCAGGAAACTGAGGAGGAAATAACTAACTAAATAAATAAATAACTAGCTTCAATATGTACATAACATTTGACATAGCACAAAAAACAATTATATATATTAACCAATGTTGGTGTTAATCACTGACACATGCCAGAATGAAAAAAAACAAAACAAAAAACTAATACAATTTTTTGGTAGAATATTGAAAAAAGTTTTTTTTTCCATCAAAAAATATCATTTTGGCATTTAAGGGGTTAAAAATATGACACTTATGGAGTATTTTGTATTTTCTATGAATTTTTCTGAAAGTGATTTTTTGCAATTCACTATAATATCCTTGCATTTTCCATGTTTTCAGTGTAAATCAGGTATTTTTCTATATTTAATTCACTGATCATGTAGACATTAATTAAACCTCAGAGTAAATTCAAAGGTTATTATATTAAAACAAAGAGAACTGAAGAAAAAGTGTCTTTTTCAGTCAAATTTATCATTAATTAATAAAACTACTCATTTACGCTGATGATACTATCACTTATGTTACATTACGTTATCATATATTTATGTCCATTTCACTTTGTAAAAGTCACACATGGAATGAATCCCTCATATTGTTTGATATTTTCCAAACAGGTTGAAGTTTTAACGCATTTAAGGTGAATAATACATTATTTTTATTTTGTATCATTGTATGTCTATAAAACATAAAGACTATATTAACCCTTAAAAAACTACAACTATTTTTTGTGGTGACTTCCAAATACATTTATCTCCACATTTGACCCTTTCCAAGTGAATCATAACCATTTATTTTAATATTATCATCTGTATTTTACATTTTTCAGTATTAGTTCATGTATTTTTCTATATTGATTCATTGATAATGTAGATGTTCATTGAAGCTCAGAGTAAATTCAAAGGTTATTATAACAAAACAGAGAAAAGTGAAGGAAATGTCAGAGTTCAGCTCATTCACTGCATTATTATAGCTATGATATAACTTCAGACAATTTCCTGAAACAGTGGTAAAAATCTTTAATCGTGTAAAAGTCAGTTGATCATCAGATAACAGTGGGATTCATTAGATTATAATGAGTATTGACAGAATATCCTCTGCATTAATGCCATTAAAACACCAAACACCATCATTTCCTTCTTTACGCACTGACTTTAGCTGCAACAGGCTGAAATTTTCCTGTAATTTCTTTCCACATTAATAACTAATATCAACTTTAATTAATGCCATAAATGTTCATAACCCCTCATGTGCTTTAAAATACTGGGTCTAATATTTATCTGTGTTCTTTGGATTCCTTTATTGGTTTTTATTGCTCAGTTTGTGTTCTCGTCATCACAGGGATCATTAAAGTGTCATCTAATCCTCCGTCCTTTGGTCTTTTTTAACATCATTGTTCTTCATCTGAGGCTTCTGTTTTAATATTTCAGAGGTTTATCTCTGGTTCAGTAGGTGTGTGTGGAGGAGGAGGAGGAGGAGGAGGAGGAAAAGGAGGAAGAGGATGAAGAGGAGGATGAAGAGGAAGAGGAGCAAGACAAGGAGGATGAAGAGGGTGAAGAAGAGAAGGAGGAAGAGGAAGAGGAGGAAGACGAGGAGGAAGACGAGGAGGAAGAGAATTAAGAACAGGAGGAGACGGAAGACGAGGAGGAGGAAGAGGGTGAAGAGGAAGACGAAGAGGAGGAAGAGGGTGAAGAGGAAGAGGAGGAGGAAGACAAGGAGGAAGGAGAGTATGAACAGGAGGAGGAGGAGAAAGAGAATGAAGAAGAGGAGGAGGAGGAAGAGGAGGAAGAGGAAGAGAAGGAAGAAAAGGAGGAGAAGGAAGACAACTGGAAGAAGAGTATGAAGAGGAGATGAGGAGGAAGAGAATGAAGAAGAGGAGGAGGAGGAAGAGGATGAAGAGGAAGAGGAGGAAGAAGAGGAGGAGAAGGAAGACAACTAGGAAGCAGAGTATGAAGAGGAGGTGAGGAGGAAGAGAATGAAGTAGAGGAGGAGGAGGAAGTCGAGAGGGAGGAAGAGGATGAAGAGGAGGAGGAGGAGGAAGAGAATGAAGTAGAGGAGGAGGAGGAAGATGAGGAGGAGGAAGAGGGTGAAGAGGAGGAAGAAGAGAATGAAGAAGAGGAGGAGGAGGACGACAACTAGGAAGAGGGGTATTAAGAGGAGGAGAGGAGGAAGAGAATGAAGTAGAGGAGGAGGAAGACAAGGAGGAAGAGGGTGAAGAGGAGGATGAAGAGGAAGAGGAGGAAGACACGAAGGAATAAGACTATGAAGAGGAGGAGGAAGAGAATGAAGAGGAGGAGGAGGAAGACGAGGATGAGGAGGAGGAGGGATAGGAGGAGGAAAAGGATATGGATGATGAAAATGATGAAGATGAGGAGGAGGAGGTGCCCTGTGGGTGGATGTGTTCATCAGGACACTTGGACCTTTGACCATCTGGACATAATGTGTCTCATAAAACACAGACGTGGACCAGGTCTAAAACTCCTGCAAACATGTTCTCTGAAACGACTGGTCAGATTCAAGTACGCCTGCAGAGTGAAACTGTGAGGTAAGCACAGACTGTGTGTGTGTGTGTGTGTGTGTGTGTGTGTGTGAATACATCATAAGACGGGTGGAGTTCTCCATATGAACTGTGACGTACCTCCCTACGTCTCTCTCTCTCTCTCTCTCAGATTTCCCTCAGTCCACTCAGGTCGTTCAGACGTACAGCTGCAGGTGCCAAAGGTCGGATTCATTTCATATTTTCTGTGTTTCTTCTTTGGGATAATGTTGACAAAGCTTGTATAAGGTTTCAACAAATTTAGATTTTTTAATTTTTGCCAAATTTTTTAATTATTACAAATGTTCCTTTCCTTCTAATGGTCCATATTTCGATGGTTTCTAACATGTAAATGGTTTCAGGTATGACTATAGTTCCTACTGATCACTGATAGAAGTCATATGGACTTAGACTGGATTAGTAGAGTTCTCCTCCAGTGAAAGTCCCGCCCACTTCTACTGGGACTCTGATCTGCATCCAGACCACAGGACTGTGCACGAGTGTTTAGAAGGACGTCTATGGGTGGATACCGAAGGGTTAAATTATAAATGATTATTTAAAGAACCCTCCCATTGATCTTCATTAAATCAGGTCTAGATGAGAGTTTGTCCCTGTAGTAAAACACACTAACTGTGTATTTACACACGACTCTTCAACCGTTCATTTACTATAGTTGGAAATAATTATAAGAGGATGAATGTTGAGTGTGAACAGCTTTAATTACTGAGGCAGAGGCGGCTCTGCAGGGAAACAGTTTTTAATTAATATTCTGTCTGTTCCTCTGCGAACACTTCCACTGAAACACTGCTCAGACGAAACCTGGTCCTGGACCTGGTCCTGATCCTGGTCCTCAGACTACATCCATGACAACAGAACCACAATATATTCCTTGATTTAACACTATTATAACAGAGACGAATGGTGTTGGAACAAGGGCTGATGGGAACTGGAGTCATTCAACATGTTTCAACAAGAAACCAGGCCAAAATCACCACGGCATTATGGGTAATCGCCATGATAGTTTAGTACCTGGTATTTGAGGTCTAGATGACGATCCCCCAACAGCGAAGGAAGTACATTTGTTTTACTCTGGTGGAAGTTAAAGCAGATTGAATTGTGGGATATGTACCTCCCAGCTGACAGCCAATCAGAGGCCTGGACTGACCTCATGTTTGTAAACGGACAGGATGAGACACCAGTCCAACAAACGGCAATATCCACATATACGGACTCATAGGCAGGACCAGACTGTGTAAAGCAGATCAGAATCAGCAGGACCTGGACCACATCCAAACCCACAACCTGGACCAGACCCAGACCCAGACCCAGACCCAGACCCAGACCCAGACCCAGACCCAGGACCTGACAGTGACAGTATGAGGCTGATTAATGAGCCATAAGATGAACACAGCCGTGTTTGCACAGGAGCAGGAGGTTCAGCAGGTAAAACAGGACTAAAAAATAACATAATACTGTTAAAATATTGTTAAAATTCTCTTATTTTTCTTCAGATACTTCATGTTGTTCATATTTGTTCATATTAATCTTTTTTTTTTAAAGGATAGTTTGTTAATGTAAATATTTTCATGGTGTAATCTTATTTTTTCACTCTAAAACATAGACAGTTTGTGTTTGTCTTTATTCATAGTTTATTCTGTTATTATTTTACTGGTCTAATCCACTTTAGATCAGATTGGTCTGAATACAGAACCTGAACTAAAATGACTTGAACCCATAAAGACCCAAACATCCACCACCGACCAAAAGCATCTACTGATCTAAACTGTTGATCCACTAATCCTATCAATCCATGTAAATAATTGTTGTAAAATTCAGTTCTTCATCTTTTCATGGTCATCAGATATGACCCATATGGACGTTCAGAAGCTCCGTAGTTACCGTGGAAACACCGTCATCTTCTACAACATTGATTCACCAGTAAAACCCATGGAGTTGGATCAATGACAGTGGATGGACACACTGGGTTTATGTTCAGTTAATGAGAAATTTTACTGAAAAAGTCACCTTTTCTTCATTTTTAAAAATATTTTGATACAATAACCTTTAACTTTATCCTGAGCTTTTATGAACATCTTCATGATCAGTCAATTAAACATTGGAAAATAGATGATTTTCACTGGAAAAAATGCAAAATACAGAGGATAATATGATAATAAATGGTGATAAATCACACAGGAAAGGTTAAATAGAGAGAAAAAATTAATTTGGATATTGCCATAAAAGTCACACTGGGTCATTACGGGTTAACATCCTTGAATGTTAATATCTTCAGTGTAATTTTTCCATTTGACTAATTCATCACATGGGAGGGATTGGACTCTTCTTCTAGTCCCTGTTCTGACTGTTTCAGTCTTATTAACTATAACATTACGTCTCAAATCAAACACTAAAAACGCTGTAAATCAGGAACTGAAGATGCCAATGTCTCCAAACCAGTGCAGGAAAAGTGAAGCCTTTTCTGAGTTTTCTGGTTCGTACATTGACTAAAGAGAACAGGGACACATCCAACATATGGTTCATAAATGTGAATGGATGTGTGTGTTAATGAAGTGCCGTTACAGTGACGCCGCAGAACTGAAAGGACATGAAATGGTTCTGAAATAGAGCGACGCTGTCAATCCAAAAACCTCACAGTACGAAGAGGAAATGTCAAAGCGTCAGAGATCGAGTGTAATTAATGCAGCTGGCAGGTCATTTATGTCAAAGCTTCCATCCTTTTTCACAGTCACAGGGTCTTTCACCAATGTCGAATAATTCAGTTTAAATAGATTCAATAAGTAGATTCAGTGACAGACAATTAGATGAACAGATGAATAAAAGCACAGACAGAAATCAGGCACTTAGTCCAATTCAGAGGAAACGAAAAGAGATAACAAGGAGGTGGAGACAGATGTGAACAAACCTTCCACTACAAAGAAGAATATAGAAACTGAAATGAAATAAAAGTTTGAAAAGATACAGAGACCTTTCATTGATTATGTCCAAAACTTAAACATAATCCTTGAAGAAGACCCCATAGTTACCGTGACTATGGAAATGTTTATTTCTTTTTTTATTGACTTACTTCTTTATGTTAAATATATATAATTAAAAAAATAATAAGTCCCATTACCTTCCATCACTACCCAGGTGATTCCTTCACTAATTATGTTTTGTTGTTCAGAAAAACTGTCAAATAAACTTAGATTCTCAACTGTGGAGAATCTAAACTACAAAACAAGATATAACACGGATATAATGACTGAAGTTTGACTGTAGAAACTAGTAATAAAATGGTGACTGAATTACTGATGATCCAGTAGAAATGAAAGGTCATAGTGATCTTGACCTTTGACCTCAAGAATGAATCAGACTCAAAACTTCAATACAGTCACCCAAAAACCTCCTCTGTTGCAGACTTTGATCATATGGTTTTAGTTCCAATTGTGATGTTTTTAATAGTTTGTTTTGAATGTTTGCATATAGAAGCAGAACAACTGGTTGTTTTCAGTTGTTGCCTTTGGAGATTTAAATAAATAAATAATAAGTGACATATTAAAGACTGACCTTGGCGAACAGCGCCCCCTTGGCAGCCAGGGCATCCTCCCCTCGCCCATTGGGGTAACACTCGAAGCGGGCGTCTAGGATAGGGTATCGGCTGGCCAACATCAGCCCACTGTTCAGGAACTTGAAGCTGGAACAGCAGCTTTTCCAGCCGTACTGGCCGACATCGCTCAACACGTAGGGGAAGTAGCGATGCAGCTGATGCCGCAGTCGGGTGGTGGATCCGTGGTCAAACACTTCCTGTAGAGCCAGGAAGTCCAAGTTGGCGGGAAAGAAGGCAGAGATTTCATGGTCGAACGTCTCGTCTCCGTGCCTGCGTTTTCGACCTGGACGCTTAAAGATGGACGTACGTGGGACATGAGACAGCGTGTTATTGGAGGATATCCCTACCCCTCCGTCACCTCCATGGTAACGGGCAAGGGACTCCCTGGACGCTGTCATGCTGCCGGTGTCTCCCCCAGCCTGATCCCCGGGTCGATGGTTCCCCGTTTCGGATTCCCCTCCCTGCGGATCCGGCTCCGGGGCACTGATGCTGATTTGAACCCCTGAGGTGTGAAGTGGGCAGTCCAGGGGGGGTTTGGGCTGAGCCCCCTCTCCGTGCATGGGGCAGTCATGATGGTCGGGGCCAGTCTGGGCCCCGGTGCAATGCAAGGGGCAGTGGGGGGCCTCGCCTGAGGTGTGGACGGGACAGTCTGAGCCGCCGTTGGCGTGGAGGGGGCAGTCGGCGGTGGTGTCCGAGTCGTCCCGGTGGAGAGGGCACTGGGGGGGCCCCTGGTCCCCTGTGGGGGGGTGAATGGGGCAGTCGGTGGCACCTGAGGGGTGGATGGGGCACTCTGTGAGGGGCTCGGTTTCAGGGTCGGCGGGGCCGTTGGTGGTGTGGGTGTGGTCTGGACGCTGGTCAAGGGAAGAGGTCCGACGGAACCCAGTGGCCAGACTGCAGAAGGACGCCGCACTGAAGGAGGAAGAGATGACAAGGTCTATTATTGGAGGAAATAATACATGCAAACTGCAGAACTGATGAACAAACCCATTTGTATTTTAGAAACACAACAATGAAGAACAGATTATTAAAACTGATCCTTCCAACATCTATCAGCTACTTTGAAAGAAGTTCTTCCTTTGAGGAAGACAGAGGACATCTTGGACAATCCAGTTCATCCTCTACATGTCATTGTGATGAATCAGAAGAACATCTGCAGTGAAAGACCAGCATCATTAAGGTCCAGATCTGGGACGTTTTGACGACCCTTCAGAGTCTACAACAGCTCAGTCTGACTCATTCTTTCCTTTATTTTGCTGAGTTGATTAAGAAGCTGAATTTACCTCTGAGGACCACTGAAGTTCATCTGTATCTGCATCTGTTGCTCCAAACTGTACTTCAGTTTACTTTTTGCTATTTGTACTTCCATAATGTTGAAACTGAAGCTTGAGTTTGCAGAATCTAATATTACTAATCCCCTTTGGTCACAAACCAAAAGAATAAAATTACAGATACAAGTTGTGAAGAAAAGGAGTTGATCATCTGGGAGGAGCTCCAGAAAGATCAGCCCAACAAAAACAATATGAAGTAAAGACTGTATAATAGTATTTACAGTCCAGAATAAACAGTATATTCACATAAAAAAATCTAAACTTTATAGAACACCTGGAATAACATGATATAACCAACAAACATAGCAACACTTGTGGACCCAATCCCAATTCACCCCTTGGCCCCTCCCCCTCCATTTTGCGCATTCACGTGAAGGGGTAGGGGTGTCCTGCTTCTCGATGATTTGGAGAGGAAAAGCTAAGGGGGAGGGCTGTTTGACTCTCGAAAAACAGAGATTTTTTGTGACCACACTACAAATGGAGGGGCATGAGAATTTTCTCATTATTCTGTTCGAATCATCAGCAAAATGGAGGTAAACACAGCACAAAAGTGCAGAAGTGTGATGGAAGAAATACACAAATGTATGTATTTTCTTCACAAATAACATAATCATTTGATCGTCCATTTAATGCTGTTTCGATGTGTTATAGATCACATTTCTGCAGTTTGCAGTTGATAGTCGCAAAAAGATGACTGAAGCCCATGGAACAGAAACGGTTTCAGCTGCTGATGACATGATGAATTCTGTCACAAACAAAGTTGTTGCATCTGTTTATAGCGGCATCGATGACTGCTGATGACGTAACAGGTCTGGAAGGGTTGTCCCATTTTATAGGGGAATATTTCAACGCCTACCCTTTGTAACTCCATTTCAAGGGGTAGTGCCAAGTGCAAGGGCCAAGGGGGAGGGGTAAAGGGGAGGGCCAATGGGTGGATTGGGATTGGGCCTTGGAATCTGTTTTGTTAATTCTACGATTTATGGCCAAGGCAGATTAAGTCAGTTGTACCGTTGTAGATTGTACATAAGGCCATTAAATCACACGCACTGTGACAACATTAACCATGTACTGATAATGGGATGAGCCATGTCAAAGACTATACATCATCATCATAATGCAATAATTCCCATAATGCACCTGTGCTGATGTTATGATTATGGCTTTAATACCTGAGGACGTGCACAAACAATGCTCCAAATGGCTGCAAGGTAAAAAAAACAAAAAAAGTACAGTTGGTGTCAGCTGCTGCCTTATCGGTACAGACAGCTGCCTGTCAGCCAGCTGAGCCCATAAAAGAAAGAAAAGAAAGAAAAAAAAAAAGACAACAAAATGGCTTTTTACTAGACTTGTAATACATTTATACTTTTTATTTCTGATCAAAGTTTTAAACAAGAGACTTTTATTTAACTTGTATTGTGTTTTTACACTCAAGTTTAACTAAAAAGACCTGGGCAGAGGCACATTAACAGCATCAGTCTTAAATCTGTGCAGTTTCATATTAAATATATAAAATATTTAAAATGATAAGTGTGACCCAGATACTGAGGTAAACACTGATTCAGCAGAAATTTAATAAAAAATGGATCTGCTTTGGCTAGAGGTGACTGATGTATAAATGATCAAGTGTGCTAGTATTCATTTGAGTATAGGTAACATTAAAAAGTAAGTCAGTGCAGCATCTGCAACCTTTAAATCTGGTACATATATTTGTCTTTAAAGGGGTCATGTTTTGCTAAACCCACTTTTATTAGTCTTTGGTTCATTCATTTGTGTATTTGGACCCTAATAGTTCATAAAGTTTGAATTTGAACCCTCCAGGTGCTGCAAAGCTATCTTTATATTCATTCCGGCAAAAATTGAGTGAATTTCTACAACCTGTTTTAATTCCTGCTTAATTAGTTATGTTTTATAACTAGTTAGGTCATGATGTTTGCACATATAAGGTCAAGACTTCCAACGAACATTTCTCTGAGTACAGCATAATTGTTTATCACCAGCAGCTGTTGTAGTAAAAACTGAAAATATGTCCAAACTTCGAGCTGATTATCTAAAATGTTCAGTTGTTGGTTGAACGGGACAGAAAGCACGGTCAACAACCTGGAAGAGGTGGGGCCTGAAGTGGGTCATGTGCATTTAAAGGGCCAGTGCTTAAAATGACCTTTCTGGTGTCATTACTCAGAAATAGGGTTGAAGATGGAGCTGTGGAGTTGAATTAATGAAGAATTCAGACCCAAGCAGAGCATTTACAGTTTATGGAGACCACAGGGAAATGTTGGAAAATGCATTATTTCATTTAAAAGCCAAAATATCACTCCTTTAAGACAGATTTAAGATCGGACCATTTCCAAATAAACCACCGCTGATCAGAAAGTCCTCCAGTCCTCAAACCATGGTGTCTGTGTTCACCATCCCCGACATTTCACCCATAACCTGGAGCTCCGTACCTGATGGAGGTGTTGGTGGGCGAGTCGATGTAGATCTTAATTTGAGGCCGACTGGCGCCGTTGCGGATCCTCTTCCCCACCTCGCGGGCTCTCCGGTGGGTGTCGGACAGGTTGTTGAACCTGGCCAGGGAGTCGGGCAGCAGGCAAACGTTGGCGCTGCAGAAACAGAAGCTCCGCCCCTGGGGTCTCCATTCACCGACCCCGCCTCCACTGGGCTCGGCCTGACCCGGTTCCACCAGCTGCTTATCCGGTCTGGACCAGGAAACGCCACAAAAGACACCAAGTCAATAGGAGGTCATTGAAAACATACAATTCACATTAGAGAATTAAATACTAACGTTAAAAATCATCAAAATTTAACTGAACAGGTTTTGTTCTTGAAAATGTTTTGTTTCTCATGGAACAGATTTCATCAGTTCTGAAACTGAGGATGAACGATGATCCGGGAAAATGAGAACTTATTCGGAATGTTGAAAATCTGAAATATTACCACAAAACAGGAAATTCTGATACTGCACATGTAGATGATAGAAGAGTTATGATTAAATAAGAGTGACATTCCTCAATAAAACAAAATGGATTAGACACTAAATGATAAAGTTACACTGCCCCTTGTTCTCACACATTTCTCAATTTACATTGAACAAACCAACTGCTTAGCTGTTTATTACACATTTAGGTCATTATTTTATCATTTATAGTCACTTCAGTGTTTACTAATCAATCAGTTTAAGGTTTTCCAGCATTTATCTGTTAATTTGTAGCTTATTAAATACTCAATAAATACTTAAATATTAGCCTAAATTTCGCTACCCACTTTATTATTCACATTAGCTTGATCATTGAACGTTAGCATCTTTAAGGTCAACGCCTTTTAGCATTAATCTGCTGCTTTTAGCTCATTATATGAGATATTTACAGGTTATGTTTTGCTATTTCATCTTACTATATGAAATATTTATGTACAACTGTTAGCTGTGTCAACTCTTTGCTTGAAATCTAACTTTGTTAGCAACCTACAACTAGTTATTGCACCTTTAATATAGATCTGCATGAGATCAGTTTATCATTATCTGGTGGTTTTCCTTTTGTTACAAACATGTTCATGGTTTTATATTATACTCTGTTTTTAAGTTTTTCCAACCAGCTACAATTTTATCCAACTAATTACTACATACTTGTTCAGACAGCCATAAAATTACTGGAAAACAGCAGCAGAAACAACGCTACCATATACAACATAAATAATTATCTGGCTCAGATAAATGTTGACAGATTGTGCTTCTTTTTCAGAAGCAGAAACGAGAGGCTAAATGCAGTATTTCATGGTTGGTGGTGGTGTTGGCTGTCCATGTGTGTGGGAGGTTGGATAAGCAAAGACCAACTGAGAACTGATGGAGCCTGGATGGAAGACCAGGGAGGAACTATTTACAGCACAAAATACAGGCTTTCTTCCTCTTGGCGTTCCCAAAGCTTGGGAACAACTGGAACTGAAGCATGACTCTGCAAATGCATGGTTTATTTTCTACCTGGAATCAAGTCTCAGACGGGTTGAAACCTTTAAAATACTCCTGTTATAACAGGCCAAGATTTATTTATGTTGTATTTGAAAAAAAAAAAAAAAAAAAAAAAAAAAAGGTGTCAGAAAATATCTTTTGCCAATTCTTTTGCACGGTTTTTCCAGGAGGAACTTGGAAAAATACCATAAAAATGTGAAAAAACAAGCAAACTTTACAAAAACATAAGAAAACACACTAGTAGAACACTCCAAAACAGGACAATCACTACTATATGCAATTATTTAAAGGTGCCCTGCCACATGTATTTCATTACTTTTGTGGTAATGTCTGAAGTTCTACCATGGACTCGGTAACATTTTTTTGTGGAAAAAATGTCTTAGTTACTAAGTTTCCATCCTTTCTAACATGGTATAAAAAGCCTGCTGGAAGACTCAGCTCGATTTGTGCCAGTTCTCATGAATATTCAACATACTAATCTACTTGACTCTGATTGGCTAACAGCTAGCCAAAGAGAGCCTGGCTTTTCAGCATTCTTTACCCTGCACAACAAGTAGAGGAACTGGCGGAAACCAAGAGTGAAACTTAACATACTTTGAACGTCCAACTCTTGGCTTCTAAGCCTCTCTTGTACAGTGGACCTTACATGGAATTTTCACAACTTCCAACCTGTATCCACTGGGCCCCCTGGGAATGCTGGGTCCCATGAATTTGCCATGTTTACCCCCCCTTCACAGTGCACCAGCTTGTTGTACATGAAAACTGTCACTGACCTAGCCGAATTCTGCGGGCGTGGTCTCATCAGGGTGAGCTCATGAATGCTAATGAGCTCATTAACACACCACACTGACCAGCTAGTCTAATTGACCTGATTTATCTGCTCATTTCTTTTCAGTGGCAATAGCAGACAGAGGAGGTAGCGGTTCATTTTCAAACTCACTATATAACACAAACACCTATGGACTGAACATATAAAATACAAGTAAAAACGGTTTTGTGTGGCAGGGCACCTTTAAGCGAATTCACCACTAAACCACGCTGCTAAAAGTAATAAAAATCTTCCTGTCTCTCACCGACTGCACTCTGCCCACTTCCACTCTTCCCCCTCAGCTAGTGCAGGCCTCTACCCTAATATGCTATAGACCAATAGAAAGAACCTAATCTCAGCTAAAAGATGACAGGTGGACTTTGTCAATAGCCCAAATGAATTCATTTGTTCTTTTCATATTCAACTGAGAATCCACCATCGGAAAATGAAAAAATGACTCATTATTTCATTATTCAGGTACAAATCAAAAACCAAAAATCGAGTTGTTTTTCATTCTTTCAATTGTACGCACAAATTAAAATTTGAAAACAAGCAAATGGACCAAATGTGGGGTTTCATGTTGACATTTTTTATATCAATTTGGTATGACACGGAGGTTACTGACGTCTTTGTGTGTTACACGAAGTGGCTACTACTTAGATTGTCTACCATGGCTGTACCGTATTAGACAAAACGACAATATCTGGAAGATTCTGTCGATTTTTTCAGTTGTCATATTGTCCTCCTTGAGAGTAACGCATTTGCTGCCTCTGAATAACACCTAATTCTCCATTAGCGCAGAATGCATTAGGCAGAATACTAGCAAACCCATCATCGTCCAGTTCAACACACAAAGGAGTCAGTAACTTCCGGATCATATCAAATCAGATATCAAAAATGTCACCATGAAACCCAACATTTGGCCCATTTGCTTATTTCCAATTTTTAATTTGTGCATATAATCGAAAGAATGAAAAACTTGCTTTTTTAGTTTTGATTTTTACATAAATAATGAAATAACAAGCAACTTTTTCGTTTTCCAATTGTGGATGCTCAATTGAATATGAAAAGAATGAATGATACACAGATTCATATGGTTCAGGAGTTACGGTCATTTGAATGACTTTGGTGCCAGAGACACAATTGACTAAAAAGGGTTTTAATGCACCTATGAACTGCTGAGGTAAAAAAAAAAAAAGAATAACATGAAGTCCAGGGTTTACGGACGGTAAATGTCGATTTCATAGTTGAATATTTCATGCTGTTTAACATTAGTGCAGGGATGAGATTATATTAAGTGGGTTAAAGGCAGTTCTTTGACATAATGTGAAATATACTGGTTTAGTGGTGATGCCTCTGAGCGCTGTAGCGTCGATGCTTGTAATACTTTGTGATCTCGGTTTTAGCCTCAGGGAAAGTCATCCACCATCCACAGCTCATAAAGAAAACAGCATCCTGTCACTTCCTGCAGCCTGTTTCTAATGCTAACTGGAGTTTTTATGTTTCCATTTTGCTGCCAGTTACTTCAACATGTAAAAGCTGAGTTGGCAAAGGAAAATGAGAAACTGCGCGAGGCTATGATTATCTCCAAGAATTAGTAAATGACAGATCGATTTGAAGGTTTGACAGTTGTTCTTTTAGATGATTGAAAGCTGCTTGGGTGGTTCTGTTCTCCAGTAAAACTTGGGTCGGAGTCAGTTTTAATTAACTGAAGAACCTCTACAGCCTGAACACTGATCCATGTGGACGACTGGAGGCTTTTTCCGGCAAAACTTGCTCTGTCTTGATTTACAGAATACGACCGAAAGAAATTCAGCAGGACTTGGAGTCGACGACTGGAAACAACCGAGTCTGATTTGAATAAATTTAACGTAACTTTGAGTCAGAAACACAAACTACACAGATCAACAGGAACTCATTTACCAGGAAATAAGCTCCTGTGGATATTAGTGGAAAAGGAGATAATATAGTTGCATTTACACAGTTACTTTCTTCAAGAGTCATAAAATTACTGCAGTGAAACTAATACACAACAGTATTTGACAGAAGACGTGACCAGTGGTGGACAGTAACACGACTGGACAAACTGGTGGTAAAAGCTGGTTCTGTTTGCTGGATTGAAGATGGACACACTGAGGAAGGTGGAGGACATATTGGACAATCCAGACCATCCTCTACATGTCATTGTGATAAACCAGTAGAGCTTCTGCAGTGCAAGACCAACATCATGAAGATCCTGGACTGAGAGCTTTCATTTACCAGGGAAATAAACTCCTGGTCATAAAAGTACCTGGGAATGTTGGTGGAAAAGGGTCTTATATCTTGAATTTCCCTCGGGATCAATAAAGTATCTATCTATCTATCTATCTATCTATCTATCTATCTATCTATCTATCTATCTATCTATCTATCTATCTATCTATCTATCTATCTATCTATCTATCTATCTATCTATCTATCTATCTATCTATCTATCTATCTATCTATCTATCTATCTATCTATCTATCTATCTTTCTTTCTTTCTTTCTTTCTTTCTTTCTTTATGGTAGAGTCCGTGTAGGGTGGATGTACAGGGATGCATCACAATCTGCAAGTTGATACTGAAAACACTATGATGTCACATGAGTCGTGGGTTCTGTAGGTTCGTTTAATTAAATATAATTGACAGTGGATAAGGACTAAAATGTCAGTCAAATGATTTGAATAAATTCACAGGAACTCTGAGGTGGAAACAAAAATCACACAGATTAACAGGAATTTATTTACTAGGGAAATAAACTCTTGGTAATAAAAGCTCCTGGGTATGTTGGTGGAAAAGGGGCTTTTGAGAATAAATAAATGGTGGAAGGAGTTAATTAAATTAAATATTAATCTTAAAAATCATCAAAGTTCGACTAATGGCCAGTAAACCTCAATAAGTTAAAGAAAGCATGAAGAGTAAAGATACACGAGTGAGGAGGGGGTTTATGAACGATGGAATCTACATGTTAGGTGTTTCTCAGTTTTCTTTCTTGTCTGTTCTTCTGTTCACCATCAGTCGAGACCCAAGTTCTGTTCCATTTAAAAGTTTGCACAAACCAAGACTAGATGGAATTCCCAGTTGTTGTTTGTGTCTGCTAGCTTAAACCAAGGATGGACTGGCTGGTGACTTGTATAGACTTGGCTGGTAAATATCCCAAGATGCATTTCGTTCTACTGTTTGTGCGAAGTTTGCACTTGATATTGAGAAATGCCTGTTGAGGTCAGTCTTGGTAAGAATGGTCCAAGAGAATGGACTTCCTAAGAACGCAAGTGTTAAGTTGACAGTAGCACGAAATGCATCTTGGGATATTTAGCAGCCAACTTGACACGAGTCACCAACCAGACCGTCCTTGGTTTAAGCTAGCAGACAAGAACAACATCTGGGAATTCCATCCGATCTTAGTTTGCACAAACTTTTATACGGAGCAGAACTTGGGCTTTGACTGATGGTGAATAGAAGATCAGACAAGAACGAATATTGAGAAACACCTAACATGTAGATCCCATCGCTCATACACCCCCTCCTCACTTGTGCCAGTTCGCAACGCCAAACTTGGCAAACTTGATATTGAGAAATGTACGTTGAGTAGAAAAGAACCCCAGTCATGCAGAAATGTGACCCAAAGTCATTCCATTGACCTCTGAACAGAGCACACAGACTGACGCCCTTTGACCTTTGACACTGACCTGCTGTAGGTGTACAGGTAGGGCTGGCGGACCGCCTGCAGAGGAGCCCAGAGGATGAAGCCCAGCAGGGCGAAGGGCAGCGAGGCCAGGAGGAGGAGCAGGTACAGGGGGGCGGAGACCAGCACGCACAGGGTCAGGAAGGAGCAGGGGTCCTGGGAGCGCTGGCGCTTCTCCAACGAGGTGGCCACGCAGGACGCCAGGAGACGGTCCAGCAGCCAATAGCAGGGGAACACCAGGCTCCAGGACAGCCCATCCAGGAAGTGCAGACAGGCACCGGAGTAGGGGGTGGTGTACAGGACCATCGCTTTACTTCACTCAGTCACTTTCTCCTCAACTCACACTCGGTCCACACCCACATACAGTCTTTAAAGAAGCGAGCACCGATCTGTTCCACAGATTATATGAACAGAAATATATAAAAAAGGAATGACACTCGGATACAGACCCTCCCCCTCATCGGAGAAAGGTACTCTACATGGTTTGGGCAACTGGTATCATCACAGGGAAGCTGGTCTCGGTTTCACCTCCCCACCCTCAGCACTTGCCCCCTCTACAGGAGGGCCCAGGCAACACAGTCTGAAGGTCGGGGGTCGCCATGAGGGGGGCGGTCGCCTCAATGGTGGGTCTATGATTGCACCGGCGGCTGTGATGACCTCGGGAGGGGGCGGCCATTAAGCATCAGCGGTTCCTCAAGACCTGGAGGAAATGAGTGGATCAATGAAAGAAAAAGGAAAAAAGAAAAGGAGGGGAAGGGAAGGGAAGGGAAGGGGGGGTTGGATGGAGGTTAGTAATTGATTCACTCGGAGGTTCTCATGCAGTGAAAAAAATGAAGCTCATACACGTTATAACGGCTGTAGATCCATCAGGTTAATGTGCTTCTACACAGTCCAGTCACTTCTAACGATGAGAATTCAGCTTGTTTTTATTGAAACCTGAGGTCCAGAACCTTCTGATGATTTAGTTCGAAGGAAGGGAAATTAAATATTATCCCTCCGGTGTCCCGCTCATAGATGTCTTTCCAAAAACACCAAAAGCGCATAATCTGCACAGTGCTGTAGTAACGCCAAAATGTTTTTCATACAGTTGGTTTTTACATCTTTTTTGTATTTCATCAACTTGAGTCATAAACAAAAATACTCTTTCACCATCATATTTTTAACCCTTTACAGTCACATTGAGCCAAACAATATTTTTCGATGGAGACAAAAACCTTTTTTTTTTTTTCAATATACTATAAAAAAAATCAGATTAGTTATTCTCTGATTTTTTTCATCTTGTCATATGTCAGTGATTAACACCAGCATTGGTTAACATACATTATTATTTTTTGTGCTAGGTCAAATGTTAAATGCTAAAATGTGGCAGTAGTCTCTTTTCCACTGGACATATGCGTAAAACTTCACCAATATTTACTAACTGTTGAAAAAACAGAAGTGCGTAATGTCAGTTTTTCCATTAAATCACAAATGCAATGATTTGTTTATTTATTACAGTGAGATGACACAAGAAGTCATTCCATGAACATGGCAACGAACATAAATATGGTGGTGATTTACAGATGTATTCATTATTATTATTATATATTACCCCTCTATCCCGTACTAAATTAAAAAATGATTCGGTTTCCTGGTGTGTCCACACATACTGCGCCATGTTTGTTTTAAAACTCTTCTTCTTTGCTTGCAAAGTCTGTCAACATCCTTTTTCTTTTTGTTCATGCAGCTCTACTTGCGCAAAAAGGTCTTTCCATTGCAGTTTTGAGCGATATACCAATTGCACTACACCCAAAAAAACACACCTCTTGCCAGCACAAAAACTTTTCATCGAAAAACAAGAGTTTTGACGAAATTGGCATTTTTCCGTTAGGGAAATTTTTATGTGCAAGTTATAGTCGTGGAATTTGAGGGTCAATGGAAAAGTGACTAGTGTGCATTTTGTACTCACTTGGTAGAAGGGTGTTAGTGTAGGAACTGAACATTGATTACAGTGTGATGATTTTAGTGGATG
Source organism: Sphaeramia orbicularis (assembly GCF_902148855.1). Taxonomy (NCBI): domain Eukaryota; kingdom Metazoa; phylum Chordata; class Actinopteri; order Kurtiformes; family Apogonidae; genus Sphaeramia; species Sphaeramia orbicularis. The sequence continues at coordinate 7,840,671 of NC_043962.1, read as the reverse complement.
GGTCAGAATTTTTTTAAAAATCAGGCAAAAATTAACAACTTTGGAATTCTGACTTAAAACAAACTTTAAAAAATAATATGACCTTTAATAACATGAAGTGTAAAGTGTGTATAATATGCTCACCTGGACACCAGAAGATTGAATATATTTCAGTGTACATTTCTAACCACACATCTACAGCTCCATGTGTTGACTCATCTGTTCATTTCCATTTTAACTGTCACCAAATGAAAATGTAAATTTAACAACATTATGAAGACATCACTTCTGTTACTGCCATTTACATATTTTCACTTTACTGAGTTTTACAACAAACTACGACTGCCTTGACTTGTAAATGTCTGTTTGCTGCTCTAAAACACTCCCTTTCTTATTCTATGTATCTTTATAATCTCAACAGCATTCGACTTAAACGTGAAGTGAGTCTTGAATCAGGTAACAACAAACACAACCAACTGGATGGTAAATCAATAACCACCGACTGTTTAAACATCTGATTGTCTTCCAAACCACAGACCAATAAACCACAGATAACTGCTCCTTGGATGGTTTTCAGTCAGCTCTGACGGAAACAAGTCCACCGGCATCAATTCAGCCCATGAATAAACAATGGACAGATGAATTCATTCACAGCAGAAACAGGCAGAGAGGAGACGACAGAAAGAACCTCTGAATTAACAAAATACTAAAAACAAGGAAGAAACTACTACTACAACTACTATTACTATTATTACTAGTACTACTACTACTACTACTACTACTACTACTACTATTACTACTACCACTACTACTACTACTACTACTACTACTATCACTACTACTACTACTACTACTATAACTACTATTACTACTACTATCACTACTACTACTACTACTACTATTACTACTAGTATCACTACTACTACTACTACTATTACTACTAGTACTACTACTATCACTACGACTACTACTACTACTATTACTTCTACAACAACTACTATTATTACTACTACTACGACTACTGTTACTACTACTGCAACAACAACTAGTACTTATACACAAATACTGCTATTACTACTACTACTACTACAACTACTACTACTACTACTACTACTACTGTTACTACTACTACTACTACTGCAACTACTAGTGCTTATACTACAGATACTACTATTACTACTACTACTACTACTACTGTTACTACTACTACTACTGCAACTACTAGTGCTTATACTACAAATACTACTAATACAGCAACTACTACTACTATCACCACTACTACTACTATTACTACTACTGCAACTACTACTACTACTGCTGTTACTACGACTACAACTACTAGTACTTACACTACAAATACTACTATTACTATTACAACTAGGATGACAATGAGGACAACACCACCTCCAGCTGACTGATTCACTGATTCACTGACTGACTGTTTTCTGGTCTGAACAGCTGATTGGCTCCATGTGTGATTGTCTGTTAGATCCTTTTAACTCCATAAAGGCAGTGGTTTGTGTTCTGTGTGAATTCGGTTTCAACATCAGTCAAATCCTAAAAAAGGAAGCTAACAGACTGTGTCTGAAGTCTAATCCACACAGAGTCAGTCAGCGCTGCCTCACATTTAAGCTGCTGTTTGCAGAGTTCCCTCATTAAAACCGTCTATTTATGGCTCTGTTTTTAGAGGGAACTCGTTCAGTCTGTTTCCTCCTGGTTTTACATGAAGCTTTTCCAACACTGTTCAACAATAGACCAGGCAAAAAACAAAACAAAACAAAACAAAACAAAAAAAAACAAAACAAAACACATCCACTAAAACAAGGGGGGTCAAAGTTATTTTAGTTCAGGGGCCACATTCACCCCAGTATGATCTAAAGCGGGTCAGACCAGTAAAATAATAACAGTGAAAAAAGTTAAATTACATTATGATAATGTTTACATCCACAACATTTCCTTAAAAATGGGAATAACATGAACAACCTGAAATGTCTTAAGAAAAACAAGTGCAATTTTAACAATTTTCTGCCTCAGTTTATTAGTTTATCATTTACACATGTGCGTAACAGGCAGAATACTGGTAAAAGTGCATTTACTTCTCTAAAGACAGTTCAGGTTGTTCATATTTGTTCAGATTATTCATATTTTTTGTGTAAGTATAGTTATTTAATGTAAACATTTTCATGTAATTTAACTTTTTTACACTAAAACAAAGATAAAATCTGCAGTTGTCATTATTTATAGGTTAATATGATAGTATTTTACTGGCCTGACTGGTTTTACTGGTTGGAAAATGATTTTTACACCACTGATTGTAAATATCTTCAGTGAAATTTCACAAATTCATTCTACGGGATGGATTCGGCCTTTGGGCCACATGTTTAACACCTTTGAACTTAAGTCATCACACTGTAATCGATGTTAAATTCCTATTCTAACACCCTTCTACCAAGTGAGTACAAAATGCACACTAGCGTTGGTGTTAATTATTGACATATGCCAGGATGAAAAAAGAAAACAAAAAAAACAAACAAAACTAAAACAATTTATAGGTAGAATATTGAAAAAGAAAAAAGAAAAAAATGGTTTCTTTACATTACAAACATGGCATTGAAAGGGTTAAAAATATGACAGTTATTGAGTATTGGGTATTTTTGTTTATGGCTCAAGTTGATGAAATAAAAAAAAAAAGTAAAAAAAAAAAAAAAGTTAAAAACAAACCGTATTAAAACCATTTTGTTACATTATTCTGACCCTGTGCCTATTATGTACTTTTGCTGGTTAGTGTTAGGTCTGTGTGTGGGATACCACAGGGTTAATATGATCAATAAATAAATAATAATTGACTGTAATTTGCATCTAAACCCAAACCCAGGCCTGGTTTATTCAGGAATTTGATGCTTCACAACAGTTTTAGAATAATATTAAAAATATCTGATGCATTTTAGTCCAAGTGAATTTCATTGAATTTGGACAAACAGCTGTGCTTGGTGTGTTTTTATAATTATAGCTGTAACTGTTGACCAAAAGTACTCCATTAAGTCCTTGAAGTGTCTCTTTATAACAAACATTTAATGTTGTGGCTCCTGTTATTGATGAATCTCAGAGTGGGATGTGAATGATGAGTGGTACTTAATCACAGAGCATCATGGGAGTTTGTCTGTTCAACCAAAACAATGAAAACAAAGACACTTGAACGTAACCTGTTCCTCACATGCACAACCAGCGGTGCATTTACTGACCGTCTGTAGATAAGAGGATCAGCTGGAACAATGAAAGAGCTGCATTTGGGTTTGTTTTTGTGTTTATTGAACAGAATGAAGCTGCAGAAACACTTCTAATCACCTCCAACACAGGTTTTCCCCCAGTTTATCCAGACAGACTCTATTGATTAGGACTCTGGGGGTTGGGGGGGGCTTTGAATAACTACATCTCTTGAACTGACAGAGTCGTTTTTCATTCCCTTTGTAGTTGTCGATGCGTCCTAAGGAGCTTCCTACAGCAGTGACAGGAACATCCTATTAAGCCCCTGGTATCACACCCACAGACGTCCGTTAATCACCTAAAGCGCATAATATACACAGTGACATAGAAATGTCAAAATGATTTTCTTGTGATTTGTTTTTAACTTCTTTTTTTTTTGTATTTCATCAACTTAAGCCATAAACAAAAATACCAAATACTCAATAACTGTCATATTTTTAACCCTTTAAATACCAGGTTTGTAATGTAAACAAACCATATTTTGATGCAAAACAAAACACACACAAAAAAAATTTCAATATTCTACAAAAAAATTTGGATTAGTTACTCCGCCCCCTGATGTGGAGGCAAGGGGTATCGTTCTTGGTTCGGTTAGTTAGTTTGTTAACACTCTAGCACAGTGTTTTTCAACACTGGGTACAATTACTAGTGACTGATAAAACTTATTAAAAAATTACTAATAAAAAATATTTTTTAATGATTCAATATATATTTCATTACAATTAAAACACCACACACTTTTCCTAATAAAAATCAAATTCAACTTAAATGCAGGGTATAGTATCTGAGAACGCATATCTTGATTGACCCCATCATATGACAGTGTGCGTTGAATGATTGGAGTCGCCAGAAATTTGTGAAATTTGCGATGTTAAAATTGAATCACGAGCAAAAAAAGGTTGGGAACCACTGCTCTAGCAGCAAAACTATTGGCTGAATTCATACCAAATTTGGTTTATAGATTACCAGTGACCACGAATAGATGTCATTACATTTTGGGAAAAGTACGTCAAAGTTCAAATTTTTTTTTATAAATTTTTAAAATGTTTTATTTTTTTCCATTTACTTATAACACTGGGTTACAAAAAATGTTTTTTGAAAGTTGTCTAGGTTTTTTCAACTCAATTAGAACCATTTTGCACCGCTAAATCCAAAAATGACATCTGTTTTTCTCAATCAGGTCAGGTTTTTTGCTAATTTGATTTTGAAAAATTTGATCTTCTCACAAAATTGATTACATTTTTGTGACTTTATCAGTTGACTTTTTATATAGTTCTCACCCAAAATAGGTTTTAAGAGAAAAAAAATCATTTTCTAACAGGATTCCTGTTAGGTACAATGGTGTATTCACCGCAGATGTAGCAGAATACGTCAGGCTTATTTTTGCAAGATCTTCTAGTCGAAGCCATTTCATTCACCTGTAATATTAAAAAAAAACATTAATCATAAATTGGCAAAAGTAAAATCTTCAGAACTCGTTTATTGCAAGAAATATGAAAGAATTTTGTATCATATGATGTGAAAATGCCCATAAATGTAAGCAAAAATGTTAAAAAGCCAATATGTAGCATAGTTCAGAAAGTTGACCTGATTGAGCAAAATTAATGTGATTTTTGGATTCAGCACACCAAAATTATCCTAAATCAGCTCAAAAAACTTCAACAATAAATTTGTTGTTGACCAGTGTAATGGGTGAAATTTCAAATGACTCTAGCAGCAAAACTCTTTGTGGAATTCATATCAAATTTGGTTTATTGATTGCCAGTGACCCAGAATAGATGTAATTACATTGTGGAAAAAGTAGATCAAAGTTAAATTTTTTTATGAATTTTTAAAATCTTTTTTCTCCCATTTACTTATAATGGGTCAAATTTCAAATGTCTATAAAAACATCAAATTTGTTTTTATTTACTTCAAACTTGTCACTTATATAGAGGTAGTTGATATGACATCAGCACACGCATAGACATGATGACATCAGCTGAATTGATGCCAAAATAAGCTATAATACGCACGAGGGGCGGGGTTTGTTGTGCCTGGAACCAGTTGTTATTTTTTATTTTTGCAGCCTGGCATAATATGTCATGGATTAAGATCATTTTAAACATGCAAGCAAACATACATTTTGTTCAGATTTCTTCACCTCTGTACTTTCACAAGTCTTACACATTGAACCTTTAATCGTTCAAAGTGCCCTTTAAATATCCATGAAATGAATGAAAGTGTGTATTTTGTCCCAAGTGATGGTGAATAGGTTTGTGTGTTTGTGTGTTATGTGTGTGTGTGTTCGATGATCCATGCTCTTTCCAGTTCAACAAAAGGAGGACATCGATCACAGTTATTGTCTATTCACCCACTGAACAAACGCACACAATGATTTCACCCTTTCATACACATTCACCTGGACTAAACACAGAAACCACACGACCCTGAAGGTGAATATGAATATGTTCACCTTCCAGTATTCAGGTGAGCACATTATGCACACTTTACACTTCTGGTATTAAAGGTCATATATACTGTATTAAAAAACTGCATGAAAAACATTTTAACATTAGTACGACATTGTAAAGATTATGCACTGATGGTGATTCGAAATACCTCTGTTTATTATAGTTTATTATTATTATTATTATTATCTGTTCATCATTTTTTATCTGTTTATTATTATTATCCATTTATTATTTTCATCTGTTTAATATGTTTTATCTGTTTATTATCTGTGTATTACTATCTGTTTATTATTATTATCTGTTTATTATTATCTGTTTATTATTATTATTATTATTATTATTATTATTATTATTATTATCTGTTTATTCTGGTTCATTATTTTTATCTGTTTATTATCTGTTTATTCTGGTTTATTATTTTTATCGGTTTATTATCTGTTTATTCTGGTTTATTATTTTATCTGTTTATTATCTGTGTATTATTATCCGTTTACTATTATTATCTGTTTATTTTTCTGTTCATTATTATTATTATTATTATTACTATTATTGTTATTATTATTATCTGTTTATTCTGGTTCATTATTTTTATCTGTTTATCATCTGTTTATTCTGATTTATTATTATTATCTGTTTATTCTGGTTTATTATTTTTATCTCTTTATTATCTGTTTATTCTGGTTTATTATTTTTATCTGTTTATTATCTGTTTATTCTGATTTATTATTATTATCTGTTTATTCTGGTTTATTATTTTTGTCTGTTTATTATCTGTTTATTCTGGTTTATTATTTTATCTGTTTATTATCTGTGTATTATTATCCGTTTACTATTATTATCTGTTTATTTTTCTGTTTATTATTTCTATTTATTATTATTATTATTATTATTATTATTATTATTATCATTATTATTATTATTATTATTATTATTATTATTATTATTATCTGTTTATTCTGGTTCATTATTTTTATCTGTTTATTATCTGTTTATTCTGGTTTATTATTTTTATCTATTTATTATCTGTTTATTTTGTTTTATTATTTTTATCTGTTTATTATCTGTTCATTCTGGTTTATTTTTATGTGTTTATTGTGGTTTATTATTTTTTATCTGTTTATTATTTATTGATTCTGGTTTATTATTATTATCTCTGGTGCTGTTGACATGTATTTCTTCTGTAGTTTTTCTCCTTCTTTCCGTTCCATTTCCTGCTTCAGTAAACTCAGCTGCTGTGAACACACATGAACACAAACACACATGTAACAGCCGCTGACATCACTCTGCTCCCAGCATGCTCCAGGGAGCTCTGTTGTCATGGCGACCCAGTCACATGCACTTGGCTACTGTAGTGGCGTCGCAGCCTGTCACTGTACGGAGAACAGCGACACACACACACACACACACACAACACACACACACACACACACATATGAGCTCAGTCATTGCGTCCAACACACACCAACACACACAGCAACAAACAGACAGACAGACAGACAAACACACACACACAGACACACACTAACACACACACAAACAGACAGACACACACTAACAGACATGCAGCAACAGACACACACCAACACACAAACAGCAACGCACACATTAACACACACACACAGCAACATACAGCAGCACACACCAACACACACACAGCAACATACAGCAACACACACAGCAACACACACACACACACACACACTAACACACACAGAAACATACAGTAACAGACACACACCAACACATACAGCAACACACAGCAATGCACACAGCAACACACAGCAACATACACCAACACACACAGCAACATACAGCAACATAGACAGTAACAACAGCAACACACATGAACACACACACAGCAACACACACACACACACACACAGCAACATACCACAACAGACAGCAACGCACACATCAAAACACACACAACAAAAGACACAAACCAACACACACAACAGCAGACACACACACACACACACACACACACACACACACACACACACACACACACACACACACACACCAGTGTCCGTCTGGGTCTGGTGTCCAACAGCAGAACCTCCTTTAACCCTTTCATGTCTGAGTGTGTGGACCCTCCATTAACATAAACAGATTCATTAATGTGTTTTTATGACACTTTGGTCAATTTGTCATGTTAAAAATAATCATAATAAATAATACAAAATGATAATAAATAATAAATATAATTGTAAAAATAATCATTTATATTATATTTTGGTCCAAAAAAGAATGATTTCATGTTTGAAATTTTTTAAAACATTTTTAACAAGTTAAATAAGCGGGGTTTTTTTTTTATATTTTGAAAACTTGAAAAGCAAATATATATAGTTTATAATACATAGTTTAAAACAGTAATAGAACAATGTCAACATCCACTAAGTGTCCTTTGGTTTTACTGTTGAATGAATCAAAGGTTCAGATGTAATTCCATTAAATGACTGTGGGTCATTTGGACCCACTTATGCTGTGGTTCTCAAACTTTTTACAGTGGAGAACCCCCCGAAATATACTCGGTCTGGAAAAAAGTGGTATCGGTGCATCCCTACTTCAAATGTTACCAAAGCTTAAACAAGACAATTGACAATAAAACTATTACATGAATGTATTTATTACGTTTTATATTTCAGCATTAATTCTTACCCCTGGGGGTACTTGGACCCCCCTTTGGGAACCCCTGTGTTTATGCATCTAAAGGTGAACCATAGTCCTGGTGTTTTGCTGTTTTCCAGTCAGCTGAGTATCGTGGTAACTACGGTAACTACACAGTCCATCAACACTGGGCCGGAACAACGACTCCCATGAGCCCTCTGGCCTCTCCACTAGACCTGATGGAGCGTCAGACCCAGCGGCGCCTCCTGCAGATTACCCACAGTTTCATTTATGCTTCAGTATCTGTGGACGCATGAGTTCAGTGTGGGTTTGGGTGGAGGACGAATGGATCTGACAAACGCAGGAAAAAAAAAAAAAAATTAAATAAATAAATACCCCCAAGAAATGACACTAATAAAACAGTTTTGATGAGGATTATGAGGTGTTTCTTCTGCGTTTCTATGTCTGCGTCCCAGCCCTGAACCTGACGTCCTCAACACTGTTGTAAAATGAATGGACAGGCAGCGACGCTCTATAAATATCTGCTGATCGTCCATGAGGTCCAACCCTCGTCCTCCGTCTCTGTCTCTAATGTCAGTGTAATTATGGTTGTATAACGTCGTTACTGGAATCATATAATACCATCACTATGAAACACAATGGAATCAGGAGGTAATGAGATCAGGAACCGCTGCCACCTGGTCTGAAGGAGGAGAACAGGAACGGAGCAGATGAACGGACGGACAGACAAACGAATGAACAGATGAACAAATGAATAGACGGACAAACAAATGAACAAATGGACGAATGAACAGACGAACAAACGGACGAACAAAGGAACAAATGAATGAACAAACAAACAAACGGACAAATGAACGAACAAATGAATGAACAAATGAATGAAGGGATGAACAAACAAACAAACAAACAAATGGACGAATGAACAGATGAACATATGAACGGATGAACAAATGAACAAACAAACGGACGAACACATGAACAAATGGATGAACAAACAAATGTACAAAGGAACGAACAAATGAATGAAGGGACAAACAAACAAACAAATGGATGAATGAACAGATGAACAAACGGATGAACAAATGAACAAATGGATGTACAAACAAACAAACAAACAAACGGAGGAATGGACGGACAAACTAACAAATGGACAAATGAACAGACGAACAAATGGAGAAACATACAAACAAATGGACGAACAAAAGAACAAATGGATGAGCAAATGAACAAATGGATGAACAAACGAATAAAGAAATGGACGAATGAACAGGTGAACAAATGAACAAATGGATGAAGAAACAAACAAACGGACGAATGAACAAACGGATGAATGGACGGACAAACAAACAAATGGACGAATGAACAAATGAACAAACAAGCAAACAAATAGACCAACAAATGAACAAACAAACAACCGAACAAACGACCGAACGCCTGAAAACCTGCCGATTCACCCAGAAAACCCCAAACACATTCACCTGCTGAGTCAGAATCTGTTCATTCATAAAACTGGTGGAAATCTGAGTCAAAAACAGCTGAAGGGAAAGAACCATGTCCTGGAAATGTAGAATTATGGAGCGGTTTATACCAGTTAACCCTGTGCACATAATCTGCACAGAAGAGCTTTAATGTCACAGCGTTGTTCTTACAGTTTTTACAAGTTTTTTTTGTACTTCATCAACTAAAACCATAAACAAAGAGATTAAAGAACAAAATGATTAAAAACTAGAAAAGCACTCAGAGAGCGCAGACCTCCACCAAGGCAGATCAGTGCCCCCCACACCCCCCACCCCGATCACCACCAAAATTTAATCACTTTTTCCTTGTGCCACTATCAACATTTCCTGAAATTTTCATCCAAATCTGTCCATAACTTTTTGAGTTATCTTGCACACAGACAGAGAGACAAACCAACGCCAGCAAAAACATAACCTCCTTGGCGGAGGTAATGAATGTGAAAGAAAAGGACAGTCAGCAAAAGGAACAAAATGAACCAAAATGAACCAAAAAAATGAACAACCTGAATCTGTCTTAATATAAATCAGTGTAATTGTACCAAAATTCAGTCTGTTAATAAATGTTTTGTGTATTTATAGATCCACTGTGATCTGTAAGTTATAATTTACATGTGGAAATGATAAACTGAGACAGAATATTGGTCAAATTACACTTATTTTACTGGTTGTTCATTATAGTTTGTGTTATTCGCAGATTTTAAAGGATAGTTCATAGATGTATGTAATTTTATTTTTATTTTTTACATTAAATCATAGAGTAAAGTTTGTATTTGTCATTATTTCCAGGTTCTTTTGTTCTTCTTTTCCTGGTTTGATAGTGGTCTGAATGTAGAACCTGAAACCTGTGTTAATATAATTTAGTATAATTTAAAGAATATTCAGTCTGTTATTACACTTTTTGTGTATTTGTAGATCCACTGTCATGTGTAATTTATAATGTGTATATGGAAATGATAAACTGAGACAGAATATTGTTAAATTACACTTATTTTACTGGTTGTTCATTATAGTTTGTGTTATTTGCACATTTTAAAGGATATTTCATAGATGTATGTAATTTTTGTTTGTTTGTTTGTTTACACTAAAAATCATAGAGTAAAGTTTGTATTTGTCATTATTTCCAGGTTCTTCTGTTGTTCTTTTCCTGGTTTGATGCTGGCTCTGGTTCAGATCCTACTGGTCTGAATGTAGAACCTGAAACCTTCTACCTCTGTTGAATCCAACCCATGACCTTTCGTTTCATGTGGCTGTTCCCTTCATCCTCCTGGTTTCCTGTCATTCTCTCTCTTAAATTCACCGTCTCAGCGTCACCTCTGGACTTCTACGGAACATAAAGGTCAGTGTGAGTGTCGTTCTGCTGGTATTAACCTGCTGTTCTGGTGTTTAAACGGGTTCAACATTTGATGATTCTATGTAAAACTGACACCGAGGCGTCGCAGAGAAGCTAATGTGGAAATATGTGTAAGTGTAATACCACCGATGGACTCTAGAGGGCTGCTCCAGACGTCCACTGAACTAAGACTAGGTTCAGACTGCAGTTTTTTTTTGTTTTTTTTTTTTAATAATCTTTTTATTTTTATATCTATTTATTACCTCCACCAGGAGGTATTTGTGATCGCTTTGCTTTGTGTGTTTGTGTACATGCGTGTTTGTTTGTTAGCAAGATAACTCAAAAAGTTATGGACAGATTTTCATGAAATTTTCAGGAAATGTTGATACTGGCACAAGGATGAAATGATTAAATTTTGGTGGTGATCGGGGGGGGGGGGGGGGGGGGGGCCGGGGGCCCACTGATTTGCCTTGGTGGGGGTCTGCGCTCTCCAAGTGCTTTTCTTGTTTTTATTAGGACACATTTTCAGTACACACATCCTCTCAGCACAGGTACACGAATATGTCCAATTTTCCAGTTTTCAAAAAAAAAAAAAACAACCCCCCCCAACCCCACCCCCCCAAAAAAAAAAAAAGGGGAGAAAAGTAATACCCTACCCCCACCCCCCACCCACATCAGTCAACTTAATAATGAGTGTTATAGTGACTCTATTCTGTTATGTTTTTACCTCCGCCAGGAGGTATTGTGATCACTTTGCTTTGTGTTTTTGTTTGTTTGTTTGTTAGCAACTTTGCGGGAAAACTATTCCAACCATCTTTACCAAATTGTTCCCACAGAATTGTTCCCACAGTTCCCACTGATCTGCCTTGGCGGAGGTCTGCGCTCTCCGAGTCCTTTTCCAGTATTTCACATGTGATCACAATAAATTCTTAAACTGAGACCAAGTGCATCCTGAACTCATCTTTGAAGCTTCCAATCAACGAACACGAATCAGCCTTACAAGAAACAAAAGGCGTTCTTTGCTGTTTTACTCTGTAGTCCTTCTTCTTCCTCTTCCTTCATCTTCTCTTTCCTCCATCTGTTGCCTTGACTGTCCCCATGACCTTTGACCTCTGGCCCCTCCCCCTTGTAGACCACACCTCTATACACACTCATAAGTGCAGACATCCACGCACTTAACGCAGACAGACATGAATTTTATGTCTTTGTACATGAAGTCGTCGATATTTACCCATGTCAGGGCCGCGCTAACACATGACCTGACTCTGATCTGTGATTGGCTGTGAGCTCCAGCTGCAGACACAACAATATAGACCCAACAACATTGATTTGTTCTACTTTTTCTTTTTTTTTTTACAGTCAACAGCTGACTGTAAAACACAACCGAACAGCCTCAGTTTCATCTGTCTCACACACACACACACACACACACACACCAAAACAGAAAGTGCATAAACGTATGATTATGTGGCCTAAATTAGACAGTGTTATGCCTGTGGTCATTTCCCATCATCCACCAGCAGCAGGGACATATTTTTTGCTGTCACCGAACTGTGGCCACAGTTTGAGAAACGCTGAAAACCAGGAGGCAGGTTTTTCAGAATTCCACAAGATGGTGTGAAAGCTGAACCGTAAAGAGAAAACCCAAGTGTTTCACACACACCCGACAAATTAAAACACACCACATCACCACATTCTGACCCAGTGTTCGACTACTGTTGGTTCAATCCAAACTGTAAAAGAGAAACCTTAAATAGAACCAAAAAGTCTAATATTAACCCTCCGGTATCCAGGTGAGCATATAATGAACACTTTAGACTTCAAGTTATTAACCCTTAAAGACCCAAAAAACCATTGTCAACCGAAATCATCTACTGATTTAACTGTTTAATACCTGTTGCTCCATTAATCCTATCAATACATGTAAATAATTGGTGTAAAATACAGTTTGTCATCTTTTCATGGTCATCAGATATGACCCATTTGGACATTCAAAGGCTCCGTAGTTACCATGGAAACACCATCATCTTCTACAACATTGATTCACCAGTAAAACCCATGGAGTTGGATCACTGACAGTGGATGGACACACTGGGTTTATGTTCAATTGATAATAGATTTTGCTGAGAAAGTCAGCTTTTCTTCAGTTTTATCTGTTTCCTATATAATAACTTTTGAATTTACTTTGAGCTTTTTTGAATATCAGCATGATTGGTAATTAAATATAGGAAAATACATGATTTTCACTGAAAAAACACAAAATACAGAGGATAATATTACAATAGATGATGATAAATCACTTAAGAAGGGTTAAATATAGAGAAAAATTCACTTGGGAACTGACACAAAAGTCTCACTGGGTCTTTATGTGTTAACCTTCATCCTACCAGCTGGGGTCCAGCTGGACCCCAGGACATGATTTTTATATGTCTCTGCTGTATCATTCATTGAATGATCACTTTGTGCTAGGAGTTTGTCTGTCTGTATGTCCATGTTTGATTGCTTATATTAGTTCCAAAAACAATCTGACATAATGGGTACTGTATTCAACTTGCGGTCGGGGTCCAAATGGACCCCAGTTGAATAGCGGTTTTTCTTAGTTCATAATGAGCATCTAAAATATAATTTTATTATTTGTTTCAGTAAGTGATGGTGAATAGAAATAGAAGAGCAAGGTACACTGCTGCACAAGCCCGTGGGTCTATTTTAGAGGCAGAGGACAGCTCTGAGGCTGAAGGTTCCGAGACATCCGATTGTTAAAAATCAGGGTGATTTGATAACTTGTATCACCCTCATTCTTACACAATTAGTTATTGTAACGGTGTTTTACGATACAAACCATTTTCATACGTCATAAAAACATTCCAAAATGAAATGACATTTCGTGTCTGTTACAAAGATGTGATATCACCATATATCACAGTGGGGTCCAAATGGACCCCGGTTGGTAGGATTAGGATACGAAATATGTTGGTAGGTTGAAGGTTAAAGATCATATTATTTTTTTGTTTATAATCTGTTTTAGATCAGAATTCACTGATTTTTTAAATTTATTACCCATCCACTAAAAACAATGTTCAATTACTTGTTAACACCAAAACACACACTGACACATGTTAGCATTTAACATTTACCTAGCACAAAAATTAATAATGTATATTAACCAATGTTGGTGTTCATCATTGACATATGACAGGATGAAAAAAAAAAAAACTAATACAGTTTATATGTAGAATATTGGGGGGAAAAAAGTGTGTTTTGATATAAAAAAATGTCATTGTTTTTTTTTTTTTTTTTCCAGACTTGGCATTTAAAGGGTTAAAAACATAACAGTTGTTGAGCATTTGGTATTTTAGTTTATGGCTCAAGTTGATTAAATAGAAAAAAAGTGGGTTAAAATAACAAAAAATAACTGTAAACTTCACACATTTTTTTTAAGTAAAGGACAAAGTGTATGAAAAAAAAATTCTGACATTACTACGACACTGTGCACATCATGCGCTTTAAGTGTTTTAGGAAAGGCTTCTATGGGCAGATACTAAAGGGTTAAGAAAAAACCTGAAAGCAGAGTATGTGCACTTTAATGTAGAGTCAATATAACCTTATTACCAGTGTTTCTTTTTTTTAAATTTTTTTTATTTATAGTCTCTTTACATTTTCAGGCCTTGGACTGTTTGTATATTATTCATGACGCTGATCTCTACTTCAACAACCACAGACTTCTGCTTCTACTGTTTTATTATTCAGTAAGTCCCGCATTCTGCATAATATATCAGTCATATCTCAGTGATACATGGCATGTGGACAGGATGGGATCAGAACGAGCGCTCTGAAAACCGCCGCCGTCACAGCCTGATGCAGATGGATTTAAGCGAACGGAGCAGAGAAGAAGAATCCACTGAAACAAACACAGAAACAAAGAGCCGATAGTTGGTAAATGTAGACGAACAACAGAGCGGAGCCAGTGACCACCGGTTGGCTATCGCCGTCGCCAAGTGTGGGGGATGTTGCCATGGCGACAGCCCAAAGTTCAGGCCATGGCAAACACAGGTAAGTGGTTGGGTGAGAGACAAAAGAGAGGAGACAGAAAATGAGATTTCCTTGGACAGTAGCGTCAGGTTTGAAGCATTACAGATGATTCACAGCGACATTTTAGAGACATAATGAAACAGGTCAGAATATAGGGTCGGATCCATCAGGGACGGATTAAAAACCACAGCAAAAACTGATGAAAAGATGTGTGTGTGTGTGTGTGTGCACTGTTTAATCCAACTCTGAAAGAATATTAGAACAGACCCTGAATATAGAGACTTCTACAAAACAGTCAAAATAAACCATCATCACAGAGAATATTTACACAAACACTGGTGTAAACCCACTGAACCCACTAGGAAATGTAGTTCAACTCACACCATTAGCCCCCCCCCCCATACAGGCCCCTCTAATCTCCAAAAGCATATAATGTGCATAGTGTCATAGTAATGTCAAAATATTTTTCATACAATATTTGTAACTTTTTTTTTTGCACATCCTTTTTTGTATTTGAGCCATAAACTAAAATATCAAATACTCAATAACTGTAATATTGTTAACCCTTTAAATACCTGTTTGTAATGTAAACAAACCATATTTTTGATGTAAAAACACAAAAAACTTTATAAAAATATTTTATACAAAATATGCAACAGAATATTAAATAATAATAATAATAATAATAATAATAATAATAATAATAATAATAATAATAATAATAATAATAATAATAATGGATTGGATTTATACAGGGTGGGGAAGCAAAATTTACAATATTTTGAGGCAGGGATTGAAAGACAGTGTATGACCAATTAGTTTATTGAAAGTCATGAGAATTTATTTGCCACAAGAAAATGTACATAATAGAAAATGTTTTTATTCTATGTGTCCTCCTTCTTTCTCAATAACTGCCTTCACACGCTTCCTGAAACTTGTGCAAGTGTTCCTCAAATATTGGGGTGACAACTTCTCCCATTCTTCTTTAATAGTATCTTCCAGACTTTCTGGTAATAGTTTTGCTCATAGTCATTCTCTTCTTTCCATTATAAACAGTCTTTATGGACACTCCAACTATTTTTGAAATCTCCTTTGGTGTGACGAGTGCATTCAGCAAATCACACACTCTTTGACGTTTGCTTTCCTGATTACTCATATGGGCAAAAGTTTCTGAAAAGGTATGGATAATAGTGCTAGGTATGATTATGACATTAATATATGTTTGGTTTCAAAACAATTGATGTAGTGCCTGCTGAGAAAAAACAACTAAATGTTCATTGTAAATTTTGCTTCCCCACCCTGTATAGCGCTTTACATTATTGACCCATTATTCATTCGCTCTCACACTCACACATATAAAAAATAGTATTATTGTCGTGAAAATTTTAACTTTAAATGAACTGAATAAAATCAAGGTGATGTTTGACTCCTGATTCTAAAAGTATAGAAGTACTTCACAAAAACAAACAATAGTTTTTGATGAAAAACACACTTTTTTTTTTTTTTTTTTTCCAATATTCAACATAAAAATTGGATTGTTCTTTTTTTCATCCTGGCATATGTTCATGATTAACACCACTATTGGTTAACATACATTATTATTTTTTATCCAAAGTCAAATGTTAAATGCCATGTTATGATTCAGACACGTTTTTCACAGAAAATAGAGATTTAAAATTAAGTAAAAATGTTAAAATTCCACTGAAGATATTAACAACTAAGGATGTCAAACTCATAATATCCTAATCATAATCAATATCATAATAACCTATAAATAATGACAACTACAAGTTTTTAGTTTTGTTTTAGTGTAAAAAAAAAACAGGTTGTTCAGGTTATTCACATTTTTTAAACAATAGTTTATAGATGTAAAAATTTCCATAATACAATTTTACTTTTTTCACTCTAAAACATGGAGAAACTTTTGTCGTTGTCATTATTTATGAACTACTCTATTATTATCTGACTTATGTTCAGGTTCCACATTCACACAGATTCAACAGTAATCGATAAAATTTTAGAACTAATTCTGTCAGATAATCAAATAAAGACTAATCCAAACCTTTGGAAATGTTAGGGCAGCTTCATTTGGAGAAAATGTAATAAGCTTCGTATCCTGAGGAGGATCAGAAAAGTACAGGCTGACGTCAGTCTGAGAGTTGAACAGGATGTTGGGATGTGGATGCAGTGTCCCATTAAAATATGTTTTCTAATCTGAAGGGTTCTCATCACCCATCACTCAAAGCAGCTGTAGCATTAACCAAACACAGCCTTAAAAATAATCTAAAAATAATCAGAAAACTATAATATGATGAAATACATACAAACTCCCCGTTCATCTTAAATGTTGTAACCAGCTGTAAAATCTAAAAGTGTGCTTACATCAGGATGAAAATATGTTCGTGTTCATCTGGAAAGGCGGAAGTTTTCATGTGGACAAAAAAAAAAGAACAGAAAAGAAAACAACAGAGGAGGTACTGTAAAGTCATTTTTCCATCAGTGTTAGAGGAACCAACGGGAAAAGTCCAATAAGTCCGATAAGTTCAATGGTCCGATAAGTCCGATAGTCCATTAAGTCCAATAGTCTGATAAGTCCAACAAGTCTGATAAGTCCAGTAGTTCGATATGTCCAATAGTCAGATAAGTCCAACAGTCCGATAGGTCAAATAGTCCAATTAATCCGACAAGTCTGATTAGTCCAATAGTCCGATAAGTCAAACAGCCCAATAAGTCCAATACTCCGATAAGTCCAACAGTCCAATAAATCCAATTGTCCGATAAGTCCAATAGTCCATTAAGTCCAATAGTCCAATAAGTCCAATAGACTAAGTCCAATAGTCTGATAAGTCCAACAGTTCAATAAGTCAAATATGTCTGATAAGTCCAATAGTCCGATAAGTCCAATAGTCCGATAAGTCCAACAGTCTGATAAGTCCAAAAGTCTGATAAATCCAATAATAGGAAAAGTCCAATAGTCCGATAAGTCCAACAGTCCAATAAGTTCATTCATTCATTCATTTTCTGAACCCGCTTTATCCTCACTAGGGTCACGGGGGTCACTTGGAGCCTATCCCAGCTACATAGGGGCGAAGGTGGGGTACACCCTGGACATTTCGCCAGTTCATCGCAGGGCTGAACATATAGAGACAAACAATCACTCTCACATTCACACCTATGGGCAATTTAGATTAACCAATTAACCTATCAGTGCATGTCTTTGGATGGTGGGAGGAAGCCAGAGTACCCGGAGAGAACCCACGCAGACACGGGGAGAACATGCAAACTCCACACAGAAAGGTCCCACCCCCCGTCGACTGGTGTTGGAATCGAACCCAGGACCTTCTTGCTGTGAGGCACGAGTGCTAATCACTGCACCACCATGTCGCCAATATGTCCAATAGTCTGATAAGTCCGACAAGTCCAATAGTCCGATACGTCCGATAAGTCAAACTCGGTGGACCTTAGCGCTGCCAATATGACCTTTAACCTTCTATTTTAACTGAGATTTTGTGAACAGAATAAAAACTTAAAGATGAACCAGAACACCAGTTACACGGTCCAAATGAAACAGACAAGGCTGGAATGAGTCCAGGAAAATAAATACTGCCTGAGACAGTTCCAGTCTTTAGGACCACAGGCTTTCAGGTACCTCCTCTAGTGGCCTTGAGTGGTCTTACAACTATAAGATGCTTCCACATTGACTTCATTCTGGAGCCGAGGTCTAATCTGGAAATCTATGTTATAAAAGGGAAGTGGACTGTTTATGTGTGTATGTGTGTGTGTGTGTGTGTGTGTGTGTGTGTCTTTGGCATCACACTAAATCCGTACAGGGCTGACTGATGCAGTTCGTCATACTTATGGATTTTTGGTCAAAGAACAGACTATTGAAAACGGCAAGTTGATAAGACCAATATTTTGGGAGATATTAATAATTTTGGAATACAATAGCCTTAGAATCATGTTGCTATGACCATGATGGTTGACAGGAAGCACAGTACCACCTTGCATGATGGGAAATGAAGTTAAAAACAGGAACAACACATTTAATAACTTCAGCCCCTAGCATTAATATATTAATTGTCATTCAAATTTTAAAGAATGATTTACCAAACGGTTTTTATGTCAGTTCTTATAAAATATAGACGAACATCCAGCATGAAAACGACCAAATCTAGAACATCAACGTGCTAGTATGATAGAATATGGAACTAAACACTTAAACGTTTATGTCCCTTAAGACCCAATGTATCTTTGTTATGACAGATGACCAGTGCCACAGGTTAAACTGTATCTGTACATCAGCGTTTGTGTGTGAGTACAGACTCTTTGCATCAGTTTCCACATGTGAGGCTCAGAATGGACAGAATTAGAAGGAAGCTGGAAATCAGGTTAACACAGAGCCTGTAGCAGCAGCCCACCCCGCTGCAATGTCATCTTTAACCTCAGCACCTCACTAATTACAGTACAAGGCTGCCTCCCATCCGCCCCTCCCACCCCCACCCCCCCACCCCCTCATGCTGTGGTCAGAACATGGCCACAGCTGTAATGACAGACCAGGAGGCTGCAGATGTTGCCGTCTTTGGCGTTTCCTGCCTCTGTTATCAGTGTGTGGTCGGTTCTCCACCAGCTTCTACGTCCACATGGTTCAACTACACCAACCACATCTGACAAACATGTGACTCCACCCACAGCACCTCCATCCAACCTCAACCATAGAGTGGATGAAGGCCTTCAGAGGAAGCGCATGAAGCATCTGCAGCTCTGAAGACAAACATGCAACAATATTATTCAAATCCAATCCAACTTTATTTGTAAAGCACTTTAAAACAACCACAGTGGACCAAAGTGCTGCACAGACAAATAAATAAAAACCAAATAACATAGTAAAATACAAGAATAGATTAAAAATAAATCAATAAATAAAAATACGGAAGAATAGATCAAACCTGAATAAAGGAATAAAATACAAGAATAGTTTGAAAACATAAAAAGCTGCAAATGGAGATTATTATTTTATTACACTGTTAAAAATGCAGTTCAAATGGAAAAGATCACTCCCTACTTGTTCACAGTTTTTTCTCTGTTTTTTTCTTTCTTTTATTTGGTTATTTGACATAAAACAAAAATGTTATTCTGGCATTTAGAGCAGAGAACAAATGGGGCTTCCCTAATGCGAATGACAAATGGCATGGAATAACGAATGACCACTAGGGTTAGGGTTAGGGTTAGGGTTAGGTCATTCGTTATTCCATGCCATTTGTCATTCGGATTACGGAGGCCCCAACAAATGTATGCTATTTGTACATGTGATGTACTGAATGTGAATGTCTGATACTGAATGTCAATAAAAAATAAATTATATTAAAAAAAATGCAGATCAGGGGAGTCAAAGACGACCAATCAAAATACCCCCCACCAAAGGGTCCAACCCCTCCCATGGGATCTGTGAAATGCAAAAATTTCACTGAAGATATTAACGATCTGTGATGTTTAAATCATTTTAGTTCAAGTTCCACATTCAGACCAATATGATTTAAAGTGAGAGCCAGTAAAATAATAACATAATAATATATAAATGATGACAAATTCAAATGTTTTTTTTCCATTTTAGTATGAAAAAGGAAAAGTACATGAAAATGTTTACATTGACAAACTATCCTTTAAAAAGCATAAATGTGAAACATGGTTCTAAATGACTATTAATAGGAATTGTTAAGCTAATGTTTGCTAACGCATCATGCTAAAATGATAGTAAAATCAAGAAGTTGGAGAACTTTGAGATTTAGAGTTTAGGAATGTTGGTGTAAATCATTTAACATCAGCTAAATAGAAAAATACCTGAGGGTGATCTATCGAAATACAGAAAAAAATTGAAAATAGTAGCATGAGTCAAACATAACACAGTGGCTAACGTTAGCTTAAAACAGAGTTTTTTAACATTAACTAACAACCAGAATAAAACAGATCAAAACAAAAAATGACTTCAACTCATCAGACAAACTCTGAATAATCCAGCACCGTCTGGTAGTTTTCAAAGTTTAACTGAACTGGTTTTATTCATTTGAACTTAAAAAAACTAGAAGGAAAAAACAAAGACCTGGACAAATGAGAACTGACCCAAACAATCCAACAACATATTTCAGCCAAATACTGTCACTTTACAGTTCAGATATTGTCTATTTAACCCCTCACTGTTTATAGTTACATTCTGTTTATAGTTATATTCTATGTTTATAGTTACATTCTGTTTATAGTTATATATTCTATGTTTATAGTTATATTCTGTTTATAGTTACATTGTGTTTATAAATACATTCTGTTTATAGTTATTTTCTATGTTTATAGTTATATTTTGCTTACAGTTATATTCTATGTTTATAGTTACATTCTGTTTATAGTTATATTCTGTTTATAGTTACATTCTGTTTAAAGTATATTCTATGTTTATAGTTATGTTCTGTTTATAATTATATTTTATGTTCATAATTATATTCTGTTTATAGTTACATTCTGTTTATAGTATATTCTATGTTTATAGTTATATTCTGTTTATAATTATTTTGTATGTTTCTAGTTATATTCTGTTTCTAGTTATATTTTATATTCATAATTATATTCTGTTTCTAGTTATATTCTATGTTTCTAGTATATAGTATATATATATTCTATTTTTCTTATATGTTTTCTACTATATTCCTTGTTCCATGGTGGGCCCTTATAGTTTTTCTGTTTCTGTAAATCCATAAAATCCGTTCATAAATCTGACTGTACTTTGAACCACATGCTCTAGTTTCTCCTCCACAGAAAATGAATATTCACATAGAAAAGGCCGTTTTAGTGACAGAACCGTGTCGCATCAGTCCATGAGTGTCCAAGGTCAGTGCTGTGTTGTGGACAGATGAATGATGTGGGTTTACCAGCGTCACACACTCACACAGTTTCCAAATATAAACCTCAGACTGGAAGATTAAGGCGAGCGAACCCAAATCCTGCTCTCTGCGTCCTCTTATTGAGGTAAAGACAGGACCAGCGGTGGAAACATAATCTCTGCATGTTCACACAGTCTGTTCACACTGACCTGCCAACAGCAGCAGCAGCCAAACAACCCCCCATAACCCCCCCCCCCCCAAAACCTGAAACACTCACACTGACACACTGCTGCACATCTGGCCATTTGCAACGCAGGAACATGCACTTATTTCACCAAAATGAGCCATAATCCACTGTAAATATTAGTCAGCCAATCTCACTCAGTTGGATTAAAAAGACGAACTGTTCCACGATAAAACCAAACATCTGAAAAACAGAACCCGTGTCCCTGTATGTCAGCGGCAGGTTCTATCTGAATCCATCCCCAGTTGAATGTGTGAGGTGTTCAGGTTCTGTCTCTAAGGCTGCATCACATAGAAGACCTTAATGCACAATCTGGATTTTTTGGGGTAATGCAATTTTTTTGTGTTCGTTCATATTACACATTAAATGCGACTTCTATCAGTTTTGAGTATGAACTGAATGCGACCCTGAAGTGACCCGCATGCACAAAAGAGGTCCTGACATAATACACGACCACACAAGCAGAACGCAGAATTGTGATGTTTGTCGCACTTCAATAACGTAAAGGTCGGATAAATGCGACTTGGCCGTTCAGACTGAAGTCGTATTGCAAAATATCAGATACGTATCAGATTTAGGACCACATATGAAAGTGGTCTGGGTCAGATCTGTGCAGTTCAAACTGTCTTTAACAGATCAGATGCAAGTCACATATGGGGAAAAAAAAATCAGATTTAGCCCACATTTGCCTGTAGTGTGAACGGAGCCGATGTTCCAGTCCTGTGGTCTGGATGCAGATCAATCTAACAATAGAAGTGGGCGGGACTTTCACTGGAGGAGAACTCAGCTAATTCAATCCAAGTCCATATTTGACTTCTATCAATGATCAATAGGAACTATATTGATATCTGTAAGCATTTACATGTTATAAACCATCAAATATGGACCATTAGGAGGAAAGGAACATTTATAATAATTTAAAAAATTTGTCAAAAATTCAAAAATCTAAATTTGTCAAAACTATGAACAAACTTTGTCGACATTGTCCCAAAAATATCTATATATAAAATTAGAAATTAATCCGACTAGTAGTTTCATCAAAGAAGATGCTTGAAAAAACTGTTACCGAAGATGACAACAATGAAGACAACTATTTTATATTTTTTTCTTTAAACTTCTTCATTTTCTGGCTTAGTTTGTTCTTGTTACTTATTATTTTGCAGATTTATGATTCATTTTTGTTCATTCTATTGATTTCTTCGGCTGTTTTTGTTTCTTTTTTGCTATTTTTCTTAATGTTATTTATTATTTTGTAAATATTACATTGATTTTTGTTCATTTCATTTATTACTTAATTTTTATATAAACTATGGAGCCTCACATTTACATGTATTAATAGGATTAGTGGATCAACAGGTATTAAACAGTTCCATCAGTAAATGGTTCTGCTTTTTTGTTTTGATTTTTTTAACAGATATTTGTGAGGTAACTGGTCCTTTTCTACCATCACCGCTGTATTATCTGGTTTATTTTTACCTCCGCCAAGGAGGTTATGTTTTTGCCAGGGTTTGTTTGTCTGTCTGTTTGTTTGTTTGTCTGTCCGTTAGTGTGCAACATAACTCAAAAAGTTATGGACAGATTTGGATGAAATTTTCAGGGTTTGTTGGAAATGGGATAAGGAAGAAATGATTAAATTTTGGTGGTGATTGGGGGTGGGGGGGTGCCCACGGGGGGGGTGCGCAGACCACAAAATTTCATCAAAATCTGTCCATAACTTTTTGAGTTATGTAGCACACTAACGGACAGACAAACAGACAGACAGACAGACAGACAAACAAACAAAGAAACAAACCCTGGCAAAAACATAACCTCCTTGACGTGGGGGGGCCCATGGGGGGGGCCACTGATCAGCCTTGGCGGAGGTCTGCGCTCTCCGAGTGCTTTTCTAGTTGTGTTATTTAATGAAAAGGTCTGAATGTGCTGGAATTAATGGACGTAAAGATGAAAATGCAGATGTTCTAACCGAGGTCAGCTGTGGACTGACTTAACACACATTAACCCCACTTGTGTTCTATGACACATATAGTGGATTATAGAAATCATCTAATGTATCATAGAGACGTCAACACACTGAACCACGAACACACTCTGAACTCAGGCCTGGATTAGAAACTGTTATAATCAGGAAATTCAATTGTGGAGCTGAATGAAGCTCAACGGTGGCCCATTAACCCTTTAACCTCATATGTGGGAATGTTCACACATTTGATCTTTCTGGGGCAAAATTATCAACCATGAGGGTAAAATCATTGGCAAGGAAATTCCTTTATCCCTATAACTTCGAACGTATCACATTTGATACATGACTTTTGAAGCCCTCTACATGATCAGTGTGATATTTTTTTTTCTTGCAAAACCTGATGTATACAATTAGATACATGCAATACACAGATAATCCACTGGGGGGAGGAACATATTCACCAGAGGCCTTTCCAGTGACACTACAAGACTGTCACGAATGAGGAAGGAGGAAGAACTTTGACAATTTTGAAAATGAATTACCAATTTATTAGACATGTTTGTGTTATATTATGTTTTTGTTTGTTCAAAAGTTATAATATTTGAGTATTGAGACCCGATTCAGTTCAAATTTCAGTTCAGTTTTATTTGTAGAGCTCTAATGATATTTGAGCATTGAGACCTGATGTATCAAATATGATACAAAATTGAAAATCACACATGGAAATTGATATTTAAAAAAAAAATAAAAAAAAAAAAAAAAAAAATTGGTTGTTCAGAAGGACCAATAAAGGCTCCAGTTTCAAAGAACTGGAATTTTCTGTCAGTGGTTTAAGGGTTCAGGCTTTACAGGGTTAAGTCCTAAAATGTGCTGATTGAATATTTATCCAGAGAATCCTATAATTTCCAAAAATGTAAAATCCTGGCTAAATAATTGTTTTTTAGAAGCTAAATGGTGTCTAGCTAGATCATTGAAATCTGACACCCCCAGTGCTGCTTCACAATGGATGAAGGGAATGAATTTTTTTTATTTTTTACTCTAGAAAAGATAAGTTATGCAACAAAAAAAACACACTTGATAAGTTTTGGGAAATATAGACCAATAATAATATACCTGTTGATGGCTGAATGGACAACATAAATTGATATAAATTCTTAATTATTTGATCTGTTGTTTTTTTTGTTTGTTTTTTTGTACTAACCCACCACTAGACCCTTTTCCACCAACATTCCCATGAACTTTTATTTCCAGGAACTGATTTGCATACAAAAACACAAACCAAGTGAATCTGGTGTAAATGGAATAAACCAGTTCACAGACACCGCAGGGTTAAACATGGAGGATGAACAGAAGAGTGGAACGCTGACAGTGGGTTCCACCAATCAGAGTTGTTCAACACACAGCCCCGCCCACACACATGTTGGTATAAAATATTTGGAAGGAGTGAAATAGATAAATGATAAACAGGTTGAAGCCGAAAAAATGGAATGCATCAGGAAACAGGATTTATAAGCAGAATATTCACATGTGGAGTAAGCATGGTATTGATGAAATATGAAATATATTAACCCTTAACCTCCTAAGGCCCAGGAGATGTCAGCAAAGTACAAGCTTTTTTTGTTTTTTATTAAATAAGTGCCTATATTGGAAACATCATGATGCAACAGTTTTTTCAGATGCAGTTTTTAAATTTTTTATGGAATGTCCTTTATGATGGACAGTTTTCTTTTCTTTTCTTTTCTTTTTTTGTTTTTTGTATAAAGTTGTTAAACTCTTATCCACAAATGTGGACAGAAAACCCATAGCTGGGTCTTAGGAGGTTAAAGACCCAAACAGCCACTGGTGACCAAAACCATCTACTGATCTAAACTGTTAGTGACATCTGATCCACTAATCCTAAATAATAGGTGTAAAATACAGTTCTTCATCTTTTCGTGGTGATCAGATGTGACCCATTCGGACATTTAGAGGCTCTGTGGTTACCGTGGAAACACTGTCATCTTCTACAACACTGATTCACCAGTAAAACCCATGGAGTTGGATCAGTAACAGTGGATGAACACACTGGGTTTATGTTCAATTAATGATATATTTTTGTTGAAAAAGTCACTTTTTCTGCATTTTTCTCTATTATTGATATAATAATCCTCAACTTTACTAAGAGCTTTTATGAACATCTACATCACAGGTGTCAAACATGCGCCCTTGGGGCCAAAACTGGCCCACCAAAGTTTCCAATCCGGCCTGTGGGATGAATTTGCAAAGTGCAAGTTAGGGCATCAAACTCAAAAATAATATCATAATAACCAATAAATAATGACAACACCATTTTTTTTTCTCTTTGATTTAGTGCAAAAAAACATTAAATTATGAAAATGTTTACATTAACAAACTGTCCTTTTACAATAACTTGTGAATAACTTGAACAAAATGAAGAAATTAAAAAATTAATTGCAATTTTAACAATTTTCTGCCTGTTACTAAACATTTTTGTGCCTGTGTATAAATGATAAGTCAAGGCATAATATTGATAAAATCATACTTTTAATTCTGAACAAATTCAGTTTTTTTCAATTTTTCACATCCTTTTTGTTTGGAAAGTTTGTAAATGTAAATATTGACATAACTGAACGTTATTTTTTGCACTAAAACAATTTGGAGTTGTCATTATTTATTGGTTATCATGCTATTATTTTACTGGTCCAGCCCACTTCAGATTAAATTGGGCTGAATGTGGCCCCAAGAAGAAAATGAGTTTGACACCCCTGATCTACATGATCAGTCAATCAAATGTTGAAAATACCAGATTTTCACTGAAAAAAACACAAAACACAGAAGATAATATTACAATAAATGGTGACAAACCACTTAAGAAAGGTTAAATATAGAGAAAACTTCATTTTATTACTGCCACAAATGTCACACTGGGTCCTTATGGGTTAAATGACATTAATGTGACTTTAAATAAACAGAATATGAGACTAGACGTGACAATATTCAAGGCTGATTTACTGTTTTTCAGATTTCTGAATAAATGTTAATGTCTGTGCTGGTGGACTTGGCATAGGAGGTGGACAGATGGATGGACGGACATACATAGGAGGAGGAGGGGTGGAGGGGGAGGGGTATGAAGGACACGCCCACATGAAGGCGGGAGGTCCGAGTCCAAATGGAGGATGGGATGAGTGTGAGGTGGGTGGAGGCTGTGGTCTGAGTCCAATCATCTCTTTAATTCACCTCCATCTGCCTCATGCACTAATGACAGTCCATGTGTGTATGTATAGAGATAAGTATACACAGGCATATATACACTTATATATAGACTACGTCTGCTGATGGGTGGATGCTTCCACACCCTCAGCACTGTCTTATTAAGAACCAGAACCTCAAACATCACCCTTAAATTACTGCAGATCGGGTGGAGTCTACAGAACAAGGCCTTGGGGTGAAGTTGTAATACCACTGACGGCCACTAGAGGCTGTTCCTTAAAGACACCAGTCCCATCGGTCATGAACTGTTAAAGGTTTCATTTCATATTCTGCATTTAGTCACAGTTTTCCCATTGAACTGAGTGTGAACAGGTTGAGTTTCATGTTTCAATTGGAACTTCCACGCTTTGTAGCATTTTTGATACTTTTCATGTATGTATAGAAGCCCTGTTTGTTAACATTAGGCAACATTGTATGATTGTCACGTACCAAGTAAAAACTCCAATAAAACTTGAATTACAAAAAAAAAAACAAAAAAAAAAATGTTGAATAAGCTGAAAGGATCATCTTTGACCCTCTGGTATCCACCCACAGAGGTCCTTTAACCACCGAAAGTGCATAATCTGCACAGTGTCGTAACAATGTCAAAATGTTTTTCATATAGTTTTTATTTTTAACTTTTTTTTTTTTTTTTGTATTTCATCAACTTGAGTCATAAACAAAAATACCAAATACTCAATAACTGTCACATTTTAACTCTTTAAATGCCATTTTTGTAAAATAAACAAACCATATTTAATTATTTATTTATTTTCCAATATTCTACATAAAGATTGTATTTGTTATTTTTTGATTTTGTTTCATCCTGGTATATGTCAATGATTAACCCCAACATTGTTTTTGTTTTTTTGTTCTGTTTTGTGCTAGATCAAATGTTCAATGCTAAAATGTGATGATTTTAATGGATGGGTCAGAATAAAAAATAAATTAAAAATCAGGAAAAAATGAACAACTTTTGAATTCTGACCTAAAACAAATTGTGAAAATTACTATGACCTTTTAATAACCTGCAGTTTAAAGTGTGCATAATATGCTCACATGGATACTTGTTGGTTAATGATGCAAACATCAGAGGATCTACTTAATATCATCAAATCCAATATTGAGAAGTTATCCTTCCTAAATCATCCGGCTCATTTTAAGCAGATTAAATGACTTATCAAGCAGAACAAGAGCAAACTGAACAACCAAGACCATCCTCTGAAACACTGAAATCTGAAATACTGAATCTGAGGCTTTGTTCTGAACCCCGACAGACGCCGTTTCACCAAACATGAGAGACATCTTTGGCATCAGTGAAAAACAGTCGTCTGAGGCTCTGCAACTCGAGAAATTTGGCAGATTTGTGGTGGTTTGTCACCATACGGCCTTGTGGGAATCATGTGCTGAGCAGTTCCACCTGCTTCAGAAACTGTTTCAGACGCTGACAAAGAACAACTGAGTGGATAAATGTGTGGAGTTGAGCAGGTGTGCTATTAATTCACTGTTAAGTCACTTTATTATCACTGGAAGGAAATCCAGTCTCTGCATTTTACCCATAATGCACACTTAATACCTAGCATTAGCATTAGCATTAGCAGCCACTGAAGGACTGACATTAAACAAACAATAATACTATAAAATCTATGGTTGGGACAGTTGTTTTGGTATAAAACATTAAGGTTAAAAGCAAAAAATGACTGTTTATATAGAACAAAGAAGTGATTTTACGTGATAGTATCTGAAGCAGCCACTAAACCACTTTTGTGCATGACGTTGATTTAGAATATGACTTTAATTCAAGCTCAGCCACAAGTAAATCACAAGAAAAAAGTGACTTTTTTAGTCAAATCTTTCATTATCTGAACATAATCCACTGTCATTGATCCAACTCCATGGGTTTTACTGGTGAATCAATGTTGGAGCCTCTGAACGTCCAAATGGGCCATATCTGATAACCATCAAACTCCAATTCTGATTTATAATATATTATTGAATATATTAACCTTTATTTAAACAGGAAAAAAAATGACTTGTCCAGATCAAAAATGTCAGAGTCAAGAAAAGCAGCAGCAGAAGGTACAGAAAATAGACATTTCAGCCAAACATCCAAAATAAAATCATACATAAAACACCTTCAATAATTTAAACAGTACTATGAATAGAACCAACAATGTTCTTTAAAAGCATCTCACAGCAGAACCCGATTAGTTAAAAAACTATTAAAGCAATGAAATCAGTGTTATTGATCATCTCTGATATGTCCAATACTCTGATCTAACACAATGACACATCTTTCCAAAATGTACTAGATGGAAAATATCTAATATTTAGTGTTTATTTAATAAACCATATGGTATTTAAAGGGTTAACCAGTTAACGTCCACTCTGTCCACAGTCATAGAAGTACACCCATGTACATGTATTAGACTGGATTTGGAAGGAAACGTGGTCTCTGTTTTGTTTCAGCCACATGTTCAACACATTTTAACCCTTAAACACCCAAACATCCATTGTTGACCTCAACCATCCACTGCCCCCCCCCCCATATGTCATAGCCCCTCCCCTTCCATGTCATCATCGTGGGCAACGAGTACAAAAGTACATAATCGGAACTGTTTTAAGTCCATTTATCTCCTTCTATAATGAGTTTCTTTCCAAAAGAGTAAGATATAATAATAATAATAATCATCATCATCATCATCATCTCGTGCTGCGTTTACTGTTGTTGGAAATCTGATGCTTTCCTACAAACGCTTCAGGCCTAATTGTCTCAAATTAACAAACAGTAAATGACAGTTACACCTTTGACTCCAGCACTGACGCTGCTTCACCGGCAGGTAGAGAAACCAGATCCCATCGTATCAGGTGTCACCGGGACCCATGCCCCCCCACATCAACCCCCACCCCCTACACCCCCCCATCAACCCTATCAACCTGCCATCTTCACTCAACCACCTGCCTGCTGTGAGTTGGATGGAAGGGGGGGGGGGGGTGGGTGGGGGGGCCACGCTGACCTTTTCCACCATCACTGACTTTTATTCCAGTGGCAGAAAAAGGCCAGTGGAAGTGTGGGGGGTGGAGTGAGGGGGTCTGAAGCCGAGGCATCAGTTATCAGAAAAAAAGAACTGAGGAACCAATAAATATCCAGTACCAAACACACTGAGCTGGAATTACAGGGGTGAGTACATTATACACACTTTACACTTCATGTTATTAAAGGTCATATTATTTTTCCTAATTCATTTTAGGTCAGAATTCAACAGTTGTTCATTTATGCAGGATTTTTTAAAATTCTAACCCATCCACTACACTGTAAGACCAGATAAGTTGAGTTTACTTTAAAAATCTGAGGTAACCCGTTGCCTTAAAAATGTAAGTAATGAATAAAGAAAACTTGAGTGTATTAAACTTAAATGCTTGATTTGAATGGAATTGCTATTTTAAGTACAACACACTAAATGTCAAGTTAATTTAACTTAAAATTTGTGGCAGTGTCAATTGCTTTGTGTAATCATTAGACTTAATATCATCAGTTCATTGGACTCAATTCCAAGATGACTTAAATTTAAATCTTTTGCAACATAAATTGCTTTGTATAACTATTAAATTTAATATATTGTAGCCTAAATGGAATTTAGGCAAGAAGCTTTCTCATTGTAATTTGCCAGCACAGGAAGTGCTTTTAATTTGGCAAGGCATAAAAATGTATTATGCTCAAGATCAGTCTTGGATGAACAGGAAATCCATAGTTCTTCCTATGGCTCTGATTCATGGTGCAGCTCTACAAAAATACAAAAACAAACACAAAAAGGGCAATAAACATTGCCATACACACATTAAGTCCAAATGAACACTAACATCACAACCCCGCTGAACCCCTGCACAGAAAAAGAACACATTTACAACAACATTCCTAATACCCACAATGAAATGCAGAGATAAAAAGGTGTGGTCATGACTAAAACTGAGTGATTTAAATCCATTCAAATTAAACTGTTTCATACTTTCAACTATGTCTACAAATTAGTAGAATATACTGAACATTTTATAGTATGTAATAAAACTGAAATCCTTTAAGTACATTGTAATCAAGCATTTCAGTAAATACCAAGTCCAGGCTGACAGTGTACAATCATCACATTGTAAACACTGTTAAATTCCTACACTAACACCCTTCTACCAAGTGAGTACAAAATGCACACTGACACATTTTAGCATTTAACATTTGACCTAGAACAAAAAATAATAATGTATATTAACCAATGGTTGTATTAATCATTGACATATGACAGGATGAAAAAATAAAAAAAAATAACTAAAACAATTTTTATGTAGTTTATGGAAAAAACAAAAAATGTTTTTTTTTTGTTAACGTTACAAACATGGCATTTAAAGGGTTAAAAAAGGACAATTATTGAGTATTTGGTATTTTGTTTATGGCTCAAGTTGATGAAATAAAAGAAAAGTGAAAAAAGTTAAAAAGAAACTGTATGAAAAACATTCTGACTTGAGTACGATACTGTGCAGATTACACACTTTAGGTGGTTAAAGGACATCTATGGGCAGATATGAGAGGGTAAATCAACCAATTTACCCTTAACCTTTTTGTGGGGTTAAGGTTAAAGGTTAGCTCCTTGTGGGGAAATTAAGGCCGTTTCTCAACATGTGTTCTTGTCTGTTCTTTCGTTCTCATGTTGTTGTGAAATGTCATCAGTCTGTCGCACTGTTCCAACTGCAAGTTCGCAAAAACCAAGAACGCATGGAATACCCGGATGTTGTTCTTGTCAGCTAGCCTAAACCAAGGATGCACTGGTTGGTGACTCGTGTGGACTTGGCTGGGAAATAATTCCCAAGATGCTGTTTGTGCTAGCTCAAGTGGGACCTCGACGATATGCATTACAGTTTTAAAAAATATACAAATGTATAAATGACACGTAAATAGTACAAATGTATTGAAATCAAATTGAGTGACATTGTGGTGATTTAAGGGAAATACATTATGGAGCAGATGGTGTAAATACAGCAGAGGACAGGAGGAGAGTTCACAAGTACGCAGCCGTTCCACTTACAGATCGATTTACGTTCTTATGCCGCGTTTCCAATACGGGTACCGGCTCGACTCGACTCAACCTTTTTGCGTTTCCATTACGAAGAAGGACCTGGAATCTGATACCAGGTACTAGTTTTTTAGTGTCACCTCCGCCAAGGTTCCAGGACTGGGGACCCCAGATACTAAAATGTGACGCGTAAACACTGCAGACCACTGATGGTCAGACAGTTGTCTCTGTGACCCGCCATTTTACGAAAAAACAGATGCGGAAGTTGACAGTATGTGGGTAGGTTAATCCACATGACTGACAGCCTGTAAAACTACACATGGTTTGTCGAGGAGGTTCAGACGGAAAAAATTCAGCATGAGCTTGATGAGACAACACGCAATGAGTGAGTTATCAGCAACTTTGAGCAGACGACACGGAAGTAACCCACCACTAGCTATGACGTCCAGGTACTGGAAAGTCTGTAGTATCTGTAATGGAAACGGTCACCAGGAATAGGACCTGGTACCCAAGTCGAGCCGAGCAGAGCCGGTTCCACGTAGTGGAAACGCAGCATTAGGAAGTACGTTCTCTGAGACTGTTCTTACCAAGACCGTACTGGCTTAGTTCACAAGATCGTACTCTGCATTCTTGGTATTGAGGAACGGCCTAAGTCTCTATTTTAACTCTAAAAGTATTCCAATACACATTTGCATGTAGCATTAGCATTAGCAATATCACGTGCATTTGGAATTTGGAACCGTGAGCTGTTATTGAAGGTTCTTGGAGACAGTATGGAGTATTTGGTGTTTGGTATTAAAAACAAACTGTATGAAAAACATTGTGACATTACTCTTACACTGCACAGATTACTTTTGGTGATTAAAGGCCTCTCTGGGGTGGGGGTGGGGGTGGGGGGGTGTACCAGAGGGTTCAAGACGAACACCTGAATCTATGTTGATATGGAGCTCCAGATCTGAGCCGTTCCAGATCTAGGATTCCAAACTAACACATTAACAGTCGTTTCTCTGCGTGGATTCTATGACTAACACAGTTTTCATTGCACAAAACAAACAGAAGGTCTGGATGTAAGTGACAGTAACAGGCAGACGTCACCAAAGCCAGACTTTAAAGGTTAGTCTCCAGATGATGTTTTAAGACGTGGACATATTGTGAAGCCTTCTGGTTGTCTGGTGCGAAGCAGAGGGAACGTATTCACACAATCACAAGGAGACATGGCGTGTTAACTAAAAGCACAGGATTACTGTAATACAGATATAATTGGGTAAATGTGAGGCCAGTCGGGCTCCGGGCCCAGATCCGAACCCACAGGGAGAGCAATTAAACGCACCACAGATACAGTAGAAGAAGGCTGGGCTCTGTGTCCGCATTTAGACACTCGGTAAAAACTCAACATGTGCTTTTGCAGCTGCACCGTAATGTCAGCAATGTCACCTTTCACATATCTGCATCTGCAGGGAAACGTCAGAACCCATTCAGTTCAGGAGGAAAAGTTCAACAGGACCATCTACGAACCACAGAAACGCAAACAGAACAAGAAACAAGGCCATGAGCCACCGTGTAATTATACTGTTTTAGAACAGGGGGTGGCAAACATATGGTCCACGGCCCAAAACCGACCACCAAGGAGTCCAAACCCTCCCATGAAACCAAGAAATGACACCGAAGACATTAACCATAAAGGATGTTATAATCCTGTCAGTTCAGGTTCTAAAGTGGATCAGAAGCAGTAAAATAAGAACAGAATAACAGAGAAATAATGACAAATACAAATGTCTGTCAGTGTTTTAGTGTAAAAAAAAAAAGTAGAATTATATGAAAACGTTTGCATTTACAAACTATCTTTTCACCAAAAATGTGAATGAACTGAACAAATATGAACAAAATGAAAGAAATAAGTGTAATTCTAACAATATGACTCAATTTATCTTATGAAAAGAGACACTGAGAAGAGGAGAGGAGAGGAGAGGAGAGGAGAGGAGAGGAGAGGAGAGGAGAGGAGAGAGAGGGAGGAGAGGAGAGGAGAGGAGAGGGAGGAGAGGAGAGGAAAAAAGTGTACAAGGTTAGATAATTAAAGGGGGGAAAGATGATGGAAGAGGGAGGTGAATAAGGGAAGGAGGAAAGGAGAGGAGAGGAGAGGAGAGGAGAGGAGAGGAGAGGAGAGGAGAGGAGAGGAGAGGAGAGGAGAGGAGAGGAGAGGAGAGGAGAGGAGAGGAAGAGGCCACACCTAAACAGCTTCTGCAATAATAAAAATAATCATCTGTACTTTTCAGATCCTTCATCGTTTCCTTTTTTCTTTAAGAGACACTGAAGGAAACATCTGAACCTGAACCCAAAAAAGTCCAAATACGACAAAAAATGAACCTTGTACTTCAGTAAATGTTCCATTAACAGCCCAGTTTAACCAGTGTGTACTATCACACAGACACACTCCAGGAGACACAAAAGACACACAACAGATACACACAGAAGTACACAAAAGACACACAACAGATACACACAGAAGTACACAAAAGACACACAACAGATACACAACAGAAGTACACAAAAGACACACAACAGATACACACTCCAGGAAACACAACACACAACAGACACACAACAGATACACAACAGACACACAACAGATACACCCTCCAGGAAACACAACACACAACAGACACACAACAGACACACAGACTCACAACAGATACACAACAGACACACAACAGACACACAACAGACACAACAGACACAACAGATACACAACAGACACACAACAGACTCACAACAGACACACAACAGATACACAACAACACACAAGACACACAATAGATACACACTCCAGGAAACACAACACACAACAGACACACTACAGGAGACACAACACACAACATACACACAACAGATACACAAAAAACACAACAGATACACAAGAAATACAACAGACACACAGCAGATACATAAGAAAAACACACACCAGACACGCACACAACAGCACACAACAAAAACACACAACAGATACACAAAAAACACAGCAGACAAACACTACAGGAGACATAACACACAGCAGACACAACAGATACACAAGAAATACAACAGATACACACAAACACACACAGACACACAGCAGATATACAAGCACAAAACAGACACACAACAGATACACAGCAGATGCACAACACACACAACAGACACACAGCAGATATACAAGCACAAAACAGACACACAACAAAAACACACAACAGACACACCCAGCAGACCCAGATGCTTCTTCCATAAACCTGGGTGTTTGGACTTGGGTTGAGTTCCCTCTGATGCAGCATTCATGCAAAGACAACATTGTGTGTCTGTGTGTTGTATTTTGTGTGTTGTGTGTGGTGTGTGTTGTGTGTGTGGTGTGTGTGTGTGTGTGTGTGTGTGTGTGTGTGTGTCTGTGTTGTAGACTCAGTGCATCGGATCATGCAAATATGAGTCAAATGTTTCACCCCGGGCGGACTGGGGCTAGATTTAGGCGCGGCTGAAGACTCACGCACGCACACACACACACACACACACACACACACACACACACACACACACACGGACCGACACACCAGACACCCCAGGTCTACGGTTCACTGTTACACAACCGACAACGGCACCGGGACGCGCCTCCATCCGGTGCGTAAACCGGTACCGGTCCGTTTCCAGAGGAGTCTTACTTGTTGGGGATCTGCTCCACATGGGTCCGCGGAGCTGCCGTCGGTTCCTCCCCGGTTCCGTTCGGTTCCGTTCAGTTCCGTTGCCTCCGTTTGGTCCTGCGCTGTGGTTTAAAACCGGCGGAATCCACGGGGACGCGGAGCAGACCGGCGGCGGACCGACGCGCACCGACTGGCGGAGCAAGCAGAGGCGGCCGGAGTTGTCTCTTCAGCACCACAGCACTTTGAACAGCTCCCGATGACGTCACTGCCTTGGCTACGACGCCACGCCCACTTCCCTAGTGACCTCCTCCGGAAAAAGAAAAGAGAGAAATAACACTGAAGGAAGTGAACGTTCATCCGGATACAGAACATCTGCAGATCACCCCCCCCCCCCCCCCCCCCATAAAAAAAAAAAAAAAAAAACACCTGAGATTTAAGAAACTGAGGAAATGATTCAGATTTGATCAATAATTAAAATACAAGTGCACAAAAAAAAACCTGCAGAAAATAATCATAAACAGTTTTTTTTTTTCTGCATTAATCCCTTAAATCACAGGTGTCAAACATGCGGCCCAGGGGCCAAAACCGGCCTGCCCAAGTTTCCAATCTGGCCCATGGGATGAATTGGCAAAGTGCAAGTTAGGGCATCCAACTCAAAAATAATATCATAGTAATCTATAAAAAATGACAACACCATTTTTTTCTCTTTGATTTAGTGCAAAAAACACTAAATTATGAAAATACTTACATTAAGAAACTTTTCCTTAACAATAAAATGTGAATAACCTGAACAAATATGAACTACCTGAAATGTCTAAAGAAAATTAAGTGCAAATTTAACAATATTCTGCCTGTTACTGAATGTTTTGTGCCTTCGTAGATCTGTTCTGCAGCCTATAAATGATAAGTCGAGGCATAATATTGATAAATTGTACTATATTTCTTAACAAATTTCATTTTTTTTCAGGTTATTCACATCTTTTTGTTTGGATAGTTTGGAAATGTAAATACTGGCATAACTAAATGTTATTTTTTGCACTAAAACCATTTGGAGTTGTCATTATTTATTGGCTATCATGCTATTATTTTACTGGTCTGGCCCACTTCAGATTAAATTGGGCTGAATGTGGCCCCAAGAAGAAAATGAGTTTGAGACCCCTGCCTTAAACCAGTTCAACGTTCTTCAAAATGACCAAGTCACAGGTGTCAAACATATGGCCCAGGGGCCAAAACCGGCCCGCCAAAGGATCCAGTATGGCCCGTGGGATAAATTTGTGAAATGCAAAAATTACACCAAAGATATTCACAGTCAAGGATGTTAAAATCATTTTAGATCACTTCAACCTGAAATGGGTAAGACTAGTAAAATACTGTCATAATAACCTATAAATAATGAAAAAAGCTATTTTTTCTCTTTGTTTTAGTGTAAACAAAGTAAAATTACACAAAAACGTTTACATTTACAGACTAGCCTTTTACAAAAATGTGAATAACCTGAAAAATACGAACAACCCGAAATGTCTTCAGAGAAGTATGTGGCATTTTACCAATATTCTGCCTGTTACTAAATGTTTTGTGTATTTGCAGATCCACTGTGATCCGTAAGTTGTGATCAAGGTTATTGTCATTAACAAAAACTAACGAAATGGTGAAAACTAGAATTGTAAAAACATTTTCGTTAACTGAAATAAAAACCATAATTAAAAGAAAAAATTATAACTAACTGAAACTGTATTGTGTGTTTACAAAACTAACTAAAACGTATAAAAATTGTGGATAAAATTCCCTTCGTTTTCACCTTTGTCAATGGATTGAAACGAAATCAATTTATTTCCCTCAAGCAATTTTAGCTGCTGGCACCATCACTTCTGGTCACTTGTTGTTTAGAGTCGTCTTCTGGTCCCCACTCTACCTGGAAACATAGAGACTAAAGTAGGGAGAAAGCAGCAGAGTCCAGTATGAGATTTATTTGAATACGACGGAGAAGAAGAGAAAAGATATAAAGAAACTAAAACTAAACTAAAACTAAGCATTTAGAAAATAACAAAAACTAATAAAACTAGCAAACCTGCTCTAAAAATGAATTAAAACTAACTGAATTAGAGAAAAAAAAAAAAGTCAAAACTGAATAAAACTAAACTATAATGAAAATCCAAAACTATTAGAACCTTGGTTGTGATGCATATGTATATAGATAGACTATGGTGCAATATTGTTAAAATTGCACTTATTTTTCTTAAGAATTTTCAGGTTGTCATATATTTTATGTTATGTTCATGTACAGTTCGTAGATGTAAACATTTTCATCAGGAAATGTTACTTTTTTCTCTCAAAAACATAGAGAAAACTTTGGAGTTGACATTATTTATAAGTTTTTATCCTATTATTTTACTGGTCTGCCCCACTTTACATCATATTAGGCTGTATGTGGTCCCTGAACTAAAATGAGTCTAACACCCCTGGATCAAGTGTTCAATCATTTTCAGGATTTTTAACCCTTTAAATCCCAGTTTGAACCCGTGATTCTACTTGTTTGATTAAAATAACTGTAAATATGATCTCATTTCTATATAATCCACATCGGAAGGATGAGTCATTGTTTACATCAGAGTCTTGGACATGTCAGAGATGATTGATAACGCTGATTTCATTGCATTAGTTTTCATCCAGTGCATAAATGACTCACAAACTCAGAGTTAAAACAAAACCTGCTGATAAAAGATGCAGAGTCATTTTCATTAAAGCCTTCACATTAACGCTGGCACTTTAAGACATTAACAGTGTTCTTCGGTCTTTTCTTTGTGCCGTGGTTGGACAGAGGGGCTCTTTAATGACCGATTAAATGTGATGTAATGTACTTAAGTGTGTTCAGAGCAGAGGAAGAGTCACTTAAAGGCATCCAGATAACATCTGATGGAGGCTCAAACATCCACCTGTTTGACACTGATTTACACCTTTGAATCTATTTTTAATGCATTCGCCGTTTCACAAACAACTAAACAGGACTTTTTTCAGATCTATGACTGTGTAAAATCTGTAAAGCAGAGGTCAGCCAGGCCTTCTATGGATGTGTTAGCGTACATTTTGTACTCACATGGAAGAAGGGTGTTAGTGTAGGAATTTAACACTGTTTATTTACAATGTGAGGATTTTGAGCTGTTTTCAGACCGGTCAGCCAGGTTCCTGTACCAGTTAGTCTGAAAACAGAAGTGCTTACCTGTGAACGGCCCGCGTTCATACAATTGTGCGAGCCCATGACACGTCATTGGCACAAAAAAGAGAAAAAAAACTAGAAAGCAGACATCTGCCAAGGCAGATCAGTCCCCCCCATCACTACTAAAATTTAATCATTTGTTCCTTGTGCCAGTATCAACATTTCCTGAAAATTTCATCAAAATCCTATAACTTTTTGAGTTGTCTTACTAACAGACAGAAAGACAAAAACAACCCCCCTCACCCCCCCATCAACACCAAAATGTAATGTATTCTTCCTTGTGCCACTATCAACATTTCCTGAAAATTTCATCAAAATCCGTCCATAATTTTTGAGTTATCTTGCTAACAGATACACAAACAGACACACAAACAAACAGACAAACAAACCCAGATGAAAACATAACCTTCTTGGTGGAGGTAAAAAGGGAGATGTCATATTACTATTGTCCCTCAACACTTACCGTAGATGTAGTAGGACTGATGCATGATGGGATAGACTGTAGGAGAAAAACCTCATGTCTGCAAGTAAATGTACGAGCAGTAATAAAGATGAACTCTCAAAAAACATTTTTTATTAAATGCAACACAAAACATTCCAACCCGGTTTCTCCTCCATTTTCCACACTCACATTTTCTTGGTTTGTTTATTTTTCCACTCATGACCCAGATCGACCTGGTGACGTCCACGCATGTCGTCACAATACACTTAGAAAAAACAAGTTTTACTTGGTGCCTGTCAGGATCCAAATTTTCCCGAACGCCCAGATTTTCAGTGTGAACACATCGCCCAGTTTTAGATTGGGTGCAGGAACCGGTGTTGCGCAAGGTACGAATCCCTGCTCAAAATTGTTTCCCCTGGCCACAGGAGCATAATTTGTCACTATTCTGCCTCTGAAAAAAAAGAAAATATCCCCATGGTAAGCCATAATCATGAGATAAAAAGCCACGATTATGAGATAGAAAGACATAGTTATGAGATGAAAAGTTATGATTATGAAATTAAAAGTCAAAATTATAAGATAAAAAGTCATAATTATGAGAAAAAGACATAATTATGAGATAAAAAAAGTCATAATTATGAGATAAAAAGTCATAATTACGAGACAAAACATAATTATGAGATAAAAAGTCATAATTATGAGATAAAAAGTCATAATTATAAGAGAAAAATATATAATTATGAGATAAAAAGTCAAAATTATGATTTTTTTTTTTTTTTTTTTTAAAGTCTGAACTTCACTCCTGTGGCTTGGGGAATCAGTTCTGAGTGCGGACACATACTTTAACACTACACTAGCACTGACATGGTTCTCTGTCAGTCTGAAAAGAGCTTTGGTGGATCAGCCAGAATTAAAAAAAATTATGCAAAAATGAACAACTTTGGAATTCTGATCTACAGGGTGGGGAAGCAAAATTTACAATACAATTTACAACATATATTGATGTCATAATCATACCTAACACTATTATCCATACCTTTTCAGAAACTTTTGCCCATATGAGTAATCAGGAAAGCAAACGTCAAAGAGTGTGTGATTTGCTGAATGCACTCGTCACACCAAAGGAGATTTCAAAAATAGTTGGAGTGTCCATAAAGACTGTTTAGAATGGAAAGAAGAGAATGACTATGAGCAAAACTATTACGGGAAAGTCTGGAAGATACTATTAAAGAAGAATGGGAGAAGTTGTCACCTGAATATTTGAGGAACACTTGCGCAAGTTTCAGGAAGCGTGTGAAGGCAGTTATTGAGAAGAAGGAGGACACATAGAATAAAAACATTTTCTATTATGTACATTTTCTTGTGGCAAATAAATTCTCATGACTTTCAATAAACTAATTGGTCATACACTGTCTTTCAATCCCTGCCTCAAAATATTGTAAATTTTGCTTCCCCACCCTGTATATAATAATATTGAATAATCTGACCTTTAATAACCTGAAGTGTAAAGTGTGTATAATATACTCACCTGGACACTGGAGGGTTAACTTTAACGTCATGTCCAGAAACCTCGTATCTCCATCCAGATCATCTGAGTGTCCAGCATCAGGACCATCATCCAGAACATGTGGATCATAGAGGGCAGCATCAGCCAACCTGAGACCGAACAGGGAGATTAGAAGGGGGGGGTTGGGGGGTGGGGAGGGGGGCAGTAAATTTAGGACACAAGGGATTGTGGGAGCTTACATCATAGTGCGTTGTGTGATCAGCGAGTCAGACGCAGCTGGTTTCACTTCATCATTCAGCGACTCCATCAATGAATACCTTATGAATGTAGTGAAGTATCAAAAACAAAACAAAGAAATAATAATAATAACAACCCTGTCTTCAACCCTTTCATGCATACTGGTCACTCCAATGGACAGCTATTCTACAGCTGTTCTCTTATGTATTCATGGATTTGTTGTTCTTTTCATTGTTTTTTGTTTGTTTGTTTTTTACACATATCTTTATTAAAGTTTTTAGACACTTTATACTTTTCTGACATGAATTGGTAACATGATGTAGATCTCTCCTGAGCATAAACCCCCAGAATCACAAGCCCTCCCATAGTTTTCACACAATTTATCAGTACATGTTTCTGTGCGTCGAAAAATTAAACGTGTGGTGTCCAGCTGAGTGGACATTTTTGCAATTTCATGAAAATAGGTTCATAAGAATTTTTAAATTATTATTTTTGTAATGTTTTTTTTTTTTACATTTTTTAAATTATTCAAAAAAAAAATTTTTCTCTTTTTTTTTCCAGAAGAAAATTTTCAATCGCATTGTTTTTTTTTCATGCCTAAAGAGGAATAAAAACAACCAGGAAAAAATTTGATTAAAGTTCTCATAATTCGTGCATGAAAGGGTTAAAGCACCTTTAAACTGTCCTCAAACTCAGAGCTTTTACTCCGTCTGGAACCACAGGAACTTTAACTTTACCTGGATTCTGAAAACCTTGGTGCATTTCCACTCAAATTTCAAGGTAAAAAAAAAACAAACAAAAAAAAAACTTTCCCTCGACCCCAAACTTTCGTCGATAAAAGTTCCTAGTGGGGGGGACTGGACTTTTCAATTATTTTGTGGAACTGTGAGGTGGAAACACAAACCCCACAGATGAACAGAAGTCTTTTAATAGGTAAATAAAGTCCTGAACGTTTAATATTTGTACAGACAACCGTAGAACCACGTCAGTAAACATAAAACCCTGCTGCTGCTCTGGTCCTCCATGGTTTGTGTTTGTGCAGATCAGTGCAGTCCTGTTAAATATACATGAACAGTCTGACTGGTGCGTTGGTCTTCTCATCCTGTTACTGTCGTCTAAAACATCGGAGTGGTTCTGCAAGTTCACTGCGGTCACTGCCACCCAGGAATTCTGGGTAATGTCAGAAGATTTGTAACCGCCACATCACAGTGGCTGCAGTTCCAGCTACAGAAAACACACATTTATGAGCTGTTTACCTGAAAAATACAGCAGCAATGCATGATGGTCATTCAAGGATCAATCCTGATGTGGATAAAGGACAGTTCAAAAAAAATGTAGAAGGAGTTTGGTGAGAGGTATGGGGTGAGGAAACTGTCAAATATTCATGTGCATCAGACAGGATTATTGTGCATATTAGTCTATAGAGGGTATTGCACATACGTCACTTCCCCCCCAGGCCACGCCCCCCCTAGTCAGACTGAGTGGCAAAACCAACCTGCTCAACAGACGGAGTACAGCAGTAAACACAGCCAGAGCGGGAAAATGGGAAATATGAAATGAA
The DNA here is from genome assembly GCF_902148855.1 of Sphaeramia orbicularis. Lineage (NCBI taxonomy): Eukaryota > Metazoa > Chordata > Actinopteri > Kurtiformes > Apogonidae > Sphaeramia > Sphaeramia orbicularis. The sequence continues at coordinate 7,797,463 of NC_043962.1, read as the reverse complement.
ATGAAGGACAGTTGGACTGGACATTGATCCTGTACGGCTACCAAAGAACAAGTGGTCCATGAACACTGACATGTGGACACAAATGGAGGATCCAGACCTGATCCAGGTGTGAGGGGATCAGCGCTATTTTTACCTGAAACAAATATACATGGTTTCATCATGACTGACAACCAGGGTCCAAAACTAGGGCCCAGAACCAGCTGATCCAAAGTCATTTCCAGTAGAACCACCGTGGACTGACCCCCAGTGAACATGTGCATGATCTACTGGGACTGAGGAGATTTACTGAGTCTAGTTCAGATCCAGTACTTTATCCAACACAGATACTACTGCTGTGGACCAGCAGGGCACCACTGGATTCTGGGAAATTAGGAGATTTTTCCCACCTGTTTTTAAATTACGACATTATTCGTGTAATATTATGGCTTTATTGTCAGAATATGACGACTTTAATCTCATAAACGAATGACCTTTTTGTTAAATTATGAGCTTTTTTTTTTTATAACTATGACTTTATTCTCATAACATTGCAATTCTTTTTGTATTTGACTTTATTATCATAAAATTACGGGCTTTATGTTGATATTTTATGACTTTATACTCATAGTGACAAGTGTTTTTATTTTCTTCTGTGGTCCTAATACTCTGTCGCAGCTTTATTCTCCAGTTCCCCCGTATTTGAAAAACTAGGTTAGCCTCAGTTTCAGTTAGTTTACTAATCATGTAGGAACACAAGGTTCAGAATCACAAAATGAAGACAAAAACCATGACAGATCTGATCATGAAACAAAGGGCTTTACTAAGAAGTAACGTTAGCCAAAACAATAGGTCATTTAAGGCCTGATTGGACCCAAAACTACAGCATAAATGAATGTTAGCTGACACCAAACGGGATCCACAGATCTAGGTTTGGTTTCCTGGATTTGTGGATCCATCTACTTCTCTTTTCTTTGTCTTTCGGTGTCTGTAAAACGATAGCTCCGAGTGCTTTTCAAACCTGTTCATACAATCAATCACGACTGATCCGCCTTGGCGGAGGTCTGCGCTCTGCGAGTGCTTTTCTATTTACCTCCACCAGGAGGTACTGTGATCACTTTGCTTTGTGTGTTTGCGTGTTTGTTTGTTTGTTAGCAGGATAACTCAAAAAGTTATGGACGGATTATCATGAAATTTTCATGAAATGTTGATAGTGGCACAAGGAAGAAATGATTAAATTTTGGTGGTGATGGGGGGGGGGGGTGATGACGATAGATCTGTCTTGGCAGAGCTCTGCGCTCTCCAAGTGCTTTTCTTGTTTTATTTATTTTACCTTTATTTAACCAGGAAGTCCCATTGACATTAGAAATCTCTTTTGCAAAGGAGACCTGCCAAGGACAGCAGCCATACAGTCCAACAAAACAAAACACCATACATGACACACAATGAACAATGTTGTCCAATCCCAATTCACCTCTTGGCCCCTCCCCCCTTACCCCTCCCCCTCCATTTTGTGCATTCACGAGAAGGGTTGTTTGGCCCTCAAAACGGAGATTTTTCAGGATCACACTACAAACGAAGGGGTATGAGAAGTGAGAAGTGCTGTGTGAAGAGAAAAAATATTGGACTTGTCATTATCTCCAGGTTTTTATGATCGTATTTGACTGGTCTGAAGGAGTGGAGACTGTATTAAACTGAATGTGATGACGGTTTTAGATGTTTTTTTAAATGGTTTGTAAAGTGAAAACATCCTTTGAGGAGGTGAAATGTCCACATGATAAATGAGTCTTCTATAGATTCAGACGGATGAACCAGGTTTGACCAAATGGAGTCCGGTCCTCCTCAGGTCCTTAAACCATCCCAGTCCATTCCTCGTTGAATGAGGGACCGGTAAGTTGTGCAAAAGCCCATATTTGCTGAGGGGCTCATATTCAAGCCCTGAAACAGTCTCTGTCCTTTATGAGTGATGATCCGACGTGAGCAGAATGGAGATGGAGCAGCAGTGAATGGGTTTCAGTTGGAGATGGGTGTTGAATAGAAGGGGGGTGGGGTGGGGGGTGCAGCATAAACCTCCACATCACAAATACGAAAAACGTCCAACTCCCAAGGCTGAAAGAGGCCTTGACGTAGACATCCATACTGCCAGCAGACCATGAGGGTACTCCCCATAAATCAGATGATTAAATGCACTAAGTATCGGTAAAGAACCTCAGGGAACGTTTATCACTGTGCACTGGGTCCAAGGGTTCATTAGTTTTATCCATAAATGTATCACTATGAAAATAAAACACCTTCACCCTCTGAGGACATGAGCATGAGTCCGTTCATGGTTTTCTGGTCGTTTAGATTCAGATTTTCAAACTTTTTTTCCATTCATTCATTGTTAACAAAATCAACTCAGAGGAAGTTAAAGTAGAAAAAATAAAATCCAATAAAATATACATTTTCACCTTATTTTTTTTTGTATTATTGTCTGTAAAAGGATTCAAGCAGAGTGACTCACTGCTCCCCTAGTGGTCATGTCACTGGATTTAAATTCACTTCATATCTACAATCAATGCATCTCAGTTTGTGGATGAAACTTCACAGATGTTTATCAGAAACACTACGAGGAAAATATTAGGTGATTTTTTAAATATTGACAGTATTAACTCTTCAGTATCTGACCCATAGAGGTCCATCTAATCACCGCAAACATATCATCTGTGCAGTGTAGTAGTAATGACAAAATTTTTCATCATGTTTGTTTTAACATTTTTTTTTTTTTGCATTTCGTCACCTTGATCCATAAACAAAAATACCAAATACTCAACAACTGTCATATTTTTAAGCCAATAAATGCCATGTTTAAAATGCAAACAAACCCTATTTTTTCATGCAAACAAACAAATAAATAAATAAATTGTAAAAAAAAAATATTTTATAAAAAAATATTTAATATAAGAATATCAAGTAAAGGTTATATAAAAAAACAGTATTTTTTGTTTTGAAAATTTTAGGTTTAAATGAACTGAATGAAATGGAGGTGCTATTTGACTCCTGATTCTGAAACTGTAGAAATACTTTCCAAAAACAAACCATATTTTTTGAAGGAACCCCACACACACATCCCCCCCCCCCCCCCCCCCCAATATACTACATAAAAGTGTATTAGTTTTTTTTTTTTTTATTTTTTCATTTTTTCATCCTGTCATATGTCAGTGATTAACACCAACATTGGTTTATATACATTATTATTTTTTGTTCTAGGTCAAATGTTTAATGCTAAAATGTGTCAGTGTGTATTTTCTACTCACTTGGTAGAAGGGTGTTAGTGTAGGAATTTAACAGTGTTTACAATGTGATGATTTTAGTGAATGGATCAGAATTTTAAAAAATCATGGAAAAGTGATCACCTTTTGAATTGTGACCTAAAAGAAATTGTTAAGAAATAATCTGAAGTGTAAGTGTGCATAATATGCTCTCCTGTGGAATATGACAAGAGTGGGATTTGGCTGAAACATATTGGTCTCAATCTCAAATGAAATAAACTCCAGATTTCCAAATCGGCCACTGTTCAACCATCTGTATGATCTATTTATATCCCAGAATGCATCATGATCATCCTCCAGTTTAGGACGTTTATACAGAAAGTCCATCTCATATATGTTTTACCTCCCAGATGAGTTCACATAAATTCATACGTATAAATATACTGTAAACATCAGTGCTTTGACATGTTCCTCTGACTGCTTTGGACACTGTTGTGTTTTTATTTTTCACCTTTTTCTTCTCCTCCTCTGATCGACAGGAGCTTTTATTTACTATAAAACCAAGAGCTTCCATTTGTCCTTGGGTGCGATGCCAGATTATCATCCAACTGTTTTTTTCAATCATGCCTATCTGGGTTCTACTCATATCCGGTGGCCTTTCACAGACTCCTCCGTTTTAATAAACACCTGCTCTGATAAGCTCCGCCTCAGGTCTGGATGATGTCATCAGTCTCTCATGTTGCCAACACAAAGAGAATGAATGAATACACAGATACCATCTGGGATCCACGGCTCGGTTCTGGTTCTGGTTCTATGTGATATGAAGCTACACTGTCTTATTAACGCTAACGTTGACTCTTCTGAACCCTGGCGTCTGATTGGACGTCCTGTTTGTTTGTTCTTTTAACTGAATTTACTTTAATGAACATCTACATGATCAGTGAATTAAATATAGAAAATAAAGGATTTACACCTAAAAATGGAAAATACAGAAGGTAATATCATAATAAATGGAAATTAGTTAACCTTCCAGCATCCAGGTGAGTATATAATACACACTTTAACTACAGGTTATTACAGGTCATATGATTTTTCACAATTTGTTTTAGGTCAGAATTCAAAAATTGTTCTTTTTTGTATGATTTTAAAATCTAACCCATCCACTAAAACAATCTAACATATACCAGCATGTAAAAATAATTTCAAAAAAAGTTAATTTAATGAGAAAAAAAATTGTGTGTGTGTGTGTGTGTGTGTGTGTGTGTGTGTGGGGTGTATAAAGTTCCAGAGTCAGGAGTCAAACATCTCTTTGATTTAAAGTTAAAAGTTCCACAATAAATAACACAAATTTTTATGCAACCTTTATTTAAAGTTCTTATGTTAAATATTTAATGTTACATATAAATTTTTTTGTATCAGAAATACGATTTGTTTATATTACAAACATGGCATTTAAAGGGTTAACGATATGACAGTTATTGAGTATTTGATATTTTTATTTTTGGATCAAGTTGATGAAATAAAAAATAGAATGTTAAAACAAACTGTATGACAAATGTTATGTCATTGCTACACTACTGCACAGATGACATGTTTGTGGTGTGTAGAAGGACCACTATGGGTCAGATACTGAAGAGTTAAGTCATAGTGTTTATAATACATAAACATCTTTATGTATTATTATTATTTATAAACATCTGTGAAGTTCTTCCACAGATTCCAATGTATTAATTGTAGATATGAAGTAAATTTATTTCCAGTGATGTGACAACTAGAGGGAGTAGTGAGTCACTCTGCTTTAATCCTTTTACAGACAAATATGACAATAATAATGGACCCAAATAAGGTGAAAATGTAGATTTTATTGATTTTATGTTCTCTACTTTAGCTTCTTCTGAGTCGATTTTGTTGACAATGAATGAATGACAGTACAGTTTAAAATGTGAATCTAGTCTAAACAACCAGAAAACCATGAAACGGACTCATGCTCATGTTCACCAAAAAGACAGAATGTTAAAACAAACTGTATGAAAACATTATGTCATTACTACAACACTACACAGATGACATGTTTGTGGTGAGTAGATGGACCTCTATGGGTCAGATACTAAAGAGTAAATACTGTCAAATATTTTAAAAATCACCCAAAATTCTCCTCATACTGTTTATAATAAACATCTGCGAAGTTACTCCAAAGATTCTGCTGTATTGATTGTTGTGTCTGTCTCTTTCTTGGTGGAGTCACTGTTCTTTTCCACAAATGCACTGCACTTTATATGAGAAACCTAGACATTATCTGAGTAAGTGTAGATCTAGTTATAACACAGAAGTACACATAAAATAAGATATTATTGTAATTAATCAATTATCATGATAAGAAGATATTATCACATTTATTGATCATTGTATTTATGATAAATATTTAAAGTGAATATAAATATTATGGTTTATATAAAAATGGTTCATTATGAAAATTGTATTGTGTGTGGGAGGTGACTAAAAAAGTGTATGTGAATAGTTTGTTTGGATGTTTTGTGTTATTGTAAAAATATACAGAAAAAAAAGTGTGTTAACAAAGCAAAAGAAGCAGATTTAATTTAATTATTAGTTTGTAAAAAGGGGAGTCTGTAAGTGATACTTTTTTCCCACTACTTTTGAGGGCAGAAAAACTTTGTTTGATCATGTTGAATGTTTCTGTGTTATCTGATGACTCTATGTGTTCAAAATAAAAGTACACTAAACTAATGATGTGGTTTACTGTCTTCTATATTGAACTACTCAGTCTGTTTTGAATTGCACCCTAGAGGATGGATAAAGTTGGTTTGAACTGAATTGAAGTTGATGAAATACAAAAAAAAAAAGCTAAATAAATAAACAAATAAATAAACTGTGTCAAAACTTTATGACGTTAGTAGAACATTGTGCATATTATGTGTTCAGGTGATTAACCTCTTAAGACCCAGCTATGGGTTTTCTGCCCACATTTGTGGACAAGAGTTTCACAACTTAATACAAAAAAAAAAAAAAAAAAAAAAAAAAACTGTCCACCACAAAGGACATTCCATAAAAATTTTAAAAACTGCATCTCAAAAAACTGTTGCATCATGATGTTTCCAATATAGGCACTTATTTAATAAAAAAACAAAAAAGCTGTACTTTGCTGATATTTCTGGGTCTCAGGAGGTTAAAGGACGTCTGTGGGTTGGATAGAGGAGGGTTAATGTGATGTTAAATGACAAAAATAACTGTAAACTTCACAAAGGTGAGACTGGGCTGAAATAAGGTAAAGTAAACTGTTTTATAATGATAAATATAAGGTAAAAGTATTCAGACACTGGACTCCTTAAAGGGTTAAAGTACTTGAACGTCTGCGTTTTCCAGTAAAACCACGTAGGTGTGGACGTCCGTGTAGAATGAGTGGGGTGTGGATGGGTGGAGCCGACCTCGCTGCTATAAGAAGAGGGTTAATGACAAGGCGCCGTTGAAGACGTAAATACTCTGGTCTAAAGAAAACCTGGACAGAGTCCACAGAGTCTGTGGAAATGACAGAGTCCACGGAAAGAGCAGAGGAAAGAGTCTGGTCTGGACCAAGAAGGACTGGAACAGACGCTGAAGGCACTACAGACCTGAGCACGGATGGAGGAGGGCCCTGAACGCATCATCAGCCATGAACGCATCATCCGTGTTCCCTCTGTCGACAGGAAATGGATAAAACAACATTCAGTTCATACATAAATGTAATATTTACAGAAGGAAAACCAGTACTTTTCCTTTTCCTGTTGTTGATTCACAGTAAAAACAACCGTCGGCTCAAACCTTCAGACTGAAACTGAAACTGAAGCAGAAGCTGATGGTGAAACACAACAGAATACAGAAAACATCAACAACAACAACAACAACAACACACAACAATAACAATAATAATAATAATAATAATAATATAATATAATACTAATAATAATAATAATAATAATAATAATAATAATAATTCTATACATTGAACAATATAACAAACATCAACAACATCTCCATTAATTTTGTGAATTATTGTTCTGAGGAAACTTTTCTTTCCTTCTTTTCTTTTTTTCTGCTTTCTTGTCTTTTTCTTCTTTTTTTTTTTTTTACTCACTGAACCTAAATCACATAAAAATTGATTTTTTGGCTTTTTACTTCTAAAGGAGAGTCGCTCCTTCCACCTCTTGCCCTTAAACAAACAGGAAACACTACTGACGATGTAGTGAAATAAAGCTGGTTTATCTTGTCTGTCCTGTAGGCGTCCCACAGGGCCTCTATAGTCCTGGTCCATTGTTATTTTCACTTACATCAGTGATCTGACCGATGCATGTCACCATGTCATTGTCCAAATGCAAACACCAAAGATGGATCCTTTTACATCATAATGATTTTGGTCAACGTGATAGGACTTAATGTAATATAACACACCACTTTTAATTGCCATGTTATCTGTACACATTATACGCTTTCCACGTGTATGTTCACACCACGCACTGAGGGTTAGCGTTAGTGTTAGGGTTATGTGAACTGGAGATCTTGGCATAAATTGACATGCGATCAAATGGCGTTGAATAACATGCAAAAGGTCAAAAATGCGTATGTATAGCACGGCGAATGCCATAAGAACTGGTGCGACATACAACACGATTTCATGAGATCAGTCTCTTTTGGCTGATGGTGAGAATTAAAGTTATTTTGGGATATATTGTTAAAATGAAACATCTAATAATGAATAACTGTCAGATGCTTCTACACTGCAAACATCTAAATCTTACCAAGATAATTTTCACTTATTCCACTGGCAGATTGTTTTACTTGAATTAACCAAAAGAAATCTTGAATTATGCAAAAAAAAAAATCTGCCAATGGAAGAAGTGAAATCAAAGTGTGATGAGATATTTTGACTAGAAATTAGAAAAATACACTTAGTAAAATTTTGATTTTTTCCCAGTGTATGTAAATGTACTTTGTCTAAGTGTAAATAGGGATTTAGTGTAAATCATGTTGTCTGTAAGTCATGTAAATCTTCTAAAATTAGACTTTATTGGACCCTTAAATATTCCAGACATCATGTAGACATGGAAACATCTGTGTTCCTAATGTTTTGGCCACTCATGTATTCATGTTCTTTCCTTTAATTTGTTGTCAGTCTATTTGCAGGGAGGAGGTAGGTGGGAAGAAATCAGTGTGAGTTGGAGGCCGACGGGTGGCAATGGGTGGTGATGGGCGGAGTCAGAGTAGTTACAGGGATGCAGAGGTAAAATTGGGGGGTAATTACTTTCCTTCTCGGTTAAATTAGAGGGGAGTCTGTTTTCCAACGCTCCTGCTGGTGCCTAATGTCTGCATCTTCATCCATCCTTTCCCTTTCATTCCTCTTCTCACATCTTCACTCTTCACTCAGAGGCATGGAACATCCAGCATCTGAATCAGAGGAATGAAAAGAAACTGATGTAAACACTGTCATAAAATACTGACATGACCTTGTTAATGTTGCTTTTAACCACAATTCAACTACAGTAAATACAGTAGATTCAGTAAATACAGTAAATCTGTCATCAGGGCAAACTTTGCTGTAAATGATGACATTTTCTTCATGGGGATGGATTTGGTCTTTATGGAGGTATTACCCATATGTGATAATAATAACAAATACTGTGTAAAACTAACATCATGAGCTGATCATGTATTAAAGTTATATTCCATGGTTGTAATGCTGGTGGAGGAGGGGTGGAGATGAGCGGCTTCATAAAGGAGTAAAGGTCGTCAGAATCCATTAGATCGACCCCTGAATAAATATATGGATTAATGTTATGGATCATTCAGCAAAGCATTTATGTGTAATGCATAATAAAGAGTCCACCGAAGGTAACACATACTAATATATACTACTATATACTAATATATACTAACACATACCAATATATACTGATATATACTAATACAACCTGATATATACCAATATATCCTAATATATACTACTATATACCAATATACACTAATACATACCAATACATACTGATATATGGTAATACATAACAATGACATACTGATATACACTAATACATACCAATACATACTAATATATACTACTATATACCAATACGAACTAATATATACTAATACACACCAATATATACTAATGTATACTTCTATATACCATATATACTAATACATACTAATATATACCAATGCATACCAATACATACTAATATATATAATATATACCAATAATACTGATATATACTAATACATACCAATGTATACTAATATATACTAATACATACCAATAAATACTGATACATACGAATACATATAAATACATATTATACACACCAATATATACCAATACATACTAATATATACTAATACATACCAATACATACTAATGCATACCACTATATATACTAATATATACCAATACATATCAGTATAGATTAAATATAACAATAAATACCAAGCCATACTAATACATAGTAATACATACAGATATACACTAATATATAAATACATACTTATATATATCAATAAATACTAATACATACTTATATATACCAATACATATGTGAGAAAATAAAAATGACTTTTCATAAATAAAAATGTAAGTTGTGTTTAGTATACTCACCTGGAAACAGGGAAGGTTAATGTAAAATGATGAGCAGTGCTGTATGTTGAGGGCCTCCAGTGTAACACCAAACCCCAGGTTCCAGGTCTGTAAATATGACCACATACCAGAGACCGACAGGTAACACTGACCACAACCCACATATGCAAATGACTGCCAATAAAACACAGTAGTACATTTGGTCCGGTAACAGTGACGGTGGGATACAAGGGCAGTTAACAGAAAACTGAAGGGTACTATGAGCTGAAGGCAGGAGCTTCTGTTTAAGTGCATCATCACTACACTGTCGGACAGTCATTTATACTACATTAAGTCCACAGCTCCTGCCAGGAAGTCCATCCTGTTGAGTGTCTACAGGCGGATGTGACCACAGCCATGGTCTGACCACTTCACCTTTACACCATCATTACCCATAAATATCTAATGGTCACATTCAAGCACCCATGGCATCCACAGCCATTAGCAGCCATTAGCACTAATGATCCATCCACTGAACACCTGGGTCACATGGTTTACATCCACAGCCCTCCCACTTCCTCTGACAGAAACCTGCTCCATCAAAGACATGCTCTGGGATGGAATTCTGTGTAATTCAGAGTGAAGGTTTCAATTAACTCCTGTTGTACAGTGCACATGGAAAGTCACTGAATGAAGTTAACCTTCACATGTCTGGGTGAGTATTTATACACACTTTGTACTTCGTGTTATAAAGGTCTATCATGATGATGATGATGATGATGATGATTAGTATTATTAGTAGTAGTAGTAGTACTAGTACTAGTAGTAGTAGCAGTAGTAAGTAGTAGTACTAGTAGTAGTAGTAGTAAAAGTATGTAGTAGTAATGGTAGTATTACTATTAGTATTAGTAATAGTAGTAGTAGTAGTGGTATTAGTAGTATTAGTGGTAGTAGTAGTAGTTGTAGAAGTACGTAGTAGTAGTGGTAGTATTAGTATTAGTAGTCGTAATAGTAGTAGTAGTAGTAGTAATAGTATTAGTAGTAGTAGTAACAGTAATAGTAGTAGTAGAAGTACGTAGTAATAGTGGTAGTATTTGTATTAGTAGTAGTAATAGTAATAGTAGTAGTAGTAATAGTAGTAAAAGTATGTAGTAATAGTGGTAGTATTTGTATTAGTAGTAGTAGTAGTTGTAGTAGTAGTAGTAGTTATAGTAATAGTAATAGAAGTAGTAATAGTAGTAGTATTGGTAGTAGTGATAGTCACAGTAATAGTCGTGGTAGAAGAACACTATCTTATCAGTCGGTTCACACACACACACCCACACACACACACACACACACACAACGCACACACACACACACACACACCACACACACACCACACACACACACACACACACACACACACCACACACACACACATTCATTCTGTTCCATTTGGGTTCATTTCTGTTTCACTGGTTCAGTGATGATGAAACATTGGAGTTCTAACTGTTCTGGTTCTATAAACAGAACCTCAGTGTGTGGTTCCAGAACCTGTGTGAGGTCTGTAGGTTCTATAGGTTCTGTAGCTTCTGTAGCTTCTATAGGTTCTGTAGGTTCTCTAGGTTTTGTAGGTTCAGGAGGTTCTGTAGGTTCTATATGTTCTGTGGTTCAGTAGGTTCTCTGGGTTCAGTGGGTTCAGTAGGTTCTCTGGGTTCAGTAGGTTCAGTAGGTTCTACAGGTTCTGTGAACCAGGTCTGGGTGTGTCTGAGCACCAACAGGAAACCAAGGCCCACATGTCCTGTGGTTCCAGTGTGAGCCCACACCACCCCCTGGTGGACACACACAGGAACTGCACTAACACGCTGAGCACAGGGCCACATCAGAGGGCACGGCCGCAAAGCATTATGGGTGTTCTGGCTGAATGACCATATTTACCCTGCGATACCTGAGTGTCTGGACCTTCCATTAACAGAAACAGTTCAAACCAATGTGTTTTTAGGACACTGTGGTCATTTTACCAGGGTAAAAATAATCATTTGGTTCATATTTTGGTCCGTAAAAGAGGGATTTTGGATTCCCCCCCCCCCTTTCTTTCTTTCTTTTTTCTTTTTTTTTTTTACATTTTCAACATTTTTTTATATTTTGAAAATCTGAAAGTATATATAGTATATATTATAGCAATAGAACAATGTCAACATCCATTTAGTGAGTGAGTGAGTGAGTGAGTCCTTTGGTTTTGTTGTTGAATGAATTAAAGGTTGAGATGTAATTCTATGTAATTGAATGTAGGACTTATGGAAGCCTAAGGTGGTAAAACAAAAAACACAATTACATCATATCTATAAAAGTTAAGTTAAACATGTAATGTCATGATGTCAGTAACATATTTTTGAGGAATACCTGGAATATGAAATAATAATAACTTTTCATTACGAAGATATTACAATAAAACAACCTGACAGGTCACTCTGACCCACTTATGGATCTAAGGGTTAATAATCATTTTTTCTCTGGTTCATGATTCATCAAACTGGAGCAAAAACTGACTGAAGCTGCTTCAACGACAGTGTGTACTTCACTGAAGTACAACTGCAGTTTTATCCTGCATTAGTTGGACTTTTTACTGTTCCTTTACGTCCACACGAACAATAACATCTGCTTCTAACTCCACTTATTCTTTCTTAGTATTTCAGATGCGTTGCTAATGAACCTTCTGGTATCTGGGTGAGCAGATTATGCACACTTTACACTTCCTGTTATTAAAGGTCATAATATTTTTCACAAATAGTTTTCGGTCAGAATTCAAAAGTTGTTAATTTCGTTTGATCTTTAAAATTCTAACTACACTAACACCCTTCGACCAAGTGACACATTTTAGTATTTAACATTTGACCTGGGGAAAAAAAAAAAAATATATATATATATATATATACATATATATATATATATATATGTGTGTGTGTATTAACCCGTTCATGCATGAATTATGAGAACCTTCATCAAGATGTTTTTCCCCAAGTGATTTTTGTTCCTCTTTGGACATGAAAAACAAAAAACAATGAGACTGAATTTTTTATGAACCTATTTTTCATGGAGTTACAAAAATGTCCACTCAGCTGGACACCATGCGTTTAATTTTAGAAGCAACGAAACAGTATTTACAGATATACTATGTGAAACTATGAAATAAAAACATGTTTAATGCTGCTAATCTGATGTTTTCTCACATTTTGTCATACTCCAATACTAGTTGTTACTCATTTCATGGAGATAATATGCAAAAAAAAAAAAAAATTGGTTAAAAAAAAAAAAATCCTGTCAATTACAGTCTAATAACAATTAGCCTTTTTTTTTTACACTCAAACATGTTACTGCAGATTAGGTTTATCTAGAACAGCAAAGTTCCAGTAATAGTATGAAATGCAGCGTATAGGATGATGCATAAGTGTCCATTGTATATGGAACTAAAACCACAAAATCCATGAATATACAAGAGAAAAACCTTTTAACAGCTGTCCACTGTAGTGACCACTATGCATGAAAGGGTTAACCATGTTGGTGTTAATCATTGACATATGACAGGATGAAAAAATAAAAAAATAACTAATACAGTTTATATGTTGAAGATTGGGGGAAAAACAGTTATGTGGGTTTTTTTTTAAATAAAAAAAATATGGTTTGTTTTTGTAATGTATATCTATAGTTTCAGAGTCAAACATCACCTCGATTTTCATTCAGTTCATTTAAAGTTACAGTTTTCACAAAAAATAACTTTTTTTAAAATTTCACCTTTATTTAACCAAGGAAAAAAAGGCTTGAGATTAAAAATGTCTTTTGTAATTGTGTCGTGGCCAAGACAGCAGCAGAAGTTCCAGACAACAGAGATTCCATCCATACGTCTACACTACAAACATACATAATACACTGAACTAACAACACATGTATAAGGATAATATGAACATGTAACTCAGACAAAAGTTATAGCAAGGTTTATTATTAGAGAATTCAGTGTAGATGTTTTAAACTCTACTACATGAAACATGAAAATACATGAGTTACATGGAAAAGTTCACTTAAATATTAGAATAAATGGTGAAAAATTAGTTAAGAAAAGTTAGACTTAGAGAAAAACTCATTTGGAAGTCGCCACAAAAGTAATTCTGGGCCTTTAAGGGTTTATTTTTTTCCATGTTTTCGCTTTAACCAAATCTACCACGATCAGAAATGCGTTGGATCTTCGTTCAGACTTCCGTCGGATCAGAAACTGGCCTGGTACGCCATCAGGTACCCGTCGTTGTACATGTAGATCTGTTTGTCTACTGGGTTGTAGCTCACACTGGCCACGCCCTTCACCACCTTCTCCAGGGGCAGGGCCAGAGTGTTGTCCTCGCGGCCGGTGGCGGTGTCGAAGGCGTAGAACACCTCCTCCAGGCCGTCATCCACGAACGGGTGGCGTACATGACGCCGCACACCATGAAGGCGCTGGTGACCGCCTTCTTGAACACCCTGGTCTCCCAGGTCTGGGACACGTTCAGCGACTCGGCACGATCGTCCCAAACCAAACGACTCACCACCAGGTTACCATGGTTACCGACAGTGGCATAGATGGCCCACAGCCCGGTTTCATCCACCTCCACGTCCACGTCGCTATTGGCCCGACAGTCGTAGTAACAGTACGGGAACTTGTTGTTGAAGCCGACGCCGGTGCCAGGAAGCGTCACCCGTTTGACGTTGTTGGTTTTCAGGTCGTAGCGGCAGATGTCTGCGGAGCGGTAGCAGTGGTAGAACAGGGCGTCACCGTACAGGACAGCACTGGGGCCTTCGACGGCGTTGGTGTGGGTTTGGGATGGGGCCAAGGTGAAGTCCCTCTGTTCCTGGACTGCATGAAGTCCTCGTATGTGGGTAAACGCGGAAGGTGTTCCCCAGATGTTGCTGTTGAGCAGAGACAGGACCCAGTAGGTGTCCGGTTGGTCCACCCCGTCCCTCTGCGCCTGTTTACCCCAAGAACCCGAAATGTAGCTCTTCCCATAAGGACTGACCTTGGTCACAACGGGTTCACTGATGCTTTTGATCAGACCCTTCAGGCAGTACATGTGATGACCTGGAAACACAGCAGGAGGTCCAAGCAGTCCAGGAATTAGACTGAGCCCATTTACATGACCAGAACAATCCCATAACTGTTAGCAATCAGTTAAAATTTAGTAAAAACAAAGCAAAGATGGTTAACACAAACCATAATTTGGTAAAACTAGTCTAAAACACTGTAAAACCAAACTTTTGACTTTGACTACGTCTGTCACTTGTGTTTTCTCCAGTTTCATAGTTTTTCCACATGTTCAGGTGTAGCAGAACTAAATAAATCAGATAAACCTGTACATGCATGAAGACATGGGAGGACTGGGGACAAACCCAGGTGTGTTAATCTGATTTATTATAATCAGATTACTGCTGTTATCCAATCAAACAGATCAGATTAGACTGTTTATATGATCAGTACTAATCAGATATTGATCGAGTATCAGAGTGGATAATCTGAGTAACTTTTACCTGTGAAGTCTGAGGGGATTGACCTGCAGGACTCAGCGCTGTTCTTCAAATATCGCAGTTTCTCCTTAAACATCTTCATGTTTATTACGTCCATTCCTCTGCATACTGTCCACTTTTTTACGTAGTTTACCCACCTATCATCAAACACAAGAACATATCTAAGACAAGTAAAACTTATAAAGAAAAATGGCATAAAAATATTAATTATAGCCTGTCATAAGTACTAAGTACTCATTTTTGTGTACTTCTTGGACAGTTTTCTAACTTCTTGTTTTTGCGTACCTCTTTGGGCAGTTTTGTAAGTACTCATTTTTGTGTACCTCTTTGGACAATTTTCTAACTTTGTGTTTTTGTGTACCTCTTCAGAATGTTTTAGAAGTACTGTTTTTGCATACCTCTTTGGACAGTTTATAAGTACTTGTTTTTTGTGTACCTCTTCGGACAATTTCAGAAGTACTTGTTTCTGCGTACCTCTTTGGACAGTTTTAGAAGTACTCATTTTGTGTACCTCGTTGGACTATTTTCTAACTTCTCATTTTTGCATACCTCTTCGGACAGTTTTGTAAGTACCAGTTTTTGCGTACGTCTTGGTACCGTTTCAGAAGTACTTGTTTTTGCATACCTTGTTGGACAGTTTTCTAACTTCTCGTTTTTGCGTACCTCTTTGGACAGTTGGAGCGTTTGCGCGGTGTTGAACTTGTCGTGGATGCTGCCGACGTTGGTTTCCAGGACACTGAGCTCGGAGCTCAGCAGGCGTAAAGACAAGGTGGAGTACAGGCCCTGGTCGTGGAGGTAAAGGTAAGGCTGCAGACGGGCCGTCATGTTGCTAATCTGATCCTGGATCTGAGGAAGACGCAGCTGCGACAACACCACCTGCAAACAAAAAACACACAATCACTCCATTTATTTTAACAAAAAGACAAAGAGAGGAATTGAAGTTTGACTGGTTTGGACTAAATAAGGCTCTAGAATGTACGTCAATAAGAGATTTAGGATGTTGAACATAAACTGTGAACTGGAACAAAATGAACAAGGATTAGAATTTGGGCCCAGTTGTTTTTTGTTTTGGGCTCTTTTTTTCTAACTCAGTCCAGCTGCTTTTTTGACACCTGGTTTGAACTCCAAAAAGCAGTTAAATGGTCAAAACTCAGCAAAAACACAGGAAACAAATAAAGGAAGATCACCACAACACTGGAAACAACAGGACAAACAAAAAAAAAAAGATGAGGAAAACAGAGTAAAAAAATAAAACCCAAACTGTCTATTTTTATATTGAGTCGGTCTCACTCACTGCTTGTGTTTGTAGAGGACCAAACATAAGGAGCAGGACAAAGGTGGTAAAATTAGGAAAAATGATCATTTAAATATTCATTCATTTTCTGAACCCGCTTTATCCTCACTAGGGTCACGGGGGTCGCTTGGAGCCTATCCCAGCTACATAGAGGCGAAGGCGGGGTACACCCTGGACAAGTCGCCAGTTCATCGCAGGGCTGAACATATAGAGACAAACAATCACTCTCACATTCACATCTATGGGCAATTTAGATTAGCCAATTAACCTATTAGTGCATGTCTTTGGATGGTGGGAGGAAGCCGGAGTACCCGGAGAGAACCCACGCAGACACGGGGAGAACATGCAAACTCCACACAGAAAGGTCCCACCCCCCGTCGACTGGTGTTGGAATCAAACCCAGGACCTTCTTGCTGTGAGGCACGAGTGCTAACCACTGCACCACCGTGTCGCCACATCATTTAAATAAAGTTAGAAAAATTTAACCACAAGCTCCAAAAAATGTCAATTAACAAAATGAACAAAGACGGGCCCAACTGAGGTCATTCATTCATTCATTCATTTTCTGAACCCGCTTTATCCTCACTAGGGGTCACGGGGGTCGCTTGGAGCCTATCCCAGCTACATAGGGGCGAAGGCAGGGTACACCCTGGACAAGTCGCCAGTTCATCGCAGGGCCCAACTGAGGTCATCTAAACCAAACTGCAACAGAACAAAACTGACCCAACCAGACAAAGAACCAAGACAGGCTTAAATAAAAAAGGACTAACCCAAATCAAACACAAGGGGGAGGCATTACACTATGAATTAAACAAAAGCATGAACTTGGTCAAAATAACATAAAAACAAATAATCATAACTAGACAAAATACTAACTGTGTGAAACCATTGTGATTTAACCAAGAATTTAAACAACTAAATTAATACAAAGAAACAAACAGTGTTTCCCCCCCTCAGTCTTGTGACTTTAGTTCCTTCCCCCGTCTTAAATACCAGCCAAGCCCTTGTGTCTGGTCTAGTGATGGGACTTCTGGCTCTTTGAAGGGAGCCGTTCACTCAGGAGCTGTTCACTGAAAGAGTCGTTCAAAAGACTGGCCCTTTATGTTTTTTGCATTATTTTGAAACACCAATGTTTAACCACTAATAGGCTATATGTGATGATTGACATTACATTTTAAAGGTGTTTAATTGGTGTGGCAGTAAATATTATCTTACCGTAAAAAAGAATAGTTGGTTCAAATGTGTGGGCTAAATACATGACATGAGAGGTGACATTAGGCAAATGCTGGAATTTGACCAAAAACATCACAGTACATTATGTGGACTAGTCTGTAGCCTAAAAATGAAGAAGAAAATAAAACATTTTCTTATGAAATAACATTTTATTCTCCTCAAAACAAGAGCAATAAATGTGTACAGAAAAAAACTGCACAAAACACCAACAGTGATTAATCACTGCAGTTACTGAAATACCTGAACTATAGTGCAATTCTCAGAACAAGAACAGTATGTTGGTAAATTGACAGGCAATCGGACACTCCCTCCTTAAAAAACAAAACAAAAAACAAAACAATGAACAGCTCCTTACAAAGGACTCGGTTCCCATCATTCATTTCAAAGAGCCGTTCAAAAGACTCGATTCGTTCGTGAACGTCACATCACTAGTCTGGTCTTTTGTCGCAACTGAAGAACAATGTGAGTAATAATTCAAACAGAACTAATATGTGTGCACCCACATTAGGATGTTTAAATAAAATACTTAAACTAAACTGTATCATGTAACCATTAACTGTAACTGAACAAACACTCATGAAACAAACCTACTAACACAAGATGGTGGCAGCAAGGGATAAACCACAGGGTCTACCCCCCATTCCACAGGTGGCAGGGGGTGTACTGAGCATGCTCAGATGTCTATGGAAAGAACGAGGTCTAGTCTATCAGCACGTTTGGAAAATGTTCTGAATATTTAGAATAAATCTACATTCAGAACAATGCCTTCAGAAACATCAGGGGTTAAAGGGTTAATGGAACAGGTCTGTTCCAGGTTAAACACAGGTTTGACCTTTTCCTGCAGACGGTTCATGGAGGTTTCACAGGTGTCGACGTCCTTCAGAACGGCCTCGAACTTCACCACAGGAAATGACCACTGACCCGAGGTCCACGTTACACATACACGAGTTTGGTTCTTCAACCCAACAAACGCTGAGGTTCAGCCACGTCCTGCAGACGAACAGCAGACAAACCCAAACAGTCACAAAGAAATGACAAAGGACAACAGGAAGTGGACATAAACATTAAATATTGACTCTTATGTTACATTGGTGTCAGTGAAGCAGAAACATGAGTCCAAATGCACGTTTGACTTCATTAGAGAAGGAACGACGTTCTAGTTTAACATGTGGTTAAAACATTGAACTAAATCAGTTTAATCATGTATTAAATGGAACTCTGACCTTAAACCAGGTCACAACACACAAATCCTAAAAGTTCATTTCGAATCAAACTTTTTACTTTATCAGGAAAATTTAGTATTCATACATATACATTATTGTAAAACCTTCCCAAATGATCTGAGTCTGATATTGTTTTTTATAGAGTTTTTGTCTTTTGGATATAAACAGAATATTCACAATATACCTGCTGCTTCTTCAATTCAACTGACACCTTTGAATTTACATTTATATCATAAAAACCAAGTGGCCTCATTGTGTGTGTGTGTGTGTGTGTGTGTGTGTGTGTGTTCACACTGAATCCGTCCACAGCTGACTGCTGCAGTTTGTCATACTTATGTATTTTTGGTCAACGAACAGACTAGTGAAAACGGCAAGTTGAAAAGACCAATACTTTTGGGAGATATCACTACTTTTGGAATACAGTAGCCTTACAATTACATTTCTATACCCAGAATGCTTTAGTGGTGCCTGCTGGACACATGCAGCACAACATGCATGAATACACAACAGCATAAAAACTACCACATCTAGAACCTGTGGATCCTCATGGGTCAATGAGCTAGTAACAACATAATTATACTATAATTTAATTTTTATTATCCCTCCGCTATCCAGGTGAGCATATTATGCACACTTTACACTTCATACAATTAAGGGTCCTATCATTTTTCACAATATGTTTTAAGCCAGAATTCAAAAGTTGTTATCTTTGTATGACCTGTTTAATTTTGACCTGTCCACTAAAATCAGAACACACATTTTTTTATTGATTTATTCTGAATATGGAAATGGTACAAGCTCCCTGACTGCTACAAATTGACTTGTTTGCCACACCATTATATAGAAATGAAAATTCAAGGAAGCAAAAAATAATACAAACAAAAAAAGAAATGAGTCATATTTGAAAAGGAGTAAGAACCATAGCTTATTAAGCTCTTACCCCTTTGTCTAAACCAGCATATACAGTATCTATCTATCTATCTATCTATCTATCTATCTATCTATCTATCTATCTATCTATCTATCTATCTATCTATCTATCTATCTATCTATCTATCTATCTATCTATCTATCTATCTATCTATCTATCTATCTATCTATCTATCTATCTTAAACACTGTTAAATTTCTACACTAACATCCTTCTACCAAGTGAGTACAAAATACTGACACTTTTTGGGATTTAACAATTTGGGATTTAATTTGACCTAGAACAAAAACAATGATGTATATTAACCAGTGTTGGTGTTAATCATTGACATATGACAGGATGAAAAAAAACAAACAAAAAAAACCTACTAAATTTTTATGTAGAATATTGGATTTTTTTTTTTTTGTCTGTATTTTTTTGCATGAAAAATCGGTTTGTTACATTACAAACATGGTATTTAAATGGTCAAGAATATGACAGTTGTTGAGTATTTGTTATTTTTGTTTATGGCTCAAGTTGATGAAATATATATTTTTAAAAAAAAATTAAAAACAAACTGTATGTAAACATTTAGACATTATTCTGACACTGTGCAGATTATAATTCTGTAGGGGATTAAAGGACGTCTATGGGTCAGATACTGGAGGTTTAATCTGTTTATTTTATCAGAAACATTTCATATTCATAAACATCATTATTTAAATTCTTTATCCCTAATGAACTAAAAAAAAAAGCAACAAAATCCATTAATATGAACCAGAATCCTTTAAATTAAATAATTAAACTCCTTCTCAGTGACTGTTTTGTCTTTTTATTACGTTTATTCTCATCGGTTCTGTTGCCTGTAATGTTTGATCGCTTTGCTTCTTAATAAAGTTCATTAAAAATATAGAATATGAGCGATAACTCACCGCGTTGGACAGAAGTAGAAGAAGCAGGAGCATGTTGACGGTTGGATGAATGAAAACTGAAGCCACTGAATCTGATTCAACCACGACCACGCTTTGACACAATCTGCTGATGCCTTCAATGTCACGCAATTTTACAAACTCATGCGAATGTGTGTCCAGAGTTTCAGGACTTCCCATAATTTCTCTTCATCTTTTACACAACACTGTTATTTCCTCATTGCAGAAACCCAAAGATGGAAGTGAAATTAATGCAAAATATTATTAATATCAGCTCAATTTGTGATTAATCAGCATTTTATTGAGTTTTGGTTTGAAATAAACACCATTCCGGTCAGTGGATGGTCGCTTATGGAAACCACATGGAACATTTACATTAGATAACTGGGAACTTTTTATCCCCATGAGGAAGACGGTCTTATGTCTGTGGGTCCTTGCACTCAACAACGTATGGTCTGAACACTTGTTGAGGTTTTATTTCTCCATCGTCCCTGATATTTGAGTAATGCTGACATGACTAAAGGAACAAAGACATACGATTCAACAGTTAATGAAGGTCAACGCAAGGAAACAGAAAGTGAAACAAAGCACAGAAGTTCAACATTTAGGGATTCCTCCCAAAACTCTGTTTTCCTCCGGTTTATTTGGAGAAAGAAACAGCAAAGATGTTCATCAACACCACGACAGAAAGAAAACTAAAAACATCAGCATCAAAAACGGAAAAAAAAAAAAACAAACAAAAACATCAGCCATCAAAAATGAAAAAAAAAAACCCATCAACATCAAAAATGGAAAAAAAACAACAAAAAAACATCAGCATTAAACGACCCCCCCCACCCCCACTAAAAAAACCCCCAAAAACATCCAAAACAGAAAAAAAGCACCAACGTCAGAAAAAAACATCGCAAAATCAGCAACAATTTGGTGTCGGTTTTGGCTTTGATATATAGTGTTTCTGTTGGTGTTATGTGTATTTATTGTGTATTTGTTGGTTTTCATGTGCATTTGTTGTGTTTTTGTTGTGTTATTTTTTGGTTTCATCTGTATTTGTTGTGTATTTGTGGGTTTCATCTGTATTTGTTGTGCTTTGGTCGGTTTCATGTGTATTTATTGTGTATTTTTTGGTTTCATCTGTATTTGTTGTGTATTTGTTGGTTTCATGTGTATTTGTTGTGTATTTGTTGCGCTTTGTCGGTTTCATGTGTATTTATTGTGTATTTTTTGGTTTCATGTGTATTTGTTGTGCATTTGTGTGTTTATGTTGGTTTTAAGTGTATGTGTTGTGTATTTGTTGTGTTTTGTGTTGTGTATTGTTGTGTTTTTGTTGGTTAGAAACTTATAAAGTTCAACTCTTGTAAACATGACTGAAGTCGTCTTAAACATTAGTACTTTAAATAAGTATAGTATTAAATATTCTAAATAGTACGTGACAAATATGAAAGACTTTTTTATCTTTAATAGTGACATAGTGAGTTTATCAGTTTATTTTCTCACCTTCATTCGTTCACTGTCGTCTGTATAAACAGCTAAAAGTCATTAATTATAAAAATGTTTTAAAACTGAGCTGAATATTTTTCGCTGTTTGAGGTTGAAATAAAACCAGAAGTGAGAAACCTTAAATTCGTGGAAATATTCAAACATTAATAAAACAGTCACTTCTCTGGCTTTAGCTTTGAGTGAATATTAATATATTTAGATCGTATTTATAATTTATACTTGTTCCTGTAACTGGTTTACATACAGCAGAAAAATGCAACAGTCAGTTGGTTTTAAAGGAACCGCATTAATGTGGTTTAAATTGAACAGATTGTTTTCAGTTTGTTCACGTTAATAATGAATCTTCTCAGTGCACCAGTTAGTCATGGAGTTCCTCAAGGTTCGGTTCTAGGACCAATACTGTTTATCTTATACAAGCTGCATAAATAAAATTGGATTGAATGATTGATTAATTAACTGATTTAACCTTCCATCGCTCCAAAACATATTATAATTTAATGTGAAAATGTTGATAGTCAAACATTTGAATAATGTGATTTATTTGCCAATTAAATTCTTTGACACTTCTAATATACTAGTCAACATTTGCTAGGGATCAGTTTTATGTTTGCACAATAATTGATGTTGTATAATATTTTGGGTGACTTCATATATTATGTGTGTACTTTGGCTAGTCATGTAAAGAAAATGGACCAAAAGGTAAAAAAACATAAATTTTTATTGCACTTTCAGGCAAAAGGGTGATACAACCCTAGAAATTAGACTTCACATCAATTACTCTTCCAATTTTGTTTTCACTGAAACCACTCAGAATGTTCTGAAAACACATACGGTGTGATGTCAATAATGTGTGTGGCCACCATCCGCATCGATAACAGACCTGCACCTTCTACGCATGCTAAGGATGAGGTGGGAAATCTGCTGCTGAGGGATAAGGGTTCCACTCCTCCAGAAGGGCATTTTCCAGCTCCCGTGCCGTATGTTGGAGGTTCTGTTGGGTCAAAGGATTCTGTTGGGTCTCTGTAAACTTAATTTGATTCTGATTTGAATTGATAAAGCACTTTGTGACTCTGTCTGTGAAAAGTGCTCTATAAATAAAATTTACTTTACTTACTTTACTTTACTTCTGTCTGGCACGAACACGGACCTGAAGCATATCCCAAATGTGTTCAATGGGACTGAGGTCCGGAGATCCTGATCCCTAGCAAATGTTGACTAGTATATTTAAACCTCTAAAACTTGTGAAAATGACTTTGATATCAGTGCAGAAACTTTAGGCCATGATCGTTCCTGTAAATAAAGCTTCTGAAAAATTATGTAAATACAGGTTTTTGGGTGTGTGAATTGCTTACCATCAGATATTTGTTCCAGTTTCCCTAAGTTTCCGTGTTACTGCAATCGTGACCACAAGAGGAAGAGCTGTGGTTTGGAAGGAAACGGGTCAAACGTGGACGATGAGTCTCATTCAGAGTCTGAACATCATCCACTTCACTGAGTCTGAGACCATCGACCATGAAACGGAGCCTCGTCCTGTCGCTGTTTCAGCTGTTCCAGCTGTTCCAGCTCATCACCGTCACACAGGTAAGGCAGGGCAGGGTTATTTCTGTGGCACATTTCATGTACAAGACAATTCAAAATGCTGTAAATAAAACATTAAAAGCATTACAGCAGGGAAGCAATAAACAGAAGAGGCATGAGGTAAAACTATGTGTCCATTATTTTAGAACGCCTTAAACTCAGCGTCTGCTGGACGGTCATGTTTTTGTGACTTGACATAAACCTGTGTTGTGTGTTTGTTTTTTGTTTGTTGTGTGTTTGTTTTTTGTTTGTTGTGTGTTTGTGTTTGTTGTGTGTTCATTTTTTGTTTGTTATGTGTTGTGTGTTTGTTTTTTGTTGTTGTGTGTTTGTTTTGTGTTTGTTGTGTGTGTTTGTTGTGTCTTTGTTTTGTGTTTGTGTTTGTTGTGTGTTCGTTTTTTTGTTTGTTGTGTGTATTTGTTGTGTGTTTGTTCTGTGGTTTTTGTTGTGTGTTTTGTGTTGTATATTTGTGTGTTTGTGTTTGCTGTGTGTTTGTTCTGTGGTTTTTGTTGTGTGTTTTGTGTTGTGTATTTTTATGTTTGTTGTGTGTTTGTTGTGTGGTTTTTGTTGTGTGTTTTGTGTTGTGTATTTGTGTGCTTGTTGTGTGTTTGTTCTGTCGTTATTGTGTGTTTTGTGTCGTGTATTTGTGTGTTTGTTCTGTGTTTGTTCTGTGTTTGTTTTGTGGTTTTTGTTGTGTGTTTTGTGTTGTGTATTTGTGTGTGTTTGCACTGTGGTTGTGTTTTGTGTTGTGTATTTGTGTGTTCGTGTTGTTTCAGTCGTCCGCTGACAGCTGTGTCTGTGAGCTGATAAACTCCCAGAAGCCTTTTCCTCATGACAGACTGAACACAGCGAAGGATGAAGCCTCCAGATGCAACAGAAACATCAGCTTAAAAATGGTAATTCACAAAGAATGGTGTTAAATCATGTTCGTTCAGGTTCTACGTTCAGACCAAAATGATCGGGTTGTGTCGTTGTTGTCATTGTTGTATTGCTGTTGTTATCGTTGTGCTGTTGTGTCGTCATGGTCGTCATGGTTTCAGTCTGCAGACATGGACACTCTCCTCCTGGCGTTGGACCGTCGTCTTCCTCAGATCCAGTCCGAAGTGTCGTTGCTGGAGGTCGAGGACGATCGTGACCTTTACGGACTCCTCAGCCTCGTGGTCATCGAGAACGAACTGTTGGAGATCACGCAGATCCTGGAGAAACTCAACGGGTCGACCGAGGGACACCAGCGCCTCACCGCCAACACCCAACAACAGGTAGAGTCAAACCGACGCCGCCTTCAGTGCTCAGGAATCATGGGAAATAAACCCTAAAACTGTCTGTAATGTGTCAGATCATGCACATCAAAGAAGAACTGAAGGATCTGCAGGAGCTCGACACCATGGAAGTGGTGAAACGACAACAGGCCAACCAGCGCCTGAAGAGGGACCTGGACCAGTGTAGGAACGGCCTCCGCACAAAGGCCCCAACCACCAGCCCCCCCCCAGGTACTGCACATGCACCCTGTAACCCCCACTATTATGGTGGACACTACTGATGTTAGCATTAGCATGAGTTGAATTCTATGGTCTGTCTGCTAGCCGCTAATTAGCTCAGGTAGCCGTTATTAGGGTGTTTGTACATTTAGACTGGGCGGGGTTTATAATGACACTGGTGGAGGATGTGGACGGAGTTTAGTATGACATCAGTAGTGGATGTGGGCGGGGATTATTATGACTCTGTAATGGATGTGGGCGGGGTTTATTTTAACTGTGGTGGATATGGGCGGGGTTTAGTATAAACTGGTAGTGAATGTGGGTGGGGTTTATTATGACTGGTGGGCGGGTTTATTATGACTGACATTGGATGTGGGCGTGGTTTATTATGACTGACATTGGATGTGGGTGGGGTTTATTATGTCTGTAGTGGATGTGGGAGGGGGTTTAATATATCTGGTAGTGGATGTGGGTGGGGTTTCTTATGACTGGCAGTGGATGTGGGTGGGGTTTATTATGACTGGCATTGGACGTGGGTGGGGTTTAATATATCTGGGAGTGAATGTGGGAGGGGTTTCTTATATCTGGTAGTGGATATGGGTGGGGTTTCTTATGACTGGCAGTGGATGTGGGCGTGGTTTATTATGACTGTCAGTGGGTGTGGGAGGGGTTTAACATATCTGGGAGTGGATGTGGGAGGGGTTTAATATATACGGCAGTGGATGTGGATGGGGTTTCTTATGACTGGCAGTGGATGTGGGCGGGGTTTATTATGACTGGCATTGGATGTGGGTGGGGTTTACTATATCTGGGAGTGGATGTGGGTGGGGTTTAATATATCTGGGAGTGAATGTGGGAGGGGTTTCTTATAACTGGTAGTGGATGTGGGAGGGGTTTCTTATGACTGGCAGTGGATGTGGGTGGGGTTAACATATCTGGGAGGGGATGTGGGAGGGTTTAATATATCCGGCAGTGGATGTGGGTGGGTTTCTTATGACTGGCAGTAGATGTGGGTGAGGTTTCTTATGTCTGTAGTGGATGTGGGTGGGGTTTCTTATGTCTGTAGTGGATGTGGGCGGGGTTTATTATGACTGGCATTGGATGTGGGCGGGGTTTATTATGACTGGCATTGGATGTGGGTGGGGTTTCTTATGTCTGTAGTGGATGTGGGTGGGGTTTCTTATGTCTGTAGTGGATGTGGGCGGGGTTTATTATGACTGGCATTGGATGTGGGCGGGGTTTATTATGACTGGCATTGGATGTGGGTGGGGTTTCTTATGTCTGTAGTGGATGTGGGTGGGGTTTCTTATGTCTGTAGTGGATGTGGGCGGGGTTTATTATGACTGGCATTGGATGTGGGTGGGGTTTCTTATGTCTGTAGTGGATGTGGGTGGGGTTTCTTATATCTGTAGTGGATGTGGGTGGGGTTTCTTATGTCTGCAGTGGATGTGGGTGGGGTTTCTTATGGTGGCTGTTTGGCTGTTTCAGGATTACTGATTCCTTTTCGGTTCTTTCCTGTTGCAGGTTTGTGTCCCTACGGTCGGTTCATGAACGTTTCCGGACCCCGGGTCTTCACGGCAGGAGAATATCCAGGCAGTTTTAAATATGGAGCCTGGGGTCGCGACCCTAAACCGGACCCAGGAAAGGAGCACTGGTACTGGATGGTACCGATGGCCTCCAGTAACAGATACGCCCACTACGTCCGACGCTACAGCAGCCTGAGCTCACTGATAGTCGGCGTTAGCACTCCAGGTAAACAACTGACGGAACACGAGGTTGAACTGCAAACGTTCCAGATTAAAGAAATAAGACTTTAGGGTAAGGGTTAGGGTTAGGGAACTGGCTCAGAAAAGTCTGGGATGCTTTCTGTTGTATCTGAGCAAACCCTTTTTTTGTACCATTTTGACTGAGATTGACAATATTAATATTGTAATATATCAATGATGTTAAAATCATTTTAGTTTAGGTTCCACATTCACACCAATATGATCTAAAGTGGATCAGAACCAGAAAAATAATAACAGAATTATCTATAAATAATGACAAATACAAAAAAAGTAAAATTACATGATTAGCATTTAACATTTGACCTAACCCAAAAATAACAATGCATATTAACCAATGTGTGTTAATCACTGTCATATGTCAGGATGAAAAATACAAAAAATAACGAATACAATTTTTATGGATATAAAAAAAGTCTGTGGTATCAAAAAATATGGTTTGTTTCCATTACAAACGTGGCATTTAAAGGGTTAAAAATATGGCAGTTATTGAGTATTTGGTATTTTTGTGTATGGCTCAAGCTGATAAAATACAAAAGTATGTTAAAAAAAAAAAAAAAAAAAAAAGTTAAAAACAAACTATCCGAAAAACATTTTGACATTACTACGACACTGTGCAGATTAGGTGTTTTTGGTGTTTAGAAGGACGTCTATAGGTCGGATACCAGAGGGTTAATATTAAGGTAAAACACCGCTAACAGCACGTTTATGAAAATGACCGTTTTTGGTCAGAGTTGTTGCAGTTTTATGTCTAACAGCTGTCTGTGTGTTCTGTCTGTGTTTAATATGTGTGTTACTGCGTACCATCAGTGCTCTGTTGTTCTTCCAGGTAACGTCATGATCCACAGCTCCAACCCGACCACCAACACCGTCCAGGGTCCAAATGTGGTGATGTACGGAGAGGCCTTGTATTACAACGCTACAACCGGGACGCTGTCTGCCGCTTCAACCTCACCACCAAAACCATCAGCGACCTGCAGTTACCCAGAGGAACCAGGTAGATCAAACCCAGAGGAACCAGGTAGATCAAACCCCCAAAGGAACCAGGTGGATCAAACCCCCAATGGAACCACGTAGATCAAACCCCCCCAAAGGAACCAGGTAGATCAACCCCAGAGGAACCAGGTAGATCAAACTCCCAGAGGAACCAGGTAGATCAAACCCTAAAGGAACCAGGTAGATCAAACCCCCAGAGGAACCAGGTAGATCAAACCCCAAAGAGAAACCAGGTGGATCAACCCTAAAGGCACAGGTGGATCAAACCCCCAAGGAACCAGGTAGATCAAACCCCAAAGGAACCAGGTATGTGAAGCCCCAAAGGAACCAGGTAGATCAAACCCCCAAAGGAACCAGGTAGATCAAACCCCAAAGGAACCAAGTAGATCAGACCCCAAAGGAACTGGGTAGATCAGACCCCCAAAGGAACCAGGCAGATCAAACCCCAGAGGAACCAAGTAGATCAGACCCAAAGGAACCGGGTAGATCAGACCCCCAAAGGAACCAGGCAGATCAAACCCCAGAGGAACCAGGTAGATCAAACCCCAAAGGAACCAAGTAGATCAGACCCCAAAGGAACCGGGTAGATCAGACCCCCAAAGGAACCAGGCAGATCAAACCCCCAAAGGAACCAGGAAATTTAGACTTTGAATTTTAAATTAATTTTTAAAAATAGTATCAAAGTTCCTTTCCTTCTCATGGTCCATATTTTGATGGTTTATCACATGTAAATTGTTCCAGATATCAGTATAGTTCCTACTGATCACCGATAGAAGTCATATGTGGACTTTGATGGATTAGTTGAGTTCTCCCCCTGTGAAAGTCCCGCCCACTTCTATAGTTAGATTGATCTGCATCCAGACCACAGGACTGGAACATAGAGACAGAACCTGAAGACCTCACACATTCAACTGGGGATTCATTTTCTTCTGTGATTTTCATTTCAATCCTAATCTTGAAGTTTCAGATGAAAGTCAGATTGGTTTGCTGTTGAATGTGTAAACAGTTCTCGTAGAACGTGTAACTGTTTGTGTTCTGCAGGTTTAACAACAAGGCGAACTACTGTCACCTGGAGGAATGTTACCCGTTCACCGACCTGGACCTGGCCACAGACGAGTCCGGCGTCTGGGTCATCTACACCACCAACGACAACTTCGGTAACCTGGTTCTGTCCAAGATCGAGGAGGGCAACCCGCTGAAGCTGGGCCAAACCTTGCAGACGTCTGTCTACAAACAGGCCGTGACCAACGCCTTCATGGCGTGCGGCGTCCTCTACGTCACGCGCTACGTCAACAGAGACCAGGAGGAGATCTTCTATTCTCTAGACACGGTGACCGGGGACGAAAACTTCAACGTCGGCATAATTTTCCACAAGGTGCTTCCCAACATCCTCGCCTTGAACTACAGCCCCGTGGACCAGATGCTCCACGCCTACTGCGACTCCACATGGTGTCCTACAAAGTCCTGTTTGAGTAAACCACCACCGCTTCAACCAAAAAGTACTAACACCGCTAACAAATTACAAATGTGACTGTCAGGTACATTCTTTATGCATTTACACATTGTTAAAAGGAAATGAGGGGAAAATTAATAAAAATGCAGTGAAAATTCAATCGTCTTCTTTTAATGCTCATTATCTGTCACATATGACACGGCTGAAACTTTGAGGATCATTATTGTGAAAAAAATATTGTGAAATAAATGTATACCTTTCATGCAGTGTCTTGTGTTGAATTCATTGGAAAAATGTGTAGTTTCAGAATAGAACATCCAAAAATGTGTATGACTTGTCCTTGTGTGACTTTTTCACATGATGTTTGCTGAAAAGTGGGCAAAAATTACCCTTTTTCAGTGACAATAATTTGAAAACCCATGTTAATCTTGTTGCTGCTTGCAAATGTTCATTGAACTTGCTACCTTTTAGCTTTAGAAGAACAGCTTACGGTCTGGCCTTTGAATGAGGATCAGTTTCAGTGATTTCAGTTCAAAGTCAATGACGTCAGATCAGCCAGTTCCTCAGAAGACGTCCTGGGACCATTTTGTTTGGATTTTTTGGCTTCTAGGTAAGAATTGGACTTATAATTCTGTATGTAGAGTTGATATGATCATAAATCTGTCTGTATTATACACCATTCTCTTTCTTTTCTGTTGTGAATAGAGCATTACCCAACAATTAAGTCTACTCTAATATTAGATCAGTAAAATTATTACTTTTACTCACCCTACCCCCATCAGTTTTTAGTTTGTGAAAAAAAAATACATACCATTGTAAAAAAACAAACTTGTATTCACTCAATTTTCAATATCTAGCCTCCAAAATGTAATCAATTATGCCCACCTACATGCCCACCTATGCCAAGCTACAATTAGTTTATATATTTAGGCCCATTTACTTTCCTAAGTGAGATCAGGTTTTTTTTACAACCAAATTTTCATATTGGTTTTTGAAACTGGCCCACCACGTATTAGATTTGGACTTGCTTGTCAATGTTGAAGCCAATTTAAGCAGCGAGCAACACTTTAGGAAGGCTATATAGATCAATTTATAGCACTGGTCTACAATTTTTTAGAGATGATTTGCTTCAGAGATTAAATGTGCGAAATGTTACGTATTTTAATAAGATTAATTGGAAAATAAATGACAAAAGTGCCGGGTTGGTGATGTTTTCAAGGTATATGATAAGTGTTATTACACATATATATTGGTTTATGTACATTTATATAATGGTTTTATAAATCTTCCACTAAATAGAACTTGTAAAGTGAATGTATTCTAATGTGCAGACAGTGTTTGGAAGTAGATCTTGTAGCTCTGAGACAAATATTCCTTTTGAGTCAAACCCATTCTCTCGTTAAATCTTGAATTTCACATTTTGACCCAAGGCTGTATCTTGGAAACTTCAGCAACCAGCATTTTTTGACTTGACTTTTCTTTATCAGTGACTCTCATGTGGTAAAATTTCATTACTTTTATTCTGGAAGCATTTTCCTTGTAGACCAGTGTAGTTAAACTAATAAAACAACTCTTACACATGTTATGGACTAATGCCTAATGATATATTTTTTTAAATTTCTGACTGACTGAACAGAGCTAAGATGCCAAGACGCAAGCCATCCAGGGGTGGAGGACGGAAGGCCTCTGGGGAGGATTCAAAGCTCACAGATAAAGAGAAGAAAGCATGTATGTTTGATTTTTGACAGAAATTAAATGGTTAATCAAGTAGTGCACAAGGTTATAATAGTTTCGGATTTTTCATTATAGTTTAGTTTTATTTAGTTTTGAATTTTCTTTCTAATTCAGTTAGTTTTAATTCATTTTTAGAGCAGGTTTGCTAGTTTTTATTAGTTTTAGTTTTTTTTCTAATGTTTAGTTTTAGTGTTAGTTTTAGTTTTGTGTATCTTTTCTCTTCTTCTCGTCGTATTTAAATAAATCCCGTACAGGACTCTGCTGCTTTCTCCCAACTTCTAGTCTCCATGTTTCCAGGTAGAGCTGGGACCAGAAGACGACTGGAAACCACAAGTGAACACAAGTGACAGGACTGTTGCTTTAGGAAATAAATCGATTTCGTATCAATCCGACATTGACAAAGATGAAAACGAAGGGAATTTTAACCATAATTTTATACGTTTTAGTTAGTTTTGTAAACACACAATACAGTTTCAGTTGGTTATCATTTTTTTCTTTTAATTATAGTTTTTATTTATATCAGTTAACAAAATGCTTTTTCAATTCTAGTTTTCGTCATTTCGTTAACGATAATAACCTTGGTATTTCATAGGCAAAATTTCATGTTTTTTTGTTTCAACCTTGCGTCAATAAAGGCTCAGTGATTTGAAAACCACAAAAGATTTTGCTTAAATGATTTCAGATTCAGATTCCTGAGAAAATTTGACCCTAAACTGATATATTTTCAGTCCATAACCAAGAACTTGAATTTTTGCCCTTAATGTCACTAAAATGCAACTCAAACCTTGAACTTCGTCATATGAAGACGAGCGTTGGATCAACCTGTGAATAAACACATTCAAACTTTGACTAACACTGGGTTACAAAAAATGTTTTTTGCAAGTTGTCTAGGTTTTTTCAACTGAATTAGGACCATTTTGCACCGCTGAATCCAAAAATGACATCTCTCTTTTCTCAATCAGGTCAGGTTTTTTTTGCTAATTTGATTTTGAAAAATTTGATCTTCTCACAAAATTGATGACATTTTTGTGACTTTATCAGTGGATTTTTTATATAGTTCTCACCCAAAATAGGTTTTAAGAGAAAAAAAATTATTTTCTAACAGGATTCCTGTTAGGTACAATGGTGTATTCAGCGCAGATGTAGCAGAATACGTCAGGCTTATTTTTGCAAGATCTTCTAGTCGAAGCCATTTCATTCACCTGTAATATTAAAAAAGCCATTAATCATAAATTGGCAAAAGTAAAATCTTCAGAACTCGTTTATTGCAAGAAATATGAAACAATTTTGTATCATATGATGTGAAACTGCCCATAAATGTAAGCAAAAATGTTTTTAAAAAGCCAATATGTAGCATAGTTCAGAAAGTTGACCTGATTGAGCAAAATTAATGTGATTTTTGGATTCAGCACACCAAAATGATCCTAAATCAGCTCAAAAAACTTCGACAATAAATTTGTTGTTGACCAGTGTAATAGAAGGTGAGTGGATTCATCAACAGTCTGGATAAGAAAAGACTAGATTTAGACGCTTCAACTTTGACATAAAGTCTTTTATTGTTACTTGATCAGTACATGGACATAGACAGATTATTCATATATGTATTTATATAGAATTATCTTTAAACTTTACAGTACACGTCTGAATGAGTCCTTCTACTGCTGTGAACAGAAATGGAAGACTCCCACAATATGAAACCACCCAAACCAGAAAAAAAAACAACTTATTGCTCAATAGAAATCAATCATAATGGCAGTAAGAAGTAGAATAGTAGTAGTTACACATGAACCAATATCATTATATCAAGATGAGGGTACACCCTAATGTCCTATAAAAAGAGAAACTCGAGGGAAGAAGAACAAAAATACACTGAAGTTTATGATCACGATACAGTGTTAGTGTTCAGTTTGGGGAAACCTGGTCTTCAAATAAAACGTATCTACAAGAACGAGGAGGACGAGGTCTGGAAGGAGGAATGAAGGAACGAAAGAAGGAAGGATGGAAGGAGGAGGATGACGATACTGAACAACACAAGTACATTCCGGAGCCCCCAGGCAGGTCGAGAAGAGGTCAGAAAATATCGAAAACGACGTGGAAATTACCGAAGGATGACTGGATACCAACTCTACGAGCAAAGGATCATTAATAACGTTTTAAACCAGGTTTGATTGACTCGTCCGTCATTTCATCATCATTTATCATCATTTTATCATCTTTTCCACCCACAAGAACTTTCTCAAAACCTCAACGAGTTTCCGCCGGAAACTTTCCTCGACCCCAAACTTCCCCCAATTAAAGTAGGTGGATTCGACTTTTACACATTCATGGAATTCTTGGGGACGACTGGAAACGGCGGAGTCTGAATAAATTGAACAGAACTTCAAAACGGTGGAAACATAAAACCACACAGATGAAGAGGAATTCATTTACCAGGAGCATCAAAGTCCCTGTGAATGTTGGTGGAAAAGGGTCTTCAGTGTCTCCGATAATTCAACCAGTTCAGTCAAAGTTCATCTCTCTCCACATTCGATGACCTAAAACATTCATGAATTCGCTGTTTGAGTCCAGAATCTCTCTCTGAGCTTCGTTAAAACCTTTTAACATCGACGTCGAGGCTTAAACTTGACGTTTCTTGTCGTCGTCTCAGCTTCTTCTGTTCTAAACCGGAACCTTAACGACACTTGTGGTCGTTTAGGTGTAAATACCCATAACTTAAGTGAATTTAAGGTTAGTTTTATGGCTTTGTCATTTTGTTCATTCGGTTTTAAGCCTAAATTTAAGCCTTTATTCACTTAACGTTCTGTTGCATCCAAACCCAAACTCCCTGAATTCAGCCTTCGAAGGTTGAGTCCATTTCCTGCTCCCCGGGGCCCCCTGGTGCTCAGAAACACACCTCCCATGGGTGTCGTTGTCATGGTGATGTCAGCTGATAGCCCTTTAGGGTGTGGCCAGGTCTGCCTGTGAGGGCCGGGGCACCTTGTGATTTTTTTTAAGGGGAAGGGGTTTTATTTTTATCTTTTTTCTTTTTTTTTTTTTTTTTTTTTTTTTTTTTTAAGGATGCTGGGGGTTGCCCTACATTCTGAGCTTGGCGCCCAAATGGCTCCAAAAAAGCCCCGCCCCTTACAGGCTCCTGAGAGTAGCACACGCCTCAGCGATTGGAAGCTACGCCCCCTACTGACGGGGGTCCGAAGGTTTGTGGTAGAAGTGGATACAGATAACAGCGACGGTACGTGGATAGTGTCAGGAGGCCCCGGTGGTCGACGGCGAATGACGGCGCTAATCTACAGCTACTTATACACGTACTATACTCATCAGATTAAGGTTAAACAGCACAAAAATACACCAAAGCCGTGGAGTCACTGTGGTGTGGAAGAGGTGTGTGTTTACAGGATGTGAATGGGAACATGTGTGTGTTCAGAAGTGCAGCTTTGGTTCGTCCATAAACTGGAGCTCAGTGACGTCTTTGGTCATGTTTATTGGCTCGGCCTCATCCCCCCGATCCCCCCACCCCCCCCGATCTGGTTGGTTTGGGTCAGAATATGATTGTCATATTAGAGACCAGACCACAGGCAGAACCACATGAATTACACAATGATGGCGGTGGTTTCACTTTTAACCCTCCGGTATCTGACCCATACAGGTCCTAATAAAAAAAACTAAATAATATGTGTAATATGTGCAGTAGGGTACTAAAGTCAAAAGGTTTTTCATATAGTTTGTTTTTAACCATTTAAAAAAATGTTTGTATTTCATCAACTTGAGCCATAAACAAAAATACCAAATACTCCATAAGTGTCATATTTTTAACCCTGTAAATGTCATGTTTGTAATGTAAACAAATCATGTTGTATGATGCAAAGAACATTTTTTTTTCAATATTCTACATAAAAATTGGATTAATTATGTTCGATTTTTTTCATCCTGGCATATGTCAGTGATTAACACAAACACTGGTTAATAGACATTATTATTTTTTGTGCTCAGTTAAATGTTAAATGCTAAAATGTGTCACTCACTCAGTAGAAGGGTGTAAGTGTAGGAATTTAACATTGTTTATAATGTTAGGATTTTAGCAGATGGGTCAGAATTTTAAAAATCAATGAATTCTGACCTAAAACAAACTGTGAAAAATAAAATGACCTTTTAAAACATGTAGTCCAAAGTGTGCCTAATATGCTCACCCAGATACCGGAAGGTTAAACATCCACATTTAAAGTCTAACTAAAATGCCCTAATATTAGGTTCTACTTCGATACTAGAATGCCCTACCATTACACATCCACATGCATATACGTGTTAATATGTACGTCCTCTAGTCTACAACCATGTGTGGATTGTCATAATACGATGACGCACGGGTTAAAGCTGCACTCGGCAACGTTGGAGGAATTTGGCTTCATATCGTTCAGATTTCAGTTCAGTGTGATTCACAACAGGAGAAGGAATAAATAAAAGATAATCACAAAAAAGAAGCACAAGAACTAAATGAACAAATGACACCTCATTTAAAGATAAAACCTATAGTTTAGAACATTTGTTTTATATGTGGATTTAAATTACATTTAGATGAATTAGGTTTTTTCTGTTTTTTTAAACATGCATACTAATGTCATGTGACCAGTCATGCGACCTAATGACCCCAAACATGTACAAGTCCCATTATCTTCCATCACAATACTCAACTGATTGTCAAATGCATTGTGTTGATTTTTAACTCACTGTGTTCATGCAAAGACAGATAATTCAGTCTATGCTGCGTTTAACTCCATTCAATAAAAACTATTGTTTTGCCTGATTCTCACAGCAGCTGCAGACGCTCTAATATTAATCAACACATGGTCAACTTCTGAGCAAAAAGCCCTCGATTAACCGCGTCATCACAAAGCGCCAAAATCTATGTATGCTGATGATGAAGCTCAAACGTTAAAGTCCGATTGGAATAAAATGTGACCGAGTGCAGCTTTAAATCGGCACCAAGCTAACGAAGCCAACTAATTCTAGAAGCTAACGGTTCATCTCTATGTGCTACAGATGCACTCAGCTACAATATGCATCATCCTGCTGTCGACCACCTTCTGGACACGCTCCCTTCCCCGCCCCCCTCCAAATGCCCCCGATGCAAAACAAAGAGAGAGATTCTGACACAATGGAAAACAACAAAATAAACGACAATATTGAAAATCCGTCCCAGTGGCACCCCCTAGCTCTTCTGTCTTTCACTTCCTAATATTACCAGAATAATGGCAGCTTATTATGACATATTGCTGTGCTGTGTTTCTTCTTTTGGGGGGGGGGGGGGGGGGGGGGGGGATAATGTGGGGGTGTTTATTTAATACAGTGCAAGCAAAAGAATGGGGAGACACTGAGCAAACGAGGATGACACGAGAACAAAACTAACTCTGTAAGTGCTGGAGCTGAGGTGGGTGTTTTAAAGGTGGGGTGGGGGGTTAATAGTTAATACATATGATATTTTACAGTTGGGGGGGTGAAGACAGAGAGACCACCCCGTTTCCACCTTTCACATCTTCTTTTTTGTTCGTTTTTATTCTCATACCTGTTTGCGTTTTCGTCACCACCCCCCTCCCCCATAACCCCGCCCCTCTCTCTGCCCCCCCTCCCCCCCATCCCCTCTCTCTTTCTCCGCCCCCTCAGCAGGACACCTCCATGGTGTGGGTGACCGTGCCCACCCCCTCGGTGCTGTCGGAGTGGGTGCAGGCCCTGGAGCGCGACCCGTCCATGGAGCTGGCGCTGGTCAGGGAGGCGGTCCTGGAGCGGGTCAGGCGGGTCATACTGGCCGAGGGCACTGGAGGAGGGGGGGGGGGGGTAACCGGGGGGAGAGTTAGATACTGTATGACATATGCTGTTGTTTGTCAGAAACATGCTAATATGGAGAACTGACTGTTCCTGTTAGCAGCTGGTGAGAAGGTGACGGTGGATGTGAATGATTGTATAGATGTGTTTAAACCAGTGGTTCTCAAAGGGTCCATGACATCACAACCAGGAAGTCACACAAAGAACACAAAGAACTATCAAAGATAATCAAAGACGATCAAAGACTGACTGGAACGGAACCTGAGGAATCATGTCTACGGTCAATAAACGAAGGGATGATGAACATATGACTGTCATGTGTTCACATCTGTCTGGTCAGAATTAATGCTATAAATCTAAACATTACTCATTATTACACATTTTGTACATTCTTGTATATTTGTATTTTTATATATTTATATTTTTTTCATCGTATGTTTCTTTTGATTTCTCTGTTTTCTAAATATATTTATTGCTTTTGTCTCCTTTTACACTGAGACTAATCCCTTGTAATAAAGTAAATGCTTCCATATATTTTGAAAGATGTAACATAACCCTCCAGTATCCAGGTGAGCGTATTATGCACACTTTGCACTTTGTTATTAAAGGTCATACTATTTTTCACAATTCGTTTTAGGTCAGAATTCAAAAGTTGATCATTTTTGCATGATCTTTTAAGTTCTGACACATCCACTAAAATCATAATACAAACTATGTTCAATTCCTACACTAACGCACTTCTACCGAGTGAGTATAAAATGCACACTGACACATTTTAGCACTTAATATTTGATCTAGAACAAAAAATAATAATGTAAATTAACCAATATTGGTGTTAATCATTGACATATGCCAGGATGAAAAAATTAAAAAATAACTAATCCAATTTTTGTGTAGAATATTGAGGGGAAAAAAAGTTTTTTTTGTTTTTTTGCATCAAAAATAAGGTTTATTTACATTACGAACATGACATTTAAAGGGCTAAAATATTACAGTTATTGAGTATTTGGTATTTTTGTTTATGGCTCAAGTTGATGAAATACAAAAAAATGTTTAATTAAATAAATAAATAAATAAAAGTTACAAACCGTATGAAAAAAATGTCATATACCCCACTGTGCAGACTTACACACTGTCAGTGGTTAAAGGACTTCTATGAGTCGGATACCAGAGGGTTAAGTACTCATGTTCAGTAGCGTGACTGAATCCAAACTGTGCAATGAACAGAATACGATGACAGTTTTATCAGGTCTGTTCTATTATAGGTTTGGTTTTTGTCGGAGAACCCCTGGTCCATACACATCCTCAGTACCCATCATGCACTGCAGACTTTCGGGGCTCAGTTAGTGCTTCTTAAAGCTCCATGATCTGAACTGAACCTTCCTGAAACACCGAGCTCTGCCTTTAAGACCTCAGATAATCACCTGAAAACATGAGTGGCACGGTTCACAGCTGAATAAGAGCATGTTGTCATGGCAACAGTGGGTCAGGAAAGGGTTATAGAAGTGCTTACAACA
Source organism: Sphaeramia orbicularis (assembly GCF_902148855.1). Taxonomy (NCBI): domain Eukaryota; kingdom Metazoa; phylum Chordata; class Actinopteri; order Kurtiformes; family Apogonidae; genus Sphaeramia; species Sphaeramia orbicularis. The sequence goes on along the minus strand of NC_043962.1, from coordinate 7,758,679 downwards.
ATATAAATACAGGTTATTATCAAGGGGAAAATACACTGATCATCAGTAACATCATCCACTGACAGGAGAAGAGCTAATTATACTGATAATTTTACTGGTTCCTTTCACTGGTTGGATGTTTTAGACACCAAGTGAATATTTAGTGGTTGAATCAGTCAAATGTTTAACATAAAGAATGATTTTTAGTAATTTTGTTGGTTTAGTTTGGTCAGTATTTGTTCATTTTTGTTAATTTTGTTGGTTAGTTTGGTCAGTATTTGTTCATTTTTGTTCATTTTGTTGGTTAGTTTGGTCAGTATTGTTCATTTTTGGTCATTTTGTTGGTTGCTTTGGTCAGTATTCATCATTTTGTTGGTTATTTTGGTCAGTATTTGTTTTTTGTTAATTTTATTGGTTGGTTTTGTCAGTATTTGTTCATATTTGGTCATTTTGTTAGTTTGGTCAATATTTGTTTATATTTGGTCATTTTGTTGGCTTAGTTTGGTCAGTATTGTAGATTCTGGTCATTAGTTGGTTGGTTTGGTCAGTATCTGTTCATAGTGGTCATTTTATTTTTAGTTTGGTCAGTATTGGCTTATATTTGGTCATTTTGTTGGTTAGTTTGGTCATTATTTGTGATTTTTTGTCATTTTGTGATTGGTTTGGTCAGTATTTGTTCATAGTTGGTCATTTTATTTTTAGTTGGTCAGTATTTGTTCATTTTGTTGGTTGGTTTGATCAGTATTTGACTTATTTTGTTCATTTCATTGGTTTGGTCAGTATTTGTTCATTTTTGTTCATTTTGTTGGTTAGTTTGGTCAGTATTTGTTGATTTTTTGTCATTTGTTGATTGGTTTGGTCAGTATTTGTTCATAGTTGGTCATTTTATTTTTAGTTTGGTCAGTATTTGTTCATTTTGTTGGTTGGTTTGATCAGTATTTGCTTATTTTGTTCATTTCATTGGTTTGGTCAGTATTTGTTCATTTTGTTCATTTTGTTGGTTAGTTTTGGTCAGTATTTGTTCATTTTTGGTCATTTGTAATGAGATAATCAACATTAAGACTCCTTCTCTTGTTAGTGGTAATGATGTTGTAGCTGATCTGTGAATGTGGATAATTTAAGTTTCTATCTGTTAAATAGCTGTTGTTTTTAAAAAAGTGCTTGTGTTCACATGGGCATTCAAGTATTTTTATTACAGTAATGACACAAAACACTAACACAAAACCCTCATGTGTCGCTGTTGGATGGTTCTGTTCTATTGGTTCTTAAATGTTGGTGTTTGTTAATCTCAGTCCAAAAGGCTTTGCTCAAAGCAAGCTGAAGGCCATGCAAAGAGCAACACTTCAGATGCAATGGGGGGAAGCAGGGGGGTAGCAGAGTCAGGGGGGGTTAGGAGGGTTGTATTTTTCCAAAGGAGGAAAAATTGTTTTCAGTAAACAAAGATGGTACTTAAATAAAAGAATAAATACCAGAAATGACAGCAAAGTAAACGTTTCATAACAGCCCAGATATTGGATTCATTCATAAAAAACCAAACATAAAACCATAAATAAATGTCCAAATGTGACTGAACAGGGCAGTAATAAGAGGTCAGAGGTCAGAGGTGAATGGGGAGGAGGAAGTACCTGGACCTCCACTCAACCTCCGATCCTTCACATACGCGACTGAGAACAGGACGAGGAAACAGAGGGAAGATTAACACAAGTCACACAACGCTCCTCCATCACACAACACACAGTATCTGTCAGAAACAACAGTAACAGTAGGACAGTGAATGCATCGTGATGGTACTTACTGTAGCCCATCCCCTGGAGGAAGTACTTGAAGGCTTCAGTCAACTTTCCAGGCTGAAAAAAAAAACACCACAAGTTTATTTGACTTTAACTGACAAACACAGACTTTGAACACAACTGTAAGGTTTTAAAAACATGAATATGAACATGAATACAATTAACCTTCCAGTGTCCGAGTGAGCGTACTATGCAGACTTTGCACTTCATGTTGTAAAAGGTCATTATTTTTCCCAAAGACAATATTACTATAGAAACTACCATAAGTAATAATAATGGATTAGATTTATCTGGTGCTTAATTATTTTGCGTACTCAAAGCACTTACTTTAAAGTTAACTTGACTTTAAGTTAGAGTTAACTTGAATTGTAGTATTAGTACATATATACAAATACATGTGGGTACTCTTACCTGTGTGAGTTGTGGGAGTCCACCAGAGTCGGCCATCTGTCACAAGAATAAAACACAAACAATAAATAAAAAAAACACTGAATATTTGACCATTCTTCATTTATTAGATTTCTATCTTTAAAGTTCATATTGTAATATTTACATTGGTTCATTTAATTTCAGTATAAAGTGTATAAATGGCGGTTTAAATAAAATCATTGATAAAAGGTTTGACACATGGGACTTATTTACATATTGGTTGTTTCATACATTTGGTTTTTGACTAAAATATGTGTTTTTAATGAATTTATGAGAATATTTGTGGAATTATCAACAAAATGACATTGGTAAAATGTAAAAACTCAATTCTACATACATATATTGGTTACTTCAATATCAAATATCTGGTATTTATTAGAAAATTAAAGTAACAGAATGACTTTATTTTAACTATTAGAGTAAATGACCATCGTAGTACTGTATGTTGTGTACATCAGGAAAAAAACTGGTATTCTGTGGAAAACTAGAGTTGATTCTTTGTGTGTAAAGGGTTCAGGTGGTTTACCTTTAGGAAGGTGGTGTTGGTCGGGTCCAGTTTGGAATTACACTCAACCTGGAGAAAATAAACAAAACAACAACAACAACAACAACAGGACAAGTCATTGAACTGGAAAAGCAGCAGCAGCAACAACCACTACCATGTACTATACGTACATGTACTGCAGTCCATCCATCCATCCATATGTTGTGTGTGTACTGTGGTGTACTCCCATATGTTTGCTGTACTAGTGTGAGTGAATGTGACCCAGATACTGCAGCACTGCAGAGATGAGTCACTGAGGCAGCGCTGCAGCACAGATGTAAACACACACAGCACACGTAGCCGTAGCATAGCCACACACACGCACGCACGCACGCACGCACGCACGCACGCACACCACGCACACACACACACACACACACACACAACATATAAAAACCACAACAACATAGCACCAACAGGGCTGAACACACACTCTAGTGGTTTACTCTGTGTTAAATCTTTAATCCTTCCATAAGTCAGCCTGTTAACCCTCAAATATGACACATCTATTACTGTTGAGTTGGAGTTGTGGAATGTGACAGTAAATGTGTTGTTATCTGATATCCAGTCTCATATCTGTGATTTTCAGTCTCATATCTGTGATTTCATTCAGTCTCATATCTGTGATTTTCAGTCTCATATCTGTGATTTTCAGTCATATCTGTGATATTCAGTCTCATATCTGTGATTTTCAGTCTCATATCTGTGATTTTCAGTCTCATATCTGTGATATTCAGTCTCACATCTGTGATTTTCAGTCTCATTTCTGTGATTTTCAGTCTGATTTCTGTGATATTCAGTTTTAATTTTAATGAATCATATGAATCAGGGTCAACTGCAGCAGATTCAAGTGGTCAGAATTATTCCATGACCTGTATCTGTCTGATCCAATAACACCACTTCCTCTCAGTCCAACAGGCGTTTATATAACCCCCCCCCCATAGGCTGACTTAACTTAACACATGCAGCAGATTCACTGGTGCAGAAGTCGCCCCCCCCCCCAAGAGAACACAGTCACACCTATTATAACAGACATGACTCATGCAGAATGCCCCCCCCCCCTTCATGAAATCCCTCCAGTTGTAGGTCTAGGACCAATGATTGGGTCCAGTTGGTTCTTCTATTACTGTTCTGGGGTCAAGACTTGAGCTTTATACACTGTTATCCAGGTGAGCATATTATGAACACTTTGTACTTCATATTATAAAAAGTCAGATTATTTTTCATTTATTTGTTTTAGGTCAGAATTCAAAAGTTGTTCATTTTTGCCTGATTTTTTTAAAATCCGGATCCATTCAATAAACTGGTGAAACATTGTGACATTATTACTACAGATGAAGCAGCAGGGGGACTGAGTCACATGGACACAGATGGACAGACAGACCGACAGACAGACAGGACAGACAGACGAAAGATAGACAGACACTGTCCCTAGACGAACATGATGATGAATGACCTGGTTCTGTTTCCATTAAACCAGGACAAACTGTCATTAAGAAGGATACATACAACAAGAATAAAACAGTGAAGAAGAAGAAGAAAAAAAGAAGAAAAGGAGGAGGAGGAGATGATGAAAAGGAACCTATTTCAATGATCAGTTGAAGGAGGAAATGGATGAAAAGGACTAATCAAACACTCACCACTCCCTCCTCAGCTGGAGCGTTGTCTCCAACAACCAGCATCACCGGACACCTACACAACAAACACACACAGAACACAACATTAACCCTTTACACACATATCCAGCAACGTTTCAGCCAGACAAAGGTTTACTTCACTCTTTTATTCATCTGTTTCCTTCTCTCTTGAACCTCATGTATTGTTTTCATCTTGTCGGATCATTTTCAGTGTTTTATCTTCTGTTTTCTTTCATCTCGTTCCATCTCCATTATTCCCTCTCGTCTCGTTGCATCATTTTCATCATGGAGGTGGTTTGGATCCTGTTTTTGTCTTATCTTTTCCATCACTGTCTTCTTCTTTGGTCTTATTACGTGTTCTCAGTCTTTTTCCTGTTGCTATTTCTTCTGTATTTGTTAGTGTTCCATTCATTCAGGTTCAACTGTGAGTAATAATTCCCCATTAAATGTATTCAAACTAAACTAACTGTGAATGTCCAACTTACTTCAGAGTCTTGGCGTTGAGCGCTGTCCCACTTCGGTTCATCTCCAAATCCCTCCGACTGATAAAGACAATAAATGACCCATGGTTATCCTTCCAGTATCCAGGTAAGCATATTACGCACACTTTCACTTCATAGCATTTAAGGTCATGTTATTTTTTACAATTTGTTTTTAGGTCAGAATCAAAAGTTGCTCATTTTTGCAGGATTTTTTAAATTCTGACCCATCCACTAAAATCATCACATAATAAACACTGTTAAATTCCTACACTAACACCCTTCTACCAAGTGAGTACAAAATGCACACTGACACATTTTAACAACATTTGACCTAGAACAAAAAAATAACAATGTATATTAACCAACTAGTGTGTTGATTGTGCGATAGTGTGTTGATTCTAGATGTGGTCGTTTTCATGCTGGGCAGAGCTGACTTTTGGGAAAAGATGTGAGTCTATATTTTATAAGTTCTGACATAAAAATTGTTTGTAAATCATTTGTTAAAATTTAAACGACAATTAATATCACAATCAATATCTTGCGACTGAAATTAGTAAATGCATCGTTCCTGTTTTTAACTTCATTTCCCATCATGCAGTGTGGTACTGCACTTCCTGTCAACCGTTATGGGCATAGCAACATGACTGTAAGGCTATTGTACTCCAAAATTACTAATATTTCCCTAAGTATTGGTCCTATCAACTTGCTGTTTTCACTAGTCTGTTCAATGAACAAAAAATACATAAGTAGGACAAACTGCAGCAGTCAGCTCTGTAGGGATTTAATGTAATGCCCACGACACACACACAGAGTCCAGTTCCCTTTTATAATATAGATGTTGGTGTTAATCATTGACGTATGACAGGATGGAAGAAAAAAAAAAAATCCAATTTTTAAGTAGAATATTGGGGAAAAAAGTTTGTGTTTTTTTTTGCTCAAAAAATATGGTTTTACATTACAAACATGGCATTTAAAGGGTTAAAAACATAACAGTTTTTGAGTATTTGGTATTTTTGTTTATTTACATAACATTTACATTATATACTATGGCACTGTGCAGACTACGTGCTTTTGCAGATTAGTAGGACCTCTATGGGTGTGATACCGGAGGATTAAAAAGCTGCACATTGAGTTAGTTTGTGCTTGAATGAATGGTGAATGGGTTTTACCTGTTGTACATGTTCCAGAAGAGCTGCAGGTTAAACTGGTTGATGTTGTTGTTGATCTGTTGTCGGTAAGTCTGCACCAGCTCTGTGTTATTCATCAGCTCCTCCTGAACATCAGACAACAGCAGCGTCAGTTTAACATGTTCAAACGCAGATGCGTGGTTTCACATGAACAGGACATGTACCTGGCTGAAAAGATGAGGCAGGACGGTATCAGGCAGAGTACTGGTCAGCCCGACAGCTGAGGGGAAAACACAGGATTAGTTTAGGATTAAAGTTTAATACCAAGAAAATCAGCTCTGGATACATGTTACGACAAACAAATCCAGAAAAAGGTATTTGGCCGAAACTACTGGTTGGATTCGAAATGAATTCGACCAGTAGTTTTAGAGAGGATGGTGAAATCTAGACATTGGTGCCTTGACTGATACCCTTCAAGGTCACTCAAGGTCAAAGGTCATGAACCCAAATCAAAGTCATATATGACTTCCTATCAGTGCTCAAACAGTAACTATATTGATATCTGTAACCATTTCCATGTAATAAACCATCAAAATATGGACCACCAGAAGTACATACTTTGTAGACACGAGTCGCTTTTCCACTGACCCACAAATTGTGCAAATATAACTTGCATGTAAAAATTTATCTAACTGGAAAAAACGACAATTTTGCCACAAGTCTCATTTTCGATTTTAAAAGTTTTTGAGCTGGCAAGAGGTGGTTTTTCGGGCGCAGTATATCACGCAAAACTGCAATGGAAAGAGTTTTTCTATGCAACTACAGTCAGGTGAATTACAAAAAACGATGTTGACGTACGTTAACAACAAGCGAAGAAGAAGAAGAAACATGTCGTGGTATGTGTGGACACACCAGGAAACCCAGTCATTTTTAAATTTAGTACGAGATAGAGGGGTAATATATAATAATAACGAATATATCTGTAAATCAACGCCATATTTACATTCGTTGCCATGTTTATGGAATGATTTATCATGTCATCTCACGATAATAAATAAACAAATCATCGCATTTGTGATTTAATGGAAAAACTGACATTACGCACTTCTGGTTTTTCGACATTTAGTAAAAAACGGAAAAGGTTTGCGCAGATGTCCAATGGAAAAGTGACTATCGTCCAGAAGAAGCTACATCTAAATTTAAAACAAATCCAACCAGTGGTATTGTAGAAGACACAGTGCTTCCACATTAGCTCATGGCCGATCGTTCACTGAGATAAAAAACCTCCTGCACTTGGATCAGTACCTTGGTGGCGGCCCAGTCGATCCATCCTTACCGTTGGGGTCGATGTTAAGCAGAACCAAACCCTCGACCAGGTCCGGGAAGATCAGCTGAGGACAAAGAACAGACAGAAAACACCTCATTTGACTTAAACCAGACCAGTATAGAAGATGACGGACGTTTCCCTCCCGTTGCGAAAGTATGAAAACGAAATGAATTCTGGGGTAGATTATCAGGATAAGTGGGAATTAACTTGTTCTTAAAGAAAAAAGGTGAAATATTTTCAGTTTTTGAGAGTTAACCATCGTTTTACTGGTAGGAGATGCACTCCACTGAGTCATTTTACACTAAACTAGATGTTACTTTACTGTCTTTACACCAAACTGCAGGTTTCTTGACTTGTGAAATTAACTTTTGAGTTAGACATTGTAGCTGCAAATGCAACAAGATCGAAAAATTATTTGTCTCTTCATATTTCTTCCAAAGTTTCATCCCATGAGACAGAACATCAGCTCTCCATTAGCAAACTAGTTGAGCAGCCACAAGATATAAGCCTTTTCTGGTTGATTTTATCTGTTTTGGAATTTTTTTTGTATGTTGTTGCCGCTTCTGTGGTTGTTTTTGTATTGTGCAGTTTGAGATTTGGGGTCAAATGTAAAGTGTGTTACAAATAAAATTTATTGTTATTATTATTATTATTATTATTATTACAACAACTCATCACTAGCCATTAGCTATAGTAGCATAGCCAGTGAAGCTAAGTTATGCTAACAGGATGCGGTAAACTAGAAAAACAGCCTGAATAAAGAAATGGACATCAATGCTCATGTTTTTTGGGGTTTTAGTTTTATAAAAGCTGGTGAAAATCAAGGGATGAAACTCGCTGAGCTAATGCTAACATGAAAACATCCACCATTCTGTTAACACTGTTGTTAAATATCATCAGGTCATTCCAGGAACTCGATGACTTTGAACACATATTTCAACACATAACAGTAATGCCAGATTCATCTAATTAGCATTGTCACAACAACAGACTATAATGTGATACTGAATCATGCTAACATCAATATAAATATTGTTAAAAATGATTCAGTAAAATAAATGACAGATTCTCTTTTAGATTTCCAGCTTCTGCCTGTCTTTCCTGTGCTTTGTTTTTTGTGTTTTGCTGTTGAAAACACAAGCAGTTTTCCCCCAGTGGGATCAATAGTCATATCTTATCTTATCTTATCTTATCTTATCTTATCTTATCTTATCTTATCTTATCTAAGAAGCTAATTAACGCCAACAGCTCGTGCATTGAAATTAAATGACAGTAAACTTGGATTCGTCATCAGTTTGACTTCTTAACCCAGGAAGAGTAAACGTATCTGTTTTATTCAATAAACAGAAGCTCTGAGGGTCTGATTCAGTTGACACATGCTCCTGAATCTGAGGAAGCAGCAAAGAATCACAACAACACTTACAGCAAATTTGGCCAGAACGTACGCTCCAGCTCCGACGCCGATTCCAACGATGCTCTGAATCTAAAAAATGCAGATTATGGATTCATTAGATGCACCATTTTAAAGCTAAAGCAGAATGAACCTTTGAAAACATGTAATAGTTTGGAGAGATATGGAGTTATTTCTGCCCTCAGTGACACAGAATGGTGTTGTTGGCGGTGCAGGATCAAATCCACGTTTGTACAGAATCCGTTGTCATCTCAGCTTCATGTCCAGGATAGAATTACCTCCAGTTTGCAGTTAAACCCCCCAGTGTTTCAGAGTTTCCTACTCTGATACGAAACAAAGGGACTCATGGACTGAACTATCCACTGAAAACACACTGTTCTGTTATTCTATACAAGGTGTGACATTTACTGACTGTTGAAAAATATGTTAGTGTTGGTGTAAAAACGGAACTATTATGATTATTATTAACCCTTAGATGCATAAATGGATCAAAATGACCCGGTGAGGTTTTTTATTAAGAGTATCTTTGTAATAAAAGTTATTATTTCATACTCCAGGTATTTCTCAAAAAAACATGTTATCAGCATCATATTTACCTTTTTAACTTAACTTTTATAGATTTTATGTAATTGTAGTTTTTGGATAACTTATCCAAGCTTCCACAGGTGGGTAAAAACAACCCACATTCAATTACTATAGAATTACATCTGAACCTTTGATTCATTCAACAGCAAATCCAAAGGACTCACTCTCATTAAATGCATGCTGACATTGTTTCATTGGTATTTTATACTAAATATTATATACTATATATACTTTGCTTTTCAAATGTTCAAAATATAAAAAAAAGCATTTTGAAATGTGTTAAAAATGTAAAAATAAATAAATAATAATAATAACTATTTCACACATGAAATCATTCTTTTGACCAAAATATAAGACAGATGATTATTTTGAACATGATAAAATGACCAAAGAGTCAAAAAAAAACACATTGATTTAAACTTGGGTCATTTTGACCCATTTATGTTAAACTGGAGGGTCCACACACTCAGGCATCGAAAGGTTAAAAACTGAACTATTATTTTTAACGCAATACTTGACATCTGTAGAAACCAAAACTCTGCTTCATCTGCATGTTGAATGAAACTAGGGCAGGATGTTTCAGCATTAAAACACCGTGTGTGTTTTATAATCCTCTGTAGAACATGTGGAACACATGTGTGATGTGAATAAAAAGCACTGACCCAAAGTGCTGCACCACGGTGGGTAACATCCCAGCCAACTGGTCCATGGTCGGGTACTGGTACCTGTAGAGACCAACCACAGGATGACATCATCACTGCATCACATGACCAATGTGCAACAAAAAGTTTAATTAGCTTCATAATACTGACCCATTAATTATAATCATTTATTAATGCTAAACTTTTTCACTATATTACCACTTTATAGACCTGGACTGTCAAACTATGAGTTCAGGTTCCACATTCAGACTGATATGATCTAAAGTGGGCCAGAACCAGTAAAATAATAACACGATACCATATAAATAATAACAAATACAAACTTATCTCTTTGTTTGTAGTAAAAAAGTAAAATGACATTGTGAATATATAAGTAATAAGCAATATAAGTATGTAAATACTACTACTACTACTACTACTACTAATAATAATAATAATAATTATTATTATTATTATAAAAAGATGAAACAATAACAGAACTAATTTGAAGTTTACTTTGACCTCTGTTCATTTTCTGTGGTTAATTTATGTCTCGTCTGTAAAAGTCAGTCATCATCAGTCGTGTATGTGTGTGTATATAACCTACAGATAATAAATATATCTTCATTTATCCTGTTATTATGTTTTTTCTGTTGTCTTTTGTGTGTGTGATGCATATTCTTTACCCCTGTGGCATCTGCGACGCTCCAACCTGTTGACCCGGAGCATCAACGTGACAAACCACAAAGTGTTTGGTGATCTCCTGCATGTCGTCATTATTGAAGAAGGAGTTGAAGCAAAGCTTGTCTGTAGACAGAGACAGGATGAGGACATGAGATGGACATGAGACAGACGTAGACATGAGGAACGTGTTTCATATTCAGTACCAACTACACGCAGAGACGCTCATAAATGACCATCTGTTCATCTGACGCTCAGCCAGAACAGACTTTTTTTCACTCTAAAACAGACAAACATTAGTATTTGTCATTATTCTCTGTTATTATTTAATGGTTCTGATCCACTTTAGATCATATCGGTCTGAATGTGGAACCTGAACTAAAATGATGGGACTGGACTCTTTGGCGTCCGGTTTTGGGCCACGGGCCATATGTTTGACACCCCTAGGTTCAAGGGTTAAAGTAAACATAGAAAGGAATCCTTTCCGTCTGAGGTCTGATTTAATGGAGCTGATAAATAAAACATAACTGTGTCTTAAATGTGTTCCATCTGCACATACAGATCAAATCTAAATACGTTTCCATCAGCTCTAAAAAACCAAACATGAGTCGGTCAGCTGTCAGATTCAGATGTTTTCCAGTCTGGTTCAGGTTCTGGTTCAGATGAAGGATGTGCTGTATTGTCATCCTCCATCGTACTGCGTCTGTGATTAGTCTGAATGTGGTGAGGAGGATGAAGATGATGATGATGATCCTCCACCCGTTTATTTTCACTGAGGATTTATATAAAGCCACTGTAACGTCCACGTTGACCTACTTTTGCGTCCACATGTATCGGACTCACATACTTTATTTCTGCCTCGGGCTCAGTTCAACGGCTTTAATTAAATGGACTAATTAGTAAAACGAGTGAGACAGAGATGAAAATATGAAAAAGAAAAGGTTTGGAAGGTGATGAACACAAACAGAAATATGGACAATATTTTTCACAGGTTCCCTTGGGGTGGTGCTGACTCCTGGGTCTTATCCACTTCCCCTTCATCTTCATCTTCATCATCATCATCATCATCATCATTGTCTTCATCATCTTCATCGTCATCATCACCACCATTATCATCATCATCATAATCTTCATTATCATCTTCTTCATTGTCTTCATCATCACCACCATCACCACCATCATCATCAGCATTATCATCATTATCATCATCACCATCTTCATCATCATCTTCTTCATTGTCTTCATCATCCTCATCATTACCATCTTCATCATTTTCTTCATTGTCTTCATCATCTTCATCACCAACACCATCATCTTCTTCATCATCATCATCACCACCACCATTATCATCATCATCACCATCTTCATTATCATCTTCTTCATCTTCATCACTACCACCACCATCATCATCATCATCACCATCTTCTTCATTATTTTCATCATCTTCATCATCACCACCATCACCATTATCATCATCACCATCTTCATCATCATCTTCTTCATTGTCTTTATCATTTTCATCATCACCACCATTATCATCATCATCTTCATCATCATCTTCTTCCTTGTCTTTATCATCTTCATCATCACCACCATTATCATCATCATCGTCATCATCATCTTCTTCATTGTCTTTATCACCTTCATCAACACTACCAACACCCTCATCTTCAGTACCACTATCATCTTCATCATCACCACCAACACCAATACCACCATCATCTTCCTCTCCTCCATATTTTATGTTCTGTACATTACTTCCTGAGCGCTGACCTCTTTTCCCTCTGTTCGTTTTAACACCACTCAGCCTATTTCATGTCCTTTCCATCGTCCGTGATTGTGCTGCAGTTCACTTCTTTACCTGCTGCCATTGAATACTAATAACCCTGTGAGGCTGAGCTGCAGCTAAATATATATTTATATTTAACCCATAAAGACCTGAACATCCACAGCCTGATAGAAAAACGGACAAAATAATAAATAACGTGAAAACATACACAAATAATCAACCAAAATTTTTTTAAAAAAGCAACAAAATGACCAAAAACAGGCAAAGTGATCAATAAAATGAATTGAACTGAAAAAAAATAAAACCAAAATATGCCCGGACCTCAACAAAATTAAAGGAAAAAAATCATAAAACAGGCAAGAAAATGAACAGAATTGAAGAAAAAATAAGAAAATAGGCAACGCAAAATAAGCAACAAAATAAACAACTAATACAATAACAACTAAAAATGAACAAAATAAGGCTGTAGGCGTTTGTTTTTATGTTCAGTTAATGATAGATTTAACTGAAGGCCTGTGTCTGCAGTCGTCCTCCTCCTCTTCCTCTTCCTCCTCCTCCTCCTCCCATCAATGCGGTGCTGCATCCCCATTAGCCCCGCCCACCTCCCGCTGCAGGACGGGGATGTTTTTCTGACCTACATTTCATCGATGCTTCTCAAACTCACCCTTTTCCTTCTTCATCTCCTCCTCTTTTCTATTTTGGGATCAGCTCTGCACCTCCTCCTCCTCCTCTTTCTCCTTCATCACCTCCTCCTCTCTTTGTTTTCATCTCCTGCTGTTACCGCCGTCCTCATCCTACGCACATATATTATTATCCCTGCCTTTATTAAGTCACTGAGCCCTCGGCTTCTATTCAGCACCGCTAAAAACAGATGATTTTACTGCCATGATGTTGGGTTGAATATGTCGGTGCCACAGTTAACATGAGACAATGACCTGATGAACAGATACGGTCAGATTTAGGAGGATGGGACTGCACATACTGGGATATAATACTCATCATTATGTTTTCATAAATGAGGTCAGAGTCATAAAAGGATTGTGCAGCTTTTGTCAATGTAAAACCAGTGGAAATGCATCAAAAATATGAAGTGGACGGTGGAATTCACTGCAAACTCTGCTTTTGCATTGATATAAATGAGAGAATATTCATATGTTCAATGCCACATCAGCCATTTTCTGTAAAAAAAAAACAAACAAACCAAAAACAGATCAACATAAACAAAGTTAGCTGAAATCTAAAACTAACCTCTGATTCAACTTCCCTATTTCTATAGTTATTTGAGTTTGTGACACTATATATATGGGCCAGAACACAGTAATGTCCCATCAGACAGCGAACTTTAATTGATTGTCATCCCAACATTTATTTCAATATAAAGTAAAAATATTTAATGTTTAATTTTAATGTTTAATTGTTTTATATTCATATACCTGTGTGTTGAACCTGCTTTTTATCCGTTTTTAATGTGTTTGGTTTCTGTTTTTATCTTCTGTATGTAAAGTGTCTTTCAGTTCCATGAAAAGCACTATACAAATAAAATGTATTACTATTATTATTATTATTATTATTATTATTATTATTAATAAAGTAGCTTCTTGTTTTGGATAATCCCTTATGGTCAAACTAAAACAAAAATGAATTTAAAAGTAAAAATGTAAGTCGTTAGGCAACACTAATCTGTCAAATTGTCTCTAAAATATCCTTTCAAAGAGATTTCGAATACCATGTTTTGACCCATATATATATGTTAGGGCCGTCAAAATTAACGCATTAACACAGATTAATTCATCATCATGATTAATCTGATTAAAATTTTAACATAATTAACCCATCTGCAGCAGAATGACTCTGAGCGTCTCTGCTAACACATTTGGGTCAGTTTGTCCACGTAGAGTTAGCGTCACACATGAACAAATGGTCAGTTGATCCGGTAGTGACAGGCAGCAGAACCAACCCATAAAGATGGAAGACGCTAAACTGCACGTTGACCCTCCAGATGGAAATATGAAGACAAAAAAAAAAACAAGACGGAACAGTTGACCCACATAAAGTATTCTACACACTTTGTAGGAAGGAGTTTTCTTTTTACCGAAGCACTTCCAGTTTCAAATGCCACATGAGCACCAAGTATACATTAGTCAGGGATTCTGCTAGCACTTTGGCTAACGCATCGCCCAGCTTGTGACAAACATGTTAAGTGCATATATATTCCCTTCTTTGTTGAGTCTGTGTGCTCATGCAAAATGAAATGCGACTAATAGATTAAAAAGGAGTGATATTTAATCGTGATTAATCAAAATTAATCCATAGCAACCCTGCGATTAATCTGATGAAAACTTTCAATCGTTTGACAGCACTAATATATATATTATAATATATATATATATCATCATAATATATATCATTATATCTTCTGGAAAGCGGTTCCGCAGCATCCGATGCAGGACCACCAGGTTCTACTACAGCTTTTTACCCGTAGCCATCAGGCTGCAGAACTCTTAACTGGTCCCTGCTGTAGATGGTGCAGATTTCGATAACTGCCATATTTTACTCCTGCTGCATTTTCTCTTTTTAAACACTGCTGCATTTTATTCCTGCTCCTTTGCACACATGTACATACATTTTTAATAACTGTATAGTAGTATTTTATCATTATTCATCTATATAACTTAGCGCTTTACATTAGATTGTTGTCCTGAGCCTAAATGCAACCAAATTTTGTTCTGTATACACTACCTATATATAATACCTGAAGGACAATCAAGTTTGTCTAAGTCTGAGATCAATCAATCAATCAATCAATCAAATTTTATTTATATAGCGCCAAATCATAACAAAAGTTATCTCATGACACTTTACATATCGAGTTGGTCGAAACCAGATTCTAGGGCAGATAATGACGTAAAGTGTGAATTCCAGTCAGATATGGAAGGATCCGGCTGATTCCAGTGGGATCTTAAATATAAAAAGTGGTGATGATCAGACACTTTTATTACATATACATATATCCTTAATATCCCACATTTCCTGTGACATTATGTTACAGCTGTTTCATCCTCAGTTTCTTTTGGAGTTCAGAGACGCTGTGAAACAGAACATCAGTCTGTTGTTTCTGAGATTAAATTAAGTTTTTTCTCTCTTTTTATATAATAACCTTTGAAGTTACTGTGACCTTTAATGAACGTCTACATGATCAGTGAATTAAATGTAGCAAAATACATGATTTACATTGAAAAATGTAAAATACAAAGGATAATATTACAATAAATGGTGGTAAATCATTAAGGAAAAGTTCAATGTAGAGTAAAGTCATTTGTCAGCATAAAACTAGTTGAATGTCTTCATGTGTTAATTATCGCGGCTGACACTGACGTCCTGTTGAGATGATAACAAGTTTCCGTGTTGCATAAAGTAAAAACAGACTCATTATCACCTCCAATAAACGAACCAACACCTCGACTGACACATCTGTCAGACGGTGTAAATACTCACGGTTCAGTCCGACGTCGTGGTAGGTGAGGATGGCGGGTTTGTTGCCTTTGGGCGCCCCGCGGATCACCACATGCAGCATCCCATAGGGGGTTTCGATGTCATGTTCCTGTGAAAGACGCAAACACAGCGTTAAAAAACACAAAACAAAACAGTGGCCTGGTTCGGACAAACATCAGCACCTGAGTGGAAGAGATGGAGGGAAATAAAAGCACACGGATCCAAAACATCCAAGATGACGGAAGAAACAACACAAACTGTGGTTTTATCACAGAAAAAACAAAGGTTGAAACAGAAATTAACAGAAAATTAACCCTCTGGTATCCAGGTAAGCTTATTATGCACACTTTACACTTCATTTCATTAAAAGTCATATTATTTTTTGCAATTAGTTTTAGGTCAGAATTCAAAAGTTGTTCATTTTTCTGACCCATCCACTAAAATCATCACATTATAAACCCTGTTAAATTCCTACACTAATACCCTTCTACCAAGTGAGTACAAAATGCACACTGACACATTTTAACATTACTTTTTCTGTTGTGCTTATTAACGTTTGCATCACATTTTGGTCAAATTTTCTGCCAAACCTGAATGAAAACGTACCTAAACTGTACTTTCTGATAAGCCGTCGGTACCCCGCCCATAGAGGTCCTTTAACCTCCTATAGCGCATAATCTGCACACTGTCGTAATGTCAAAATGTTTTTCATACAGTTTGTTTTTAACTTTTTTACATTTTTTTTGTATTTCATCAACTTCAGTCATAAACAAAAACACCAAATACTCAGTAATTGTCATATTTTTAACCCTTTGACCCCATGACGCCAAATGTATTATATTTGATACACGAGTTTTGAAGCCCTCTACATGATCAGTGAGATATTTTTTGTCTTGAAAAACCTGATGTATACAATTAGATACATGCCATACACAGATAATCCACCTGGGGGAGGAATTCATTCACCAGAGGCCTTTCCAGTGACACTACAAGACTGTCATTAATGAGGAAGGAGGCAGAACTTTGACAATTTTGAAAAGGAATTACCAGTTTGTTAGATATATTCTGTTATGTTTTTGTTTGTTCAAAATAATAATATGTGAGCATTGAGACCCGATGTAGCAAATATGATACAAAATTGAAACTCATACATAGAAATTGATATTTGAAAAAAGTTTTTTTTTTGGTTGTTCGGAAGCACCAATAAAGGCTCCAGTTTCAATTATTTAATGGTTCAGGCTTTACAGGATTAAATGTCATGTTTGTAATGTAAAAAAAACACAAAAAACTAAGATTTTTTGATGGAAAAACATAGTAACTTTTTTTTCAGTATTTAACATATCAATTGCATTAGTTATTTTTTTTTCTTTTCATCCTGGCATATGTCAATTATTAACACCAACATTGGTTAATATACATTATTATTTTTGGTTCTAGGTCAAATGATTAATCCTAAAATCTGTCAGTGTGCATTTTGTACTCACTTGGTAGAAGGGTGTTAGTGTCAGAATTTAACAGTGTTTATAATGTGATGATTTTAGTGGATGGATCAGAATTTTAAAAATTATGTAAAAAAGAACAACTTTTGAATTCTGACCTAAAACAAATTGTGAACAATAATATGACCTCTAATAATATAAAGTGTAAAGTGTGCATAATCTGCTCACCCGGATACCAGAGGGTTAACTGTGGTTTCTTTGACTCTGTACATAAATGAGCCTTTAAATGACCCACATTTTGTTGGTGTGTCTGGTCAGAGGCAGCTCAGCTCAAAATGGAGGGATGTGTTTTCCATGAGCAGGCTCCAAAACACACAACACTGAGGCATCATGGGAAACCTGAGAGCCCGGTCACTGTTTTCTATTCTGTACAACCCAACCCACTGAGCTCTGGTCCGCAAGACGCTTCATCACAGTTCAACCTGCTCCTGTCAATCATCGATTCACTGCAGCATCCGACTGCCTCGCAGTATTACCCACAATTCCCAGAAACAAACGTCCATCCAGCGCCAGAAGTCAACGCCAAAAAACCCCAAAGAGCAACCAACACAAAGGCAGGTCAGCGGTGGAGTGAATCCAGTCAGATTAAGTCTATTATCAGTGTTATGGATTTAATTAGACTGAGTTACAACATCAGAGGGATTTATTTAAAGGTTAAAACAGTGAAAGGAGACGTTACAGCTGCACATGACCTTCAGGACTGAGGAACTATCTACTGTACAAACACAGCATTTAGAGCTTTACACACTTATTTATGTATATTTATTAAATTATCATATTGATCATATATTCTCTAGTACAAATTGCTGCTCAAATTGTGTTTTAATATGTATAATTTAATATGTACACACACACATATGTATATACATGTATATACTGGTAATTTCTCTCCAGCTATTTTTAATTAAACCTGAATGGACCAACTATAACACACATTTCCCCTCTTATATTGATCATAAATAATAGATATAATACCTAATATATTAATAATGTACTGTGTTTCATAGGATTAACAGTTGTTCTGCACATGTCGGTGCTGATCCGCAGGAATGGGTGGATGTGTGTCAGTGGGACACAACCACAGCTACGCAACCACAGCTACACAACAGTGACCCTGCACTCGGACACTGACGCTGCAGGAACACCGGATCAGATCGGTGTTTCCATGACAACGACGGCATGTGTTGGAATTTATCTTTTAGGATCAAATCAAGGACAAAACTGTCACTGTAAAAAAATAAATAAATAAATCAGACAAATCCAAGAGTGACTCACCCCGTCCCAGCACTCAGGCATAGCTGCACTGCAGATGTACGAACAAGAAGAAGAAGGAGAAGAATAAGAAGAAGAGGAGGATGAGGAGGATGAAGACAAGCAGCCAGGCCTCTCCTGTTTGACGGGACTAGTCCTGGTGATACTCGCAGTCGTGGACGTTGGTTCGTCTGATGCTGCAGCGTCTTTGTCTGATCGACTCTGCTTCCACACGACTCTTAAGCCCCTCCTCCTCCTCTTCCTCCTCCTCCTCCTCTTCCTCCTCCCTCCCCCATCACAGTCAGGGGATGGGGCAGGGCCGGACACACTGTCTCTCCCCCTGCGTGTCATTGGTCGGCTCATCTGTCCGTCTCAGCATCTCTCTCATCAGCACCACTCGCATAAATCTGGTCTGTTTTTCTAACCCTGTTCAAACCTGTTACTGCTGATGAACAGCTGATGGAACGACGCCAAAGCTTTCAACTAATTCAATATGAGGACATTCAGAGGCGCTGTAGTTACCGTGGAAACACCGTCACCTTCGACAACATTGACTCGCCAGTAAAACCCATAGAGTTGGATCAATGACATTGGATGGAGACACTGGGTTTATGTTAAATGATAAATAAAATGAACAAAAATGAAAAAGAACAGGCAAAATAATATATAACATGGAAAAAATAAACCAAAAAAAAAAAAAATGAATAAAATAAGCAACAAAATGACATCAGCAAAATTTTGTTGATTATTTTGTTTACTGTTGTTCAATTCGTTGATTATCATATTCATTTTGTTGATTTTGTTGATTTTGTTGGTAATTTTGTTCATTTTTGCTCATTTTGTTGGTGAATTTTGGTTATTTTTGCTCATTTTGTTGATTATTTAATTACTTTTGTTGATAATTCTGAACATAAACTGCAATGGTGATCCATAAAATGAACAAAAATAAATAATAAATCATAAGTAACATGAAAAAATAAGCCACAAAATGAATAAAAATGAAAATAATAATAATAATAATAATAATAATACAGATGACAAAATGAACAAAAAAAGAATGAAAATGAACAAAATTAATAAAAATGTACAAAATAATAAGTGCCAATGAACAAAATAAGGCTGAAGACTTTTGTTTTGATGTTCAGTTAATGATAGATTTGGCTGTTAAAGTCACTTTTTCTCTGTTTTTGATAAAAAGAAAACATTTGAATTTACTCTGAGATTGAATGAACATCTGTATGATCAGTGAATTAAATATAAAAAAATACAGGATTTACACAGAAAAACTACTGTGTACGTGTACATGACCACGGTCGCCATGGACACCAGTGTCCATCCTGCTGACTCCAGACCCCATCCAGCCTTTGTTCCTGTTCCACCTCAGCCCCTTTTCTGTCCCTCTAAACCCCCCCATCCTGTTGACAGAAGAACCCCCTCCCATCCATAGAGATAAACCCCCTCCCTGCTGACTCTGCATCCTGTGTCTTAAACACACAGTCTGTCCAAACCACTGCAAAGACCCATGAAGACATGTGGACACTTTATACAGACTTCAACACACAGAAAAAGAAAAACTACATGTGTTAAAGTCACTGTTTACTGTGACCTTTGACCCATATGACGACAAAAAACACAAACAGAAACATCAAACACCATTATTTTAGTCATTTTGTCGATTATTTTCATCAATTTGTTTGTAATTTTGTTCATTTTTGTTCATTTTGTTGATTCTTTTATTCATTATGTTGATTCTTTGACTAGACATTTTTTCCGTCGTCATATAACTTTCTCAGTCTAATTAAGCCGACATCATCGTTAAAGGTTTTAATTGATGAGATGCAGTGTTGGGCTTCGGTGTGAAACGAAGCTGTTTCATTCTCAGCGTTGACACCTGGTGTCGGATAGAAATAAATCAGCGTTAAAACCTGCCCAGATCGACCCCAGAGGAAGGAGAAAACATGATGATGTAACGTTAAAGCAGGTTGATCAAATGTTCAGTCAGTTTACGTCTGGTTTGATGCTGAGTCTCCAGTATGTCATAGCTGGTTTAGTTCAAACTGAGGGGGAACTTAACAACCCAAACCAGCAGATTAAAGGATCACAGTGGATCAGTTTATCATGTACGGATTACAGTGGATCTACAAAGACACTAAACATTTAATAACAGAGAGAATATTGGTAAAATTAGACTGATTTCACCTTTCAGATTGTTCATATTTGTTCAGTTTATTCACATTTTATTGTTAATGGATAGTTTGTTGATGTAAACACGTTCATGTAATTTCACTTTTTTTTACATTAAACAAATAGAAACATTTGTATTTGTTATTATTTAGATGTTACTCAGTTATTATTTTACTGGTTCTGATCCACTTGAGATCATGTTGGTCTGAATGTGGAACCTGAACTAAACTGATTTTAACATCATTGAATGTTAATATCTTCAGTGTAATTTTCATCCCATGGACCGGATTGGACTCTTTGGTGGCCAGTGTTGGCCCACGGGCCGTATGTTTGACACCCCTGTATTAAAGTCATTAAGCAATATCAAAGGTACCTCCAATTAAAACTTTTATTAAGTACCACATAACAATATATATTTATAGATTTATTTAGCCCTTTAGTTAGTTAGTTAGTTAGTTATTGCACACTTACTTATGTATATTTCTTAAAACCCTATAAAGCCTGAACTGTTAAATCCTCGACAGAAAATTCCACTTCTTTGAAAGTGGAGCCTTTAGTGGTCCTTCTGAACAACCAAAAAGAAAAAAAAATCCTTTTTTCAAATATCAATTTCCATGTATGAGTTTCAATTTTGTATCATACTTCATACATCAGTGCTCAAATATTATTATTTTTGAACAAACAAAAACCTAAACATGTCTAACAAATTGGTAATTATTTTTCAAAATTGTCAAAGTTCTTCCTCCTTCCTCATTAATGACAGTCTTGTAGTGTCACTGGAAAGGCCTCTGGTGAATGAATTCCTCCCCCTGGTGGATTATCTGTATATTGCATGTATCTAATAGTATACATCAGGTTTTTCAAGAAAAAAAATATCACACTGATCATGTAGAGGGCTTCAAAACTCATGTATCAAATATGATACGTTTGGGGTTATAGGGTTAATTATCATACTAATATATTGTACAGTACATATCGTACAAATTGCTATTGCTGTTCTAATTGTACATATGTGTGTGTGTATATATATATATATATATATATATATATATATATATATATATATATATATATATACATATATATATATACATATATATACATAAGATTTCTTTACTGTTACTTTTTATTATACTTAAACGGAGCAACTGTAACAATAATTTTTCCTTAGATTAATAAATGACGCTGGTTCTAGTTCTGATTCAGTTTTTATCTCAACTGATACATACGATGGTTTGATTTGATTTATTTATTTATTTCGAACATGCAAAGAAACAAAATAAAACAAAACAAAATAAAACATTTAAATGGACAGAATCTATCTTCAAGCACATACAAGTCTGAATTTTGCACGGTCGAAAAGGAGTAGGAAGAAGTATAAACTTATTTAACCCAACCCCTCAGTGCTTTTACACCTTTATCACTAACTTGATACAAGAATCAAACAATACAATTTTCCTAATTTTAGCACTGAACCACAACAAATACATAATGCAGTAACTGAATTACACACAACAATATGTTCATGGCTGTACAGTCATACAAACAGACTCAACAATTCAACCATTTCCTTCAACAATCACAGCATATTTGTCAGTACATCATCCATAAACAAACAGGCCACATTGTCATAATTAAATACTGTACCTCTCAAGAATCATTTCTTTATATGTTTCATTTTGATTTGATGATTACTTGGACATTTAAAACCAAACATGTGGTGTTTGTTGGTTCAGTTTGACTTTATTAAACCATCAGAGGCTGGTTTTACATCACAGTGTAATAAATATAAAGTGTGTGTTAGGATTAAACAGGAAACAGCTGACGATAACACACTATCAAAGCCTCATGTTTTCTCTGCTTATTAAAGGTGACACCATGTCCTCTGAAGAACACGATTCTAAGAATAAAACCCATAACAGGCTGTTTTTAATACCTTCACTGTTTCCTAGACACCAGACATGCAGCTGCTATAAGTAACTCAGTGTCACGTTCACACTTTAAGTCTCGCTAATTCTTCTCATCTTCGAAAAAAGACGATGAAAACCTGCACTTTTTAACATGTTTAAGGGAGAAAATCGACAGCGCCTCATCACATCATTGTGAAACAGCAGGTTTTCAGACGTTAAAACATGATATTCTCAGCCCCTCTGGCCACACCCACTTAGGAGACGGGAAGTGTGTTGTCATGGTAACGCTACATGAGGCTTGTACCAATATCCATGTTCCATAAATCCACTAAACCAGAAGAACATCAGCTAAAAATGCAACAAAACCAGAACACAACTCAAACAAGCTCTTAAATGTTCAAATATATAAACTAGTCCAACAGTCTGAGACCCATGTTTAATAAAACAGAACAATGAGACAAACTGTGCAGAGCTAAGCTAACAGAGCTAAGCTAACACTAAGCACATCCCACAAGGACCTCGAGAAATCATGTTTCACCTTTTTTTTCTCCATTCTTTGTCAACTTGTGCATTACCATTCACCCCAAGGGGCGACAAACAACAGAAAATGAAAAAGCGAAGACAACGGAAACAGAAGCTGAACCGAGGTGATAAGAACAGAAATAGGCTCATACCTTCCAATCTCCGATGGGCATCAGCTGCTCACAACTGTCCTGTAGAGTCAGATAGAAGAGAAATGAAAAAGAAAAACACAATTACATGATGGAACAGGATAGTAACACAGTATATAAACTCTGTCATACATACATACATACATATATAAATATCTATGTTTCTATATGAACCTCATACATTTACATAGTGCATCCACTGCTGGAGCGAAGGCCGCTACACTTACAGAACAACTGTAGGTCCAAACCACAAAGACACAAAGAACAGTTTCCCACAAGCCCCTCAGTGAAGTCAAAGCTTTATTTTGTCTCGAAAACAAACCAAACACTGTCTTTTTAACGACTACATATCATTATCCTCATATCATAATTAAGTCATACACAGATGGACAAAAGTATGTGGACATGTTAAGTTCAGGTGTTTCTTTTCTAACAGGGGTCTGGGATCCAAAACAATAATGACAAATGAAATAATAGTTTTATATTGGGATAAATATAATTGCATTGGGTAGTTTGGTTTAAATTATCTTTGCTTCCAAAATGCTTCTGAGATCGTATATACCTCATTTCTCTCAACGCTGATTTTTAAAAATTGTCTCCGACTATGATTTAAAATGTTCTACCTCTAAATTTCTAACATATTTTCCATGCTCTGACTGTAAATAATAATTTTCTACCACATCTAACCATCTTCTGTCTTCACATCTCACTGAAGAAGAAAAATCTCCCAATCTCCCATAAAGACCCAGTGACCCACTGGTGACTAAAACCATCAACCGATCTAAACTGTTTAATACCTGTTAATCCATTAATCCTATCAATATATGTAAATAATTGGTGTAAAATGTAGTTATTCATCTTTTCATGGTCATGAGATATGACCCATTTGGACGTTCAGAGGCTCGTAGTTACCGTGGAAACACTGTCGTCTTCAACAACATTGACTGACCGGTAAAACCCATGGAGTTGGATCAATGACAGTGGATGGACTTGCTTGTTTTATGTTCAGTTATTAATATATTTTACTAAAAAAAGAAAATTTTTCTTCATTTTTCTATGTTTTTATATACTAACCTTTTAATTTATTGAGTTTTCATGAACCTCTACATTAAATATAAGAAATGAAATAAAGGAAAATACATGATTTTCGGTGAAAAACTCAAAATACAGAGGGTAATATTATAATAAAGGGTGATAAATTACTTAAGAAAAGGTAAATACAGAGAAAAATGCAGTTGGGAACTGCCAGAAAAGTTAGCACTGGGTCTTTATGGGTTAAGGAAATATTGACATTTCTAAACTATATGGACATAAATATTGGGACACATCATGTCTACAGCTGTATGATTTGTATTTGTATTTATTCATTTAGTTACAGGAAAGTGTGGTTTGGCATTAGTTACAGAGAAGAAGATGCATGCACCAGATTTAACGGAGAAGCTAATTACCTCCACCAGGAGGTATTGTGATCACTTTGCTTTGTGTGCGTGAGTGCGTGCGTGTTTGTTTTCTTGTTAGCAAGATAACTCAAAAAGTTATGGACGGATTTTCATGAAATTTTCAGGGAATGTTGATACTGGCACAAGGAAGAAATGATTAAATTTTGGTGGTGGTGGAGGTTGGGGCAGATCTGTCTTGGCGAAGGTCTGCGCCCTCCAAGTGCTTTTCTTGTTTCTATCTGTTGTCCTGGACAAACAACGAACATAACAAACATGACTTAGATTACAAAGTCATAATATACTGGAAGAAAACTATTAAACATGACAGGTATAGGAAAGTCTGCTCAAATTGAATGGCTTCAGCCAAATACATAAAATGGGGCTTACAGTCTAAAAATACACTAACTTTCCTAGAGCAAGAATAAGATATACAAGATAGAATGAGAAGGAAAGAAGAAGAGAAAGAGAAGAAAAAAGAGCAAGATAAATAAATAAATAAATAAATAAATAAATAAACAAACTAGAAAACTACTCGGACAGCACAGACCTCCGCCAAGGCAGATTTGCCCCCCCCTCATCACCACCAAAATTTAATTATTTGTTTCTTGTGCCAGTATCAACATTTCCTGAAAATTTCATGAAAATCTGTCCATAACTTTTTGAGTTATCTTGCTAACTAAACAACAAACAAACAAACAAACAAACAAACAAACCCTGGCAAAAACATAACTTCCTTGGCGGAGGTAATACATAGATGTCCTGTTCATGATTATTTGACACAGAAACATCAATATTACTAATCAATATGATATTTATTCCAATATAAAACTACATTATGACATTTGTCAGCATTGTTTTGTATCCCAGACCCCTGTTAGGAAAGAAACACCTGAATTCAACATGTCCACATACTTTTGTCCATTTGATTTAATTATTACGATGTGGTAACAGCCTGTAGATCCATTTCCACGAAGACGACATGAGGAAAAATGTGAAAAATGTAATGCTGCACAGTTAAACTCAACCATATTTGCAGCAGCACATGACGTGGGCAGAATTAGACTGACAAAAAATACAATTAATTTGTGCAAGAAAATAATAGAATAGAATATGAAAATGAAAAGCAATTTAGCTGCATCTTCCTCTGCAGTCACAATAAAGGTCATAATCCAATAAAATCCAATGCATATACAATAAATACACGGTAATAAATAGACTGCACAATAGTTATTTCCTGAGATAAACTTTTCTTTGTGATATTTACTTTTCATTACTGCTACACGGTGTCAAATCCACACGATAATGCTGCAGTTTCATTTAAATAAACTCGGATAAGTCGCTAAAGTGCATGTGGGAAACTGGGGATGAATCAGCAGTAAAAAGTGAGGAAAAGATGGTGTTTTAATATTAGATGAAGAAAACAGAGCAGCCAGACCCTCCCCTGACTTCAACACTCATCTATGTCTGGAAACAAAACGGAGGCAGGGAATAAAAGTGGATTCTGTCGGTGGGGGGGGCGGGGATTGGACTCATCCACCGCCAAAATAGACTGAACCACTCAACATCGCTGACTGAAGACAAGCCACCGTGTCTGAAGAGTTTAAAATATGACTTGGATGAAATTTCATGTGTTGGAAGAACATTTTACAGCAGCGGCGCTCTTTTCATTTAGAGGATTCTGGCCATTAATTCGCTCTGAGGAGAGACACGTTGACATAAGACATGGATTTATTCTAAATACATGCTGATGTGCTGCAAAAGAACCACTCAAACCTTCTTATTTCAATTGTTTGGGCTCAAGAACTGGCCACACCCACTCCTAAAATAATCACATGTTTGAGGAACTAAATATGTTTGAATCTTTGACTTAGAAGTGGCAAAAAAAGACGGTTCATTGGTCTTGGTGATGGGTTTGTTTCAACACCCACTCACAGGTAAAGTGGTATTAATGTGGACTACCTGATTCTCATATTAGTCACCAAGTCAACATGTAGACCTTGAAAGAGAAGAAAGTAGGATCTGATTAAATTTGACATGCAGTAAAGTTTGATGTCTAAACCACTGGGTCAGATAGTCTTCAGATTTAGTTGTTCATTCACAGATTGAAGTGGTTCAAACCGACTAAAAGTATCTAAAGAACAACAATCGGATCTTAACCAATCCAGTATCTATGAGTAGAACAATTAAAACACCAGCAAAATGAACAAAAATGAACAAATACTGACCAAACTAACCAACAAAATGACCAAAAATGAACAAATACTGACCACACTAACCAACAAAATGACCAAAAATGAACAAATACTGACCACACTAACCAACAAAATGACCAAAAATGAACAAATACTGACCACACTAACCAACAAAATGACTAAAAATGACCAAACACTGACCAAACTAACCAACAAAATGAACAAAAATGAACAAATACTGACCAAACTAACCAACAAAATGAACAAAAATGAACAAATACTGACCAAACTAACCAACAAAATGAACAAAAATGAACAAATACTGACCAAACTAACCAACAAAATGACCAAAAATGAACAAATACTGACCACACTAACCAACAAAATGACCAAAAATGAACAAATAATGACCACACTAACCAACAAAATGACTAAAAATGACCAAACACTGACCAAACTAACCAACAAAATGAACAAAAATGACCAAATACTGACCAAACTAACTAACAAAATGAACAAAAATGAACAAATACTGACCAAACTAACCAACAAAATGACCAAAAATGAACAAATACTGACCAAACTAACCAACAAAATGAACAAAAATGAACAAAAACTGACGAAACTAACCAACAAAATGAACAAAAATGAACAAATACTGACAACACTAACCAACAAAATGACCAAAAATGAACAGATACTCATCAAACTAACCAACAAAATGACCAAAAATGATCAAATACTGATCAAACTAACCAATAAAATGAACGCAAATGAAGAAATACTGACCAAACTAACCAACAAAATGACTAAAAATGACCAAATACTGACCAAACTAACCAACAAAATGAACAAATACTGATCACACTAACCAACAAAATGAACAAAAATGAACAAATACTGACCAAACTAACTAACAACATGAACAAAAATGAACAAATACTGATCAAACTAACCAACAAAATGAACAAAAATGAACAAATACAGACCAAACTAACCAAGAAATTAACCATCACTGGTACTGTATGGACCAAAGTCAGTCAGTTCATTATGTTAAACATTTAACTGATTCAACCACTAAATGTTCACTTGGTGTCTCATTTATCAAACCAGTGAAAGGAACCAATGGGATGAAATAATCAGTTTAATTAACTCTTCTGTCAGTGGATGATCGGTGTAAACTCAGGTTCAGAGACAAATAAGTGTCTCATAGTTTGGTTTGGTTGGTGCAGATGTAGGTTTTTTTTGGTGTTTTTTTTTAATATCCACAGTGTTAAATGGAGCAACTTGACATTTGTTCCATTTTATCTATTGATCTTTGTGATTAAAAACTCAAAATCCTGACTTGCTGTATTGACATGAACAGATTCAGGTCGTTCCTCTAATGTTCCACCCCGACCCCTGACCTCCTCTAAGCTTAAAGGACCAGGTCATGACTGTTCAAAGCAAAAATGGTTGTTTTTCCAGCACAGCAGCACATCCTAGTCTGTGTTATTTCAGGACAAGTAATTTCAGAGCCTGTTCCTGCTCGACTGCCTTCATTAAACCAAGAGCAGAGCAGGAACATCTGGACATATTAACACCGAGGGCATGCACCTGGATGAACCCGGTCTGGGCTCCTTTTTTTTTTTTTTTTTTTTTTAAACATTTCTGTCATTGAATCATGCACAAATAAGTCCTGGCTGTGAGTTTACAGAGGGTTTGGAGGAGATTTCTGAAAGAAAACGTGACAGGGTTAAAGACAGATTAAGAAAAGAGGAGGAAAAAACTGTAAGGAAGAAAAAAAAGAAACAGAAATAAAGAAATAAAGGACAGGATTGGACTCAGTTCATAAAGTAAAACCAGGGTCAAGCCTCAAGAGAAAAGGATTCAGCGTCCAACAGAAGCTGAAGCTGCTCTGAACAGGAATAAAATGGAATAAAACCAAAAAACCAGCTCCTGTTTCATCACCAAACATGAGAAGAATCCAATAAACTGAAACCTGAAAGAGCAGCTTCAGCCCCTGAGGATTTCATGCAAGTAGCTCAGGTTTTTCTTTTTTTTTTTGGTCTATTTTTGTTGTTTTTTTCCAGAGGGTAAATGGCAGGGATGACAGTGCGGTGGTCGGACCAGCAGGTGGCGCTCTTATCCTTCTTATTGAGTAGCAGCTCAGCCCATTCAGACTGGAGCTGAAGCGTGAACAGTAAACGATTTAAAGCAGGAAAGACAAACTCAGTTTAGTTCAGGTTCCACATACAGACAAATATGATCTAAAGTGGATCAGAACCAGTAAAATAATAACAGAATTAATATATGAATACTGACAAATGCTGATGTCTATCTATGTTTTAGTACAATAAAACAACATTAAATAATGAAAATATTTACATTTACAAACAATAAAAGATGTGAATAGCCTGAAAAAAATGAAATTTCCACAATTTTAACAATATCATGCCTCAGCTTATTATTTATACATGATAAGGTTGAATCCTCTGTTTTTGCAATAACAATGTAATATTTATTCAGTATTTCTTCAAACATAAATGCAACTATTGCAAACTATTTTTATAGATTTGTCATAAACACACATACTGTTAATATTGTTAATATTGTGTCTATTAATATTTTATGTCTATCTTTTTTATCCTACTGTAGCTCTATTCTTATTTTACTTTTTGTTCAATTTTATATTTTATTTTCTTATTTTTCCTTTTAGTTTTTGTAATTTTATTTTCACTCTAGTCTTGTTTTCATATGTATTGTTTTTTTTTTTAAATTAATGTTACACTGACTGGAGTAGCACTATTGTATTGTATTGTATTGTATTGTACTGCATTGTATTGTATTCTATTCTATTTTATACTTTTCTATTCTATTCTATTCTATTCTATTCTATTCTATTCTATTCTATTCTATTCTATACTTTTCTATTCTATTCTATTCTATTCTATTCTATTCTATACTTTTCTATTCTATTCTATTCTATTCTATTCTATTCTTTTATTCTATTCTATTCTATTCTATTCTATTCTATTCTATTCTATTCTATTTTATACTTTTCTATTCTATTCATTCTATTCTATTTTACACTTTTCTATCATATTCTATTCTATTTTCTTTAGACATTTAGTTGTTCATTAACTACGTTCAGTCTTAATGCAAAATTCAGATTTTTTGGTGAAATCTGTTTTTTTTTTGTGTGTGTGTTTGTTAATGTTACACATTAATTGTGACTTCTATCAGTTTTCAGTATGAACTGAATGTGACCCTGAAATGACCCGCATGCGCAAAAGAGGTCTTGACGTAATATATGACCACACAGGCACGCACTGTGTTTATGGAAGTGTGTTTTTCCTGCAGCTTCTCCTCCTGGGATGCAGAATTGTGACATCTGTTGCATTTCAATGATGTATAATTTTAATGCAACATGGCCGTTCAGACCGAAGTCGCATTGTAAAATATTGGATACGTATCGGATTTGGGACCACATATGAAAGTGGCCTGGGTCGAGTTTGAAAAAACAGACTGGATACGGGTCACAGAGGGCAAAAAAAATTGCATTTGGTTCACATTTGCCTGCAGTCTGAACATATCCATATTTGTTCAGTTTATTCACATTTTATTGTTAAAGGATAGTTTATTCATGTAAATATTTTCATAATTTAATGGTTTTTTTTTGCCTAAAACAAAGAGAAAAAGGTGGAGTTGTCATTATTTATAGGTATAATGTAATATTATTTTATCACATTAAACTGAGAAGAAAATGTGGAGTCATTATTTATGGGTTATTATGTTATTATTTTACTTTAGATCATATTGGTCTGAATGTGGAAGCTGAACTAAAACCAGTTTGACACCATTGACTGTAAATGTCTTCAGTGTAATTTTTGCACTTTGTAAATTCCTCCCATGGGAGGGATTGGACTCTTTGGCAGGCCGGTTTTGGCCCATGGGCCGTATGTTTGACACCCTTTGACTAAACGTTTGGCTCATTGATTTTGTTCTAAATGTGTATGAGTTTGTAGAATTTGTGACACTGAAATGAGGATAACTAAACGTTGTGAGGCATTGAGCGTCTGTGTATGAGTGCAGGACAAACGGGCGTTGGTATGTGATGCGTTTGTGGAGTCTGGAGGCTGACGTGATGGATGCAGATTCGCCCTAGATTCTGGTCTTTTTCTTTTTAAAGCATGTGTACTGAAAAGCAGAAGAACTGCAGCGCTGGATTTAACTCCTCAGGCCCGGGAGGATCATTGCGTTTAATTAAGTCTGAGCCCAGAGACGCTGGGAACGAAGAGGAAAAACGTCGACACCCATGGAAACATCTGAACATCAGGTTTAAATGTCTGCTGTTGTTGTGTTAAAAGGCACCGAAACATATGATAATAAATGAACTAATCATACAGTTAAATAAGCATCATGTACTGGTGTTTTTACACAAAATAACTGAACATAAACTTAAACAAAAACTAAAAACTCCTCTGAGCTGCAACAGGAACTGAATGTAGAATTAAAAGTAAAACCAGCTCAGTTCATTCATGGACAAATTAGATAAAAAGGTTTTCACACAATGTGACGAGTCTTCTTCCTGCGTTATTTCAGCCTTTTTTAATTTATGTAAATTAAAGCTTCCATCATAATTTTACTTTATTTTACCTTTATTTAACCAGGAAGTTCCATTGAGAATAGGAATCTCTTTTACCTGAAAAACTAACTTATGAACTAGAACTAATCAAGAAACAAACTTAACCCTCTGGTATCCAGGTGAGTGTAGTATTATGCACATTTTATACTTCATGTTATTAAAGGTCATATCATTTTTTAGTATTTGTTTTAGGTCAGGATTCAAAAGTTGTACATTTTTTTCCTGATTTTTTAAATTCTGACCCATCCACTAAAATCAACATATTGTAAATGATGTTAAATCATTGAACTAAGAATATGGTTAGACGGTAACGACCTGAACCAACAACGCAAATGTGGTGTTGCATTCTCACTTTTAATTCCACGTTTCAATGTGTGTTTTGGGGAAAATCTGCATGCAGATGGACACACAAAAGTGTGTGAAATGTCCTGCGTAGAACCTTTGTACTTCTCTTCCTGTTCTCTCCTAGCACTAAATACAATCACAACAGGAAACAGAACATGGTGAAGCAACGCACAAAAACTGACAATTTTGTAGCTATGGCAACTTAAAGGTCCACTACACGGAAATAAGGAAATAATCTGACATGTTGTTTTCCTGTACTGACGTGTGCCTGTGATGTCAACTCTGTGCAACGAGAAACCACAGTTTTGTGTTTCAACTCTTTAGATAGTGACGCGAGAGTGGAGTGTGTTTAAGATTTCCACTATGGAAGGTGGTTGCACTTTTTTGTGTTTTCAACCCCCAAAAAATGCCATTGCCATCTAAACCAGTGTTTCTCAATGGGGGTGTTGGGACACCGTCGGAACGAGAAAACTGAGAGGGGGGGTGCTGAGACCAAAATGGGGAGCATTAGTCTGTATAAGTACCAATATCAAGCAGCATGTTATGTCAGCAGTGAATTTCTGTAAATATAAAATATCAATAAAAGTGAGGAGGATGTGGTTAAAATATGTTTGATTATAATTCCGTAGAAGATTCAGGTCTGTTTTTCTGAAACATCATTAAGTTTAGATGTAATAATAGTTAGCGTTAGCCTTTACATAGATAGGACTAAACACTAACAGAAATACTGAAATACAAACCGTACAGTCAGTTTAACAGGAATTTATTTATCAGGGAAATAAAAGTTTCTGGGAATGTTGGTGGAAAACGGGCTCAAGAAGCAACAAAACTGGCAAACATTAAATGTATGTCAATGTAAAAACTATTAAAAAGACTATTATATACATAAAAACTATTAAAAAGACTATTATATATGTAAAAACTATTACAAAAACTATTATAAAGACTATTATATATGTAAAAACTATTAAAAAGACTATTATATACATAAAAACTATTAAAAAGACTATTATATACAGAAAAACTATTATAAGGACTATTATATATGTAATTACTATTATAAAGACTATTATATACGTAAAAACTACTATAAAGACTATAATATTCATAAAAACTATTAAAAAGATTATTATATACATAAAAACTATTATAAAGACTATTATATACATAAAAACTATTAAAAAGACTATTATATAAATAAAAACTATTAAAAAGACTATTATATACATAAAAACTATTAAAAAGACTATTATATACATAAAAACTATTAAAAAGACTATTATATTCATAAAAACTATTAAAAAGACTATTATATACATAAAAACTATTAAAAAGACTATTATATACATAAAAACTATTATAAAGACTATTATATACATAAAAACTATTATAAAGACTATTATATATGTAAAAACTATTATAAAGACTATCATATAAGTAAAAACTATTGGTAGCGCTGACGTTTGGTTCTGTTTGGAGCTGTGGTACTGGTGTTTGTTTCTGTTTGGTCCCGTGGTGCTGGTGTTTGGTTCTGTTTAGACCTGTGGTGTTGGTTCTGTTTGGACCTGTGGTGTTGGTTCTCTTTGAACCTGTGGTGCTGGTTCTGTTTGGACCTGTGGTGTTGGTTCAGTTTGGGCCTGTGGTGTTGGTTCTGTTTGGACCTGTGGTGCTGGTTCTGTTTGGACCTGCAGTGTTTGGGTCTGTGTGGTCAGTGTCCTTCATGTGGTTCTGGTAGTTACCGGGATGACCCCGCTGGTCCGACGGCGGGTCTGGCGGAGCCAGTGCCGTGCGATGACATGCCAGCGGTGAGTGGGGCGGCTGGGGGGAGGGGGGTTGTTAAGGGGCGCGGGGTGGGCGGGGCTGGCGGGGCAGGGCGGCCCCCCCGAGGCCTCCTCTCCTTTGTCTTGCTGTGTTGTGAAACAACAAGCACAATCAGGTGGTTATTGGGTCAAAACCAGGGGCAGAAAAGCAGCAGCAGCAGTAAAGAACAGAGAAGACA
Organism: Sphaeramia orbicularis; assembly: GCF_902148855.1. Classification (NCBI taxonomy): domain Eukaryota; kingdom Metazoa; phylum Chordata; class Actinopteri; order Kurtiformes; family Apogonidae; genus Sphaeramia; species Sphaeramia orbicularis. The sequence continues at coordinate 7,724,648 of NC_043962.1, read as the reverse complement.
CATCATCCATCAGTGAACGTGAAGAAACGGAGCAGACACAAGAATAAAAACAGTTCAGACATGAAACCAAGACCATCAGCAAATACTGAAAACACATTTAGGACGAGTCACTGAGGTCATAATCTGAACATCCAAAAACACAGTTACGTTAAAAAAAAAAACAAAAAAACATACATTTATAATTAAAAAAAAGCATAACTTGAAATAAAAATGTTTAGGAAAAAAAGATCATATTAGCATAACTTTTCCTGAGGTTAGAGAAAAAAAAAGTCATAAAACAAATAAAATAATGGAATAGACCAACATGAAGACTTTATTATTCTTAATATTCTCTGTTATAACTGTACAATTTTTTTTCAAGTTCTTTTTTTTAATTCTATTTTTTGTTTGGTTTTTGTTTGTTTCTCCAAGATAGATTTTCAAGTTTTTTATGGATCTGAACTTATTTAAAATTTAGGTCGTTTGTTTTAGGTTCATCCTATAAAATGTAAAACTTGTAAACCAGTGTAACTTAATGAGTCATATTTCCATCCATGTTAAAATGGTTTCAGTTTGAAGGTAACAGTGAATGAATACATTGTTGAATGCCTTCAAATACGTTTCATCCAGTATAAGTAAAAAAGGGTGGAGTCAGAGATACAAGTCCACTCAGTCACGCAAACATGTGACTGAATCGATGCAGCTGTGGATCAATAAGGTCGATCGGTGACATGAATGAGGCCTGATGATCTGTTTATATCGACTGGGTCACAAAGTAAAGAACCTCATCTATCATATGTTCATCTGAACCTGTTTACATTTATACTGGAACTCTGATCAGGATCAGATTTATGGAGTTAGATTATTATTGATCATGTAAACAATATAATCTGATCTGTTTTATCAGGTATCAGCAGTAATCCGATTATAATATATCAGATTAACACACCTAGAGTATAGTATAGTACACTATAGTATAGCATAGTATAGTATAGTACAGTATACTATAGTATAGTATAGTATACTATTCTGTACTATAGTATACTATACTGTACTATACTATATCATACTGTACTGTACCATACTGCACTATACTGTACTATACCATACTATACTATAGTATAGTACAGCATAGTATAATATAGTATACTATACTATACTATAGTACTACAGTATAGTGCAGTACAGTACAGCATAGTATAGTCTAGTCTAGTCTAGCATACTGTAGTACAGCATACTATACTATAGTACAGCATACTATACCATACTATAGTATACTGTACTATACTGTATTCTACTATGCTGTACTATAGTATACTATATTGTACTATACTATACTATACTATACTGTACTATACTGTAGTATAGTATAGTATATCATATCATACCATACTATACTATAGTACAGTATACTATACTATACCATACTATAGTATAGTATACTATAGTACAGTATAGTATACTATGCTATACTGTACTATAGTATAGTATACTATACTGTAGTACAGTATAGTATAGTAGTAAAGTATAGTAGAACCAATTCAGAGATGGATTAAACAGACTAAAGTTTGGTAAAAACTAGAATAAAAGACTATAAAACAAAACTATTTGATGGTTAAACTGGACTTAAATACGGTTAAACTAGACTAAAGTACAGAAAAAACAAACTAAGATGGTTTAAATAAACTTAAAGTTGGTAAAATGAGTCTAAATATGGTTAAAAACAAAGTTAAAGGTTAAAAAAATGACATTTACTGAGTATTTGGCATTTTTGTTTACAACTTAAGTTGATGAAATACAAAACATTTTAAACCGTTAAAATAAACAGTAGACATTTCTTTGTGACGTTAATCCCCTGAAGTGAAGATGAGGTGCTTTTGTTGGGTCACTCATTCTCTGGACTGAACCAGACTGTTTTCTCCAGTTGCTCCTGGAAGGTTTCCAGTGTTTCCATCGCTGTGCAGTGACCCTCTGTCAAACACTGGAGGACTTCTATTCAGACCCAACCTGCCTCTGAAGAACCAGACGACTGGACATGAACAAGTGGCCTTTAGAACCTAAACCTGCCCACTTCTGTCTGACCTGAAATGAACCTTCAGTTTGGATGGAGTTCATTCATGTTCTGCCGTTTAACAGACATTATTGTGTTATTACTGAGATCAGTGTGAGTTCAGGGTCTTCTCTGGGATCCAGAACACAGAGGCTCCTCCTAAAACACCAAAAGCACACAATCTGCACCAAACAGCAGCAATGTCCAAAAAAAATGTTTACTTTTACCTTTTTTACATTTTTTTGTGCTTCATCAACTTGAACATTAAAAAAAAAACAGATAAAAAAAACCAAATACTCAATAACTGTCATATTTTAACCAATTAAATGTCATGTTTGTAGTGTAAACAAACCATATTTTTTTTTCGCAAAAAACTTTTTTTAGTCGTTTTTTTACTTCTTTTTATTGGATTTTAAACTTGTTTTTATTGGATTTAAAAAAATAATAATAATTGGGTTTTTAACTTCTTTTCAGCCAGTTTTTCCACTTCTTCTTATTGGGTCTTCAGCTTTATTTAATCCAGTTTTTAATCTAATTTTAAACTTTTTTTTTTTTAAACTTTTTTAAACTTATTTTTAGCCAGTTTTTCACTTTTTTTTTAGCTGGTTTTTAACTTCTTCAAACTTCTTTTAGCCTTGGTCTTACTCCACAGGTTTATTTTTATCTTTTATCACAGTCATTCTTTTATTGATCATCTCTCTCTCTTTACCTTTAACATCCTGATTGGTGGAACTTGGAAAATTTTTATTGTTTTTATTGTATCGTGTCTACAGTCAACTTGTGTCTTGGTTTCATGTTACGTGTCATTGTGTTTTGACAAAATGTCAAAAGGACATCATCATCATCATCATCATCATCATCATCATCAGACTGCAAAACAGATCTACATACTAGTATAAATGAAATACCCTGAATCTGAACCTGGACATGAACCTGAACCCAACCCCTAAACTTAAACCTGAACCCAAATCCTAAACCTGGACCTGATCCCGGACCTGAACCCAAATCCTAAACCTGGACCTGGACCTGATCCTGGACCTGGTCTAAGCGTTCACAGACTCATTAACGACAGTGTTAATGAATGGCGTGGACTGACCAGATCCGAGTCCAATCCCCTCGGTTCCGGCAGCAGAGGCTTCTCCTCCGTGAACTGCTGCTCCTTCATCCCCGCCATCCTGGACAGCAACCTGCAGTCACCATGGTAACACGCACACACACACACACACACACACACACACACACACACACACACACACACACACACACACACACATCTAAGGTTACATATTCATTTCATCATCACTGCTGTGTTTCCCTTTTTTGACCGTACATTAAATAACAGGTGCATTTGTTCCACTTTGGTTCATGACGATGGCATGTTTTATAGATGAATCAGACAGAAATGCTCTGTGGAAGCATTTCACAACATTTCACAAATCTGCACTGTGAAATCATGTCAGGGTGAATGTGTGGTCGCACTGAAATATGAGGCTGAGCAGCCGATAGATGAGCAACTGAGTGGAAACAGAGGAAATGGAACTGACGAGGGAATCTATGTCAAACCCTCAGTGTTCTACTGGTGGAAACCATCCCAGTTCACACTCAACGGAAACCAAGAGCCTCTATTACACTTTAAATTTATGCAGGATTTAGAAAGGTTTTCCTGAAAACATCTTTAGTTTCCCTCCCAAGTTCTTCAGTGCTACTCCTCCCCAGCCCAAACAGTGTAATAATAGTTAGCATTAGCCTTTACATGTGCTAAATACTATCAGAAATACTGGAATTATATACATATGTGCAGCAAAAATAGTGAAAAATAGTTCCAGTGTCCCTGTATGTCAGTGGCATGTTCTATTTTAATCAATACCAGTTAAATGTGTGAGGTTGTCAGGTTCTGTCTCTATGTTCCAGTCCTGTGGTTTGGATGCAGATCAATCTAACAATAGAAGTGGGTGGTACTTTCACTGGAGGAGAACTCAACTAATTCAATCTAGGTCCATCTATGACTTCTATCAGTGATCAATAGAAACTAGTCATATCTATAACGATTTACATGTTATAAACCATCAAAATATGGACCATTAGATGGAAATGAACATATTTAATATTTAAAAAATTTGCTAAATTTGTCAAAAATCTAAATTTCTCAAAACTGTGAACAAATTTGTAGACGTTATCGAAAGGATGTAAAAAAATTGAAATAAATCTGATCAGTAGTTTCGGAGAAAATCGTTGAAATGTAGACATTGGTGACCTTGACTTTGACTCTTCAAGGTCAAAGGTCATGAACCCAGATGAAAGTCCACATACGACTTCTATCACTGTTCAATAGGAACTATATTGATATCTGTAACCATTACATGTTATAAACCATCCAAATACGGAACATTAGAAGGAAAGGAACGTGTAATATTTCGAAAATTTGACAATTTCTCAAACCTATGAATGAACTTTGTAGATATTGTCCAAAAGAAGGTATATATAAAATTTGAAATGAATCCGACGATTAGTTTCATCTGAAAAGGTATTTGAAGAAATTGATAACGACAAACGTTAAGATAAAAACTGTTCAAATGTGATGACATACAGTCATCACCGTCACAAATGAACTCAGAAATGTGATTTAATTTTCAACAAAATTCTCTTAAACTGTGAAAACGTGAAAAAGTGTCGACTCCTTTTCCACCACAGGAACTTTGAACCTTAGATTTGGTAAAACCTCGGTGCATTTCTCAAAAAAACTTTCCCTCAAACCCAAACATTATCTGAAAAAAGTTCATAGTGGGGGGGGGGACTTAAGACTTTTCACATTACCCAGAATTCTTCAGGGTTGGAGACGTGTGCAGAAGTGTATTCACCAAATATAGTCAAAAGGAATTCAGCAGGACTTGAATAAATTTCCAGGAACTCTGAAATGAACAGGAATTCATTTACCTGGCAAATAAAAACCTGGTTTTAAAAGTTCCTGGGAATGTTGGTGGAAAAGGAGCTATGGTGTATTTATGAAATGCTTATGGATTTTAACCCAAAAATACTAAAAACATCTCAACCACACCTCCTACAGCGAGCACAGTTTGTTAAATCTAAACCTTATATTGTTGCTGTCGGGTGGAAACCTCGAAAGTCCATTTTTTGTCTTTTTAGTCCAGCTTCCCAAAAGGTCTGACAGACTACTGGTATCAGTTGTCATCCATCGTCCATCCATCAATATTTTTTCAAGAATCTTCTTCTCATGTTCGGGAGAGAACATGAACATTACCGATATCTACAAATAAGACACTAATTTGAAAAAGAGATAAAAACTGACACAACGAATGAAATAATAGGGATATTTTAGAAAGCATAGAAGGGGATGACATGCAGAACAATCTCAGCTTTACACAAAGGTTTGATGTCATGTAGAAATAGTTCCTCTCTTTATAACAAAAAGAAATGGGAAAAGGAGCTTGGGGAAGAAATAACTGAAGAGGAATGGTCTATCATGTGTGAAACGCAGTGCACATCCACTAACTCCAGGACATGGAGAGAGTTCAATTGGAAAAATTTAATCCAATATTTTATTACTCCTAAAATCAGGAGGGGAGTGGTAACAATCCAGCAACCATGCTGGAGATCATGCGGACTCATGGATGTAGACCATACGCATATATTTTGGACTTGCCAAAAGATAAAACCGTATTGGGACAAAATATGGCAGACCTTGAAAAAAATAATAAGACATGAAATACCCAAATCTTGTAAGGTACTGTACTTGGGACTTTTGACGGGTGAGGTAGTACAAAAAGAGGATCAGTACCTAATAAAAATATTGTTATCTGCAAGTAAAAAGTCCGTCAAAGATTTTGGTACAAACTAACACCCCCGACCATGGACCAGTGGACGTGCACTGTGGAGGAGATATATGTTCTGGAGAGAATGACACGCAAACTGAGACTGCAAGAGTCACAATTTGATAACAAGTGGGAAAAATGGACAAATTATAGAAGACAGGAAAAGGACACCACCACCATTTCTTCTACTACCAGACATCAAGGACATGATGATTCATTGCAAAGTCGAATACTCAACAGTGTAAACAATTTCCTGCAAAGGATCAATAAAGTATCTATCTATCTATCTGTCTGTCTGTCTGTCTGTCTGTCTGTCTGTCTATCTATATGTTTCACCTTCTAACTGTAATAGTTCAAGAAAACTTTAATAAAAAATAAGTAAAAAAAAAAAAAAAAGAATCTTCTTCTCTGAAACCGTCAATCAAAATGACTTGATATTTGTCATGAACTATCTTTGGTGTTAGGTCTAATTGGGAAATATTGATTTTTGAATTTTTTTGTATAAATTTTTAAAATCCGCATTGATTTATAATGGGACACATCTGAAAGTGCTATAACTTCAAAACACTTGAAGATATCGATATAATTACTATTGGCAATAGATAGGAAGTCATATATGGGCTTTCATTAGGTGCCATGACCTTTGACCTTGAGTGACCTTGAGAGGTCTAATGAATGTCAATTAATGTCTTTAAATATGCTGTTGGACTACAGAACCCTTGGTCCTATCTTTTTTTTTTGTCATAAAACGATTATGTTGGTCAGTCTTCACCTTGGCCTGACGGTTTTACAAACATTTAACTAATGAAAAGTGTTAAAAACAGTTTATAAATACATCTCTTAACTCAATTTATTTATTTAGAATATACACAGTTTTTCCAGTTTCCTGAAAAATAAGCCTTTCGGACATAAGAGGTTTCCACCCGACAGCAATTCTATGTTACTTTGGGGAAGTTAAAGGATATTCTGGTCAGATTTTTGCGATAACAGACCCATCGGACGTTAATGCTAACTGACCGAGGCTGAACAGTAACAGTGGAGTTTGGGAAGCGTTCAGGCAACCAGATATAACAAGAACTCCGAGTGAATTAAAGTCTAATTAAAGTGGACGCTGTAGTAAAGACAAGGACACTGTCTGACAGACCAACACACTCAAACGGAGCCCAGTCGGTAACACTGACAGATCAACACACACTACAGGACATTTACACTGATAGTGTCTTTGTATAGCATCCAAACATCCAAACACACTGCATTTATGTCCTCAAAAGAACTTTTATAGGTCGTCTGTTATTTATGAAACTGGAATTCTATGTTTGATTCCACAAGAGCAGATCCATTTTGTGTTTCTTTGAGCGAAGGCCTAAAGGTTGTAATCACAGATGTCGAAATTTAGGCAAAAATACACAATAAAAACCATCACAATGACATAAACCTCCATAAATCAGAGAAAAAAAAAAACGGCTGGAGAATTAATTCAGCTCCATTAAAACGGAATCACCCTCTGGTATTAGACGAGTAGATTAAGGATTATAGTCTAAGAATATTTGTGTTTGGGCCCTTTCATTCAGAGAATATGAGATTTATGGCATTAATTTAGTGATGATGAAAAAAAGCCACAATTCAAAGAAATACTGTGAAACAATAACGAACAGAAAAAAAAAAAAATCAACAAAATGAACAACAATTGAACAAAACAATCAAATGACCAAAATTCAACAAAAAAATCCACAAAATGGACCAAAAATGAACAAAATAATCAACAAATTGAACAAAATGAACAACAGAAATAACAAAATGGACAAAATTTAACAAAACAATCAACAAAATAGACAATAATGAACAAAATAATCAACAAAACCAATAAAATCATCTACAAATGGAATAAAATGAACAAAAAAATGAACAAAATAATCAACAAACTGAATAAAGTAATCAACAAATTGAACAAAATGAACAAAAAATGAACAAAATGGACAAAAATGAACAAAATAATGAACAAAATGAATAAAATGATCAACAAATTGAACAAAATGGACAAAAAAGAACAAAATAATCAACAAAATGAATAAAATAATCAACAAATTGAACAAAATGAAGAAAAAAAATTCAACTAAATGCACAAAATTGAACAAAATAACCAGGTCTGATTCAACTCATGTCAGATGTTTCTAACTGTTTGTGCTGTTTCTTATCATGGGGTCAAAGGTCACATTAAATAATGACTTTAACCTTTACAAAACATTTAGTTCAGCTGTTTTGTGTCTTTTAAGGCTGTGAACATACTTACTGTATTCTCTTGTTGTATGTGAATAAAAGCGAATAAGAAATAAATATATATGAACATTTAACCCAGAAAAACAGGTGGATCTGACTTTGACAGTAACTGGATGTCGTTTTATCTGTGGATTTTAATCATCAGGCTTTTAATTACACATTCCTAAAGTTGTTTTGTCATTTTTCCTGTAACACTCTGCACCCCCCCCCCCCAACCCCCAATGACCCCTCCCTCCACTTCACCGAGTCTAATCTGTTTTTATCCGAAACACTTAAAGAGAAAAAGCCCAGACGCCTCGTATTCATCCAACAGCTGATGATGTGTGTTTATGAATGTCAGAGTGAATTACAACGGAACATTCAGCTCCACTTAAAATAAACCTTCAACTGTTCGAACATACTCAAAGTTAATTTCACTTTAGTTAAGTTTGGATGAGACAACACTAGGTTAGGGTTAGGAAAAGATCACGGTTTGGGTTGGAATTAGGGCTGAAAAAGTAACATAATTATTGAAGGAAACACTGTGAGGAAATGATTATACACACATTAGTCTTTTAAAGTCACTCATATAAACTGAAACTATCATCAAGTAAAATAATAGTTTTGCATGTTTTATGTAATGATTATTTCCATCCAATTCATAAAAACTCAGCAAGTCCAGTTAATTATATTATTATGGGTTTTTTTTGTTTTTTTTGATCAAGGTCTTTTTATATTTAATTTTCAAATGTATAACAACATTACCCCCCCCCCCCCCCCCCCCCCCCGAAGTACTGGACCTTTATTTAGTTTATATACAGCCAGACATAATATAACTACATACAAAAATACATAAACCCCCTTCAAATATATGTACAGACACATTTATGTTATTTCTTAGCTTTATTTTACTTTTAAGGTTGTATTTTGAGTAACTGTGAGTCAGAAAATAACACACAATAGACAAATTAGAACACAAGGGTGTAAATAATGCAGACAATCAAACTAATTAATTATATTCAAGGCAGGCAGATATTCCATCCCATCCACTGATAGGTCTGAACCTGTTCCTTCCACATAATTAATTAGTGTTAATTTTCAATTTTCTCCTTTTTACCAAGTTCCAAAGCTGTAGTTTAAGAATATTTCCTTTTTTTTTTGTAACTGAAGTTTTTTTGGGGGAGTTTTTACTTGGTATATGACAATCATACAATGTTGCTTAATGTTAACAAACAGGGCTTCTATCCATACATGAAAAGGACCAAAAATGCTACAAAGCGTGGAAGTTCTTAAGAAGAAAAAAATCAAATCAAATCAAATAGATAAATAAATATATAAATACTAGAGGTCTAGTATTTTTTTTTAACCTTTATTTAACCAGGAAGTCCCATTGAGATTAGGAACCTCTTTTGCAAGGGAGCCATGGCCAACGTAGTAGCCATACAAAATCCAAACAACATAAAACACATACATGATACACAATGAACAATAAAACACAGTTAGTTTGTGGATAAAATAAAACTGATCGACATCAGGTTAAATTTAACTGAAACTGTTTTCTCCTTTGTTTGTTTGTTTTTTTACCTCTTTTTTTTTTTTTTTTTTTTTTTAAATAACAATAACTTTACAATGCTTTATCCCAGACCCATGACATTCACTCCATCATTTCTACATCTTGTCAATTTCCCCTGGATGAAATTTGAGATTTGTAGGTAAAACCTTGAAGGAGCTGCGGAGCTTTTAGTGTCAGGTGACCAAACTGATCCACATGATAGATAGATAGATAGATAGATAGATAGATAGATAGATAGATAGATGATAGATAGATAGATAGATAGATAGATAGATAGATAGATAGATAGATAGATAGATAGATAGATAGATAGATAGATAGATAGATAGATAGATAGATAGAACGGAATTTACAGAAACAATTACTCACCTTGGATTAATTATATGGAAAAAACACTTTTCATATTTCTGAACACTGGATTCTTTTGGACGAAAGGAATATAATTAATGATGGAATGGACCAGTCATGTGACCAGTCATGTGACCTCATGGAAGTCCCATTAGCTTCCATCAGTATCCAAGTGATTCTTTCACTAATTATGTTTTTGTGTTTAAGGAATACTGAAAAAAAAACAAAAAACTTAGAGACACAACTGTAGAAAATCTAAGCTTCAGAACATGAATATATTGACTGAAGTTTTATTGTAGAAACTTCAATGTATTTAATATAAAACGTCGCGTGGATCAACGATCGATACGTTTGTTGTAAAGTGACTCCAACAAACCAAAACCAGAACGGAAATGAGTCTTATTTTTGTATTCATTGCCCTTTGGCCTCATAACCTTCATGTTTCCGACCCAGTGGGATGGTAAAAAACCTTCTGAATTATGGGGGATTTTTGGATTAAACTTGTCACATATCGGTCAATCTGTCCCTACATGGACGTCGAATCTTAGAGGAAACCTAGAGCGGTAGCCCCTCCCACCATGACCTACTTATTCAGTGAATGGATGGGATTAAAACGGTACCGGAATAAACACCTCCACCTCTCTGCCCACCATCATCATCATCACTGTCCTTTCATAAGCACTTAATAATTCCTTTGTCTTTGCCTAAAATAACCCATTTTTGCTTTTACCCATCAGGTTCACATTTCTGTTGGTAACACTTTGGCCTCATGTTTCACTCAGATCAACAGATGTTTGTTTTCCATCTGTTTTCAGTGCTTAATGCTTGTCTAAAATCTACATTTTTAATCTAAAACTTCTTTAAACTCTCTTCCAATTCCAGCCCAAACTGTGGAGAAAACCTCCGTAAAGCAGGGATGTCAAATATCTGACCCACCAAAGAGTCCAATCCAATCCTTACCATGACATGAATTAGTGAAATCTAAATATTACACTGAAGATATTAACAATCAGGGATGTAAAAATCATTTTGGTGAACAAATAATGACCGATCTATCCAACAAAATGACCAAAACTGACAAAAGAAATACCAAAAATTAACAATCTAATCAACAAACAGAACAAAAATGACAAAAGAAATATCAAAAATGAAAAATCTAACCAACAAACAGAACAAAAATGACAAAATAAGTACCAAAAATGAAAAATCTAACCAACAACAGAACAAAAATGACCAAAAAATACCAAAAATGAAAAATCTAACCAACTAACAGAACAAAAAATGATAAAAGAAATACCAAAAATGAAAAATCTAACCAACAAACAGAAAAAAATGACAAAAAAAGACCAAAAAATGAAAAATCTAACCAACAAACAGAAAAAAATGACAAAAAAAACCCAAAAAGGAAAAATCTAACCAACAAACAGAAAAAAAATGGCAAAAAAATACCAAAAAGGAAAAATCTAACCAATAAACAGAACAGAAATGACAAAAGAAATACCAAAAAGGAAAAATCTAACCAACAAACTGAACAAAAATGACAAAATAGACATCAAAAAGGAAAAATCTAACCAACAAACAGAAAAAAAATGGCAAAAAAAATACCAAAAAGGAAAAATCTAACCAACAAACAGAACAGAAATGACAAAAAATACCAAAAATGAAAAATCCAACCTACAAACAGAACAAAAATGACAAAAGAAATACCAAAATGAAAAATTTAACCAACAGAACAAAAATGACAAAAAAAAAAGACCAAAAAATGAAATTACCAAGAAATACCAAAAAATTAACAAATAATGACCAGTTTGACCAACAAACTGATTAAACATGATTTAAAAAAATGAACTGACTAAACTAACCAACAAGCAAAATATAAGTAAAGAATAAAACTACATGATGAAAATATTTCCATTTGGGTGCTTCTATGGAACTGGTTCTAAAAACAGGACATGGGGGCTACAAATTCAGACCAGATTAAGACTAAGACTAGACTAATGTTATGAAGTAAGTTTAGAAGAACTGTGGGTCAATTTGAAAATAAATATTTACTGATATAAAAGAGAAACTATTTTACAGTTAAAATACATTTTAAATTTTTTTTTTCTATTATTTTTTTCTACAAAAATCCGCATGCAACACAATAGAAAGGACACGAAAATTACATGCTACTATTTTTTTTAATATCTCTTTATTCTCTCACAGGTACATTTTAGGAATCAAACTAGTTATACAAGGCAGAGTGTTTCACAAAAATGACCACTGTTGCAAAATCACTCGCAATTTGTTTGTGTTTAAATGGGCAGGTTTTGCATGTAACATGAGTGGACACGATGGGTTACACATGAAACCTGGAATGAGACTGAGATTCATGAAAAACCCACGTCTGGATTAGAAAAACCACTAGGATCATCACATTTAACACAGTGTCTTTATTTATAGTCTATATTAAGCCATTTACAGACATGTTTTCAAAATAAAACACACTGACACCTAGGTAGCTTTTCCTTTTCCTATTTTTGGCCCCAATATTTTATTAAAAATTCGTTAATTATGGGACGGCTCAGAGCAAGAGGATAATTTTTTGCATTTCTCTGAGGTCATCATTAGGTCCATCCTGGGGGGAAATTTGTCTGAATTTGTCTTTTATTATTGGGTCTAAAAAGCTGGAAAAATGCCAGATACCAAAATAAATCCAGTTTCATGGAAGCACCTATTTACAAACCATCCTTAAAAAATGTGAATAACATGAACAACTAGAAAAATAAGTGTAATTTGACCAATATTCTGTCTCAGTTAATCATTTCCATATGTACATTATAACTTACAGATCACAGTGGATCTACAAATACACCAAACATTTAATAACAGACAGAATATTAGTCCAATTACACTGATTTATATTAAGATATTTCAGGTTGTTCATATTTTTTTGTAAATGTAAACAAGGCAAGGCAAGTTTATTTGTATATCACATTTCAGCAACAAGGCAATTCAAGGTGCTTCACACAGGACGTTGAAATATAACGACAAGGGAAAAAGAAACACATTTAGAACATTGTAAAAGAAACATGTAAAAGGTGATTAAAAACAGCAAGTAAGAAAACAACACATAAAACCCACAAATATAAAAAAAAACACATATTAATGTAGAAGTTGCAGTGCAGAGTTTCAAAAGAGAATGTAAAATTTAAAAAGTAAAAAGGTTTTTAGTCCAAGGCAGCAGTGAACAGGTGAGTCTTTAACCTTGACTTAAAAGAACTCAGACTCTCAGCAGACCTGATATTTTCTGGTAGTTTGTTCCAGATGTACGGAGCATAGAAACTGAATGCTGATTCTCCATGTTTAGTTCTGACAAACGTAAACACATAATTTCATTTTTGTTTTTTGTTTTTTACACTAAATCATAGAGAAACAGGTGTATTTGTCATTATTTCCAGGTTATTCTGTTCTTATTTTGCTGGTCTGATCCACTTTAGATCATACTGGACTGAATGAAGCAGAACTGAATGAGTCTACACTACATTTTGGGTCCATTTGGCGTCCTGTTCATATTTCATTTTCCCATCATGCCTCTCTCTGCTGGTGGCTGAACGGTGTGGACTTATTTACCGCTCCGTCCTCTTTCTTCACTGAAGGAATGCAGCCAAGAAAAGAGATTTTTCTTCAAAGTAAAGTGTCTTTTTCTAGTTCATGGAGAAAATAGCTGCTTTCACAGCGGTTTGTTGAGGTGAATAAATTGGACCTGTCCTCTTTTCTACCCCCCTTCTTCTTCTTCTTCTGCTGCTGCTTTTTTTTGTTCGTTTTCGTTCTGCACAGACAGCGTTGCCATGACAACCAGGCTTAGTCCCATCAGGCCTGGATCACCTTCACATGTATGTGTTTTTATCCACATCACACATATTTACTCCTCCACCATCGGGTCAGAATCACATGTTATCAACTGGTTTAAACAAAACCATCGACTGGTATCAAATATTTAACAAATATTATAATATAATAGAATAAATATTATATTTAACAACTGTTGAACCACTGAGTCTATCAATACATGCAAATAATTGTAATAACCAGTAAAATAACCAGTAAAACCCATGGGGTTTGATTAATAACAGTGGTTGGAGACATTTGTTTTTGACATACATGACTGAAAAAGTCACTTTTGTTTCAGTTTTCTGTGTTTTGATATAATAACCTTTGAATTTACTCTGAGCTTTAATGAACATCTACATGATTGGTAAATTAGAATATTATATTAGATATTAAATATAGAAAATACAGGATTTACACTGAAAAATTAAAACTACACAGGACAATATTACAATAAATGCTACATGCAAATACAACTACTCCTGTCATATTTTAAATGCAATGTTTGTAATGTAAACAAACCATAATTTTTGATGCAAAATAAAACTTAAATAAATGAAACTTTAATAAAACTTCCTCCAACATTCCATATAAAAATTGGATTTTTTTTTCACTCTCTGGTATAACATATAATTGTGTTTTAGCTTTTTTGTGTGTATTTTAGTGTAGTCTACCATATTTTTTGAGTATTTTACTGTACTCGCCCATAGAGGTCCTTCTAATTGCCAAAATTGCGTAATCTACACAGTGCCATAGTAATCTTACATTTTTTCATACATTTTTTAAACTTTTTTACATTTTCAACTTAAGCCATAAACAAAAATACCAAATACTCAATAACTGTCATATTTTTCATCCTTTAAATGTCATGCTTGCAATGTAAACAAACCTTTTTTTTTTTTTTTATAAACACCCTGGCATATGTCAATGATTCACACCAACATTGGCTAATATACATTATTATTTTTTGTTCTAGGTCAAATGTTAAAATATGCATTTTGTACTCACTTAGTAGAAGGGTGTTAGTGTAGGAATTTAACAGTATTTATAATGTGATGATTTTAGTGGATGGGTCAGAATTTAAAAAATCCCACAAAAATGAACAACTTCTGAATTCTGACCCAAAACAAATTGTGAAAAATAATATAACTTGTAATAACATGACATGTAAAGTGTTCGTAAAACACTCACCTAGATACCAGAAGGATAAAGATGGAATGGGTCGGTCATGTGACCTCATCACTACAATGCATTTTCATTTAAAGTCCATTTGTTGTGGTCATCTCCTTTGATTTCTTTCTTCCTTAATGGTTCTGTCACTGTCTCCTACAGGGTCATGGACTGTCCTCAGGTCAGTGATTCAGATGCTTCATACAGATTAAAAACACTCTAAGGACTATGACCTTGTCCTCCTGCATGAATCTGCACAGATGGAGTGAAGGGCAGAGGAGAAAGGACAAGGCAACGGAACGGCTAATGCATCCACTTCAGCTAGAAAAGGGAAAATAAATGAGGGTGGAGGTTTGGCTTCATAAAGACCAGAACTCTAACAGGAGGAGGGGGAGCCGATGAACAGGTTTACAGGGTGGGGTTGGGTTGGTTTTAGGTGGAGGTTATGCATCTGAATCACACCAGGAGGAAAGGTGTTGGATGAATAAAACACACCCACACACTGTTGTACAGATGGAATCTACTATGACAGACTGGGATGTTTCTGTTTTATATCAGTAGTACAAATAAACACAAACCGCTAAACACAACTGATCAGAGAAAGAACTGATGCCACTCATCGACTCACATTTATACAGCATGACACCAGTTTATCAGCTCCACCAAGGTTTACAAGCATATGTAAGAATACACAAAAATACTCAAAACATATGGAAGAATACACTAAAATACTCAGAACATATGTAAGAATATGCTAAAATACTCTAAACATAGGTAAGAATACACTAAAATACTCAAAACATATGTAAGAATACACTAAAATACTCAGAACATATGTAAGAATACGCTAAAATACTCAAAACATATGTAAGAATATGCTAAAATACTCAAAACATATGTAAGAATACACTAAAATACTCAGAACATATGTAAGAATACACTAAAATACTCAAAATATATGCTAGAATACACTAAAACACATGAAAAATACACTAGAATACACTTAAATACATGAAAGATACATTAGAATACACTAATATACTCAAAATATATGCTAGAATACACTAAAATACATGAAAAATACACTAGAATACACTAAAATACATGAGAAATACACTAGAATACTCTTAAATACATGGAAAAATACACTAGAATACACTAAAACACATGAAAAATACACTAGAATACACTAAAATACTCAAACCATATGCTTGAATACACTAAAATACATGAGAAATACACTACAATACTCTTAAATACATGGAAAAATACACTAGAATACACTAAAACACATGAAAAATACACTAAAATACACTTAAATACATGAAAAATACACTACAATACACTAAAATACTCAAAACATATGCTAGAATACACTAAAATACTCAAACCATATATTAGAATGCGCTAAAATATATGAAAAATACACTAGAATACACTAAAATATATGAGAAATACACTAGAATACTCTTAAATACATGGAAAAATACACTAGAATACACAAATACATGAAAAATACACTAGAATACACTAAAATACTCAAAACATATGCTAGAATACACTAAAATACTCAAACATATGCTAGAATACACTAAAATACTCAAACCATATGCTAGAATGCACTAAAATATATGAAAAATACACTTGAATACACTAAAATACATGAGAAATACACTAGAATACTCTTAAATACATGGAAAAATACACTAGAATACACAAATACATGAAAAATACACTAGAATACACTAAAATACTCAAAACATATGCTAGAATACACTAAAATACTCAAACCATATGCTAGAATACACAAATACATGAAAAATACACTAGAATACACTTATATACATGAAAAATAGACTACAATACACTAAAATACTCAAAACATATGCTAGAATACACTAAAATACTCAAACATATGCTAGAATACACTAAAATACTCAAACATATGCTAGAATACACTAAAATACTCAAACCATATGCTAGAATGCACTAAAATATATGAAAAATACACTTGAATACACTAAAATACATGAGAAATACACTAGAATACTCTTAAATACATGGAAAAATACACTAGAATACACAAATACATGAAAAATACACTAGAATACACTAAAATACTCAAAACATAAGCTAGAATACACTAAAATACTCAAACCATATGCTAGAATACACAAATACATGAAAAATACACTAGAATACACTTATATACATGAAAAATAGACTACAATACACTAAAATACTCAAAACAATTGCTAGAATACACTATAATACACAAAAAATATTCTAGACAACACTAAAATAAACAAAAAAATTTGCTAAAATACTCAAAAAATATGTTGGAATTCACTAAAATACACAAAAAATATTCTAGACTCCAAAAAATGCTAAAATACACAAAAATACATGGAAAATATGGTAGACTACACTAAAATACACATAAAAAATATGCTAGAGTACAACAAAATATGCAAAAATACCTGAACGTATACACCAAAATGGACTAAAATATATGCTAAAATGCTCAAAAAATATGCTAGACTACACTAAAATACACAAGAAATATTCTATAATACACTAAAATACACCCAAAAAAATGCTAAATACACATAATCAGGCCATGTTCAGGTTTGATGAAGCTGAATTTCTGTCTTTTTCAGATGTTTTTCAGGCGTCCTTGGTCATATTTCAGACACTTCCATTCAAATAAATAACATTGGTCCAACCACAGAAGTACACATCATGTTCCACGTCTTCAGACAACACAACCACTGCCGTCCACTGTCCTGTCAAACTGCAGTGACTCTCCTCTCAGCTGTTTCCGTCTGAGATGAAACTTTTAATTATTAATAGCTGCTGAATGTCTAAAGGACTGAGAATCTACCCCGAGCACAGATATTAGTGTCTAACTGCAGGATTAAATATTAAGTATCTGCGATCAGCGGCAGATTGAAACCTTCAGCCGCAGGTTTGTTTTTTTCCTCCATCTGGCATAAAAAGCTTCCTCGTCAGCTCTGTCAGATAAAAGCTTTAAGTCTGTCAAACCTCTTTTATATCTGAAGCCTCAAAGTAGAAAAAAAAAAACAGGCTCATTTTGGGATTGTATTTTTGCATCGACACTTTGAGTTCCATTAGGGGATTAACTACCGGAAGCAGGACTGTTCAGGTAAAAGCAAGAGGACAAGGAAAAAACAAACAAACAAACAAGTAAAATAAAGTAAAAATAAAATGAAAAAGGACGAGAAAAAAACAGGTAAAATAAAGCAAAAAGAAAAAGAAAAGACGAGAAAAAACAGTAAAAAATAAAATGAAAAGAGGACGAGAAAAAAAGGTAAAATAAACAAAAAGATGAGAAAGAAACAGGTAAAATAAAGCAAAAATAAAATGAAAAGAGGACGAGGAAAAACAGGTAAAATAAAGGAAAAGAGGATGAGGAAAAACAGGTAAAATAAAGCAAAAATAAAATAAAAAAGATGAGGAAAAAAAGGTAAAATAAAGGAAAAATAAAAGGAAAAGAGAACGAGGAAAAACAGGTAAAATAAAACAAATAAAATGAAAAGATGAGAAAAAATAGGTAAAATAAAGCAAAAATAAAACGAAGACAATGAGAAAAACAGGTAAAATAAAGGAAAAATAAAACAAAAAGAAGACGAGGAAAAACAGGTAAAATAAAACAAATAAAATGAAATGAGAAAAAATAGGTAAAATAAAGAAAAAACAAAACGAAGAGAATGAGAAAAACAGGTAAAATAAAGGAAAAATAAAAGGAAAAGAGGATGAGAAAAAACAGGTAAAATACAACAAATAAAATGAAAAGATGAGGAAAAATAGGTAAAATAAAGCAAAAATAAAACGAAGAGAACGAGAAAAAACAGGTAAAATAAAGGCAAAATAAAACGAAAAGAGTACGAGAAAAAACAGGTAAAATAAAGCAAAAATAAAACAAAAAGAGGATGAGAAAAACCAGCTGATGTGAGGGAACACGGTGGAGGGTTCAGATTCAGTCACAGCTCTATGTTTATGTCAGAATGTGACTGCAGCACCCCCTGAAGGACGTGAAGTTCTACTGTTTATCGTAGCTGCTGAACAGGAAGAGTTAATAAAACATTAGATAAACAACAACTCATCCAAAACCTAAACAGACAACAGACATCAGACTGGACTGAATGTAGATACAGACAGAAGGGACGGGCTCAAAGGTCATGTGGTCACAACTAAACTCGACTAGCCTGTGGGAGCAGTGATTACCCATCATGCCTAGTGCCTACAGTTCTAGCCTGTGGGGGCAGTGATTACCCATCATGCCTAGTGCCAACAGTTCTAGCCTGTGGGGGCAGTGATTACCCATCATGCCTTGTGTCTACAATTCTAGCCTGTGGGTGCAGTGATTACCCATCATGCCTTGTGTCTACAGTTCTAGCCTGTGGGGGCAGTGATTACCCATCATGCCTAGTGCCTACAGTGTTATGATGAGGTTGATTGAGTTGGTTGGTCAGGTCGAGGTTCACAAAGTCTAAAAGAGAGTAAAACCAAACTATTTGAACATTAAACCAGACTTAAATATGGTTAAACTATGCTAGTAAAACCACAAAAATACTGTAAAAATACACTGAAATATACAAAAAATAGACTAGAATGCACTAAAATACCCCCAGAAAACACTAAACTATACACAAAAAGGCTAGAATACACTAAAATATACAAAAAATACACAAACAGGGTATCTACAGGTTTGATGAAGCTCAGGTTCAGGCTCAGGTTCAGGTTCAGGTTCAGGTTCAGGGTCAGGGTCAAATGTAGATCCTGCCTCGTTAATCTGACATTAAATGAAGATAATGGTTCAGTTAATGAGTCCATCAGTTCTGTTGGACGTTCTTCACAGCTCAGAGAGTTTACAGTGAATGAGCCAAGTCTGATAAGATTACGTGTACTAAGAATAAAAATAACCTCAGTGTCCCTGTACGTCAGCGTCAGGTTCTATCTGAATCAATCCCCAGTTGAATTTGTGAGGTTGTCAGGTTCTGAGTCCTGAGGTCCTGAGAGTCCTGTGGTCTGGATGCAGATCAATGTCCCAATAGAAGTGGGTGGCACTTCCACTGGAGGAGAACACAACTAATTCAAAGTCCATATGTGACTTCTATCAGTGATCAATAGGAACTATATTCATATCTGTAATCATTTACATGTTATAAACCATCCAAACATGGACCATTAGAAGGAAAGAGACATTTATAATATTCAAAAAAATCATAAAATTTTTCAAAAATTGAAATTTCTTAAAACTGCGAGCAAACTTTTTAGACATTGTCCAGAGGGAGATACAAATAAAATTAGAAATGAATCTGACCAGTAGTTTCAGAGATGATGTTCGAAGAAATTGCTAATGAAGACAATGACAAAGACAAAGATGACGATGAAGATGACTACAACAAAGACGAAGATGACGACGAAGACAAAGATGACGAAGAAGATGTTGACGATGAAGACAATGATGATGATAACGACAAAAACAACAATGAAGACAAAGAAGATGTTGACAAAGAAGACGACAATGATGAGGAAGAAAAAGAAGACAAAGGCGGCAACATGACACTGACGAAGACAACAAAGACGACGAAGAACATTACAACGAAGATGACGATGAAGACAAAAAAGACGATCAAAAAGATGAGGACGATGACCAAGATGAAGAAGATGACGAAAAGACGAAGAAGGTGAGAACAAAGACAATGACAACAATGAAGACCACGAGGGTGACGACCACGTTGGACACATCCCCTCCACAGCACCTCATATCCTATCAGCCATTGAGATAAAAACCTGCAGCTTCATCTTCATCCGAAACATGAGCTGAAGAAACATCTCCAACGTTCTGTCAAATCTGAACCTCAATCATCAAACTGACACTTTCATCAGGAGAGTTTCCTGTGTTTTATGAACTTTAACCCAACACCTGTAGACCAGGGGTGTCAAACATACGACCCGTGGACCAAAACTCAAGAGTCCAGTCCCTCACATGGAATGAATTTATGAAACTTAAAAATGACACTGAAGATAAATATTGACAATCAGTGATGTTTAAATCATGTTCAGGTTCCACATTCAAACCAATCTGATCTAAAGTGGATCAGAACCAGTTAAATAATAACAGAATAAACTATAAATAACAACAAATACACATTTGTATTTGTTTTAGTCTAAGAAAAGTAAAATTACATTAAAAAATAAGGGAAAAATAAGTGTAATTTGACCAATATTCTGTCTCAGTTTATCATTTCCACTTGTTCATTCTAACTTACAGATCACAGTGGATCTACAAATACACAAAACATTTAATAACAGACAGAATATTGGTACAATTGCACTGATTTATATTAAGACTTTTCATACTGTTCATATTTGTTCAAGTTATTCACATTTTTTGTTAAAGGATAGTTTGTAAATGTAAATATTTGCATGTAATTTTACTTTTTGACACTACAACAAGTAGAGACATTTGTATTTGTCATTATTTATGGATTATTCTGTTATTATTTTCCTGTTCTGATCCACTTTAGATCCTATTAGTCTGACTGTGGATCCTGAACTAAACTGATTGTTACTATCTTTAGTATAATTTTCATATTTGGCCGGTGGGCCGTATGTTTGACCCCCGTGGTCCCGTTAATGAGCTGAGCCCGTTGGTGTTCAGTGTTACAGCCTGGCTGATGACTCCTTAAATGCTGATTTAGTGGTTTTCTATATTTGTCTGGTCGGTGCGAGGACACCTGGAGGGCGGATGACGCACCACTGCACCAGTGCACAGTTCACCCTGTGGTCTGTCGGTCGCCACGGAAACCACGGTAACAGCTTTCATCTGGTGTAACGAAGCATGGCATACATCGCACTGAATCACCAGGAAGATTACACAGAAATAACAGAAAGAAGAGGGACAAATGACGCCTAATGTCCACAATATGGACATGACGAATGTATTCAAGTCTCAGAATGGAGACTTCTGAAAACACACAATAAGAGTGTGTTCTACTTTAGAAAATACTGGACATTATAACACGATACACAGTTTTAGAAATGACACAGATCACAGAATTCAAACACCTGTTTGGGTCTGATACCGTTCTCCTATTTGCCACCTTCAACTACTGCTGTAAATTCAATGTGGATGCCTGTGATTGTGCTAGAATACACTAAAATATACAAAAAAATATGGTAGAATACACTAAAATTACACTAAAATATACAACAAATATGACAGAATATACTAAAATGCACATTAAATATGATAGAATACACTAAAATACACAAAAATTCTGATAGAATGCAGTAAAATATATAAAAATATGACAAAATACATTAAAATTCACAGAAAAAATGCTAGAATACAGTAAAATGCACATGAAATATGATAGAAAATACAAAAAATTTGTGATGATATACACTAAAATATATAAGAATATGACAAAATACACTAAAACACACACAAAATGCTAGAATACAATAAAATGCATATGAAATGATTGAATACACAAACATATCAAAAAAACATAACAGAATACACTAAAATACACAAAATGTATGATAGAATACACTAAAAGGCCCATGAAATATGATAGAATACACAAAAATATACAAAAAATATAATACATTAAAAAATGCTAGAATACACAAAAATATTCAACAAGTATGATAGTTAGTCTATACACTAAAATACAGAGAAAATATGATAGAATACACTAAAATACACAAAAAATATGATAAACTACGCTAAAATACACAAAAAATACATAGAATAATAATGGAATGCACTAAAATATATATATTTTTTAAAAACTACAAAAAGTAGGCTAAATAAAAAATCTATCGGTAGGTTTGATGAAGCTGAATTTCTTTGATTTTTGGTCCAATTTCATTCCTTCTATTCACATAATAGTCCAATAGACCTCATAGTTATTATACACCAACATGCACAAAAATACTAAGCAAGAGTATGGTCAAATGCGGTAAAAATACACCAAAAACCCATTAAAATGCACTAAAATATACAATAATGTACTAAAATATACAAAAAAAAGACCAAAAATATGCTAAATAATAACCAGTCCAGTTGATAGTTAGTAGCTCTCACAGCTAAATTGTGCTTTTACTCATAATACGACTGAACACACTCACAGCAGCTGAGGAGTTATTCTGTAAATCCACCACCCAGCGCCCTGGTTATAATGTGTTAATGTTCAGGGATTATGTCTGAAACTGAAACTAAAACACTCAAGTGGATTACACCGAAAAAAAGAACCACATCTAAAATGAGAGAGAGAGAGAGAGATGTGTGATTATATGGACATGAATGACCTGCACATGTTCATTTGGATGTAACACTGAGACAGTTTTATATGAAGTATTGAAGCGTCAGGTCATCATTCTTAGATGTTCTTCATGTAATCATAATGATCTACAGGTAAATTATCATCAGTGAAAAGGAAACTGTGCTCTTTGACACAGTGAAGCTGTAATCTGCATCACCCCATCACTAACCTACACTAAACTACAAAATATGTAATATAAATACACAAAAAAACACAAGAAATATGATAGAATACACTAAAATACACAAGAAATATGATAGAATAGACCAGAATACACAAGAAATATGATAGAATAGACTAGAATACACAAGAAGTATGATAAAATATGCTAAAATGCACAAGAAATATCATAAAATACAATAAAATACACAGAAAACATGAAAAAATATACTAAAATATACAAACAATATGATCAAATACACTAAAATACACAAAAAACATGACAGAATACACTAAAATGCTAAAAAAAAACGTGATAAAATACACTTAAATGCAAAGAAAATATGAAAAAAACATACTAAAATACACAAAACATATGAAAATATACTAAAATATACAAAAAATATGATTGAATACACTACAATACACAGAAAATATGATAAAATAAACAACAAATATGCGTAAATACAATATCAGGGTATCAGCAGGTTTGATGAAGCTGAATTTCTGACTTTTTCAGACATTTTTCTCTTTGGTCAAATTTCATTCCTTCCATTCATATAAATAACAATCCAACAAGCCTCATAGCTATTATATACTAACATGCACAAAAATACACAAAAGGGTATGATAACATGCATTCACAATAGACTAAAATACTCAAAAAAAACCAACAACAAAATACTAAAAAACACAAACAATACACTGTAATACATCAAAAAATACACCAAAAATACTCTAAAATATACACTAAAATGCACAAAAAAAAATTTAAATGCACAAACAATACACTGCAATACACCAAAAATCCACTAAAATGCATTCACAATACACTAAAAAAACATCAGAAATCTACTAAAATGCATTCACAATACACTAAAATACACCAGAAATCTACTGAAATGCACAAACAATACACTAAAATACACCAGAAATCTAGTAAAATGCATTCACAATACACTAAAATACACCAAAAATCCACTAAAATGCACTAAAAAGCCATTAAAATGCTTAAACAATACATTGAAATACACCAAAAATCCACTAAAATACATTCACAATACACTAAAATACATCAAAAATCCACTAAAATGCACTAAAATTACACTAAAAAGCACAAACAATACATTGAAATACACTGAAATACACAGAAATCCCCTAAAATGCACAAAAAATGCACAAAAAAGTACAAACAATACACTGAAATACACCAAATATACACTGAAAAACACCAAAAATACATTAAAATGCACAAAAAATACACGAAAAAGCACAAACAATACACTGCAATACACCAAAAATACACTGAAATAAACCAAAAATACAATAAAATACACTAAAAAAACCCACTAAAAATCACAAACAATACACTGAAATACACCAAAAATACAATAAAATGCACTAAAAATACACTAAAAATCACAAACAATACACTGAAATACACCAAAAATACATTGAAATACACCAAAACTACACTAAAATGCACTAACAATACACTAAAAAGCTCTAAAATGCTCTAAAATGTAGAATAATGTACTAAGATATATAAAACAGCACTGAGGTAGCAGAGTCAGTTTTCCCTGTATAATAATCTGTGTAATCTGAATCACCCCATCCATCACTAACCACTGTACTCCTATCACCATGGCAACAGTGTCTTCTCCACTTACTGTATTTTTAAGCACATGAGAGCAGATATTCACATAAGACTAAACCTCATGTGACCGGATGACGGCTCTGTTTAATGTGTATTTATTTATATAAATATTGTATATCGTATTTATGGGATGGAGCTCCATAATTACCACAAACCCACAGTTTTCATTCGTGGTTTCATCCAAGTTTCCTCTGTTTGTGAAGGCGACACCTTCTCGAAACAACACAACTACTCCAGGAACAGATGGAAAAGCAGCTCCTCATTCACAAATTAGATCCTGCTTCATAAAAGCTTTACTATGGACGTGATGAGCTTGTCTTATGTCTTTATTTTATTTCTTAGTTTATCAGATAGGAACAGTGCAGATTAATGAACATCTGTATCCAACAACGTCCAATGTAAATATGTCGGATTATACTGAAAATGTTCATTTGCATCCATAGTCCCTTCACAGGTAAGAAAAAAAACATCACAATTAAAACATGCAAATAGAACAACTCATTAAAACTACAGAGGTTAGCGTTAGGGCTCAAACTGTGAACATGGCTGCTTTATTTTCTCACTTGCACTGCTCAAAATGCACAAAAATATGACAGAATACAATAAAATACACAAAAAATATGATAGAATACACAAAAATACACAATAAATATGATTGAATACACTAAAATACACAAAAAAATATGATAGAATACACTAAAATACACAAAAAATGATTGAATACACTAAAATACACAAAAAATGGTAGAATACACTAAAACAACACCAAAAATATAATAGAATACACTAAAATACACAAAAAACACTGGAATATACGAAGATACAGAAAAATATGATAGAATACACTAAAATGCAGAAAAACTATTTGAATATTCTATGTACAAAATAAAGCCAAAGAGAAAAATCCAGTTTTCAGAGAGGATTTAAAAGCAGACATGCAGTTGTCCTGTCTCATGTGTAAAGGTCGTTCATTCCAGTTTTGGAATCAGTGACTGAAAAAACATGTCACCTTCAACTTCCTGTTTGTCTTTGGTTTGAATAACAGTGCGACTGGACCGGGTCACACAGACACTGTAGACCAAGACCACTCAGGCATTTAAAAAAAAAAAAAAAAAAGACTTTTCAAACCAGTTCAGAAACCAACCAGGACCCAGTCAGCTGATGCTAAAACTGGGCTGATATGGTCATGCTACTAGCATGGAAGCTAATTCTGTTAGGTGTGTCTGAAACGTCCTAAACCTGTTTCCTGTGTAAACGTTCATCCATAGTTGAAGCGGTCCCATGGTCCTCTGAGCTATGCCGACTGACTAAGGTCAAATATTGTGTAAAGTGTACTTATATAGTGAATTATCATTGGTATCTGTTTCAAAGTTCACATATAAGCCTCCTTCATGGGCTGTTCCAGCACCAGTACTGGCCCAGACTGGTTGTACTGTCCCATTACCTGGGCTGAGATGGACTGGACACTGACCCTGTGCAGCAGACACCAGTCTAAAACGACACAGTATCACCCAGTGCTGAGTCACGTCTCTAGGACAATGGTGGAGTGGAAAGGTCACGACTGAAAAACCACAAACACCAACACGTACTTTAAATCTGCATATGACTTTCAGCACCAGCTTTTCATCAAATCTGTAAAACCCCTGTCATAGCCCAAGTATCACAAATCCTTAAGTTTTTCCGTGATCACACACCTGAATCTCTTCCCTCACGGTGAACAATTTCGAAGTGTACTCCACCATAAACAAACCATTTGTTTACAAACAGAGCCGGTAGGTCACTCTGGCATTTTCGGAAATTTGTCACAATGTGCATTGTGGGAAGCAGAGCTCCACACAGCTGCAGTAGTGAGAGGAAATGAAGCTGTTTATGTGTTTGTTGCCACTGTGGCCATAATGCAGCTGCACGGAGCTCCGCTTCCCACAATGCACATCGCGGCAAATTTCCCAAAATGCCCGATTGACCTACCGGCTCCGTTTGTAAACAAATAGTTTGTTTATGGTGGAGTACACTTCAAAATTGTTCACCATAATGCAAGAGATTCAAGTGAGTAATCACAGAAAGACTTACGGATTCATGATACTTAGGATATGACTGGGGTTTTACAGATTTGATGAAAACCTGGTGACAAAAGTCATACACTCCTTTAACTCAGTCTGTCTCACTGACTGATACTGGTTTACTCACACAGATCACCTGGAATCTACAATGGTACGTCACTAACAGCCAGTGGCAGCTCCCATAGGTTACAACCCCGCCCATAATTCATCTAATATAAAGGTCTAGTGTGGTGCATTCATGGTGATTTTTTACTGAATTTGCACCTCCTAGCTTCTCCTCCTAGATTATAAGTAAAACATAAAGAACAGTTAATGTCATAAGCATGACCAGTACAGGTAAATGTTAACATGGTGTCAGATACAAACAATGATGTCACTAACGACCTGTTGACTAATCGTTGGAGGCCTATCGTACAGTTCTGAAGGTTTAAGAATAGGATGCTAACGCCTTTAGCCCACGTCTATGTCCCAGACACCCCTGGCCTTGCGTTCATTTGGCTCTTAGTGAATGACACAGTTGGACTGAAAACTGTCCATTCTAATGGGTGTATTTCTATGGCTGGTCCACGGGGCAGTTGGGTGGGGGCCAAGAGGGCAGATGGGTGGACGGTGGTGGGCCACCGGCGTCCCACCGAGGGGCCGGACGCTGTCCTGAACCGAACGGACAACCAGATGTCAACAACCAAAGCTTAGCGAACCGAACCGACAGGATGAATGGTTCCTGAACACACCACCATCGCTTCCTTCAGGGACAAAAAAAAAAAAAAAAAAAGAACCACAGCACTGGGTTTTAAATATCACTGGAACTCAGAGCGCATCCTCCCCTGGATGGAGAATTTCAGAGTCGATTTGGATCAAATATTGCTGACGGCTCGGCACATGACATTTTTGGTTTATTTGTCACATATTACTTTAAAAAATCTCATTTGTAAATATTATGTATGGTGGCAACAAAAAGATATGTAAATATTTGTTTTTAATTTCCTTGTTTTATGGCTGAATTGGTCATAAGTCATGATGGGTAATCACTTCATCAGCCTTTCTTTCCATTATGCTCTCTTGTAAACTAATGGCTGTTAAAGAAATAAGATGCTCTTCATTGAATCCTTTAGAGTGAAATGACTTTTCCATCTGAAAAAAATAGTTCCAATGTCCCTGTATGTCAGCATCATGTTCTATGTGGATCAATAACAGTTGAATTTGTGAGGTTGTCAGGTTCTGTCTCTATGTTCCAGTCCTGTGGTCTGGATGCACATCAATCTCCCGATAGAAGTGGGCGGAACTTTCACTGGAGGAGAACTCAACTAATCCAATCAAAGTCCATATATGACTTCTATCAGTGATCAGTAGGAACTATATTGATATCTGTATCCATTTACATGTTATAAACCATCAAAATATTTTTATTTTTATTTAACCTTTATTTAACCAGGCGAAAAGATCCCATTGAGATTAAGAACCTCTTTTTCAAGGAAGTCCTGGCCAAGAGGCAGCATGAAGTACAACACAGTTACAACCTACAAGAATTTACAGGACAAAAACTAATGCAAGTCATAGAGTTAGTCTCCAGCACTTTGAGTTTGGATTTAAAAGCATTCAAGGAGATCAATTCAGTCAGTTTCCAGTCCAGTATGGACCTTTAGAAGGAAAGGAACATTTGTAATATTGAATAAAATCATCAACCTTTTTAAAAAAATGTAATTTCTCAAAACTGTGAACAAACTTTGTAGACATCGTCCCAATGAAGGTGCATATAAAATTAGAAATGAATCTGACCAGTAGTTCATCTGTGTATAAACCAGACATGTTTAACAATGATCGAAGCCCAAGGGTTGACACTCAGTTTTATCAATACATAACCACTGGTCCTGAGGTCGATTCAGAGCCCATGTTCCCACAGAGGCTGAGGCCTTTACCCCTGGTGTTCCATCCTCCATTTTAATCCAAGACCTCCATTAGTGACCACAGAGCAGCACCATGCACATTCAATAACCAATACATTAGCAGCATCCACTGAAACACATGCTGACACTAACACGCTATGACATGTGCTCTGGGTCTGAACAGAATAACACAGGTCAGTGAAATACTGAAGCTAGGCATTAATGTGTAAACACACCCGAGCCCTATAACAATGTAGTAGTGATATGCATGTAGAAATGTGTGGATGGTGCAGTTCCCTCCAACCTGACTCACACTGTGACACCAGCCTGGCATTTCAGAGCTGACGGGTGACAGTAATAAATAACACTCACCCAGGAAAAGGAATGTGTGTGTGTTAGGTGTGATGACAGGCCATGCTGCGACGCTCCAGTATTAAATCAAGACAAGTAGAGTTATCTAAGATTCCTCCTGTCACATCACATCAACTGAAGACCGTCCCATCAACATACATACACAACGTTATCAACACTGTCCTCAGCTTTCAGTTGGAAGTGACCTGATTACAACACGGTTCCATCATGAATCCTTTTTATCGATGCCAGGACTGGTTTGGTTTAGGGTGGAGCTGGATCTCATTTTGGTGTAACAGGCCAGAGTTTACCCCCAGTATGGGCTATGCCCAGGGTAAAAGGCCAAAGTTTACCCCCAGTCCAAATTATACCTGGGGTAACAGGCCAAAGGTTACCCTGAGTATGGGCTATACCTGGGGTAACAGGCCATAGTTTACCCCCAGTATGGACTATACCCAGGGTAAAAGGCCAAAGTTCACCCCCAGACCAGACTATACCCGGGGGTTAAAGAGGACCTAGGCCAGAATATACCCCAGGGTATATGTTGTAGTGAGGACTTACTAGTCTTATAACTATAATCTGGCCTAGGCTGTTTGAACCCCAATTATAGTCCAGACTGGGGGTAAACTTTGGTCTGTTACACCGTTTCTTTCTATGAATAAACAGCTCAACTTCAGAGCAACACCAACAGCTATTCTCATGTAATCATGGCCATGGCAGTAATCTGTGAAAAAGATTAAACTAAACTACATTCTGTGACCCAATGACATGGTATTTAGGAAATTCTAACTCATCAGTCCGTTTTCCACCTCAGGAAGTTCAACTTTACTCTGGACGTTGAAAACCTCTGTGCATTTCCACGGACATTATCCAGTGAAAACTTTGCTTCGACCCCAAACTTTCCCTGATTAAACTTCCTAGCTGAGTGGGATTGGACTTTTTAGGCTATATTTACACGCACCTGGGTACTTTGGAAAATGGATATTTCCCCCTCTCCGTTTTCAAAAAACCTTGTGCACACAAGACCGTTTTCAGAAAAATCTTGGTTTACACAACCGCATATATCTACTCCGTCAAGAACATGCCAAGCCTGTAGATAGATACAAATGTGAAAACAGAGATTTGCCGAAATCTCCACTTTGGCCGGAGTTTTTAGAAACCATCGTTTTTGGTGGGAGTGGCCATCATTGTCATGTAAACGATAGTCACAAATGCAGAGAAAAATCTCTGTTTTGCCAGATACTGGCAACGTGTAACCGTAGCCTCAGATTCCTTTTTTCTAGAGTTGCTGTTGACGAATGTACCAACTGAAAACTGAAAACCAAAGAGGCCATAGACGGACGACAAATTGCACCAAGTATGAACCAGAACCAGTACCAGGTCCATATTGACATGAAATTAATTAAGAAGAAAAGGAGAAATTACACTTCATAACCTGTGTGAACATTACTATAATTTTTATATTGAATTGCAAAACTGATATATTCCTCTATAAATGTTTCCTGTACAAACTGTTTTCTCTTCTATTTCCACTTTTTTGTAAGATTAATTCTTCATGCTAAAAATAAATTTCAATTCATTTCAGGTCCAGGTTCAAAATGCTCAATAGCTGTGATATCTGGACTTGCATCCACATTTAAGAGGTAGAATATGAAATGCGGCTCATGCTGGAATCGCCTCTAAACCACAGTGTGTCACCTGGAACAGGTTGCTACCAAATGTTGTCAAGGGAATTTTTCCGTTTCAGGCTCTGGCTTTGGTCCCAGTCTAATTCCTGGTATCTGTTCCAGTATCTGTTGTGGTTTAAAAATGATTCCCTCGTAGACATTTGTGAGATGACAGATGGACTGCTCTTCCTCTCGCTGTCCTGTTCATGTTTGTTTAATGACTATTAGATGATGCATTTTCATAGGATTTTTGCATTTTTACAACATGGGCCATCCTTGACCCGCTGCTTACGGAATGACAATGTGAAACACTGGACTGACTGGTTGACAAAATGGAACGATGGACGGAAATGCCATTGATAAATTCCACACAGGCCGGGTAAAGGGCGGACCTGTGTGGCGGCGATGTGGTAGGTTATGTATGGAAGCTCAGCGGCTTCTCCATTCCTACGTACATGGTCTGCAGGAGGCTCTGTGGAACCGTGCAGCCAGCCTTGGGGGGGAAGTTCCAAAACAATCCAGGTCCCATCTAGCAGCAGGTATAAAAATACAAGAGACAAGGTCTACTGTATTGGTGTTGGTGCATTGCACGAGCAAAGATTTACAGAATAATCAGAGGAGACTTCATGCAATAAAGCTACACAAGAGCAGACAAAGTGTATCAGTAACTAAGATGGAAAAAAGTTATAGTATATGATAAGGCAGAGAAATGTAAATGTTAACAACAAACTGAAAAAAGAGGTTATTATTACGCCCATGTGAAAGACTGAATCTGGCAAAAACAGCCAGTGTGAGCTCTTTAAACTGCATCAACGAGGCTAGGAGTTGTCCCAGCAACAACACAGACGCTAATTTGCATAAATGAAACTGGAATCTTGTTTCCCACGAGCTACCTAGCGACTAAATTAGAGCCAAGATCCAACCAAAACATCTGAAAAAAAGGAGGCAGTGTATCAGCATGCACAACATGGTAATAACACGCTTTCTTCCAGAGCCAACCTCCATTGTTGAGCTGTAGAAAT
Source organism: Sphaeramia orbicularis (assembly GCF_902148855.1). Lineage (NCBI taxonomy): Eukaryota > Metazoa > Chordata > Actinopteri > Kurtiformes > Apogonidae > Sphaeramia > Sphaeramia orbicularis. Next base: position 7,692,410 of record NC_043962.1, on the reverse strand, counting down.
GCCAGTTGGAGTCAGAATGGGTGGATGGAGGTGGGGGTGGGGGTGAGGGTGGGGGGGCACCAAATAGCAAGAAGCATTGTTCCAAACATAATGAAGCAGAAGCTGAAGCTTGGCTTTGCAGGGCAGAAAGATCCAGAAACCTCATCGGTATTGATCAACGACAGTATGAATCATCACAGTCATATCGGATCAGTTTTCCACCTCAAGATCCTCTGTCCTCAAATGTGAAATCTGTTCCAACAAACTCATCACACTGTAGGCATTTATGTTTTTTTATTCTGAATGACTACATCTATAGACGTATGCAAACATTTGCGTTTCCAGGAGTTAAGTGACATTTGGTGGGAGGTGTTGCTAGGAGACTCACTGTCGGCTTCTGTAATGAACAACCGTCTGGAACATAGGACTGAAATATATATGAAGTGTCAACACAAATCTACATGGAGTTATCCATCAGTTACTAGCACACAGAGATGTGCAACCTTTTCCATTTTTCAGGAAGACCAGTTAAAAATTACTGTGAATGTTTCCATCACAGACTGTATATAAAGATGGACGTTGCAAAGTCAAAACCCTGAGGGCAGTGGAGTCATGGTGTCCACCGTTTGCTCTTTTTCTAGCGTCAAATACTTTATTAAAATGGACATAAGTCAGAGGCATCAAATCTATCTACAAACACTAAAGGCTCATTTATGCTCAATGTTAGATTTTTTTGGTGTGTTTTTAGAGAACTTACAGATGTGAACTCAAACTGAGCAGTACTACCACAAACCAATGGGAAGTTAATAATTTAATACCAATAAAAAATATTGATCATCGATCTGCCTCGAGGTGTTTAACGGCCTCAAAACACCACCTTCGACTGTACCTCCTCCTATATATCAACATTAGTAAAATCTCCTCTCTGCCATCACCATGTTCACCATTATCAACTGTCTTCTTCTCTCAAAACAACTCTACTCTTCTTTGTGGTGTTTGGTCAATATGCTAACCCTTGACGTGCCAAAGACACAATATTGTGACAAGCAATATAAGTGAATGAAACGGACAGATTTTTGGAATTTTGATATCAAAGTTGAATATTAAAAGAAAAAAACTCTGGTGCCTAAAGGGTTAAAACACTTATTCCAATATAGTTGATGCATGGAAGAATAAATGCAGTGACATTTACAGTGACTGAAATGCAACTGCTTTCATACGATGTAGAGAGTACATGAGCCTTAAGATTCACCACCAGTTCACCTTCACACAAATATCAAACAGGCAATCATAAATCAATGCATTCATGCCTGTAGACATGGTTAAGATGATCTATTGAAGTTCACACTGAGCATCAGAATAAGATAGAACGGTGATTTAACTGAGTGACTGTAGCGTGGTTTTTGGTAAAACTAGTGTTTTGAGAGTTCTCTACAGTTTACTGAGGCAGTTCTCTAAGTAAAAGTGCCTCAAAATGGTCAAACTGGTTCTAACTGGGACAACTCCAATAACCATTGGTTACAACTGAGTCTGCAGAAGTGCATCTCTGAACACACGTTGAACCTTACCTTAAAGCAGCAGCAGCAGTAGCATATAGGTTTTATTCCAGACACCAGGAACTACCAAGGTGTTCTCCTTTACCTTTGGAAACACTGGATGTGTCCATCTTTACATACAGTCTGTGGTTTCCACTTGACAAGTAGAGGTTAACAAGCTACAGTCATGAGCTTCAACAAGCTAGTTAGCTAGTCTAAAATTGCCTTTAACTAATGTCACTATAATCAGTCATAAAGAGCTCCACATATTGAGAGTAGTGTTTTCTCTGCATTACACAAAATAAGGGCTAAAGGTAGCGTTAGTTGTTCACCACAGCAACAGGTTGAATAGATGTAAGTTCCTCATATGCTACCAATAAATGGTGCTAGCTAACAGCATCAGCCCTTAGCTGGTTAACTGGGAAAAGTGTGTTTTCAGGGTGTTGCATCATAAAGACTTAGAATGGTTATCATTTGCACATTGTGAAAGTTTTTTCTTGTTTCCTAAACTTCAGTCAAAGGACTGTGTTCGTTTTTCTAAATAGTTTTGGTCGATAAACTGAACCCAGTCAAGACTGAAACTTGAAAATGATGAAGTAACTGCAGTCTAATAAATCCAAGCCTAAATATTGTGGTTTTACTCAGAAAACCTCCTGCTTTTGTTGTCCAATCCATTCATCTGCACTTGGCCTGACCCAACTCCTTCTGCTAAAAGCCCTGAAGACCAGCTTGTCTCATTAAGAGTCTACGTGGCTGAAGAAAATAAAAATGATAATATTTTATGTATTAACAGGTGTTGCAGGTGTCGGTGTTGGTCAGTACCCACAGTTCTGATGATCACTAATTAGAATTTGGACCAAATATCTGGGACTGTGATGAGACAAACCTGCTCAGGATTTAATCAGATTCTCTTCTATATTCATACTTTTAGGAGGTTGTGGTGAACAGATGGCTACTGCGATCCAAAACCTCCAAATCCTTCTTCGTCTTCCAGCAGAGATAAGATGCAAGCTAGCATTTCAGTGTGACTCCATGTAGCTCGTGCAGGAACAAAAGCAGGAGTGTATTGCTCTTTGTAAATCTATTTATAAATCGTGAGCTGAGAAACAGAGCCGCTCCCAAAGGGAAGAGGCAGATCTAAGACACAGCACCCGAGTGGAAAAGAATGATGTTTAATTTTGTTAAAAACAATGTAAAAAACATTTTTTTTTAAAAAAAAAGGACAAAATAAAAATGCTCCTTTTAACCCTCCAGTATCCGCCCATAGAAGTCCTTCTAATCCCCAAAAGCACATAATCTGCACAGTGCCGTAGTAATGTCAATTTTTTTTCATACATTTTTTTAAAAACTTTTTTTTACATTTTTTTTGTATTTCACCAACTTGAGCCATACACAAAAATACCACATACTCAATAACTGTCATATTTTTTACCCTTTAAATGCCATGTTTGTAATGTAAACAAACTACATTTTTTACTGTAAAAAACACATTTTTTCCTAATATACTACACAAAAAATTGATTCATTATTTTTTAAAAATTTTTTCATCCTGTCATATGTCAATTATTAGCACCAACATTGGTTAATATACATTATCATTTTTTGTTCCAAGTCTAATGCTAAATGGCTAAAATGTGTCAATGTGCATTTTGTACTCATTTGGTAGAAGGGTGTTAGTGTAGGAATGTAACACTGTTTACAATGTGATGATTTTAGTGGATGGGTCAGAATTTAAAAAATCAGGCAAAAATTAACAACTTTTGAATTCTGACCTAAAACAATTTGTGGAAAATAATATGACCTTTTATCACATTAAGTGGAAGGTGTGCATAATATGCTCACCTGGATACAGGAGGGTTAAATAAACAAGTCAGGGAGTGGAGTCCTGGATCCCACCATGAAATTATGTAACAGGTGCAAACAAAACTGGGGCATTGGCAGTGTCGCTATTTTAATGGTTTCTCAATGGGTGTAACAGAAAAGGTTTCTTAAAGGGTTAAATATCACTGGAGTCCAAAGGCAACCGATGCTCCACACAACGCAGACGCAATTTGTAGCCATGAATATTAGTGTTAATCTTTAGTGTTTCTCCTGCTAAACACATGCAAGTAAATTCAGCGGCAGTGCCAGCACAAGTCTGCGCTGATTTTAATCAACTTGTACGACTTCCACCGACCATAGATTCATAAACCTAACATTCCTTTCTCTGTGTTGAAATGTTTTCTTGAAGCAGCAACTTCAATGACCCATCATCATCCCAACTTTATGGGGCTAGGAGGACAGTGTTTTCCAGACACATGCTAAGCTTTTGTTGTGTTGACAGACACTTTGGCTTTGTTCTACAGTAAATGGCGCACTTTTACTTCCAACAGGGTCAGTAAATTCAACCTGTCGACATTCGCGCAATGCAGAGGCTGGCAACAAATATAGAGTCTAAAGCCCCGGCAACAGTATTCACACAGACGGTGCCAAAAAATGCTGTTCTCATTTTAACATCCTCCTCCTCCTCCTCTGAACGGGGGTGGGAATATTACTCCAGAGAACAGTTAAACACTCAATCTGAGCATGAAGACCCTCTAGTCTGACCAAATGCCCACATATACAATGATAAGATCATGCTGCTGTCCTGACAGATGAAGGGTTTCTGTACCTGTGGTGGAGTTCAGAGCGTCTTCAATGGTCTCAGTCTGGTGTAGATCAGTGCGTTTAGTCTCCGTGGTGGTGGCGTTGAAGCTGCTGGAGGACTGAACGTCACCGAGCGTCGCTGCTTCTGTGGGTTCACAACACAAAAAGAGACTGAGAGAGAGAGAGTCCCATCCCCCTCCCCCTCCTCCTCCTCGTTCTCCTCCTCCTCCCTCTCCTGGTGATAAACACAGAACACGTGGCTTTCACAGTGATGCAGCAGAGCGCAGACACAAAACAAGTGACGGACAAAGAAGAAGACGAAGAGCATGACGACGTATACGACTGATCACATGAAGGAAAGTCTGGACCAGATTGAAGTGGATTGGTGACGCTGGTTTTAAAAACTTACATTTTACTCATCTGTTTCATAATACATTGACAAAAAGAAGAATGGCCCTGTGTTTATTTAATCAGTTTGGACAAGACATGCCTCTGTATCAACACAGAATGTTTATTTATTTTTTGGTCTGGTTGATTATGTCAGAGGAACTGACCTTTGAAGTGATGGGAAATGAAATATGCAAATATGCTTCCCTAATGCATGCTAAGACTTAGCATAATGTTAGCCTCATAGCATAATTAGCCTAAGTCATTGTGAAATCAGCATAACTTTATTCTCCTAACACTTTTGCTTCACTTTGCATAGATATCACAATTTTGGCCAAAAATATGAATTAGGCATTTATGCTATGAGGCTAACAATACAACATCCACCAACTCTGTGTTTTTCTGATGAGTTCGCCCAATTAAAGCCTTGAACTTTGAAAACCAACACCCTGCTTCGTCTCCATGGGACTTTATTTGAGAAAAAAAAAAAGTCAGTGTTGGGGAAAAAAAAAAAAAAAAAAACAGTTGCAATGTCCCTGCATGTCAGTGTCATGTTCAATCTGAATCAATCCCCAATTAAATGTGTGAGGTTGTTAGGTTCTGTTCTATGTTAGAGTCCTGTGGTCTGTATACCTCCCAATAGAAGTGGGTGGTACTTTCACTGGAGGAGAACTCAACTAATTCAATCTAAGTCCATACTTCTATCAGTGATCAATAGGAACTATACGGATATCTGTAACCATTTACATGTTTTAACCTTGAAAATATGGACCATTAGAAGGAAAGGAACGTTTTGAATATTTAAAAAAAATTGACAAAAAATTCAAAAATCTGAATATCTCAAAACTCTAACTTAAACATACAGTATCTGTATATTTAGGTGTGTAGCAAAACTCATTGTAACTGTAAAACAAATATTAATGTAGTGTCTATGTCTGCAATACTGTGGGACTACCTTTCTCATTAGTCTATTACCTCATAGCCAATCAGCGCCTTTGTTCTATCCTGTGTAGAGTGGTAACCTGTCACCCTGATGCCACAGTACTGTGAACAGAACCATAACACATGCCATGAGTGTATCCGGCTACAGGAAAAGGATAGGGGACGAGTTGACTACATCCAAACAAAAATGTTCATGGAATTTTTCTTTTGCAGTTTCTAAAAGTTTTGCGTCCATACACGTATCATTTCAAGAAATATCTGTGTGTCCAGGTTAAAATAATAATAATAATGGATTGGATTTATATAGCACTTTTCTAGACACCCAAAGCGCTTTACAGTATTGATTATTCATTCACTCTCACATTCACACTCGGTGGTAAACTACATTTGTAGCCACAGTTGCCCTGGGGCAGACTGACAGAAGCGTGGTTGCCAATTTGCGCCTACGGCCCCTCCAACCACCACCAAACGTTCATACACCAGTGTGGGTGGCACTAGAGGCAGGGAGGGTGAAGTGTCTTGCCCAAGGACACAACGAACTGACTAGGACAGAGCGGGATTCGAACCATCAACCCTTCGGTTATTGGATGACCCGCTCTATCACCTGAGCCACAGCCGCCCCAACTGTGAAAATGGGAAAACTGGGTTAAAACAGTGTAATACCTATGCTACACATATATGTGGCACTGTACACAAACACAGACAGAAACGCAGGATACACTAAAATCACAGAAGAACACAGTGAGCATATGCATGAGGTTACGTCCAAGGTTTTCTTCTTCTGGTCACGTGGTACTATGGCATCACTGTTTCCAAAAAACTGGTGTTTTGCCTATCCATATGACAATGCTAGGGCGGCATTGTGAGATTTTTCCGCTCTAGGACCCTTTCTCCAAAAATGCTGTTTCAGTGCACCGACAACGCTGGTGTCATGTGGCCGAAACGATATTAAACTTTTGTGGACTAAAATAGTTTTGTTTTGTGTACGAGGCGTATACTCCATATCTCACCAGAGTACTGTGGCAACAAGAGGACAGTGAGTTCATGGAACAGTGTCCATTGGCTCTAGGGAAATAAAATGTCGTTACTGCTTATTGTCACAGTACAAATGCTAACATTTGATTGGCTCTGTGGAAATAGACAAACCAATATTTCGTGCCACAGTACTGTGACGGTAGCCATTGCCAAATATTAAAGCGTTACCTATAATGACAGGTTCAACTGTCGATGTGTAGAATCCACTACAGGGTGTATCAAAAAAACATATATACATTTTGAAAAATTACCCCCAGTTCCACATTTGATAACTTTTGGAATTTTCTTTTATGAACGTCGGTAGGTAGGAGATTGGTGGATATTTGTCCAAATTTATAGACCCAGGTTTTCATGCATGAGTGAGCAGGGGCAAATTGCGCGATCCAAGTTAAAACTGGTTTTGCGCAAAGTAGCGGTGGGATTTAAATCCAATCAAAGGTCATGGGAGGGGACAATGGGCAGCCATCTTGTTTTCCACTAAATTCCCAGGTTACAGCATTAACACTTTGGACACCATGTCAATTTCATTTCTTTACCCATGGCAGCTGTTTCCTGCCTTTCAAAGTTAATTCAACTCGTTTAGGCCTGAAAATGACACTGAGGACAGACCAAGTTAGGGTTACCATTAACACTGTTTAATGAATTTCTGCATATTATGATAAAGAAATAAGATATTACAACAATCCAACTGGATATGCTTAATGTCACAAATACCACTAATTTATTAGCCATCCATGCAGATGTGGAGTCTCGGTTACATGTTGAACCTTTAATTCTTAGTTTACAGCCAAAATCTGGCTTTAAACCATGAACTCCATCCTCGTGGGTTTGACTGTGGTGCTAAATCCACCTGCCTGGGTTTCTAATCCACCATGTTTCCCTTCTCTCTCCCTGTTTTTTCCGTCGTGGACAGTATGACCTACTTAACACAGACTGACTGACTCGACGGCAGCATCAGCCTGATGGAGAGGCGGCCAAAACACTCTCTGCTTTCTAACTCGTCTTGATCAAACTGCACTTAATCGCTCCGGCTTAATCAAATGAAAACGTATTAAACTTGAACAGACGCATGAGTCAGACCTTCAATAGACCAACATACGCCACAAAACACCACCAATAATTCACACACAACTGTTTAAGGAATTACATGAGTATTTAAAATTATAGAGTGTACAAATGAATGTCTTTACACAAGCTGATGATTATATATTCACTGGTACTATTGGTTTATTTGTTATTTTACAGTGGGTTTTTGCCGTTTTTTGTCTGAATTTTACCTTTAACGATCTACAACTATTTCTGCAGCAATTTCCAAACCAGTTTTTCTCTTTTTTTAACCTTTTCTTAGCCATTTATCACCATCTGCTATAATATTATTGTCTGTGTTTTCCATATGTCAGTGTAATTTCCTGTATTTAATTCACTGATCATGTAGATGTTTTTGTCATTTTCTACAGTAAATGTTGCTGATTTTGTTTTAAATGATGTAGGTGCATTCAAAGGAGACCTGATGAGTTGGGTTCATTGGGTTCTAGCTTTAATAATAACTTTTATTTTCTACATCAGATGCATGTCTGTTAGACTGTGTTTTTGTGTAGTATTGACATTAAAGGTGGATAAAACAGGTAGAACTGGAGGTGAAATATACAGACACTGGAAATGATAGGAGTCAGAAAAACAAAGACCAAACTAAAACTAGCATCTATCTATCTATCTATCTATCTATCTATCTATCTATCTATCTATCTATCTATCTATCTATCTATCTATCTATCTATCTATCTATCTATCTATCTATGTGAACAGAACCTAAAATAGAAAATAAGTTTTGCTTTTTTTCCCATCCATCCATCCATCCATCCATCATCATCATGCATTCATTCATCCATCCATCATTCATTATCATCCATCCATCCATTTTTATCCATCCTTCCACCATCATCCATCATCATGTATTCATCCTTTCATTGTCATCCATCATCCATCACCATCCATCCATCATCATCCACCCATCCATCCATTAACCAGCCATCATCACTCCATCCATCCACCCATTATCATCCATCCATCCATCCATGTGAACAGAACCTAAAATAGAAAATAACTTTTGCTTAAGTTTTCTCTTTGGTGCCAAAAACATTTTAAATAAGACACTGTTTTATAATAATGGAATAAAATGGTTTTACACATTGAATCAAATATCATTTACAAAATATGCTTTTGTAACTCATATTTGATTCCTCAGTAAAATGTAATTCTTTGTATTTGGGTTAATAGGTTTTTAAGGGGGGGTTCATCAAAGAGGTGAGAATCCCATGAGCAGTGGGATGGTAACAGGTTAAACCAGTGTGGAACAAAAGTGCACTTGTTGGTTTGCTGTTGTCTGGTTCTCAGGACTCGGAGGCCTGTGGTATGTGCTGGAACAGAGTAATTTCATTAGAACTGTCGCAAATGACGAGTGGGCCACCATGCAGAGATGTCAGAGACAAGCTCTATTCTGTATCCAGACAACCACAGGCTCAATCACTGCAATCTCCAACAGTGTCCATCAGCAGTCATGTATCTGCAGAACCCGCCTGCAGCTAAAGAACCAGGACAAACCACTGTACGGCAATTCACTGTAGACTCTTCAGAGTTGACTGAGGGCATCTACTGTAGAGGAAGGTGAATACATGGAGAAAAAAATAAAAAAATCACATTCAAGTCTTAGCTTTGGGAGAATTCATGAAGGACGAGACGAGCTTTGTCCATGAACCCATGGAGTTGGCAGTCTGTCTTCCACAGTCATTTAATATTTAGTGACATGTGTCAAAGACATTTAGATCAGACTGTGGGGATCGTCATGTGCACTAATAATTTAGACATAGTTTTTCTCTCACAGGCTGCTTCAGCTGCAACACATAAGACCAGCTTTTCAACTGCAGGTGGAGGCATCGGCAGTGATTGAACATGACAGTTATGTAACGTTATTAACACATATCCAAACAGACCAATGTGTGATCGGTTAACCCTGTAACCCCTGACGTGTCTGTGGTGAGCATTCTGAATGATTCATTTTAAATATTCATAGAAATTCAACCGTTTGCTCAATAAGAAAATTTTCAAAATGTGCTGATAGAATAGACCTTGTTCTTTCCAGACCAACTCACTATAAAAACAGACAGTTTGGGCTTTTGTTTTTTTACACGGTTATCTTTGTGGCTTTTTTTTAAAATTTTTTTTTACTGTTGTTTACAGTGTTGTGGTGATTTTACTTAGGCCAGGTTCTGTGTGTGTGTGTGTGTAAACAAACATCCTGCCCCCTCAAATTAAAGTTTCTGAAGGTAGAGAAAAGGAAAATTAGCCACACAACATTGGGAGGCTTAGAGGAATTAGTAAAGTGTCTGGAAGTTTCACTTTCACTTTAAGGTCTGCACGTACTCATTATGAGGAATGTATGGTAGTGATGCACAAGTCGAGTTTTTCTCAACATGCGGGACTTTTGTGGAATTATTTGACCCAACAGAACCCATCCCACAAATAAACTGACATTCTTTTGACCCACCCCAACCCGACCCGCGAGTAACCTGCATCCGTGCATCACTAACGTACTAGTGATGTCCCGATCTGGATTCTTTTTGCTTCCAATCCGATCCGATTTTTTTTAGGATTAGTTTTGCCGATACCGATCTGATACCGATCCAATACCGACTTTTTACAATAAAATTTTGATTTAAATTTGGAGTCATTATTTATAGGTTATACTATTATTTTACTTGAGATCACAATTGGGCTGAATGTGAAACCTGAACTAAAACAACTATGACACCTTTGACTCTTAATAACTTTAGCATAATTTTTGGACTTTCCAAATTCCTGCCGTGGGCCAAATTAGAGCCTTTGGCAGGCCGGTTTTGGCCCGTCGGCCGCATGTTTGCCACTGCTGTCGCATGTCTATGGACAGGTCTGTCCAGGTATTATATGGGGGTGCATTCCATGCCGTACGTCAGTGATGTGTGGATCAGTGGGTTACTCGCGGGTCGGGGTGGGTCAAAAGAATGTCAGTTTATTTGGGGGTGGGTTGAGTCAGGTCAAATAATTCCGCAAAAGCCCAGCGGGTCTGACTCGCGGATCACTACCAGACCTTGAAGTACAAGTGAAACCTATAGGCATTTTACTAATTCCTTTAAGCCTCCCACTTAATTTGAGGGAGCAGGACATGTGTTTACCCCCTCCCCAGAACTGGGTCCAGATTGGCCCGATCTCGTGACTAAATCTGATCCAATCTTCTAAAAAAAAATGCCAGATAGGCACCCGATACCGATCTGTAGATCAGATTGGGACATCCCTATAATGTACAGCACAGAACGCACCTCTATGCTATACCTGGACAGACCTATCCATAGATGTGCTACAGCAGTGGCAAACATACGGCCGATGGGCCAAAACCGGCCCGCCAAAGGTTCTAATTTGTCCCACAGTATGAATTTGGAAAGTGCAAAAATTAGACTAAAGTTAAAGGTGTCATAGTTGTTTTAGTTCAGGTTCCACATTCAGCCCAATTGTGATCTCAAATACAATAATAGCATAACCTATAAATAATGACTCCAAATTTAAATCAAAATTTTATTGTAAAAAGTTGGTATCGGTATCGGCAAAACTAATCCTAAAAAAATCAGATCTGAAGCAAAAAAATCCAGATCGGGACATCACTAGTTTCAACTGTCTAAACTTTCCTGAAATAACTCAGTCCCATGTGTGGTGTCCCCCAGTGGAATCTGATTTGTATCGGTGTGTAAATCAGATCCTGCTCATACACATACCCATTCACATGTCATTTAAAGGAACCACAGCAGACAAACAGACACAGGATTAAACACTTATTCTGGTGTATGTGACCCTGACCAGCCCTTTGATCCAGCTGTGCAGTAATACCACAGGAGTCCATGCCAATGGACGGATGGACGGACAGACGGACCCCTGGGAGTCTGAGCTACTTTCATTATTCTGACTCATCACTGTGTTATGTTAAAAATTGGCCTCTGCAGGTTTCAGTGACAGTGTGTGTATTAGATAATGATACAGTAGATCAGGAATGCAGCCCACGGGCCAAGACCGGCCCACCAAAGAGTCCCACCCCTCCCATGGGATGAATTTACAAAAATTACACTAAAGATATTAACAATCAAGGATGTCGAACTGGTTTTAGTTTAGGTTCCACTCTCAGACCAACATGATCTAAAATGGATCAGAACCAGGAAAATAGTAACAGAACAACCTATAAATTGTTCTCTTAGTGCAAAAAAAACTAACACAAAATTTTGAAAATACTTATATTAACAAGCTATCCTTTCACAATAAAATGTGAATAACATGAACCAATATGAAGTTGAAATGTCGAAAGAAAAATAAGTGTAATTTTACCAATATTCTGCCTGTTACACATTTTGTACCTTTGCAGATCTGATATGTTTTCTAACGAAATTTCCCATTTTTCATCATTTTTATTTGGTTAGTTTGGGAATGTAAATATTTTTTCAGAATTTAATGTCTTTTTTTTTGCACAAAACAAACAGAAAAATTTGGAGTTGTCATCATTTATAGGTTATTATGATCATTTATTTTAAAAAAAGAAAAAAAATTGTAGACCTGTGAGATTTTATTGTTAAATACATCACAAAAAACTAAACCAAATCAACAAAAATTAACAAAATAATGAACAAAATGTAGAGAAAATTAAAACAGTAGTGAAAATGGGAAAACAATCATTAAAATAAGCAAAAATAAAGAAAATGATGAAGAAAATAAACAAAAAATAAAGAGAATAATTAACAAAAAACAATAAACTTAAAAATAATTAAAAACTTGGAATACAATAAATGTAGTAACACTTTATCATGTACATTTAAAACAGCACTTTGGTCGTTTCTTGTCTAAAAATGACGAAAATAAATGTCGTGACACTGTATAAACTCAACAACACGATGCCTCGTTGAATTCATCCTGTAATTAAAGCTGAAGCTGAAGGTAACAGATGAGTTTGTGGGACTTTCATTCAGCCCCGCTGTGAATGTTTACTGTGCAGATCCGTCACCAAACCCTGCTCTGGTTCAGTGCTGGTTTCATGGTTCCATATCCACACACACATACCTCAGCCATGCCACATAAAGGCCTATTTTTTGCTGCCACCTGCTCCAGATAATGAACCAGACCTACAGGCACTTGGACTCAACATGGATCTGGATCATTGGATGAGCTGGTGCACTGCTGCCAACACGCAGTGGGGGGGCGAGGGGGGGGGGGGGGGGCTCAGATAGTTAATCCTCACACCTGATCAGTGAGATGTGTCCTTCGTAACACATGTTTACTTCCCTTCTTCATTTCATTTTCTGTCTGTTTCCATCTCTAACACACCAAGAGATGATCAGGATCGAAAGTGGACCTGAAACCCTGGACAGTATTAACCTCCCAGGATCCAGGTGATCATATTATACACACTTTACACTTCATGTTATTAAATTTCATATTATTTCTCATAATTTCTTTTAGGTCAGAATTTAAAAGTTGTTCATTATTTCATGATTTTTTAAATTCTGACCCATCCACTAAAATCATCACATTATAAACAGTGTTCAATTACTACTACTGCAACGACGACTACTACTACCACCAATAATAATAACATATTTTATTTATAGAAACCTCAGACACTGTACAGTAAACAGGACAGTATAAAACAAGCAATAAAACAGAGTAAAAAGCACTAACACCCTTAGCATTTAACATTTGACCTAGCACAAAAAATAATCCACTCAACAAAAATATAAACGCACCACTTTTGTTTTTGCTCCCATTTTTCATGAGCTGAACTCAAAGATCTAAAACTTTTTCTGTGTACACACAAGGTTTATTTCTCTCAAATATTGTTCACAAATCTGTCTAAATTTGTGTTAGTGAACACTTCTTCTTTGCTGAGATAATCCATCCACCTCACAGGTGTGGCATATCAAGATGCTGATTAGACAGCATGATTTTTGCACAGGTGTGCCTTAGGCTGGCCACAATAAAAGGCCACTCCAAAATGTGCAGTTTTATCACACAGCACAATACCACAGATGTCAGAAGTTTTGAGGGAATATGCAATGGTCATGCTGACTTCAGGAATCTCCACCAGAGCTTTTGCCTGTGAATTGAATGTTCATTTCTCTACCATAAGCCATCTCCAAAGCTGTTTCAGAGAATTCATGAAGAAGACTGCGTGAGGAAAATGGTGGTCACACCAAATACTGACTGGTTTTCTGACCCCCCCTGTACCACCCAATACAGTAAAACTGCACATTTTAGAGTGGCCTTTTATTGTGGCCATCCTAAGTCACACCTGTGCAATAATCCTGCTGTCTAATCAGCATCTTGATATGCCACACCTGTGAGGTGGATGGATTATCTCAGCAAAGGACAAAGGAGAAGTGTTCACTAACACAGATTTAGACAAATTTATGAACAATATTTGAGAGAAATAGGCCTTTTGTGTACATAGAAAAAGTTTTAGATCTTTGAGTTCAGCTCATGAAAAATGGGAGCAAAAACAAAAGTGGTGCGTTTATATATTTGTTGAGTGTAATATATATTTACCAATGTTGCTGTTAATGATTGACATTTACCAGGATTAACAAAAAAAAAAAAAAATCAAATTTTTATGTAGTATATTGGAAAAAAATGTTGTGTGTTTTTTGCATAAAATAATAAGGTTTGTTTACATTACAAACATGACATTTAAGGGTAAAAAAATATGACAGTTATTGAGTATTTGGTATTTTTGTTTATGGCTCAAGTTGATGAAATATAAAATATGTAAAAAGTTTTTTAAAAAAAATAAAAATTAATGAAAAAAAATTTACGGTACATTACTACGGCACTGTGTAGATTATGTGTTTTTAGTGATTAGAAGGACCTATATAGGCAGAAACACCCATAGCATTTAACATTTGACCTAGCACAAAAAATAATAATGTATATTCACCAATGTTAGTGTTAATCATTGACATATGAAAGGATGAAAAAGTTTAAAAAATAACAAATCACATTTTTATGTGGTGTAGTCATCGTGTCTATGTGTGCTGATGTCATCATATCAACTGCCTCTATATACTGTATGCCAGGATTACAAAAAAAAAAAAAAAATCAAAGTTTTATGTAGTGTATTGGAAAAAAAACGTGTGTGTTTTTGCATTAAAAAATATGGTTTGTTTACATTACAAACAAGGCATTTAAAGGGTAAAAAATGACAGTTATTGAGTATTTGGTATTTTTGTTCATGGGTCAAGTTGATGAAAAACAAAAAAATGTAAAAAAGTTAAAATATGTCTGAAAAAACATTGACATTATTACGGCACTGTGTAGATTATGTGCTTTTGGTGATTAGAAGGACCTCTATGGGCAGAAACACCCATAGCATTTAATATTTGACCTAGCACAAAAAATAATAATGTATATTCACCAGTGTTGGGGTTCATCATTGACATATGAAAGGATGAAAAAAAAACAAAAAAAAAAAACAAGTGGTTCCAGGCACAACAAACCCCACCCCTTGCACGTATTGTATCTTATTTTGGCCTCGATCCAGCTGACGTCATCATGTCTGCATGTGCTGATGTCATATCAACTGCCTCTATATATGTGCCAAGTTTGAAGTAAATTGGAACAAAATTGTTTTTATAGACATTTGAAATTTCGCCCATTATAAGTAAATAGAAGAAAAAAAGTTTTTTAAAAATTCATAAAAAATGTAAACTTTGACCTACGCTTCCCATAATTTAGTGGCATCTATTCTGGGTCACTGGCAATCTATAAACCAAATTTAGTATGAATTCAACCAATACTGTTACTGCTAAAGAGTTAAACAAACAAACAAACACTGTTGTTAATGATAATGATTTTTTTTCCCTTCTTTTTTTTATCGTTTATTGTTGTTACCAACTCCTTTGTCTTTTCTTTCCTTCATCTCTCTCTCTCTCACACACACTAATGTATAATGATGAATATGTAATTAGTATCTGTTTTTGTTTTGTCTTATTGTTGTCATGTCTTTCGCATGTTTTGTTATGTACTGCTCACTTAATAAACAAAAAACAAACAAACAAGTACCCCTTGCCTCCCCTTCCCTTTGGGGGGCAGGGTAATAACTAATCCAATTTTTATGTAGAATATTGGGAAAAAAAAACTATTTTTTGTGGGGGTTTTTGCATTAAAAAAGGGATTGTTTTACCTCAGCCCTGTTGGAGGTTGTGCGGTGAGTAGGATGTGGGTCATGCGCATGTTTTTTGGCGGTGCACAAAACTGTCCCAATATTGGAATAATATCAGCGAAGAACTTGGGAAAATATTGGGATGCGAACTATCAAGGACATGTTCTGTGTTATATTTGGGTCATTTAACAGGAAAAGACATACCAAGTGGAGATGGATATTTGATTAAAATCCTCTTGGCATCGTCTAAAAAAGCCATCACACGAAAGTGGTGCAAAGAGGACCCCCCTACCCTAAATAATTGGAGAGACATTGTGGAAGAAATTCACAATATGGAGAGACTTACAAATATCATAAGACTACAGCAAGCAACTTGTGAAGATCGATGGAAAAAATGGACAATATACAGGACGACTACTGACATTATGTTCTAAATGTTTGTGTTGTAAAATTTCAAAAATGGAACGATAAAATATAAGTTAAAAAAGGGGTTTGTTTACATTAGAAACATGGCATTTAAAGGGTTAAAAAATATGACAGCTTTTGAGTATTTAATATTTTTCTTCATGGCTCAAGTTGATGAAATACAAAAAAATGCAAAGTTAAAAACAAATCGTATTAAACACATCTTGACATTACTTTGACACTGTGCAGATTATGCGCTTTAGGTGATTATAAGGGTCTCCGTGGGTGAGATAACGGAGGGTTAAAGCTAGTGTTGACTTTAGTTTAGCTCCAGTTTGCATCAACATGACGGTTTAATGTTTACTGTGGGATGATTTAAATGTCTGGGGGTAAAACAGGGGCGGCTCAGTTGTTGTTTCCAGTGAATAAGTGTTGATAATAGACTCTGTCATTTAGCACAATTTATTCCACCATTTGTTCACAGTAGCTTTTGTAAATGCAGATGAAAAATGAAAACATTTGGACATGACTCCAACACTGTGCAGACGATGTGCTTTAAATGATTCAAGGGACTGTGTGGGCGGACACCAGAGGGTTCAGTTCAATCCCAGACCTGAACAGGAGAGTGGGGAGGACACCCAGATAATTTGAAGCCATGAAGAACAAATGTCAGGACAATCCTATATGAGGATCAATAGAACCAGCCCAGAGGCCACGTCGATACTTTCATCAGCGGTGACCTATCTGATAACAGCCTGTCTGTCATGTGACCCACATTAACACAACAGGACCAGGATGCCACCACGTCCACAACTCCAGTTAACCCTCTGATATCACAGAACCACGAAAGAACGGAATCTGCATCTGTCCAAATGGGTAGCACACAACTTGTTTTCGTTTTTTTACTTTTTTTGTATTTCATCAATTTTGCTTTTTTTTGTATTTCATCAACTTGAATCATAAACAAAAATGCCCAATATTCAATAACTGTCATATTTTTAACCCTTTAAATGCCATGTTTGTAACATAAACAAGCCATATTTTTTATGCAAAAAATTATATTTTTTCCCCCCAATATTCTACATATAAAGTATATTAGTTTTTTTTTCATCCTGGCATATGTCAATGATAAACATCAACATTGTATAATGTTTATTTTAGTCTTTGACACGTTTGTATTTATATGAACTTAAAGTGGCTGGATCACCGTATTTGTATTAACTTAAGAGATTTGATTGTTGAATTTATATGATTTATTGTACATTTGTTTGATTGTATGAGATGTCGTGCATTGCCTGTTACGTGACACTGTAATCAAGTGCTGTATATAAACAGCTGTGTGACATTATCTGCCCGAAACGTCACTTGTGGTGAATACATTTTTGGGAGCTTACAGGTTGTGCAGACCTTATTTCATTTTTTCTTCTACTTTTTTGGGATCCTGCACACTTTTTTTTTTTTTTTTTTACTGAAGATCACCCCTCTTCAGTGTTTGACATGTAAGCACAAATGTTTAGTACTATATTGTAGTGTATTGAACTGTACTGCACTTATTCCACTGTATCGCACGGATCACTGTTATTTATTTATTAAGTGGGGACTGCAGATGAACATTAGCACTGATGCTAACTCCGGCATATATTACATGTTTATACTGAAATGGAATGTATAAATTGTTCATTAATGTGCACTGTCCCGCCTAAATACAGATCCATACATACATGATGGAGCCACCTGGGGCCCAATGACAACAGGATCTGAGGTGAATCATCTGTGCCCTGTCCTGACCTGTGACCCTGGACCTCCTCCCTCACCTTCACCTGACCAGATGGACCCCCTCATGTGCCCACACCTGACTGCATCTTTACAGACTAGGAGTGTGTATTGGTAAGAATGTGGCGATACGATACAAATCGCAATACTAGGATCACGATATATCACAATATATCATGACACTGTTAAAAAAGGCCATTTTTTTTACTGTTTTTTTTTCTTTTTTTAAATATTATCTCCTGGAAGAATTGAATTACACCAGAAATATGCACAATTACTAAACACATTTTTATTTGATCAGAACAGGATCTAATGCTATATCACAAAATATTCCTCTGTTAAAACTTAAATTATGTTTTACAGACATTACAGTTTAAGATCCTGCTCAAATGTTCCTATTCTATTAGTTTGGAACTATTGTCACAACTTTATAAAATAAACGAAAAACAAAAAACTAAAATGAACCTCTGCAATATCTGCATTTGAATAAATACCTAAAAATATTGATACAGTACTTTTTAATATCGATACAGTATTGTGAAATCAAATATCACGATATATTGCAGAACCAACATTTTCTAACATCCCTATTACAGACTGGAAATACATCTGCAAATGGACGTCCATCAGTCCTGGTTTCATCCACAGTCTGTCTGTCTGTCCATGGGAGTGGATTTGTCCTTCACTGTGGTTCTCCCTGAGGTTTCTCTTTTCCCACTGGTTTTTTGGAGTTTTTCTTTGCTGAGAAGGAGGATCTAAGGACGGGGGATGCCCGAAACATTAATCCATTTCCTTTGTTTACTGTTTATTTGACTGTTTGTTTTCATATCGAACTAATTCTGTGAAGCCGTGTGAGGCAAATTTGTTTTGATATAGGGCTGTACAAATAAAATAAAACAGAATTTAACATTGGTTAATATATATTATTATTTTTTGTTCTAGGTCAAATATTAAATGTTAAAATGTGTCAGTGTGCATTTTGCACTCACTTGGTAGAAGGGTGTTAGTGTAGGAATTTAAAATTGTTTACAATGTGGATGAATCAGAATTAAAAACAAACAAACAAACAATGAATTCTGACCTAAAACAAATTGTGAAAAATATGACCTTCACTAACATGAAGTGTGCATAATATGCTCACCTGGATACTGGAGGGTTAATATGTAACATTTGCACATGATTGTGTTCTGGGAATTGGTTGTTTGCTAGCATTAGCTGGTCCATTTCTATTCTTACATGTCTTCATACAGCCTGTGCACTGATGTCTACGTGGACGACTTGTGTGCATTATACGCTCACCTGGACACCGGAGAGTTAACCATGGGATGTGACGGTCACAGCCTTCAGTTTCTGCAGATTTCCACACATGGTTTTACTGCTGTTTTCAATCCAATATGTCATACGTTTGTTTCATGTATTCATTTAGTGAACGTTAGTCTTTGTATCAGTCATACGTCTGTCCAAACGGCACAGTCTTCAGTTTGTCCATATTTATGAACACATGCAGGTGAATACGTACAAAATACATGGACTAAGACGGAGCTGGGAAGTAAATAAGTACAAATAATGAACCAGACATGAAATGACATATCACTATCCTCATATCATAACTGCCTAAGTCACACACAAATGGACAAAAGTATGTGGACATGTTGAATTCAGGTGCTTCTTTTCTAACAGGGGTCTGGGATACAAAACAATACTAATGAAATAATTAATTTTTATATTGGGATAAATATCATATTGATGTTTCCATGTCAGATCCTCATGAGCAGGACATCTTACAGCTGTAGACATGATGTGTCGCAATACCTACGTCCATATAGTTTATAAACATCAATATTTCCTTAAAGTTTACTGGGAGATTTTTCTTCCTCAGTGAGATATGAAGAAAGTAGATGGCTAGTTGTGGAAGAAAATTATTATTATTTACAGTCAGAGCAGGAAAAATATTTTAGAAATTTAGAGGAAGAACATTTAAAATCATAGTCATGGATAACAAACCAAATCAGTATTGAGAGAAATTTTGTACAAACCGTCTCTGAGGTATTGTGGATACAAAGATAACAATTTAAACCAAACTAACCGATGCAATGATATTTATCCCATAATATAAAACTATACTCTGACATTAGTCATTATTGTTTTGTATCCCAGACCCCTGTTAGAAAAGAAACACCTGAATTCAACGTGTCCACATACTTTTGTCCATTTGTGTATGAGTAAATTATGATATGAGGATAATGATATAAAGCATTTTAGCTGATATGCAAAGAGAAGATAAAAGACAGTAACTGGAGACAGAATCCTGGGGAACAGACATCCTGATGAGACTGAAACCTGTTTACACATCATGTACTTTTACCACACACACCTGTACTACTGCACATGTGGACTTCAACTACTGGAACAAACACAATCTCTTGTCACTGATCCATCCCATGTCATGTATTTTATCTTTGTTAACAGTTTTGTGTCCGACATACGCTGTATTTCATGGTTTTGATCTGCCCATGTTACATAATCTGTGACGAACCCATGACTCAGGCAGTGAATCCTGTAAATCACACCGATGAACACGACTCATTTATCTGAATATCAATTAGAAATATGAGTCAGTTCACATCCAACGCAATCGATACTGGCTGTTGGATTGAAATACTTGAACTCATTTCAGTTTATATTAAGAGCTTAGGTTGAAAAAAACTAAAAAAAAAAAAAAAAAAATCGCTTGCATAGAAACCAATAAAGACCAAAACCGGCTGCCAAAGGGTCCAATCCCTCCCATGGGTTGAATTAGTGAAATGAAAAAAAAAAAAAAAAAAACACTGAAGATATTAACAATAAAGGATGTTAAAATAGTTTGAGTTCAGGTTCCAAATTCAGACCAATATGATCGAGAGTAAAATAATATAAACTATAAATAATGACAAATGCAAATGTTTCTGTTGTAGTTTGTAAATGTAAACATTTACATTTATCCCTTAACAAAAATGAGAAGTTGAAATGAATTCAGACAAATCACTGTAATTGTACCAATATTGTGCCTGTTATTATATGTATACTGCAATTGTAGATCCCCTGTGATCTGTAAGTTATAATGTACATGTGGAAATGATAAACTGAGGTAGAATATTAAAATTCCACCTACTTTTCTAAAGAAATTTCAGGTCGTTCATGTTATTCACATTTTTTTAAAGGATAGTTTATGGATGTAAACACTTTCATAATGTACTTTCACTCTTCTCACTCTCAAACATCATTAAAACTTTGTAGATATTATTATTTATAGGTTATTATGGTAGTTTTTTTACTGGTCTGACCTGTTTTAGATCATTTTGGACTGAATATGGATCCCCTGGTTTCAATAAACCAGCCCATCCATCGGTCACTGAGCTTTTCTACATGACTGTGTGTGAATGACTGAGCCTTCAAGGCTAATATTGGATTTTAAATATGGAGAAACTTTATTGATCTTATAAGTGATAACAGACATGGCTTTTTACATAGTTATAGATGTGTTTTTATGATAAAATAAATAAAGTCCTTTGTATTCCAGCTGAGACTGTGGTGGATGTGGAGGATCTATTGGTCTGTAGAAGTTGACAGTAACAGTAAAAGCGTCCACGCTCCAGAGGACATGGGTAGGTTTGGCTGCCGTCATGGCTGCACATCGGTGATCTTCCTTTTGCGGTAGTTGAGGACGAGGCTGGAGGCAGTGAGCGTTGATGCCTCGCCCTTCTCCCAGCTCTGGAAGCCGTTGAGGCCGCTCTGACCCGACCTGAACAGAGCCTTCTCCAAACCGTCCAAACGCTCCACCAGCGCAGATGTGTCCTCATTGTAGGCGTTCTGAGACGAGTCCATGATCCGCCTGAAACGCCCGATGAACGTCTAAACGGAGGACGACACCAAGGGTCGTTACTCAACCTCTGAAAAACCTCCTGATGGAACCGCCACGACGCACTCTGGCATTTAACCACAAAGACTGAACCGTGTGGACGTGAGAAGAAGAAAACTGTTTAGATCAGAGGTGTTAAACATACACCAAAGGGTCCAATCCCACCCATGGGATGAATTTATGAAATGCAAAAATTACACTGAAGATATTAACAATCATTAGTTTCAGACTCATCTTTGTTCAGGTTCCACATTCAGACCAATATGATCTAAAGTGGATCGGAACCAGTAAAATAATAACAGAATAACCTATAAATAATGACAAATACAAATGTTTCTCTTTGTTTTAGTGTAAAAGAATAAGTAAAATTCCACGATATTTACATTTGCAAACTATCCTTTAACAAAAATATGAATAACCTGAAATGTCTTAATATAAATCAGTGTAGTTGCACCAATATTCTGTCTGTTATTAAATGTTTTGTGTATTTGTAGATCCACTGTGATCTGTATGTTATAATGTTCATGTGGAAATGATAAACTGAGACAGAATATTATTTAAATTGCACTTATTTTTCTGAAGAAATTTCAAGTTGTTCAAGTTATTCACATTTTTAAGGAAACTTTGTAGATGTAAACACTTTCATAATGTAATTTTACTTTTTTCACTGTTATTATTTTTTTTATTGATAAAATCATTTGACGTCCCCACTGTAGATGATTGTCTTTTCTCACCCCTGCAGATGTTTTTTAATCTCTTTTCTGCTAAATTGCAGAAGTATATGTGAAAATTGCAAAAACCGTAGCTGTAAAACCTGGAATCAGTCTGCAGCAGTGTTTCTTGTCCGTAAATATGACACATTCGTAAAAGTCATATTTGCATCTTCATAACCAGTTCTAAGTCTGTCTGGTGTAAATGTTGGAGTGTATTTGCAGAGAATTGCACAGGTCCAGTGTGCACTGAATGTTTTACATGCTGCCAACGTTTCCAATCACACTGACCTACTTAGTGAAGGAGCTGCTGCGTTTGATATGAAATGCGATGTTGAACTTCAAATATGGGGAATTTTACTTTCCTTTCCTTAAGGCACAACTTCAGATATCCTAAAAATTTGATCACAAAAGTACTAGAACCCACATGGGGGTCCAGCAGTGGTTACTGGTCTGAACAAAGTTAAGTCATTAGGTTTTTATATTTGCAAAACAAAACAAAAAAAAAACAACCTTGGGAACTGTCTGCATCAGTCATGTGACTGTTAGAATCAGTGTGGACATGGTCTGGTCGGGTCACACTGACAGACCTTTAGTCAGTGGAAAGCGTCAATATATCAGATTTTATTATTACACACATCAGACTGAGAAAGTTATTCTGAAATTACTAACATTAGATTAGATTATTTCAGATTAGATTAGATAGAACTTTACTGATCAATTGGGCGGAGTCCTCAGGAAACTGATGTTCCAATATCAGTACAAACACTGAATATACACACAAGAAATACCACAAGAAAAAAAAACTAAATAATGAATATTAAAAACAGCAGCAAAAACTTGCAATTGCACATTGGAAAGTACTAGTAGAAACAAGTAAAGTAATAATAATAAAATAATAAAAATAAGTATCTTATTATGTTATAATATTATATTCCAGTATGCACAATATGTATATGTATGTAGTGTTTAATAATCACAGAATAAAACTTAGAATAAAGTGTAACTTTATTATAACTTATTATTGTGTAAGTTATAATAATATTTATTTATTACTTTAACTGTTGATTCCATCTGCCCAGTAACAGAGCTCTGTACTTTCTGGTGTGATTGCACCCCCTAGTGGTGAAGACCTGACATGACACTGGGGTGTGATTGAGTCTGTGTAGGTTCAGTTCATGTTGGTGTTTGTTACCTCCGCCAAGGAGGTTATGCTTTTGCCGGGGTTAGTTTGTCTGTCTGTCTGTCTGTCCGTGTGCAAGATAACTCAAAAAGTTATGGACGGATTTGGATGAAAATTTCAGGATATGTTGACACTGGCATAAGGAACAAATGATTAAATTTTGGTGGTGATTTGGGGGGGAGGGGGGCACTGATATGCCTTGGCAGAGGTCTGTGCTCTCCGAGTGCTTCTACTTAAAGATGTATTTATTAAACATCTGCAGACATAAATATAAAATAAACCAGGATGATGAATTCACTGTTAGTGTGTGTTTTGTGTTAGTGTGTGAGTTGACAGACTATGTGAACACTTGTTCCTCTGTGTTTACCTGGAGCAGGGCCTGGGCGATCTCTGGGTTCTCTGGGCTGTCGAAGTGCAGCATCTGGGAGCCCAGGCCATAGTAATATGGTCCCATCTTATGCAGATCCACCACATTGGGGTCGGCGGTGAACACAGTCCTCCAACCCTCTCTGTAGACCTTAGGAAGTTCCACCGACAGAACCCTCCTCTTCTTCTCATACAGACCCTTCGACAACCACAGGGGAAGTTCCATCTTCGTTCCCTAAGACAAAAAACACAAATTAATTTGTCGGTAGTGGCAAACATGTGGCCCGTGGGCCAAAACAGGCCCATCAAAGAGTCCAATCCAGCCCTTTAGGGCAAAAATTACACTGAAAACATAAAGTGTCGAACTGGTTTTAGTTCAGGTTCCACATTCAGACCAATGTGATTTAAAGTAAAATAATAGAATAACCTGTAAATAATGACCTAAAATTTTCTTCTTGATTTAATGTGAAAAAATAATATTGCATTATTCCTATAAATGATAACTCCAAACGTTTCTCTGTTTTAGTGCAAAAAAATTATTATAATTATATAAGTATTATTTTCCTGGTCTGATCCACTTTAGATCCTATTGGTCTGAATGTGGAATCTGAACTAAAATGAGTTTGACGTCTCTGCTTTACGTTGTAAATTCTGTTGTGTTGTGACCATCTAGTTTTTTTTACCCCCTGACACTAGGTTTTCATTGATGTTTTCAGAGGCTGCTATAAATCAGCACAAACAGAAACAGGGTTGATTTTGTGTCATTTTAGTATGGGTTCAGTTGTGTGCTGTAGATTTTATTTGGTTTCAGAAATGCTTAGAAGTGTTTTTATGTATATTTCGGTAAATAAATTGTTTTCTGATTCATCACCTACAGTAACCTCATTAATTTGAGGTATTTAATTAGGAACATATTCAGTTATGTGTTAATATGTTAAAGTTCATGTGCATGTTAAAAATGATCTCAAATGTTATTTTTGCTCATAACTTTTATGTTTTACCCTTATTTTAATCGTTTTTGTTCAGTTTTTTTCTTTCTATAGGGCTTTGCTGTTACATTAAGTTTAAAGAAAATGAGAAATTAAAGAATAAATTGATCCCCCCCCCCTTTTTTTGGCAAATGTGATGACAGGTGTTGTATTAAGAGGGTGATTTCACAAATGTGTTTGAAATTATACTGTAAATGCCCAAGTATTTTGTTAAAGAGGCAGAAAATACTAGATTGCTTTTCTTTCTGCTCCTTTTTATTTATAATGTGGTCAATTTGTTGACATGTAAAAGCAGATTTTCTTTTTCTGCCTTTCTTTTATATTAGGAATGAAATAAATAAACTAAATTACAGTTCAATGTACAATAGAGTAAAATAAATAGTACAAAAGTTTTACAAATACAAGTGACATGTGTTGGTTTAGTCGGTTTTCTGGGTTATTTTACCTCGAAATATAAAATGAATTAGCCAGGTTTAATTTGGCATTTACGTAAAACAAAACCTCAAAACTGTTGATGTGTAAAGAGTTAACTTTATACCATATTATTGTAGAATGTTGTAAATATGGAGGGTTTTGCTGTAAGTTCGTTTATGTTGTCTAACCTCCGGTATGTCCTGGGTGTCGCTCGACTTCTCCAGGAATCCAAGCCGAGGAAAAGCGCACTCAGTCCGGGTAGGAAGCCGCTCATGGGACAGTAAAATATCATCGAGGGAGAGGAAATTCTCCTCCATTCCGACTCCTGGTTGTACAGGAAGGTACGACTGCGTGTCCATGCTGCTTCTCTTCCACCTCAGACCGATCTACGCCCAGAAAACTGGACCAATGTCCTCGGATCTTAGACAAATCTGCTGTGTTTGATTCAGAATTCCTGCTTCCTGTTTGGTGTTTTGGCGCCAGGATGAGTCGACCAATCAGAGCGCTGCTGACCCCAGACCAGAGCAATCGATTCAAGGGTTATTGAAACTCTACAGTTTTTGCATCGTTTCTCTCAGGAACGTTGATCTAAGTTCCATTAATGATGTCTAGAGTCATTTAGTTGAACTGAAGTTACTTTAACATATACAAGAATCAGCTGCAATCACAAAAATAACCACTAGAGGACAGATTATTATTATTATTATTATTATTATTATTATTATTATTATTATTATTATTATTATTGTTATAATAATAATAATAATAATAATAATAATAATAATAATAATAATAATAATAATCTCTTCTTCTTTCTGTCTGCCCCATTAAAATAAGAATAATTCAGATGATTTATGATTGAATCATGTATTTTCATTTGTGTTTCTCAACAATAAGGTCTAGTGTTTGTTCCCTTGACATAAGTCGACCACATTAACTACCCTAAATGTCCTCAGACCGGGGTTGTCAAACTCATGTTAGTTCAGGTTCCACATTCAGACCAGTATGATCTAAAGTGGATCAGAACCAGGGAAATAATATTATAACCTATAAATAATGACAGCTAAAAAAATTTGTCTTTGTTTTAGTGTTAAAAAAAAAGGACATTTTTATATTTGCAAACTATCCAAACAAAAAAGATGTGAATAACCTGAAAAAAATGTCATTTCTTTAGAAACATAAGTGCAATTTTAACAATAATATGCCTCAACTTATTATTTCTACGATTTTTTTTAGACATTTCAGGTTGTTCATATTTGTTCAGGTTATTCACATTTTATTGTTAAAGGATAGTTTGCAAATGTAAATATTTTCCTAATTTAATGAAGCAAAGAGAAAAATTTGGAGTTGTCATTACTTATAGGCTTAATGTAATATTACTTTTTTCACATTAAACCAAGTAGAACATTTGGAGTCATTATTTATAAGTTATCATGATTTTTATTTTTGATCATGTTGGGTTGTATGTGGAACCTGAACTAAAATGATTTTACCATTGGTTGTTAATATCTTCAGTGTAATGCTTTCATCCGTAGGAGGGTTTGGACTCTGGGGGCCGGTTTTGGCCCACAGGCCTTATGTTTGACACCCCTGGTTTGGGCCGTAGGTAGTCAGTGAACAGAATGGAGTGGGGTGCTTGATGCTGTGGCGGATGTTGTGTTGTTTCACTTGTGTCTGGGCTGTGTGGGCAGCAGCTCCAGCCTGCCTGCAGCTCAACAGGATGATGGCAGATATTTAAACCAGACCGAAGCTCACGTCATTTCCCAGAGGAACCGTTCCCTCCTCTGGGCTCCAACACACACGGAACATTGTGTGTCACATAAATGGGTCAATGAGGTTAGGATTATTATATGGATGTTTATGGCCCACTGTTACTGTGGCGTCGATCCCAGTTCCTGGATGAACTCAGCACTAACAGACTCATAACACTTTGTATGAAGTGAAGCACATGAGGCATTAACCCTTTAACCCCTGACGTGTCTGTGGTGAGCATTCTGGACGTATGACTTAGTTTAAATGTTCATAAAAGTTCAACTGTTCGTTCAATAGTTCAGATTTCCAAACATACTGATAGAATAGATCTTGTTCTTTCCACAGACATCTGAGCATGCTCGGTTTACCCCCCACCACCTGTGGAATGGGGGGTGAAACACAGACCAGTGAGTGAGACCGACTCACTATAAACAGACGGTTTGGGCTTTTTGTTATATATATATATATATATATGTATATATATATATATATTTTTTTTTTTTTTTTACACCATTTTCCGTGTGTGTTTGTTTTGTTTTTACTGTTGTTTACAGTGTTGCGGTGATTTTACTTTTTTTTTTTTTTTTTTTTTTTTTACCTCTGCCAGGAGGTATTGTGATCACTTTGCTTTGTGTTTGTTTGTTTGTTTGTGTGTTGGTTTGTTTGTTTGTTAGCAACTTTACAGGAAAACTATTCCAACCATCTTTACCAAATTGTACCCACAGATAGGCCTAGGCCCTGGGACCAACCCATTCAATTTTGGGCCAAGTAGGCCAGAGTTCAAGGTCACAGCAAGGTCACAAAATCTACAATTTTCCTATCTCTCATCATTGAGCAATTTTGGAAAATTCATAAAAAATTCAAAACAACTCTGATTAGCCTCCAATTTGATCCACCTGTAGCCTATCACAATATCTTGTATCTGGCACAAAATCGTCCACATCCACAGTGGAATGTGGAGTCTGTGGACATTTCAATTTAACATTGAAAATCCCATTTATGACACATTTTTCATTTACATATGTTTCTATCTGGTTTATATATGTTTCTATCTGGTTACCTCCGCCGAGGAGGTTATGTTTTTGCCAGGGTTTGTTTGTTTGTTGGTTAGTTAGCAAGATAACTCAAAAAGTTATGGACGGATTTTCATGAAATGTTGATAGTGGCACAAGGAATAAATGATTAAATTTTGGTGGTGACCGGCGGGGGGGGGGCTGACATATCTGTCTTGGTGGAGGTCTGCGCTCTCCGAGTGCTTTTCTAGTTTTGATGTGTTTTCACAGAGTTTTGACCTTGTAACTGCTTTTTGGAGTTCAACCAGGTATTAAAAAAATTTAAATTAGAAAGAAAAAACCAAAAAGAAAAACAAACAAAATCAGTCAACAAAAGTTATCAGAATATTCACAAGTGTAAGAAATTAAACAAACAATAATCAATATATGAATGACAATTAGCAGAAAAAAAAATTAGTGAAAATGAACAAATTAATCAAGAAAGTGATCAAAAAATAGCAAAACTAAACAACAGAATTGAAAGAAATTAACAAATATGAACCAAAATTGACAAAATGAGTGAAAAGAAAAAAAAAAAAAAAAAAATCAGTTAATAAAACCAACTAAAATGAACAGTTCCATGTGTGTTCCAGTTCACAGTTCAGGTTCAACATTCTGTCAGAGTGATTTTCTTTTTTTTTTTTTTTTTACTGTTTTTACTGAGTTTTGACTGTGTAACTGCTTTTTGGACCTAGCACAAAAACTAATTATGTATATTAACCAATGTTGGTGTTCATCATGGACATATGCCAGGATGAAAAAAATCAAAAAAATTATAATAATTAAAAAAAAAAAAATGACATAGAATATTGAAAAAAAAGTGCATGTGTAAATGTTACCTATTAACCTTCCAGTATTCAGGTGAGCATATTATGCACACTTTATAATTCATATTGTTAAATGTCATACTATTTTTTACAATTTGTTTTAGATCAGAATTCAAAAAGATTTTTAAAATTCTGATCCATACACTAAAATCATCACATTGTAAACACAAAAAATAATATTGTATATTAACCAGTGTTGGTGTTAATCATTGACATATGTCAGGATGAAAAAAAAAAAAAAAAAACCCAATCCAATTTTTATGAAGAATATTGACAAAAAAAAGGTTTTGTGTTTTTTGCATAAAAAAATATGGTTTGTTTACATTACAAATATGGCATTTGAAGGGTTAAAAATATGACAGTTATTGAGTATTTCGTATTTTTCTTTATGGCTCAAGTTGATGAAATACAAAAAAAAAAGAAGTTAAAAACAAATTGTATGAAAAATATCTTGACATTACTTCGATTTTAGGTGATTATAAAGGGTCTCCATGGGTGGGATACCAGAGGGTTAAAGCCAGTGTTGACTTTACTTTAGCTCCAGTTTGCATCAACATAACGGTTTAATGTTTACTGTGTGAAGATTTAAACGTAAATCAGTTGTTTCCAGTGAATAAATGTTGATAATAGACTCTGTCATCTAGCACAATTTATTCCACCATTTGTTTACAGTAGCTTTTGTAAATGCAGTTGGTTTGTAGTAGTCGTCATACATCAGCTCTTGGCATTCTGAAGAGTGAGTTACACCTCACATGATCGGAATATTAAACAAATATTGTTAAATATGAACAAATGAATAAATAAGCCCCGTAGAGTGGGTCCACAGTGGGACTACGAGTCCTTTTAGGGTCTGGGTGGGCTCTCGTCTCCAGTCCAGGCGTCCAGACCTACTCTAGCAACGAAACACCACGAGGGGAAACCGACGGTAGCCATGGCGACGTCGCACACATTCCACGCTCTGATGAGAAAACGACTGAAAAAAAAAAACAGATCTAGAAAATAAAATGAAATGAAACCGAGCGACGTTACAGGAAGTCATGTAAACATCAGCAAAGTAAAGGGTGGACCGGAACATGGGACATCTACACTGTAAACATTTCAATACGCACAGCGACACACTCTAACCTTTGACCTCTGACCTCTGACCTCACACACACACACACACACACACACACATACACACACACACACACACACATACACACACACACACACACACATATACACACACACACACACACACACACACATACACACAAACGAGGCTTCAGCTGTCGTTGCACAGACCAGGTGAAGCTCAACGCTGGAATTTCCACACGTACATGAACACAACAGGAGCGTAAACTACACCGGAGACCCCTCCCTCCCCTCTAAGCCCCGCCCCCACCCCCCCGCCCCCTCACCATCAGACCCCACATGAAGCCCCCCTCCACCGCTCCCTGTTGGCCCAGGTGTGAACTCAGGAGGACTTTTACAGTTCTCTGATTACTATTGTTATTATTAGTCAAACTGGCAAGGAGGGGGCGCAGCGATGTGGGGGGGTGGGGAGGGGGCAGGGGGGGTTGATGCAAACGGCGAGTCCAGTGGTGAGATGAGACGCCTGCTGTTTAATATACAGGTTAGTCCAGTCCATGTCACATCCGTCACCATGCTCCACCTCCATCCTCTTCCACATCCTTTGGACATATGGGTTCATCACCCCCCCGACCCCCCCTCGCCAGACCCCACCCCCCCACACACACTCCTTCTCGTTCCCAGTTAAGGCCATAGGAGGCTGGACACCGATGAGTGACAGGCCTCAGCCAATGAGCTGCTGTTGGAGGCAGGACCACCTGAGCACATCAGGGAGGAGGCGGGGCCAATGAAGCCCTTTGAGAGGGGAGGGGCGGGGCTGGAAGGGATGGGATGGGAGGGGCTTGTAAGCAGTCTCTTCAGCAGATATAATGGATGATAGCTTCAACAGTGGCTTTTTTTGGTTCAGTTCATGAGGAATAATAATCTTGGTTCTGTCTGGATAAGGATGGATCGATCACTTTGATTGTTTCATCAGATTTGGTTCAGTCTGTGTCCAGATGTCCACGGCGGGACCACGACATGTCCTCTGAGGAGTTGGACACAAACAAGAAAGAGTTAATATTCATTCAGCTAAAGTTAGGGTTTAATGTTAGTTATATGAAAAGTCATTTTAACTGATAAATATTACACTTCTACGCCACAAAAATGCATTCAAATATACAAAATGCATTGAACTATACAAAAATAAACAAAAAATACACAAAAATTAACAAGAACATACGATAAAGTGCACCAAAATGTAGTAAAATGCATTAAAATGTGCTAAAATGCATTAAAATATATGATAAAATACACTAAAATACACAAATAATTCATTAAAATGCATTAAAACATGCTAAAATGCACTAAAATGCACTATGATACACTAAAATGCACTAAAATAGCGTTTGATAGGGTTATTTGGCCTTTTCTTTTTAAAGTATTGGAAAGAATGGGCTTTAATGACCAATTCATTAGGTGTATACAGGCTCTCTATAGTGACCCATCTGCTAGGATAAAGATTAATGGACAACTTACGGACAGTTTTAAACTCTATAGAGGTACACGACAGGGGTGCTGCCTGAGTCCTTCATTTTTTGCAGTGTTTATTGAGCCGTTAGC
Organism: Sphaeramia orbicularis; assembly: GCF_902148855.1. Lineage (NCBI taxonomy): Eukaryota > Metazoa > Chordata > Actinopteri > Kurtiformes > Apogonidae > Sphaeramia > Sphaeramia orbicularis. Next base: position 7,660,639 of record NC_043962.1, on the reverse strand, counting down.
TCAAGAAATCACACAACTTAAAGAACTGAAAGGAATAAATTTGGCTAAAGAGGAACATATAATTGGATTATTTGCGGACGATGTGATCGCCTTCCTTCAAAACCCGAACTCAACACTTCCTAAACTTATGACAGTTTTAGAAAATTATGGGAAAATGTCAGGTTACAAACTGAATATTTTAAAAACGCAAATACTGGGTATAAATTATACTCCAAGCAAAACTATCAGGCATAAATATAAATTAAAATGGGACACAAAAATAATAAAATACTTGGGGATACTAATCACTCAAGACTTGTATAGATTGTATGAGATAAATTACAAGGTAATAAATAATAGAATACAGAAAGATATAATAAATTGGTCAACATTAACACTAGATTTGAGTTCAAGGATAGAGGTGGTGAAAATGAATCTATTGCCTAGACTACTCTATCTCTTTTTATCACTTCCGGTCCGAATCCCTGACTCTCAGTTTGTGACGTGGGACAAATTAGTATCTAGATTTATTTGGGCTGGGACAAAACCAAGGGTAAAACTTAAAACACTTCAGTTGGGAAAATTGGAAGGAGGTCTAGCTTTACCTAATCTGAAACAGTATTACTACGCAGCCCAAATGAGGTGTATTGTAAATTGGTGTTCCCCCGAGTATCAACCCAAATGGAAACATATTGATTTAAATTTAGACATTTCACAACCTCAGGCTTGTTTAGGGGGTAAAGAACACACAGAATATAAGGGAGATAATGACATCATAAAAGAACAATTGAGAATATGGAATGTGATTATTAAGAAATATAATTTGGAAAATGATAGTAAGCTCCTGGTATGGCCTTCCCAGTCAGATAAATTCACCCCTGCTAAATCTGATAATAGATTTCTGAGGTGGAGAGAAAAGGGAATAACAGTCATTTGTACACTCATTGAGGGGAAAACTTTTAAATCATTTGATAAAATAAAAAAACAATATAATTTGGAGGATAAGGATCAGTATGGATATTTACAGGTAAAACATTTTTTTGACAGAGAGATTAAAAGTAACTTATCAGAGGGCAGTGAACTGATTAAGGTCTTCACAGGAGCTTACAAACACACACCCACTAAGACTGTGTCTAAATTATATCAGGGTCTACAAAATGTAATGGTGTGAATTCATTTTATGTTAAATCGAAATGGGAATCTGAATTGGATATTACTCTGTCTGAAAGTGAGTGGCATTCTATGTGCAAAACACAGCTAACATCCACCAGCTCTAAAGGTTGGCGAGAATTTGGCTGGAAAAACCTCATTCGCTTCTTTATTACACCAAATATTAAAAGCAAACAACTGGGAAAACAGCAGCAATGTTGGAGAAGATGTGGACACATGAATGCCAATCACTCGCATATCTTCTGGACATGTGTAAAAATGCAAATGTTTTGGAACCATATTTTTCAGACAATGGAGAATATTTTAAATTATAAAATTCCAATGGACCCCCAGACTATCTACCTTGGTCTAATACCTGATGACATAATTAAAAGAGAAGACATTTACTTATTTAAAATTTTAATTCTTGCCTGTAAAAAGGTAGTCACAAGGAACTGGTTAAAAAGTGACCCTCTACGACTACAACAATGGCTGGACATTATAGAAGAAATATACTCCATGGAAAAATTAACATTTCAACTGAGGATTAAGATGGGAACTTTTAAGCGAAGATGGGAGAAATGGATCATATTCAAGGACAGAAATTCATGATATCAGATTGAGTATGGAAAAACTGTCGAATGTATAAGGAACAACATCCCCCTTGTTTTATTGTGCGGGTTTCCACCCCCAATTTTTTATTTTTTTTTCTTTGTTATTTAGCATTGTTAATGCACTGTAAAAGTGATTCAAAGCATTAAAATAAAGAGTATAAAAAAAAAAAAAAAAAAGTGCACTAAAATATATGACGAAATACACAAAAATACACAAATAATGCACTATAATGCATTAAAACATGCTGAAATGCACTAAAATGCACTATAATGCACTAAAATGCACTAAAATATTTGATGAAATACACTAAAATACACAAATAATTCACTAAAATGCATTAAAACATGCTGAAATGCACTAAAATGCACTATGGTACACTAAAATGCCCTAAAATATATGATGAAATACAGTAAAATACACAAATAATTCACTAAAATGGATTAAAACATATTCTAATCTGCACTACATACACTGAAATGCAGAAAAATACACTAAAATGCAGTAAAATATTTGATAAAATACACTAAAATATACAAGTAATTCACTAAAATGTATTAAAACATGCTAAAATGCACTAAAATGCACTAAAGTATATGATGAAATACTGTAAAATACACAAATAATTCACTAAAATGGATTAAAACATATTCTAAACTGCACTAAAATACAGAAAAATACAGTAAAATATATGATAAGAGATTAAAATACACAATTCACTAAAATTAAAAGACCTGAATCCTTCACATAATTACAATCAAACACTCACTTTTTAACTGAATCCTCCTCAGCTTTTCCTGATATTTTTTAAATTATTCCACAGTTTAAGTTCCTGTGGTGATAACAGTGATATTTGCTGGTATGTTCTGTTGGATTTGTTGAGTTTTACTTCACCTTAAGCGTTGCTGATACTGGGCGTCGTGTTCGTCAGTCAGAAGGATGTTCAGGACACGAACGATTGATCTCGAACCAGGAGTCTATACAGCTGCACAAAAAATACACACGGGTTATTTAGTTTATTTGGTTTGGACGGTGCACATTAATGAACATCTGCATTGAACATCAAATGGAAATATGTATTATAGTGTATATAATCCATATTATAAAATACACTAACGCAGAAAAATACACTAAAATATATGATACAATACACTAAAATGCATTAAAATATATGATAAAGCACGCTATAATATATGATGAAATACACTAAAATACATTAAAATATATGATAAAATACAATAAAATACACTAAAATATATGATGAAATACACTAAAATGCATTAAAATATATAATAAAATACACTAAAATGCACAAAATATATGATAAAATACACTAAAATATATGATAAAATACAATAAAATACATGATAAAATACAATAAAATGCACTAAAATATATGATAAAATATACCAAAATACACTAAAATATATGATAAAATACAGTAAAATGCACTAAAATATATAAAATACACAAAAATGCACTAAAATACATAATGAAATGCACTAAAATACAATAAAATATATGATAAAATACAATAAAATGCACTAAAATATATGATAAAATACACTAAAATATATGATAAAATACAGTAAAATGCACTAAAATATATAAAATACAGTAAAATGCACTAAAATACATAATGAAATGCAGTAAAATACACTAAAATATATGATAAAATACACTATAATGCATTAAAATATGTGATAAAATACAATGAAATGCACTAAAATATATGATGAAATACACTAAAATACACCAAAATATATGATAAAATACACTTAAATGCACTAAAATATGTCATAAATACACTAAAATATATCATAAAATACACTAAAATATGTGATAAAATACACTAAAACGCACTAGAATATATGATAAAACACATTTAAATGCACTAAAATATATGATAAAATACACCAAAGTATATGATAAAATATACTTAAATGCACTAAAATATATAATAAATACACAAACAAATATGGTAAATACTTAAACAGAGTACGTATGTGCAGGTTTAATGATGCTGAATTTCTGACTTTTTCAGACATTTTAAGATGAAGTGAATGTGAGATTTAACCCATAAAAACCCAAACAGCCACTATTAACCAAAAGCATCTACTGATCTACAATGTCTAAAAACTTCTGAACCACTAAACTTATCAGTTCGTTGAATTAATGAAGGTAAAATACAATTTGTCAGCCTTTCATGGTTATCAGATATGACCCATTTGGACGTTCAGAGGCTTCGTAGTTACCATGGAAACACCATCGTCTTCTACAACATTGGTTCACCAGTAAAACCCATGGAGTTGGATCAATGACAGTGGATGGAGACACTGGGTTTAGGTTCAGTTTATGATATCTTTGCTGAAAAAGTCACTTTTTCATCAGTCTTCTCTGTTTCTGATATAATAACTCTCAACTTTAATCTGAGCTTTTATGAACATCTACGTGGTCAGTGAATGAAATATAGGAAAAGACATGATTTACACTGAAACAAAATGCAATATAAAGAGGATAATATTATAATAAATGGTGATAAACCACTTAAGATAGGTGAATTAGAGAGGACAAAATCATTTGGGAACTGCCACAACAGTAGCATTGAGTCTTTATGGGTTAAGGATAAATTTTAGGGATAATTAAACCCTTAACTAAGGACTCATTTAAGGATCCCTTTTACATTTCAGAGCTAGTTTTCCCAGTTTCTGTTCGTTTTTTTTGTTTTTTTTTTGGAGTATTACTTAGTGAGTCAGTGCCACAGTTTGATTTTCCAAAGGTAGCAGCAGTCACTGAGGGGGCGGGGCTTATCCATGGAATGAGCAGTGATTGACAGGAGCGTCGGTTACCTTTTATGGTAGATGCAGAGGCACGGCAGTCTGGCGATGGTGTCTCCCTGCTGCAGCTCCTCCAGACAGATCACACACTCACCGGCGTCCCTCGCCAACACATCATCTGAGGTGACACAAACACACACACACACACACACACACCCACACACACACACACACAGCAGCCCATCAGTATTCAGCACCAACACACTCCATCCCAGACGCTGACGGCAGATCAAACATGGCAGACGGCGCCAGGTTGGTGCATTGCACAAGGATAAAGGCCGGATTCTGCTCCGACAGGCGGTGTTTACCGACTCCAACGCCGCCGTCCGTCAAACTCAGCCCCACCCACGTCCACAGAGGAGTGTTTTAATGTGTTTATTTAATGAACGCAGGCTAAAAACAGACACGTATGAACTGTTTGGAACTGTTTTGTGTTGGTCAAAAATCGTTCAATGAAACATTAAAACAGGTGTGTCAAACATGCGGCCCGTGGAACAAAACTGGACCAAAAAAAGGGTCCAATCCGGTCCGTGGGATAAATTTATGGAATGAAAATATGACATTGAAGATATTAACAATAAACAAACTTAAAATCATTTTAGTTCAGATTCCACATTCAGACCAATATGATCTGAAGCAAAATAATAACAGAATAAATTATAAATAATGACAATAATGAATTTTCTTGTTGTTTTATTGTAAAAAAGTAAAATTACATGAAAATATTTACATTTTCAAACTAACCTTTGACAAAAAATATGAATAATTTGAACAAATACAGTATGAACAACCTTAAATGTCTTCATATAAATCAGTGTAATTGTACCAATAGTCTGTCTGTTATTAAATGTTTTGTGTATTTGTAGATCCACTGTGATCTGTAAGTTATTATGTACATGTGGAAATGATAAACTGAGGCAGAATATTATTAAAATGACACTTATTTTTCTTAAGGTGTTTCAAGTTGTTGATGTTATTTTAAACGATTATTTGTAGTTTTTTAACTTTTTTACACTAAAACAAAGAGATAAATTTGTGTTTGTCATTATTTCTATGTTATTCTGTTATTATTTTACTGGTCTGACCCACTTTAGATCATATTGGTCTGAATTCGGACCCTGAACTAAAATGATTTTAACGTCATTGATCGTTAACATCGTCAGTGTCGTTTTCATCCCATGGACCAGATTGGACTCTTTTGCGGACCAGTTTTGGGCCGCGGGCTGTATATTTGACACTGCTGCCATAGACAGATGAACTGTGACGACTGATCTAAAGGCAGGAGTTTGTTAATTCTGGCTTTTTGGAAGTGACCATATTTGGACAAAAGGGGTGGAACTCTGCAGGCCAGAGGGGTCAAAGGTGATGCTAGGTGATGCTAATGCTAAGTGTTAGCTTATTGTCCACAGGGTCCACAGGTTGGACTGGAAGGTGGTAAGCAGGGTTTAGAGTAGGGGTCTCAAACATGCAGCCCGGGGGCCAAAGGTTCCAATCTGGCCCCTGGGATGAATTTGCGAAGTGCAAAAATTCCACAGTCTTGAATTGAATTAAGCAAAAGAAAAAATTTAACTTGAATTAAGGAAAAAAATCTTCAAATAAGCAAAAAAAAAAGAAAAAATCTTCAATTAAGTAAAAAAAATCTAGAATTAAGCCAAAAAAATCTTAAATTTAGCAAAAAAATCTTGAATTAAGCAAAAAAAAAAAATCCCAAGTAAAAAAAAATCTAGAATTAAGCCAAAAAAATCTTAAATTTAGCAAAAAAAATCTTCAATTAAGCAAAAAAAATCTTCAATTATGTAAAAAAAATCTAGAATTAAGCCAAAAAAATCTTAAATTTAGCAAAAAAAATCTTGAATTAGGCAAAAAGAAATTCTTCAATTAAGTAAAAAAAATCTAGAATTAAGCCAAAAAATCTTAAATTTAGCAAAAAAAATCTTGAATTAAGCAAAAAAAAAATCCTCATTAAGTAAAAAAAAATCTAGAATTAAGCTAAAAAGAATCTTAAATTTAGCAAAAAAAATCTTGAATTAAGCAAAAAAAAAATCTCCAATTAAGTAAAAAAAATCTAGAATTAAGCCAAAAAAATCTTAAATTTAGCAAAAAAAATCTTGAATTAAGCAAAAAATCTTGAATTAACAACTTCAAATTTTTTTCTTTGTTTTAGTGCAAAAAATAACATTAAATTATGGAAATATTTACATTTACAAAGTATCCCGTAACAATTAAATGCGAATAACTTGAACAAATATGAACAACCTGAAATGTCTAAAGAAAATTAAGCACGATTTTAACTATTTTTCTGCCTGTTCCTCAGTGTTTAGTGTCTTTGTAAATCCGATCCATAAAGGACATGTAGAAATGATAAGTTGAGGTAGAATATTGTTAAAATTCCACTTATTTTTCTGAAGAAATGTCAGTTTTTTCAGGTTATTTACGTCTTTTTTATTTGGATAGTTTATAAAAGTAAGGATTTTCATAATTTAATGGGATTTTTTCCACTAAAACAAAGACAAAATTTTGGAGTTGTCATTACTTATAGATTATTATGCTATTATTGTACTGGTCCGGCCCACTAGAGATCAAATGGGACTGAATGTGGCCCCTGAAAGGAAATGAGTTTGAGACCCCTGGTTTAGAGTCAGATGGGGGCGTGTCTTACCGTTGTAGGAGAGGCGGGGCTTGCTGAGACACATGATGAAGTGGACCTCCATCTCATTGGACGCCACAGACTTGGAGCAGACAGGACACTTGAATCCTACAGACGGACGGACAGAGACCAGGTCAAAAGGCTTCATATTAAACCAAACCATCGTTAGTCTGTGGTGTTTTATCATATTGAGCTTAATCAGCACCATTGAAACTCAGACCAACAGACAGAAAATGGACCAATCACAGTGAGATGTGAGCACTGACACGTTTATGTCCAAAGGTGATAAACGACTCGTCACCGTGGGCGTCGTCCACCGTGGAACAGAGATGTCCTCCATAACTCAACCCTCTGTATTTACCTGGGTTTGGGACCAGCACTGGAAACCAGAACCAGAACCAGGACTAGGACAAGAACTAGAACCAGGACCAGGACAAGAACTAGAACCAGGACCAGGACCAGGACAAGAACTAGAACCAGGACCAGAACCAGGACTAGGACAAGAACTAGAACCAGGACCAGAACCAGGACCAGGACAAGAACTAGAACCAGGGCCAGGACCAGAATCAGAACCAGGACTAGGACAAGAACTAGAACCAGGACCAGAACCAGGACTAGGACAAGAACTAGAACCAGGACCAGAACCAGGACCAGGAATAGGACTAGGACAAGAACCAGAACCAGGACCAGAACCAGGACTAGGACAAGAACCAGAACCAGGACTAGGACCAGGACTAGGACAAGAACTAGAACCAGGACAAGAACCAGAACCAGAACCAGACACAGGAGTAGGACAAGAACTAGAACCCGGACCAGAACCAGGACTAGGACAAGAACTAGAACCAGGACCTGAACCAGGACAAGGACAAGAACCAGAACCAGAACCAGGACTAGGACAAGAACTAGAACCCGGACCAGAACCAGGACTAGGACAAGAACTAGAACCAGGACCAGGACAAGAACCAGAACCAGAACCAGAACCAGGACCAGGACTAGGACAAGAACCAGAACCAGACACAGGAGTAGGACAAGAACTAGAACCAGGACCAGAACCAGGACCAGGACCAGGACCAGGACTAGGACAAGGACAAGAACTAGAACCAGGACCAGAACCAGGACTAGGACTAGGACAAGAACCAGAATCAGGACTAGGACAAGAACCAGAACCAGGACAAGAACTAGAACCAGGACCAGGAGCCAAACTGGACCAGGACTAAGAGCCAAACTGGACCCAGCGGTTGGATAATGTTGACAGTTAGTTCCACACAGACCGTTTTACTGGAGTCCGACCCCCCATCCCACCCCCCACTGACCCAGATTTCCCTCCTGGTCTATTTTCAGCTGCTCCATGTGGACGTCCACAGACAGAGATGGAGACACGAGTGGAGGATGAAGGTGGTCTGGGTTCAGACCAGGACAGACATGAACCTGGATCAGACATGAGGATGAGGTTCATGTTCCACAGATTTGTGTCGTATATTTGTTGTGGGTGAAGTGTTGACCAACGTGAACATACTTTACATTTAACACAGAGGGAATAAGTCACACTAAGAACAGATGAAGGCTCATCAAGGCTAAAAAATACACAGCACATGTTTCAATAATGCTGTTTAATTGAATTAAATCATTATCAGGTCTGCTGAGAGTCTGAATTCTTTTAAGTCCAGGTTAAAGACTCACCTGTTCACTGCTGCCATTGACTAAAAGGCTTTTTACTTTTTAAATTTTATTTTCTCCTTCAAAACTCTGCACTACAACTCTTACTTTAATGTGTGTGTTTTTATATTTGTGGGTTTTACGTGTTGTTTTCTTATGTGCTGTTTTTAATCACCTTTTACATGTTTCTTTTATAATATTTTAAATATGTTTCTTTTTCCCTTGTCGTTGTATTTCGGTGTCCTGTGTGAAGCACCTTGAATTGCCTTGATGCTGAAATGTGCCATATAAATAAACTTGTCTTGCCTTAAAAGCATGTTAATAACTCTGGGACCTCAGTATTAACACATGTTAGTGTCAGACGTTCATTAATGTTCACTGTTCACACACAATAAACAAATAAATCTAATTAAATATAGAGGCGTCTCAGCTGTATCTACAGGTTTGATTCAGTTGAATTTATGAGTTTTTAAGACTGTTTAAGGGTTAGGGCAGTGGTTCCAACCTTTTTTTACTCATGACCCCATTTTAACATCACAAATTTCTGGCGACCCCAGACATTCAAAAGGGAGCCACTTTTTTTTTTTTGCTAAAAATAATTGTTTTTGATCATGTAATAGTTTGCTATATGTTGCAAACAAAAACCTTAATTTTAGATGACATTTAGTCTATATAATGTATATCATTGTGGACTGAGGCAGAAAAGCCAGGTGTAGATTACTGCACAAAGTGAGAATTTTATTTTCCTTGGTCAGGATATGTACAGTCAGTCCAGCTTGTATTTACAAGGCTGACAATTAATACTGAACAAACAAGAACTCAAACTATGAACAAGTGTTCAGAGAACGCAAACCTCCGCCAAGCACCCTGAACGGTGTGCATGTGTGGATCGACTATTTCTTTTAAATTCAACAGTTTCCAGGTTGTTCCATACAGCAGGAATAGTTGAAGCTTGGTACCAGTCATGTGTTTGTCAAATTATATTCAATTCCAATCAATATTTGTTGAGTTATAATGAAAAATGTGTGGTAAATGGGATTTTCAGTGTTAAATGTAAATGTCCACAGAGTCCACATTCCACAGTGGATGTGGACAATTTTGTGCCAGATACAAGATATTGTTATAAGCTACAGGTGGATCAAATTGGATTCTAATCGGAGTCGTTTTGAATTTTTTTATGAATTTTTGAAAATTGCTCAATGATGAGAGATAGGAAAATTGTAGATTTTGTGACCTTGCTGTGACCTTGAACTTTGGCCTACTTGGCCCAAAATTGAATGGGTTGGTCCCAGGGCCTAGGCCTATCTGTGGGGACAATTTGGTAAAGATGGTTAGAATGGTTTTCCCATAAAGTTGCTAACAAACAAACAAACAAACACACAAAGCAAAGTGATCACAGTACCTCCTGGTGGAGGTGATAATTATCAAAGAGCTGCAGCATCTGAAACCGACCACAATGAACATTTGAAACATAAATAGAATCACAGTGCTTCAGTTTCAGACTCACAGTTTGTCATGTCTTTTATGGACTGGGATTGTCTCTCTTAACTCACCATATATTTTTTTATTACTTTTTTTTTTTTTTTTTTTAATCAATTACTGGAAATTTCAGGCAACCCCATTTGAATTCCAGGTGACCCCACGTGGGGTTCGGACCCCAAGGTTGAAAAACACTTGGTTAGGGTTAAGTTATCAACCAGACTGAACAGTGGTGTCATCCTCCTTAAAGCTGTTTAAGGTGGAATAGCTCTATATTCAACCCATGGATTGTGGGATGGTATTAAAGTCCATATGTGTGTAAATGTAACAGAGTTCATGTATGTAGTGCATGATTCCACTCGCCATGTCACACTGTTTTATTGTATTAATTACAATTTTATTTTATCGCCATTGAACGCAACACCCCTGCGGACTAGGGTCGTGCACCCCAGGAAGACAGTAACAGTTTGGCTGTGCTCTCTACCTGGTAAGTACACACACTGTCAGTCCTGTCATTATTTTACATTTTTTATTTTAATTTCATATCTAAATGACTGTATTACACCATTATATTTGTGTAACGCTTAGCTCCCTGTCGGTTGAGCATAGTCTTGAATGAAAATGACAATATTCTTCATTATATGTTCATAGCATGATTAGCATGTGGTGTGTTAGCTAACTTTGATTTTTTTTATTTTGACTTAGCAGTGTGAGAACAAGGCTCGGGTGTTACTAATGACACTGACTGTATGCTTTTCTGCCAGGAATAAACAGCAAGTGTCCAAAAAAGATCAGTTTTGTCATATCTTACACAACACACAAATACAGCTGCTACATAAAGGCACGCGTCCCAATACTTTTGGCGATATAGTGTACGGAGGAGAGGATAAGTTGTATATGTAGTTGAATATGGTTTTCCTGTTTATGATAAAATACAATAAAATATATGATAAAATACCATAAAATGCATTGAAATATATGATGAAATACACTAAAATACACTAACATATATGATGAAATACACTAAAATACACCAAAATATATGATAAAATCCCCTTAGATGCACTAAAATATATCATAGAATACACTAAAATATATGATAAAATAGACTAAAATATTTGATAAAATCCATTTAAATTCACTAAAATATATGATAAAATCCACTTAAATGTACTAAAATATATCGTAGAATACACTAAAATATATGATAAAATCCACTAAAATATATAATAATAAAATACACTTAAATGCACTAAAATACATGATAAAATAGGCTAAAATAGATGATAAAATCCACTTAAATGCACTAAAATATATGATAAAATCCATTTAAATGCACTAAAATATATCATAGAATACACTAAAATATATGATAAAATCCACTTAAATATATAATAATAAAATCCACTTAAATGCACTAAAATATATAATAAAATCCACTTAAATGCACTAAAATATATCATAGAATACACTACAATATATGATAAAATCCACTTAAATGCACTAAAATGTATAATAAAATATACTTAAATGCACTAAAATTTATCTTAGAATATACTAAAATATATAATAATAAAATCCACCTAAATGCACTAAAATATATCATAGAATACACTAAAATATATGATAAAATACACTAAAATATATAAAATCCACTTAAATGCACTAAAATATATGAAAAAATATACTTAAATGCACTAAAATATATCATAGAATACACTAAAATATATGATAAAAACACTAAAATATATGATAAAATCCACTTAAATGCACTAAAATATATGATAAAATCCACTTAAATGCACTAAAATATATCATAGAATACACTAAAATATATGATAAAATACACTAAAACATATGATAAAATATACTTAAATGCACTAAAATATATGATAAAATACACAAACAAATATGGTAAATCATTAAACAGGGAATGTGCAGGTTTAGGTGCAGATAAATTGTACATGTAGTTAAATATGGTTGTCGTGTTTATCTGTAAACATGGAGGACCGAGCATCCCCGGCACAAACGCACAGAGTTCAGTCTGGTGGAGGAGGTCACATGAGGACACCATCACATCAACAGCATCAGCAGGCCTCGGTCTGAGAGACGACGGAACGCACAAGGACTGGAAGTGACACAGCTGCAGCCGCACGTATTTATAGAAACAATACTGACACGTAAGAGCAGGGTTTCTTATTCTGTGTCTTTTATGAATGAAACAAATAGATTCAATGAATAATAAATGAATGAAATATTTAAAGCCGAACCTTCCAGATGAACTCAGGTAAAACTGGGCATGTGCATCACAGACGTGGATCAAACAGGAAGAACCTCCACCACCGCGACCATTTATGGCAGATCCGGAAACCAGCGGTCACGTGACATCACAACCTACAACTAGCGCAACGCCTCACCTTAGACCGACCGTTTCCATGGCAACAGGACAGAGCGAAAAGGAGAGAGAACGAAACAGACGAGGAGAAGATGGAGGAGAGGAGGAGGACGTTTACACAAACAGAGAGGGAGGAGACGCAGACCGAGACGCAGACGGAGATGCAGACGCAGACGGGTAGTGTGAGGACGGCCAGGGGGCGGAGTCACTGGGGGTTAAATGAGGATGTTTTTCTACCCATGAGTCCCTGAGCACTTAATTAACCCTGAGAGCAGATTCACCCCAGAGGAAACAATAGACCAGCAACTACACAACCAATACAACAACTACACAACCAATACAAAATGTACACAACAAATACACAACCAATACACAACCAATACAACACCTACACAACCAATACACAACACATACAACACATACACAACCAATACAACAACTACACAGCCAATACACACCCAATACAACAACTACACAACCAATACAACAACTACACAACCAATACAACATGTACACAACCAGTACAACAACTACACAACCAATACAACATGTACACAACAAATACACAACTAATACAACAACTACACAACCAATACAACAACTACACAACCAATACACAACCAATACAACAACTACACAACCAATACAACATGTACACAACCAATACACAACCAATACAACAACTACACAACCAATACAACATGTACACAACCAGTACAACAACTACACAACCAATACAACATGTACACAACAAATACACAACTAATACAACAACTACACAACCAATACACAACCAATACAACAAATACACAACCAATACAACAACTGCACAACCAATACAACAACTACACAGCCAATACAACATGTACACAACAAATACACAACCAATACAACAACTACACAACCAATACACAACCAATACAACAACGACACAACCAATACACAACCAATACAGCAACTACATTAAAAATACACAACCAATGCAACATGTACACAACCAATACACAACCAATACAACAACGACACAAAAAATACACAACCAATACAACATGTACACAACAACTACATGACCAATACAACAACTGCTCAACCAATACAACAACTACACAACCAATACAACATGCACACAACAAAACACAACCAATACAACATATACACAACAAATACACAACCAATATAACAACTACACAACCAATACACAACCAATACAACGAATCCAAAACCAATACAACACGTACACAACAAATACACAACCGATACAACACATACACAACAAATACACAACCAATACAACACGTACACAACAAATACACAACCAATACAACACATACACAACAAATACACAACCAACACAACACATACACAACAAATACACAACCAGTACACAACCAGTACACAACAAATACACAACCAGTACAACACATACACAACAAATACACAACCAGTACACAACAACAAATACACAACCAATACAACACATTCACAACCAGTATACAACAAATACACAAGCAGTACACAACAACAAATACACAACTAATACAACACGTACACAACAAATACACTATGAATACACAAAAACACACAATGAACACAGAAATTTGCAAAAAATATACAGGCAATACACAACACTGAAAACACAACAAATACACAATGAATGCACAAAAAATACACAACAAATACACAACTCAGATGGAAAAAGGAGATATGACTGACAACAATGACAACAACAACAACAACAACAACAACAACTGCAGTTAATGCCAAAAGCTGTTAACAATCAGTGGAGTTAAAATCATTTCAGTTCAGGTTCAACATTCAGACCAATATATTTTTGGGTATTTCATTGATTATTACGTTCATGTCATTGATTAACTTGATCATTTCATCGATTTTTTTTTGTTCATTTTATTGATTTTTTTGTTCAATTTATTGATTGTGTTGTTCATTTCATTGATTCTTTTGTTCGTTTCATTGTTTTGTTCATTTCATTGATTGTTTTGTTAATTTTATTAATTCTTTAATTCATTTTATCGATTCTTTTGTTTGTTTTATTGTTTTGTTCATCTCATTGATTGTTTTGTTCATTTTATTGATCATTTTTGTTCATTTTATTGATTCTTTTGTTTGTTTTATTGTTTTTGTTCATTTCATTGATTCTTTTGTTTGTTTTATTGTTTTTGTTCATTTCATTGATTATTTTGTCCATTTTATTGATTGTTTTGTTCATTTTATTGATTTGTTTGCTCATTTTATGAATTATTTTGTTCATCTTTGCTTCATTTTGCGTACTTTCATTCTGTTTGTTCCTGGTATAAAACATCAGTAAATTATGCCATGAACCTCATCTTGTCTGAACTAAAGAGTTCAAGACATGTAAAGGTCGAAGGTCACTTTCGTACACTCCCTGTGGTTTATAGAAACTGTTTAATCCATTGAACTGTAGGTTTTCCTGCTGTTCATACGTCACATGTAGATTTATCTGTTGTTTTATCATCAGTATTTCTGTCATTCTAACAGTGTGTGTAACAGCCACTGTAATGACACTGTCTGTGTTTATCCATCCCATAATCAAAACCATGGCGCCCGTTTATCATCTGGACCGAAGTGAACAGATGGATTTAAGGTTTTTTTTTGGGTCTTTTCAGGTGTTTTTGGGTTTGGGAAGCTGCCATTGTATCGACCGCTGCACAAATCACACATTTATCTTTAGAACGTCTGAGCGTTCTGACGACATGGAGGCGTCGTCCATAGCAACAGTTGCCGTGAACCCCAGACGACCACAATGACCGCTGGGCCCTCGCCGCCGCCACTGCCAGCGTCATCATTACACTGAATCTGCAGCTGATATGTCAGATAATACTAACACATTAACACACTAATACACTGACAGACTAATAGACTGAACGTAAACACAGACTCACAACAAACACATGGAACAAAACCACAACGACTGAGATTAAACACATGAAGAAGAAGATGAAAAAAGGAGGAGGAGAAGAAAAAGAAGGGGTAGAAAAAGAAGGGGAAGAAGAAGTAAGAGGAGAAGAAAAAAAAGAAGAAAAACAAAAAAAGGAGAAGAAAAAGGAGAAGTAGAAGAAAAAGGAGAAAAAGAAAAAGAAGAAAAAAGGAGGAGAAGAAGAAGAAAAAGGAGAAGTAGAAGAAAAAATGAGAGGGAAAAGACAGGAGAAAAAAGAGAAGGAGAAGTAGAAGAAGAAAAAAGGAAAAGGAGAAGGAAAAGACAAAGGAGGAGAAAAGAGGAGAAGTAGAAGAAAAAGAAAGAGAAAAAGATGAAGAAAAAGGAGAAGAAGAATAAGGAGAAGAAAAAGAAGTAGAAGAAAAAAGGAAAAGGAGAAGGAAAAGATGGAGGAGAAAAGAGAAGTAGAAGAAAAAGAAAGAGAAAGATGAAGAAAAAAGGAGAAGAAGAAGAATGAGGAGAAGAAGAAAAAGAAGGAGAAGAAAAAGGAGAAAAGAAGAAGATTAAGGAGAAGAAGAAAAAGAACAAGGAGAAGAAAAAAGGAGAAGGAAAAGACGAAGGAGGAGAAAAAAGGAGTAGAAGAAAAAGAAGAGAAAAGATGAAGAAAAAAGAAGAAAAAAGGAAAAGAAGGAAAAGACAAAGGAGGAGAAGAAAGAGGAGAAGAAAAAAAGAAAAGAAGGAGAACAAAAAGGAGAAAAAAAAGAATGAGAAGAAAAAATGGAGGACAAGAAGAAAAATAAGAAAAACAGGAAGGAAAAGAAGAAGGAGGAGGAGGAGTTTTACCAGGCTGACTGTTTCAGATACTGGAGAATAAAGGTCATGTTCAGTTCAAACATCAGCCTCCAAACCTGAAAGAATGACCAGCTTTATGAATGATCAATAACCCTCTGGTTTGTGCCACAGACGTCCATCTAATCAACAACAGCACAGAATCTGCACACAAGAGAACGAACGTCACAATGTTTGTCATACAATTTGTTTTGAACTTTTTTACCTTTTTTTTTTTTTTTAATATATTTCATCAACTTGAGCAATAAACAAAAATACCAAATACTCTATAACTGTCATATTTTTAACCCTTCAAATGCCACGTTTGTAATGGAAACAAACCATATTTTTTTGATCCAAAAAACAAAAAAACTTTTATATTCTGCATATAAATTGTTAGTTTTTTTTATTTTTTTCATCCTGGCATATGTTAATGATTAACACCAACATTGGTTAATATACATTATTATTTTTTGTTCTAGGTCAAATGTTAAATGTATAAATGTGTCAGTGTGCATTTTGTACTCACTTGGTAGAAGGGTGTTAGTGTAGGAATTGAACAAACTTTACAATGTGATGATTTTAGTGGATGGGTCAGAATTTTAAAAATCATGCAAAAATGAACAACTTTTGAATTCTGACCTGAGACAAATTGCAAAAAATATGACCTTTAATAAAATAAAGTGTAAAGTGTGCATCATATGCTCACCCACTGGAAGGTTAAACGATTTAAAAGACTTTTATCCCACTAATCACAAACCAGGAAAAAAAATCACAATAATCACTGAATCTGTCGACAGTTGGTGAACTCTGACCTCTGGTTCCAATAATTATCATCCTGGAATAATAATAATGATAATAATAATAATACATTTCTTAATTTTGTTGATTAATTTGGTCATTTTCTGTTCATTTCTGTGATGTTTTTGAATAATTTTCCTCATTCTTGTTCTTTGCGTTGGATATTTTGTTCATTTTATTGATTATTTAGTTACTTTTGTTCATGTTGTTAATTGTTTCTTCATTTTGTTGGTTATTTTGCTCATTTTAGATTCATTATTTTCTTTATTGATGATTATTCTGCTCATTTCTGTTAATTTCACTGACTGTTTCTTTGTTATTTTAATAATTATTGTTCATTTTTTGATTATTTTGTTCATTTTTACCCTTTTTTTTGTCCATTGTGTTGATTGTTTCTTCATTTTGTTGCATTTGTTGGTTATTTTCTTCATTTTGTCGGTTATTTTGTCCATTTTTGGTTTATTATTTTCTTTATTGATGATTATTCTGCTCATCTCTGTTAATTTCGCTGACTGTTTCTTTATTATTTTAAAAACTGTTGTTCATTTTTTGGATTATTTTGTGCATTTTATTGATTGTTTCTTTGTTTTTGTTGCTTTTGTTAGTTATATTCTTTATTTTGTGGGTTATTTTGCATGTGTTCATTTTTGTATGTGCAGAAAAACAGCTATGACAGGGGGCAATGCGCCGTCACCACGGCAACAGCAACAACACAAAAGACCCATCTGATTGGTGTGTTCGGTGGCTGTTCCTCCGTCGTATAATTGGTGCACGTGATCAGAGCGTGTCCTCAGACGCCTCCCGTCCACAGAGAAACAAACTGAAATCCACTGCAGAGGATGACCTACATTCACCAATCCCACGAACAGACAGTTCAGCACAGATGTTCCCACAATCCCCCTGTTCACCAAAGCGCCATCCCTGAAAGCCAGACACAACACCCGGAAACAGTATGGAGGAGCAGGAAGAGGAGGAGGAGGAAGAGGAGGAAAAAGAGGAGGAGGAAGAGGGAAAAGAATAACAGAAGAAAAAAGAGGACGAGGAGGAAGAGGAGGAGGAAGAGAATGGAGAGGAAGAGGAGGAGGAGCAGAAAGAGGAGGAGGAGGAAGAGGAGGAGGGAGAGGAAGAGGAGGAGGAAGAGGAGGGAGAGGAAGACGAGGAGGAGGAGCAGGAAGAGGAGGAGGGAGAGGAAGAGGAGGAGAGAGAGGAAGAGGAGGAAGGAAGAGGAAAAAGAATAAGAGAAGAAAAAAGAGGAGGAGGAAGAGGAGCAAGAAGAGGAAGAAAAAGAGTAGGAGGAAGAGGAATAAGAATAAGAGAAGAAAAAAGAGGACGAGGAGGAAGAGATGGAGGGAGAGGAGGAGGAGGAGGAAGAGGAAAAAGAATAAGAAGAAAAAAGGACGAGGAGGAAGAGGAAGAGGAGGAGCAAGAAGAGGAGGAAAAAGAGTAGGAGGAAGAGGAAAAAGAATAAGAGAAGAAAAAAGAGGATGAGGAGGAAGAGGAGGAAAAGGAAGAGGAGGAGGAGGAAGAGGAGGAAAAAGAGTAAGAGAAGAAAAAAGAGGAGGAGGAAGAGGAAAAAGAATAAGAAGGAAAATAGGAGACGCAAGAGAAGGAGGAAGAGGAGGGAAAAGAATAGGAGGAAGAAAAGGAGGAGGAGGAGAAGGAGGAGGACCTGCTGGTTTACTCCTGTTCTCTTCTCCTGTTCCTATTGGTTCCTTGGTTCCTCCTCTGGTTCTATAATCTCCATGGTCTGTCGTCGGTTCTATTCATCCGTTCTAATCCTAACCCTGATGATGCTGCAGACTCACACTAACTCCTCTAATCATCCTCCACACCTCCACACATTCATGGTTCTGCAGCACTAGAACATTAGAACACTAGAACATGAGAACACTAGAACATGAGAACACTAGAACATGAGAACACTAGAACATTAGAACACTAGAACACACGGCGTAGTTAGTTGTTAGTTAGTTGTCTTATATTTCAGACTAACCCAGTGTGAGTTAAACCTGTTGTGGGGTTGAGCTGTGGACTGTGTTCCTCCTGGTCTCTGGTGGGTTCTAAAGCGTCCACAGTCCGTCGGCTGAATTCCACTGTGTTCTATTGTTCTCTGTTCAAACAGCTGATGTAATTAAGCATTAAACATGCTTTTCCAGTGGCGACGGAGCGCCGGGGATGTGCCGCCAAGGTCGACAGGGATTAAAGTTGTTGGTCAGAAAAAGAGTGCAAATGCTGTATTGATTAAGCACTGATGTTGTATTGACAGACAGCGTCGATAAAGAGGCGGGGGTTAAGGGGGGGGACACTCTGACTGATGGGAAACCACCGAGGGTTTACTCAAATACTGGATTGTACAGTAAACTCAGGTCTGTGTATCCGTTTGAACCCAGAATCCACCTGTGCTGGGTAGGGGTGTGCATTGTCAAGAATCTGGCGATACGATACAAATCGCAATGCTAGGATTACAATACAATATATCACGATATATCATGATACTGGTAAAAAGGCAATTTTTTGTAATAATAATAATGGATTGGATTTTATATAGCACTTTTCTAGACACCCAAAACACTTTACATTATTGATCCATTATTCATTCACTCTCACATCCTCCCTCTGGTGGTGGTAAACTACATCTTTATCCACAGCTGTCCTGGGGCAGACTGACAGAAGCGTGGCTGCCAATTCACGCTTACGGCCCTTCCGACCACCACCAAACATTCATACACCAGTGTGAGTGGCACTGGAGGCAAGGAGTGTGAAGTATCTTTCCCAAGGACACAACGGACTGACTAGGGATTCGAACCACCAACCCTTCAGTTATTGGACGACCCGCTCTACCACCTGAGCCATGGCCACCCCCATTTTTGTTTGTTTCTTTTTTTACCTCCACCAGGAAGTATTGTGATCACTTTGCTTTGAGTGTTTGTTTTTGTGTTTGTTTGTTTGTTAGCAACTTTACGGGAAAACTATTCCAACCATCTTTACCAAATCTTCCCCACAGATAGGCCTAGGCCCTCGGACCAACCCATTCAATTTTGGGCCAAGTAGGCCAAAGTTCAAGGTCACAGCAAGGTCACAAAATCTACAATTTTCCTATCGCTCATCATTGAGCAAATTTGGAAAATTCATAAAAAATTCAAAATGACTCCGATTAGCCTCCAGTGTGATACACCCGAAGCTTAGAACAATATCTTATATCTGGTACAAAACTGTCCACATCCACTGTGGAATGTGGAGTCTGTGGATATTTACATTTAACTTTGAAAATCCCATTTACCACACATTTTTCATTATAACTCAACAAATATTGATTGGAATTGAATATAATTTGACATACACATGACTGGTACCAAGCTTCAACTTTTTCTGCTGTATGGAACAACCTGGAAACTGTTGAATTTAAAAGAAATAGTCGATCCACACATGGACACCGTTCGGGGTGCTTGGTGAAGGTTTGCGTTCTCTGAACACTTGTTTAAATGATTATTTCCTGGAAGAACTGAATTACAGCAGAAATATGAACAAATACTAAGCACATTTTTATTTGATCACAACAGGATCTAATGCTATATCACAACATTTTCCTGTTGTTAGAACTTAAATTACGTTTTACAGACATTACAGTTTAAGATCCTGTTCAAATGTTCATATTCAGAACTAACATCAGAACATTATTTTTGTGCAATCCAACCAAAGAAACTAACATCTGCCTCTCAGACAGTAGAAAGGGCTTTTAGGATGACTGAAATAACCATTATTTAATAAAACAGTGTTAAAGAATAATAAATAAGATATAAAAAATAAAGAAAAACAAAAGCAAAAATTAACCTCCACCATCTCTGCATTTGAATAAATACCTAAAAATATTGATACAGTACTTTTTAATATCGATATAGTATTGTGAAATGAAATATCGCAATATATTGCAGAACTGATATTTTCTAACACCCCTAGTGTTGGCTCAATCCTGGATCCAGTTTCCATGGTTTTATTGGTGACATCAGTGGTTGGTGGTCATGACGACAGATTTATGCTCCTGTTTCCATTAAGGCTTCAGTCACTCTGTCTGTGTGTGCGTCTGCTTCAGCCCATTCATCCTGTCACCTCGGTCTGAGTTTGACATCATAATTACAGACACTCCAGGTTCAAACCCTTTTTCTCAATGTCCACCCTTTCATTCTAAAAACCATTCAACACAGTCACATTCATGAATCGTCTCGCACAAAAAATCAAACAAACGTTTTTAAAGAAAAACTGGAGTTGGCTCCAAATTCACCTGGAAACACATTCAGTTCAATTCTACGAACACATCAGTAAACAACTGCACTAAAACTGTACACAAGTCCATAATATACCCTTATGTGTATAGAGTTTATATAGAGAGAGTTTATATGTATATAGTTTATATAGAGTTTATATGTATATAGAATTAATATGTACATAGAGTTTATTTGAATATAGAGTTTATATGTATATAAAGTTTATATGTTTATACTTAATATGCATGTAGAGTTTATATGTATACAGAGTTACATGTATATAGTTTATATGTATATAGAGTTTATATGCATATAGAGTTTAAATGTATGTGGAGTTTATATGTATATAGTTTATATGTATATAGAGTTTCTATGTATACAGAGTTTATCTGTATATAGTTTATATGTATATAGAGTTTATATGCATATAGAGCTTATATGTATGTAGAGTTTATATGTATATAGTTTATATGTATATAGAGTTTATGTGTATACAGAGTTCATGTGTATAGAGTTTAAATGTATATAGAGTTTATATGCGTATAGGGTTTGTATGTGTGTAGAGTTCATATATATATATAGAGTGTAGTTTATATGCATGTACACTTTATATACATATACAATTTATATACATACAGAGTTTATATGCATATAAAGTTTATATACATATACAGTTTATATGCATATAGAATTTATATGCATATAGAGTTTGCAGATTTCAGAGAAAACACAATTAACAAGAAAAGCACTCGGAGAGTGCAGACCTCCACCAAGACAAACCTGCCCCCCCGCCCCCCAAATCCATCCATAACTTTTTGAGTTATCTTGCTAACAAACAAACATACATGCACACACGTAAACACACAAAGCAAAGTGATCACAATCCCTCCTGGCCGAGGGAACAAACTGAGGACAATAAAAACCTGCCACATTTTTTAATTAAAAAGAACAAAAAGCGAATTAATGACCAATTATGGTGCCGCATATTAAAGACCCAATGGCCCCTTTGACTGAACATCCCATAATAATGACAGGACGGTGCCTTTGACTGAACCTCCCATAATAGTGACAGGACCCTGGCAGCTCTGCTTCACACACATGTACGAGGTCAGATGTTCAGGCACAGGAGGAGCATGAAGGAGGGTTCAGACCTGAACCATCCACAGGTCTGTTGGACCCCCACCTGCACTGGACATGGGAGGGGGAGGAGGTCAGGGGGGAGTGTCCAGGTCATAGCATGTGTGGAGACATTACCAGTGCAGCTGCTGGGATCCAACTGGTCTGTACTGGGATTAAATTAACCTAGTGACACAACCCTGAACATCTGTACAGGAACTCTGCACCAGCACTGGCCTTAGTCTGGACCTGAAGTTGATGAGCCCAGACCCCTCAGAGGGTTTCCTAATGCCGCATTTCCACTGCGTGATATCAACTCGACTCGACTGGGCCTTTTTGCATTTCCACTACGAAAAAGGACCTGGAATCTGGTACCAGGTACTACTTTTTTGGTATCACCTCCGCCGAGGTTCCAGGACTGGGGACCAGATACTGAAAGGTGACGTGTAAACACTGCAGACACTGATTGGTCAGAGTCGTCTCTGTGACCTGCTGTTTTACAAAAAACAGATGTGGAAGTTGACAGTAAAAATAGCGGTAGGTTAATCCACATGATGACAGCCCAAAAAACTACACCATGGTTTGTCGAGGAGGTTCAGACGTAAAAATTCAGCATGAGCTTGATGAGACAACACGCAACAAGTGAGTTTATTGACAACGACACAGAAGTAACGCGCCGCATCGCTATGACAACCAGGTACTGTAAAGTTGGTAGTATCCTGTAATGGAAACGGTCTCCAGGAATAGGACCTGGTACTCGTGTCGAGTCGCAGCATTTGTCTTTCCTTCCCAAACCCCCCACCAGGGCCATACGAAGAAGAGGAACCTGTGTCCTCTGTGATGAACGGCCTTATTTCAGAGTCAAGAGCTTTCAGAATCCTATCCAGTCTATGTTTACATGCACAGTTCAGTCGAGTACATACCCAGACCATGTGCTTAAAGTGGATCCTTTAAGGTCAGATCACATTCATAAGGTTGGATTCTGAGACAGGATTTGGGTCAGAACTCTAGTTGGCCTCCATATCCAGGTGTGACCCTACAGGTACACACACACCTGCAGCGATCCTAATCAGTTCATTCATTCTATTAAACATTCACTTATTCCATCTTTGTGGTCAGATTGTCGTTGTGTCTGTTTCTGCTTTATTCAAACTCCACACTGTGCACAGAACCAGCTGTTGTTCATTCCACAGAAGCGTCCGTACTCCAGATCTTTCACAGACGAGAGTTTTCTGCTCATTCTGAACACAGACCTGGTGAAATGAACCAGGGCCTGTGACTCTTTGACACTAATATCGTCTGAAAACAGCCTGAAGCACAGTTTCATTCACCGAGTGCAAACCCTGTAGACCAGCATTTCTCAAACTGTGGGGTGGGCTTACGGGGGGGGGGGCATGGGATCACTACTGGGTGGGTTTTTTTTGTTCTTCAGGTTAGAACAGGGGTGTCAAACTCATTTTAGTTCAGTTCCACATTCAGCCCAATTTGATCTCAAGAGAGCTGAACCAGTAAAATAATAACAGCGAAAAAAGTGAAATTCTATTCTGATCAGGTTTACATCTACAAAGTTTCCTTAAAAATCTGAATAACATGAACAACTTGAGTTGTCTTAAGAAAAACAAGTGCAATTTTAACAATATTATGCCTCGGTTTATCAGTTTATCATTTACACGTGCGTTACAATCGCACAAACCCTTTTTTTTTTTAAAGAAGAAAAAAAAAAAACAATCGCACAAAACAATTAGTAACAGGCAGAATATTGGTAAAATTGCATTTACTTTTCTTAAGACATTTCCGTTTGTTCAGATTATTCACATTTTTTGTAAATGTATAGTTTGGTAATGTAAACATTTTCATGTAATTTTACTTTTTTACACCAAAAAACAATGAGAAAATGTGGGGTTGTCATTATTTATAGGTTATTATGATAATATTTTACTGGTTCTGACCCACTTTAGATGTAATTAGACTGTATGTGTCTGTATGTGGAACCTGAGTTAAAATGATTTTGACACCACTGATTGTTAATATCTTCAGTGTAATTTTTGCAATTTTTCACAAATTCATCCCACGGGCCGGATTGGAAACTTTGGCGGGCCGGATTTGGCCCCCGGGCCGCATGTTTGACACCTGTGGGTTAGAACATGTAGCAGGTGGAACTAATGTTTTAGTGTTGGAGCACCCTGGAGCCATTTTAGGGACGTACACCAAACCCATCTACTGCCATGGTGATCTGTCACTAGACAAAGAGTTTAGGTTTGAAGGATGGACAAGGATTGGACCGGAAAAGAAATATGGGACATGTTTCTGTTTTTACACAGTTGGGACAGCTTGCACTTCAACCCATAACCCAGTAGTTCCAACCTTTTTTGGCTCGTGACCCCATTTTAACATCACAAATTTCTGGCGACCCCAGGTTTAAAGTGTGTTTTACTGAAGACATAGATGAACTGATTGGACTTAGCTGGAATATTTTCTGACATAATTTATGGTTCATTTTAACCCATAAAGACCCAAACAGCCACTGGCAACCAAAACCATCTACTGATCTAAACTGTTTAATACCTGTTGATCCAATAATCCAGAGGTTCTCAACCTTTTTTGGCTTGTGACCCCATTTTAACATCCCAAATTTCTGGCGACCCCAGAAATTCAAAAAGGAGACTTTTTTTTTTTTTGCTAAAATTAATTTGTTTTTGATCATGTAATAGTTTGGTATACGCTGTAAATAAATGTTAATTTTAGAGGACATTTAGTCTATATAATGTATATTATTGTGGACAGAGGCAGTAAATCCAGGTGTAGATTACTGCACAAAGTGAGAATTGGATTTTCCTTGGTCAGGATATGTACAGTCAGTCCAGTTTGGCTGACAATTAATACTGAACAAACAAGAACTCAAACTATGAATTATGAAAGAGCTGCAGCATCTGAAACTGACCACAATGAACATTTGACAGATAAACAGAACCACAGTGCTGCAGTTTCACAACTACAGTTTGTCTTTTATGGGTTGGGATTGTCTCTCTCAACTCATATATTTTTTATTAGGAAGTTTTGTTTTGTTGTTTTTTTTTTTTTTATCAATTACTAGATATTTCAGTCAACCCCATTTGAATTCCAGGTGACCCCTCGTGGGGTCCCGACCCCAAGGTTGAAAAACACTGCCATAAAGACTCAGTGCTACTTTTGTGTCAGTTCCCAAATGAATTTGTATCTGTATTTAAACTGTCTTATTTAATTTATCACCATTTATTGTCATACTGTCTCCTTTATTTTGCATTTTGTCAGTGAAAATCAGGTATTATGCTACATTTTATTTATTGATCACGTAGATGTTCATAAAAGCTCAGATTAAAGTTGGGGGCTATTATATCAAACAGAAAACTGAAGGAAAACTGACTTTTTCCATAAAATATGTCATAACTGAACATAAACCCAGTGTGTTCATCCACTGTCATTGATCCAACTCCATGGGTTTTACTTGTGAATCAATGTTGTAGAAGATGACGGTGTTTCCACGGTAACTACGGAGCCTCTGAACATCCAAATGGGTCATATCTGATGACCATGAAAAGATGAAGAACTGTATTTTACACCAGTTATTGACATGTATTAATAGGATTAATGGATCAGAAGTTATTAAACATTTTAGATCAGTAGATGGTTTTGGTTAAAGGTGGCTGTTTGAGTCTTTATGAGTTAATGTTCTGAGATGTTTACTGTAAATGGGCTCATTCCTGCCACTCTTATTATTAAAATGTTCATCTTTGTTACCAAAATTAGTTTGCTGTTCTATAAAAAGCAACTTTATTGTCATAGTTGTGAGTAGGGATGTAACGATATGAAAATTTCATATCACGGTTATCATTATTATCGCGGTATTATTGAAATTGTGCTCAAAATGTTCAAAAAATACTTATACACACACTGAAATAATTTAACCAAGTTGTATTTTTAAAAATAAATAAATAAATAATTGGCACAATGTACTTTCTCTTGGCAGAAACGTTCCTGTTTTAACCCTTAGTGGTCTGAGCCTATTTTGTCCGTTTTTCAGTCCTTTTGATTTTACCTTTATATACTATAGAAACAAATGTTTACTATACCCATGTTTGGGATCTTTTTCTTTCAGCACAACTTCATCTATATCATCTGCCTATTATATTTTCACTTTAATCTACTACATCAACATAAAAGGGCAAAAAACACAAAAACATATAAAATCCGATTTGAAAAATGTATATAATTTATTGCATTAATAGCACAAAGATGCTTAACCTGTTTAACCCTGACCATATTTTGAGGGGAAAAAACACCTAAAAAGACATACCCAAAGTAAATGAAGAATTACTCATAATACTTATAATAAGGTTCATATGGATGTTCTTGGTGTCTGTGGACATTTACAGACCTCACAGAATCTATTCCCATTGTCTAAAATATTGTATCTGTTACTATGCCTGAGTAAACTGTAACAAACTAAAAGAGAAATTAGAATTTTTTATCATCGCCTGTTTTTTTTTCGACTGGATTGACGATGATATGCATAAATTAATTGTTTGTGTCGGAGATTTTTAATAGCGTATATTTCACACCACAAAGATTAAAATCATGTTTGAACATTAAAGTTTGCACTAAAATACACTTTTGATGTACTTTAATTAACATTAGGTTCTAAACTTTGAGCAAAAGTTGAAAAAAACATCAATTGTTCTGATTTATTATATTTTTATAGTAGATGAATATTAATATAATTTTTTCAGCCCGCAGGCAGGCTGATAGGGCTAAAGGGGTTATTAATGAACCTTTTTAAAGACTTTAAAAGTGAATATTGGTTCTAAATATTAGCTATATAATATCAAATTTGTAATAACTTCAAACTATACTCAAATATTTGACATAAAAGCAGATCTTCACATAGGGTTTTTTCCCCTAAAAGTGCGATAATCAAAGACAGTTATCATGATAATTAGAATTTAAACGGTAATACTAACCGTCTGCAATTTTACCGTGGTTTATCGTTATACCAGTAATCGTTACATCTCTAGTTGGGAGATAATTGCGCATTATTTGGAAAAATTTTGTCTCAGGGGGGCAGTCTGGTAGAGTTTATTTGTATCATTCAAGTGTATTATTCAAGCAAAAATCTAAGTTATTTCTAATTTGCACAACAAATCATTCAAGGAAAAGCAAAAAGTATAGTTACAATACTGACGTTTCTTTCAGTAAAAGTTATAATTGCACCACTGTTACAGTGTTGTTGGGGTTGAGGGGGGCCTGCAGATTTTTCATTCTCCAAAGGGGGGATGACAGAAAAAGACTGAGAACCAC
Organism: Sphaeramia orbicularis; assembly: GCF_902148855.1. Classification (NCBI taxonomy): domain Eukaryota; kingdom Metazoa; phylum Chordata; class Actinopteri; order Kurtiformes; family Apogonidae; genus Sphaeramia; species Sphaeramia orbicularis. Next base: position 7,632,630 of record NC_043962.1, on the reverse strand, counting down.
TGGTGTACGAACATTTAAACCAGTGAAATGAAAGGTGGTGTTGGGTCTGGGTGGATGAAGGTGGAACTCACTGAAACACAAACAGCAGGAATTTTTTGTACTTTTTTTTTTTTTACTAGAGCATGGAACCTGTGTTATTTAGTTGACCTTCATCAGATACTTGTGACCGTGTCATGGGGGGTTATCTGCCTTCCACCCTCCACCGGACACACATTCTATCATTACAAACACAACAACAGATACAACGGAGATACAAGTTTGATCTATGAAACACTCAGAGCAGGACTCACATACAGAGAACAGCAAAATCATACAATAATAACCTAGAAATAATCACAACTACACGTTTGTGTGTTTTAACCCATACAGACCCAGTACTAGTTTTGAGTCACTTCCCAAATGAATTTTTCTCTCTATTTAACCTTTCAAAAGTCATTTATTAGCATTTATTATAATATTATCCAATACATTTTTCACGTTTTACTATAAATCATGTATTTTCCTATATTTAATTCCCCAAACTTAACTTAGAAGCTCATGAAAACTCGGAGTAAATTCGTAGGTTATTAGATCAAAACAGAGAAAATGGAGGTAAAAGTTATTTTTTCAGCAAAATCTCTTGTTAATTGAACATAAACCCAGTGTGTCCATCCACTGTCATTGATCTGACTCCATGGGTTTTACTGGTGGATCAGTGTTGTAGAGGATGACAGTGTTTCCATGGTAACTACGGAGCCTCTGAACGTCCAAATGGGTCATATCTGATGACCATGAAAAGATGCATAACTGTATTTTACACCAATTATTTCCATGTATTGACAGAATTAGTCGATCAACAGGTATTAAACAGTTTAGATCAGTACATGGTGTTGGTTAAAGGTGAATGTTTGGGTCTTTATGAGTTAATTAAGGGAAGAAATGTGTTGTTTTAAGCCAACTTGGTTGTGTTTAACACGACTAAACGCCACTTGTGCACATTCATTTATTCCATTTTTGTGGTCATATTGTAGTAGATGGTTTTGGTCGATGGCGGCTGTTTGGGTCTTTAAAGGTTAATGTGAAACGAGTAAAATTACATTATATAACAAACTATCCTTTCACAATAAAAAAAGTGAATAACTTCAAACAACCTCAAATGTATTAACCCCTCGGTGTCACAGTGGTCCTCTAATCATATAAAGCACATAATCTGTACAATGTCATAATAATGTTAAAATGTTTTCATTGTTTGTTTTTGAACTTTTTTACTTTTTTTTGTATTTCATCTACTTATTATTAGCATACTGTATTTTGAATTTCCCCTTGGGGATTAATAAAGTAAATCAATCAATCAATCAATCTATCTATCTATCTATCTATCTATCTATCTATCTATCTATCTATCTATCTATCTATCTATCTATCTATCTATCTATCTATCTATCTATCTATCTATCTATCTATCTATCCATCCATCCATCCATCCATCCATCCATCCATCCATCCATCCAAAACAGAAGTGCGTAATGTTGGTTTTTACATTAAATCACAAATGTGATGATTTGTTTATTTATTATCGTAAGATGATATGAGAAGTCATTCCATAAAGATGGCGACGAACGTAAATATCATGTTGATTTACAGATATATTCATTATTTTTACACTGGGTTACAAAAAAATGTTTTTTGCAAGTTGTCTAGGTTTTTTCAACTGAATTAGGACCATTTTGCACCGCTAAATCCAAAAATGACATCTGTTTTTCTCAATCAGGTCAGGGTTTTTTGCTAATTTGATTTGGAAAAATTTGATCTTCTCACAAAATATAATAATTAATACCAAAATAAGATTGGTAAGCACACTTTATGAAACTTGTGACTTGATTCCTGCTAGGTACAATGGTGTATTCACCGCAGATGTAGCAGAATACGTCAGGCTTATTTTTGCAAGATCTTCTAGTCGACGCCATTTCATTCACCTGTAATATTAAAAAAAACCATTAATCATAAATTGGCAAAAGTAAAATCTTCAGAACTCGTTTATTGCAAGAAATATGAATGAATTTTGTATCATATGATGTGAAAATGCCCATAAATGTAAGCAAAAATGTTAAAAAGCCAATATGTAGCATAGTTCAGAAAGTTGACCTGATTGAGCAAAATTAATGTGATTTTTGGATTCAGCACACCAAAATTATCCTAAACCAGCTCAAAAAACTTCAACAATAAATTTGTTGTTGACCAGTGTTATATATTACCCCTCTATCTCATACTAAATTAAAAAATGATTAGTTTCCTGGTGTGTCCACACATACTGCGACATGTTTGTTTTAAAACTCTTCTTCTTCGCTTGTTGTAACGTCTGTCAACATCCGTTTTTTTTATTCACGTGACTTAGTTGTGGATAAAGGTCTTCCCATTGCAGTTTTGCATGATATACCGGTTGTGCTACGCCTGAAAAACCACCTTTTACCAGCGCAAAAACTTTTAATCAAAAAATGAGACTTTTGGCAAAATTGTCATTTTTCCATTCAGTAAATATTTATGCATAAGTTATATTCACGCAATTTGAGGGTCAATGGAAAAGCGTCCAGTAACTGTCATATTTTAATCCTTTAAATGCCATGTTTGTAATGTAAACAAACCATATTTTCAGATTTTTTCCCCCAATATTCTACATAAAATTTGTATTAGTTTTTTTTTTCATCCTGGCATATGTCTCTGTAGATCCACTGTATCTGTCAGTTGTGTTAATGATAAACAGATAAACAGACATGATATTGTTGAAATTCCACTTATTTTTCTTGAGATATTTCCGCTTGTACATGTTTGTTGAGGTTATTCAGTTTCATCGTGTAATTGTTCTTTTTTCCACACTAAAACAAACAGAAACGTGCTGATGATTGTTTTCGGGTTATTGTATCTTTATTTTTACAGGTGTGTGTTTGTTGGAAATCGAACCATTTATCCACATGTTTGTTCTTTTTCCGTTCACCTCCATCATCATTATGTTTCTATAACTGACCTGGACCGTATTATAAACCTGCAAACAGACCTTCTACTCCCACAAGTACAGCTAAAAACTCCTTCTAATCCCTGAAGGCCTGAAATATTGAGCTTGTCTCAGCACCCCCATCCTTCCCCCATCCCCCCCCCCCCCCAGTGTAAAGGCACATCCGAGTCGCTAGGCAGTGTATGGAAGGAAAAACAGGTGAGATGTTGACGTCTGACTGGATGATGTTCTCCTGCTTTGGGTAATGAGGGCCTGGGGACAGAGGGGGGGGGGGAGGAGGGGGTGGAGGGGGGGTGTTTACATCCTCATACACCTCATGAGCTCAGGGTTTGAGATGCAGTTGGAATGAAACAAACAGCTGTGTTCACCCCCACACCCCTTTACCTACACCTTCCCTTTGCTACCTTGCTTCACCTTTCTCCACCCCCCCTCCTTCCTCCTCCTCCTCTCTAATCGCTGGCTAATTGACTCAGCCAGATTTGGCAACAGGCTTACGAGTGTTATTTCACACACCTGCAGTGACCTATCCACCCTGTGCCACCCTGCACCCGATGCCACCCTGCACCACCTGGACCACCCTGCACCACCCTGTACCACCTGTACTACTCTGCACCACCCTGCACCACCTGTACCACCCTGCGCCACCCTGTACCACCCTGCACCACCGGGACCACCCTTTATCACCCTCCACCACTCTGTACTACCCTGTACTACTCTGCACCACCCTGCACCACCTGTACCACCCTGCACCACCCTGTACCACCTGTACTACTCTGCACCACCCTGCACCACCTGTACCACCTGTACCACCCTGCGCCACCCTGTACCACCCTGCACCACCGGGACCACCCTTTATCACCCTCCACCACTCTGTACTACCCTGTACTACTCTGCACCACCCTGCACCACCTGTACCACCCTGCACCACCCTGTACCACCTGTACTACTCTGCACCACCTGTACCACCTGTACCACCCTGCACCACCCTGTACCACCTGTACTACTCTGCACCACCCTGCACCACCTGTACCACCTGTACCACCCTGCGCCACCCTGTACCACCCTGCACCACCGGGACCACCCTTTATCACCCTCCACCACTCTGTATTACCCTGTACCACCCTGTACTACTCTGCACCACCCTGTACCACCTGTACTACTCTGCACCACCCTGTTCCACCCTGCACCACCCTGTACCACCCTCTACCACCCTGCAAAACCCTGCACCACCCTGTACCACCCTGCACCACCCTGTACCATGCTGAGCCACCCTGTACCACCTGTACCACCCTGCTGTCATCCACCCGCACCTGAACTGTTACCATCCACCTGCACCATTATCATCCACCCCCATCACAAGCCTTTCATCCAAAAACACTATGGAAACTGAGAATGCATGATGAATATTTTCAATTCTGGAAAAAAATGTGGAACACATCTAAATGCAGACCCTGATGGTTTCCAGTGACTTGCAGGTCTCCACCTCCACCTCCACCTCCACCAACCTGACGGTGTTTGACATCCAGGTCATTTGAATGTGTACACTCCTGCACATCCTGAACTTGTCATGGTGGATTTACTGTGATCTGCATGGGTTTGATTCTACCTGTGCATGACTGGAGGTGTGTGTGGAGCTGATGTCTGGAGGAACAGAGCCTGTGCATGATTAATCCATCAGCGTCACCCAGACACGGTGCGCGTGTCGTGCGTGTCGTGCGTGTTGTGCGCCCTTACCGCTGTGTGCGCTGAACCAGCGGGGCGCGATGTGCAGGGGCAAGGTGTCAGCCAGCGACCCCCGGGACCCCAGATACAGCACCCCGTCCGTATGGTGCCCTCCGCCCCCAGTGTCCTGGTAGCCGGTACCGTGGGGGGCGGCCGTGGTGCCCCCCGACCCCCCTCCGGCCCGGTCCGAGTCCGTTCCTCTCGGGGTGTAGAAGCCGAAGGGCACGGCGGCGCTGTGGTCGATGCCCATCCCGGCCACGGAGCTCACCGAGCGGCTCCGCAGGCCCATGGTGCCGCTGGGCCGGTAGTGGCCGAAGTGGGCCGACGGTGGCACCGCGCTGTCATCCGTAGAGACGCCGGGAAAAGCACCCCGGGGCCGGCCCGCCGTGCTCTGCTTTCCCCCCATCCAAAGTGGAATGGGAGGGGGCGGTGGGTGGAAACAGGGGGGGGGTTCCGCTCGATCCGCAGAGGGTCGAGAGAGCCGAAGCAGGCGGTCGCCCCCCTCCCTCCCCTCGGTCCTGGTTGTCTGTCGGCCGGCCTGTCTGTCTGCCTGCCTGTCTGTCCGTGTCTCAGCACCGGGCTCCGCGGCTCCGACTCTCCGCAGACGCAACAGCCCGCGTCGAGCCGAACATGAGCCAGATCTGACGGATGATTCACCGCGACTCCACCGGGGACGGCAGGCGGCCTGGATGACGCCGAAACCCGGAATGACACGCAGATGAGCCGGCGGTCCCAGCTGATCAGGACGGATGGATCATCGCGGGCGGGTCGCTTTACCCCGCCTGGCCCCGGATCAGAGCGCCGCCGCAGTCTGCTCCCCGCTCCCGCCTCATCTCCGCGCACGCATCGTGACAACTGTTGCTGCGTGTCTGGCCCACGGACGGCGGTCTGTCCGGCTCACGGTGCGTGTCGGTCCGACGGTCTGTGCGCTCCGGTGGCTCCGAGCGGCGGCTGACGTTCCCGGAGATCGGGGTCACGGTGAAGCCGCTCCCCTGCGCTCGAATCGGCGCTCGGCTCCGCTCTGCTCCGCTCCTCTGCTCCGCTCCGCCGCCGCGACTGGCGAGACAATGGAGGAGCCCAGTGCGCAAACTCAGAGCGAACACAGAGACGGAGAGACACCGGGAGACAACAGGGGACAGCAGGAGACTAAAGAGACAGCAGGCGACACTGCAAGAAACTAGAGGCACTAGAAGACACTAGAGACCGTAGAAGACATTAGAGACCCCAGGAGACAGTAGAGACAGCAGGAGACAAAAGAGACAACAGGAGACACTACAAGAAAGTAGAGACACCAGGAGACAGTAGAGACAAAAGAAACACCAGGAGACAGTTGAAGAAAGTAGAGACACTAGAAGACAGCAGAGACAGCAGGAGACACTACAAGAAAGTAGAGACACTAGAGACAGTAGAAGACACTAGAGACAGTAGAAGACAAAAGAGACAGCAGGAGACAAAAGAGACAACAGGAGACACTAGAAGACAGTAGAGACACTAGAAGACACTAGAGACAGTAGAAGACAAAAGAGACAGCAGGAGACAAAAGAGACAGCAGGGGACACTACAAGAAAGTAGAGACAGTAGAAGACAGTAGAGACAGCAGGAGACACTACAAGAAAGTAGAGACACTAGAAGACACTAGAGACAGTAGAAGACATTAGAGACCCCAGGAGACAGTAGAGGCAGCAGGAGACAAAAGAGACAACAGGAGACACTAGAAGACACTAGAGACACTAGAAGACACTAGAGACAGTAGAAGACAAAAGAGACAGCAGGAGACAAAAGAGACAGCAGGGGACACTACAAGAAAGTAGAGACACTAGAAGACAGTAGGAGACAAAAGACACAACAGGAGACACTACAAGAAAGTAGAGACACCAGGAGACAGTAGAGACAAAAGAAACACCAGGAGACAGTAGAAGAAAGTAGAGACACTAGAAGACAGCAGAGACAGCAGGAGACACTACAAGAAAGTAGAGACACTAGAGACAGTAGAAGACATTAGAGACCCGGGGAGACAGTAGAGACAGCAGGAGACAAAAGAGACAACAGGAGACACTAGAAGACACTAGAGACAGTAGAAGACAAAAGAGACAGCAGGAGACCAAAGAGACAGCAGGGGACACTACAAGAAAGTAGAGACACTAGAGACAGTAGAAGACATTAGAGACCCCGGGAGACAGTAGAGACAGCGGGAGACAAAAGAGACAACAGGAGACACTAGAAGACAGTAGAGACACTAGAAGACTATAGAGACAGTAGAAGACAAAAGAGACAGTAGAAGACAAAAGAGACAGCAGGAGACAAAAGAGACAGCAGGGGACACTACAAGAAAGTAGAGACACCAGGAGACAGTAGAGACAAAAGAAACACCAGGAGACAGTAGAAGAAAGTAGAGACACTAGAAGACACTAGAGACAAAAGGCACAACAGGAGACACTACAAGAAAGTAGAGACAGTAGAAGACAGTAGAGACAGCAGGAGACACTACAAGAAAGTAGAGACACTAGAAGACACTAGAGACAGTAGAAGACATTAGAGACCCCAGGAGACAGTAGAGGCAGCAGGAGACAAAAGAGACAACAGGAGACACTAGAAGACACTAGAGACAGTAGAAGACAAAAGAGACAGCAGGAGACAAAAGAGACAGCAGGGGACACTACAAGAAAGTAGAGACACTAGAAGACAGTAGGAGACAAAAGACACAACAGGAGACACTACAAGAAAGTAGAGACACCAGGAGACAGTAGAGACAAAAGAAACACCAGGAGACAGTAGAAGAAAGTAGAGACACTAGAAGACAGCAGAGACAGCAGGAGACACTACAGGAAAGCAGAGACACTAGAAGATAGTAGAGACAAAAGGCACAACAGGAGACACTACAAGAAAGTAGAGACAGTAGAAGACAGTAGAGACACTAGAAGACATTAGAGACACCAGAAGACAGTACAGACAGCAGGAGACAAAAGACACAACAGGAGACACTAGAAGACAGTAGAGGCAAAAGAGACATCAGAAGACAGTAGAGAGACTAGAGACAGTAAAGGCAGTAGAGACAGTAGAAGACAGTAGAAACACCAGGAGACAGTAGAAGACAGTAGAGACACTAGAAGATATTAGAGACACTAGAAGACCGTAAATACACTAGAGACACTAGAAGACGGTAGATACACTAGAGACAGTAGAGACAGTAAAGGCAGTAGAGACACTAGAAGACAGTAGAAGACAGTAGAGACACTAGAAGATAGTAGAGACACTAGAAGACCGTAAATACACTAGAGACACTAGAAGACGGTAGATACACTAGAGACAGTAAAGGCAGTAGAGACACTAGAAGACAGTAGAGACACTAGAAGACAGTAGAGACTCTAGAAGACAGTGGAGACACCAGGAGACAGTAGAGACACCAGGAGACAGTAGAGACACTAGACGGCAGTAGAGACACTAGAAGACAGTAGAGACACTAGAAGACAGTAAAGACACTAGAGACACAAGAAGACACTAGAGACAGTAAAGGCAGTAGAGACACTAGAAGACAGTAGAAACACCAGAAGACAGTAGAGACACTAGAAGACAGTAGAGAGACCAGGAGACAGTAGAAGACAATAGAGACACTAGAAGGCAGTAGAGACACTAGAAGACAGTAAAGACACTAGAAGACATTAGAGATACCAGGAGACAGTAGAGACAGTAAAGACAGTAGAGACAGCAGAAGACAGTAGAGACAGCAGAAGACAATAGAGACACTAGAAGACATTAGAGACAGCAGGAGACAAAAGACACAACAGGAGACACTAGAAGACAGTAGACACAAAAGAGACACCAGGAGACAGTAGAGACACTAGAAGACACTAGAAACAGTAAAGGCAGTAGAGACACTAGAAGACAGTAAAAGACACTAGAGACAGTAGAGACACCAGGAAACAGTAGAGACAGTAGAAGACAGTAGAGACACTAGAAGACACTAGAGGGCAGTAGAGACAGTAGAAGACACTAGAGGGCAGTAGAGACAGTAGAAGACAGTAGAGACAAAAGAGACAGCAGGAGACAGTAGAGACAGTAGAAGACAGTAGAGATAGTAGAGACAAAAGACACAACAGGAGACACTACAAGAAAGTAGAGACAGTAGAAGACAGTAGAGACACTAGAAGACATTAGAGACACCAGGAGACAGTAGAATACAGTAGAGACACCAGGAGACAGTAGAAGACAGTAGAGACACCAGGAGACACTAGAAGACAGTAGAGACACTAGAGACAGTAAAGGCAGTAGAGACAGTAGAGACAGTAGAAACACCAGGAGATAGTAGAGACACTAGAAGACATTAGAGGCACCAGGAGACAGTAGAAGACAGTAGAGACACTAGAAGACAGTAGAGACAGTAAAGGCAGTAGAGACACTAGAAGACAGTAGAGACACCAGGAGACAGTAGAAGACAGTAGAGACACTAGAAGACAGTAGAGACACCAGGAGACAGTAGAGACACTAGAAGACAGTAGAGATACCAGGAGACAGTAGAAGGCAGTAGAGACACTAGAAGACAGTAAAGACACTAGAAGACAGTAGAGACACTAGAAGACAGTAGAGACACCAGGAGACAGTAGAGACAATAGAAGACATTAGAGACACCGGGAGACAGTAGAAGACAGTAGAGACACCAGAAGACAATAGAGACACTAGAAGACATTAGAGACAGCAGGAGACAAAAGACACAACAGGAGACACTAGAAGACAGTAGAGACAGAAGAGACACTAGGAGACAGTAGAGACACTGGAAGACAGTAGAAGACACTAGAGACAGTAAAGGCAGTAGAGACGCTAGAAGACAGTAAAAGACACTAGAGACACTAGAAGACAGTAGAGACACCAGGAAACAGTAGAGACCATAGAAGACAGTAGAAGACGGTAGAGACACTAGAAGGCAGTAGAGACACTTGAAGACAGTAGAGACACTAGAATACAGTAGAGACACCAGGAGACAGTAGAAGACAGTAGAGACACTAGACGACAGTAGAGACAAAAGAGACACCAGGAGACAGTAGAGACACTAGAAGACAGTAGAGACAAAAGAGACACCAGGAGACAGTAGAGACACTAGAAGACAGTAGAGACACCAGGAGACAGTAGAAGACAGTAGAGACACTAGACGACAGTAGAGACAAAAGAGACACCAGAAGACAGTAGAGACACTAGAAGACAGTAGAGACACCAGGAGACAGTAGAGACACCAGGAGACACTAGAGGACAGTCTGCAGGGACAGGCCCTTATGTCCTCTGTCTCCTATTAGTTTCCATTGAAGTTCTTCTTCAAACAGTGAAATGTCCTGTGGTTCCACTGGTCGACACCAGGTGGCGCTGGTGTAAAGCAGAGTTCAAACCTTTAATGGATCCTCAGACTTAATGAAAACACTTACAGGACATTCAGTGTTTGATAGAAATGAATTAGACTGAACTGAGTACAAACACATGTGCATCTGAATGGACTGATGGCACCACCTGCTGTTATGGAGGTGAACGACAGGACGTTAAGTCGTTAAGAACAACAGTCGAGACAGAAGGGGACAGAAGGGGACAGTAGCAGCTCAATGTCCCCTTAAATAAACAGACCAGTGTGGATGCAGATGTCCCAGATGAACAGTGCAGATGGACACTGACCCCCTGTGGTGGGTCTGAGTATTACAGCAGTGACTGGACAAAGTGTAAATGTGGCTTTATCAGCTTCAGTTCAGTTTCAGTGGATTCATGTGTCCCTTCAGAAAAATACACAATATTCTTCAACTCTACTGCCATACTGATTCATTTTATTCAATCTCTCACGTCATTTTCATTTATTTGTCGTATCTTTTATGTCATTTTCTTGTTTTCATACATCATTTGTTTCATCTTTCACATCAGTTTTGTCTTTTTTTTTGTCATTTTCATATTTTTTGTGGCATCTTTTACATTGTTTTCATCTTTTTTTCATGTCTTTTAGATCATCTTTGTGTTTTCATTGGTTTTTTTTTCACACCTTTTTCGTCTTTCTATCATGTCTTTTAGGTCATTTTCATGTTTTTATTGCATTTTTTTGTCTCTTTAAAGTGTGAAGGAATAAAAGTGACATTTCTTTCAATAATCTTTCGTTTTATTGAGTTTCTTGTTGTAATTTGATGATTGTTCAGATTTTGTTTTTCACTGATGATCTTCATTTAATCTCAGATGAAAACAGTGATGATCGTTAAAAGCTGATGTTCAGACGTCATTAAACTGTTGGATCCGTTAAATTAAACCTTGGTTTAATCCTCAGCTTCGTCCGTACGAGTCGTTGAACTTGTCATTGAGGTAATCGGACGATAAAACCGGAGGATATTTATCGGATCCGTTGCAGCAGCAGATCAGGGCGTCGTCGTCCGGTTGAACGAAGAACGCCAGTGACTGTCGGGTTCTGGAGTCGCCAGCAGGGGGCAGCAGAACCCTGTGGACCTGGAACCCACAGAAGAAGAGCAGGGTTCAAGGGGAAACCAGGTCCACCACTGGATCCAGATCTGAGGAAAACCAGGTCCACTTGTGGATCTGGATCTGAACTCACCACTGAGATGAAGCGGTCGCTGGTCCAACGCTGCATCAGGTCTGCGATGTTGACGAGGACGGCGCCGGGGATTGTGGGAACGCAGAGGAACTCACCTGAATGACTGCGAACCTGAGACAGAACGAGACAAGTAAAGACCAGGACCGGACAAGACTAGGACAGGGACCAGAACAAAGACCAAACCAAGGCCAAGACAAGGACCAGGACAAGGAAAGGACAGACCAGGACAGACCAGGACTGAGGCAGACCAGGACTGGGACAGACTAGGACAGGACAAGGAAAGGACAGAGTAATGACCTTTGACCTAAACCCTATCAAACCCTTTCCCACCAACATTTCCAGGAACTTTTATTACCGCCAATTTATTTCAGTGCATTTTATTGTATTTTTGTGTGTTTTAGTGTGTTTAAGAATATCTTTTGTGTATTTTAGTGTATTTTAGCAATTTTTTCTATATTTTTGTACATTTTAGTGTATTTTAGTATATTTCTTGTGTGTTCTAGTGTATTTTAGCATATTCTTTGTGTATTTCAGTCCCTTTTTGCATATTTTATGTGTATTTTGGCATATTTTTTGTGTATGTAAGTATATTTTAGCATATTTTTAGGTGTATTTTAGCATATTTTTATGTATTTTAGCCTATTTTTTTGTATATTTAAGTGCATTTTAGTATATCTTTTGTGTATTTCAGCATATTTTTTGTATATTTTAGTGTATTTTAGCATATTTTGTGTGTATGTTGGCATTTTTTTTGTGTATGTAAGTATATTTTAGCACGTTTTTAGGTGTATTTTAGCATTTTTTTTTGTATTTTAGCCTATTTTTTGTATATTTAAGTATATTTTAGCATATCTTTTGTGTATTTCAGCATATTTTTTGTGTATTTTAGTGTATTTTAGCATATTTTTTGTGTATTCTAGTGTATTTTAGCATATTTTGTGTGTATTTTGGCATATTTTTGTGTATGTAAGTATATTTTTGTATATTTTTGTGTATTTTACTATATTTTTGTGCATGTAAGTATATTTTAGCATATTTTTTGTGTATTTCAGCATATATTTTGTGTATTTTATCATATTTATTGTGTATTCTATTGTATTTTAGCATATTTTTGTGTATTTTAGCATATTTTTTGTGTATTCTAGTGTATTTTAGCATATTTTTTGTGTATTTCAGTGCATTTTATTGCATTTTAGCATATTTTATGCATATTTTGGCATTTTTTTTCTTGTGTATGTCAGTGTATTTTAGCATATTTTTGTATATTTTAGTGTATTTTAGCATTTTTTTTGTGTATTTTATTGTGTTTTACCATATTTTTTTGTGTATTTTGGTGTACACAAAACACAAACCAAGTGAATCTGGTGTAAATGGAATAAACCAGTTCCCAGATGCCACTGGATGAAACATGGAGGGTGAATGGAAGTGTCAGCTGGTGTTGGGTTCTGACCTGCAGACCTTCAGAACCCTGGAACAGGAGGGTGATGCTGCCGTAGTCAGAATGTTCTCCACATCTGAGCTGACCGTCTTTAACCCGTTCACAGTTCACTGGAGGGTAGAACAGGGAACGCAGTGTGGAACCGTTGGCGTCGGCTGCAGCCAAACCACAGAACATTAGCAGATTTTCACATGAGAACAAAGAACTCAGCTGAACAAACCACTGTTTCATCCATAAGTTTGACTGGACATTAATGCTCTGCTTCTTCAGCACCAGAACCAGAATACTTGAAATTATTGGACAAATAATTTAATTTCCTTCTTTATTTTATTTCATTTCTTTATTGTTTCAAACATGCAAAGAAACAAACAAACAAACAAAAAACTAAAACAAAATAAGACCAAAACAAAATGACATTTAAAAGAACAGAATCTATCTTCAAGTACGAGCAGGTCTGAATTTGCTCGTACTTGATAAATAATAAATAAAACTATGGAAAACTAGAAGCACTCGGAGAGCGCAGACCTCCGCCAAGGCTGATCAGTGGCCCCCCCCGTGGGCCCCCCCCCGTGGGCCCCCCCACCCCCGATCACCACCAAAATTTAATCATTTCTTCCTTATCCCATTTCCAAAAAACCCTGAAAATTTCATCCAAATCTGTCCATAACTTTTTGAGTTATGTTGCACACTAACGGACAGACAAACAAACAGACAGACAAACAAACAAACAAACAAACCCTGGCAAAAACATAACCTCCTTGGCGGAGGTAATGAACCTCAAAATAATATAAATCTACTGAGATCAGCCTGTCGTCCAATTAGAACCCATTTGGAAACAACAGTTGGTTTCTGTTTGAACTAATAAAAGGCCTTTAATTCATCATCATTCTCCACTTTTTGTCTTTTTCATTGAAGCGTCTGATTTTAGTAAAACCTGAATCAGATTAAATGTTTATTATTATTTATTAACCTTTATATAACCAAGAAAAAAAGACTTGTTGAGATTAAAAATCTCTTTTGCAGGGTGTCCTGGACCATACAACAGCAGCAGAAGTCACAGAAAATAGAAATTTCAGTCAAATAAAAACATACACAAAACAATGTTCCTTAAAAGCATCAAAGCAGAACCTGATTCAAACAGGTAGAAAAACACTAAATGTCATTAGAAAAAAATAACAAAAGGCAGCAGGGTAAAAAAAAAGAGGTTAAAATTACAATAAAATAAAATAAATATAGTTTTACATGTATACATATTATATCCATGTATTTATATAAATAATGAAACAGAATGGACTGACATAGACTTTCCATTAAAACACCATCAGATGACTGTGTAACTTCAGTTTATTGAACGGGTTCTGGTTCTGGTCCAGTTTCCCAGTGTTTTTTGGATACCTACTCCCTATCAGACGGTGGGCGTTCAGGAAAACCTCCGGGTCCAGGTCCAGACTTCGGGCCATGACGGTCAGAACCCGGAGACTCAGATCTTTACATCGATTGAAGAAGGACGTCTGGATCTGCTGGAAACTGGTCAGATCTGCAGACGACGGCCACTTCTGCAACCAAACCCACCAATCACAGACAAGAACAGAAAACAACACTGACGAGCTGATGGTGTAGTCCTGTGTTTGTCAAACTGTGGGGCGGGCACCCTGGGGGGGGGGGGGCATGAAGGCTTACCGGGGGGGGACCCCCCGGTAAGTCTTCATGCCAGTTCAATTGTAGTTTTTGTTACAACCCCAGGCTTCCATGGGGGGGGGGGTGTGTGTGTGTGTGTGAAAATGACCGACATTCATTTACAATAGAATCACATCTGAACCTTTGATTCATTGGACAGTAAAACCAAAGGACACACACACACATAAACACACACACCTAAACACACACACACCTAAACACAAACACACACACACACACCACACACACATGCACACACATGCACACACAAACACACACACACACATATACACACCATACACACACACACATACACACACACACACACATATATACACACACACATGCACACACACCCATGAACACACACATACACACACATATATACACATACACACACATATACACGCCATACACACACACACATAAACACACATATACATACACACACATAAACACACACACCATACATACACACATACAATCACACATACAGTCACCACACACACACACACACACACCTAAACACACACACACACACACACACATACACACCACACACACATGCACACACACACATACACACACACAAACACACACACACATACACACCACACACACATGCACACACACGCATACACACACACAAACACACACACACATATACACACACACACATATATATACACACACACATGCACACACACACATGAACACACACATACACACCGTACATACACACACATATACACACCATACACACACACACAAACACACACACATATACATACACACACACACACACACACGCACACACACTGGATGCTGAAACTATTCTATTGCTATTATATCTTATATAACATTTACTATAAATACAATATTTTCAAAATATTTTTTAAAAATTAGTAAAATTGAAAAATAAAAAAAAATTCAAACATGAAATCATTCTTTTTTTGGACTAAAATATAATACAGATGATTATTTTAAACATGTCACAAGTGTCATAAAAACACACGGATTTGAACTAGGGTCATTTAGACCTGTTTATGCCAATGAAGGACCCACACACAGAGGCATCGAAGGGTTAAGTCCAACCAGCCATGACATCAGGCTGATCATTACACTGAACTGATACAAAGGTCAAAGGTGGACTGAACCAGGTCTTACTATGTCAGGATGAAACGAGGACACGTTGAACGACTCCTTTAAGTCTCCGGGACGACGAGGATTCAACCTGTAAAACAACAGACGCACGTTTACAGACTCAGACGAACTTTTACTGCAGTATTTGTACCTGTTTAACCCCTCGAACGCCACACGACTCAGGAATGACCCGCAGTCATGTTAGTTCAGGTCCCACATTCAGACCAACATGATCTGAATGTGGAATTTGAATTAAAATGATTTAACCCATAAAGACCCAGTGTTTCTTCAGCCGTAGTTCCCAAATGTATTGTTCTGTCTATTTAATCATTCTTAATTGATTCGTCACCATTTATTATAATATTATCCTCTGTATTTTGTGTTTTTTTTTACAGTGGCCCAGAGGTGCAACTGCCCAAAAAATGATCCTCTATAAGAAAAAAAAAAGAGAGAGAACAGCACAAAAAATGATCCACTATAAGAATTTAAAAAAAGAGAACGGCCCAAAAAATTTTCCACTATAAGAAAATAAAGAGAACAGCACAAAAAATTATCCACTATAGGAAAATAAAGAGAACAGCACAAAAAATTATCCGCTATAAGAAAATACAGAGAACAGCCCAAAAAATTATCCGCTACAAGAAAATAAAGAGAACAGCCCAAAAAATTATCCCTATAAGAAAAAAAAGAGAACAGCTCAAAAAATTATCCACTATAAGAAAATAAAGAGAACAGCCCAAAAAATTATCCACTATAAGAAAATAAAGAGAACAGCCCAAAAAATTATCCACTATAAGGAAAAAAAGAGAACAGCCCAAAAAATTATCCACTATAAGAAAATAAAGAGAACAGCTCAAAAAATTTTCCACTATAAGAAAATAAAGAGAACAGCACAAAAAATTATCCACTATAAGAAAATACAGAGAACAGCACAAAAAATTATCCGCTACAAGAAAATAAAGAGAACAGCCCAAAAAATTATCCCCATAAGAAAAAAAAGAGAACAGCTCAAAAAATTATCCACTATAAGAAAATAAAGAGAACAGCCCAAAAAATTATCCACTATAAGAAAAAAAAGAGAACAGCCCAAAAAATTATCCACTATAAGAAAATAAAGAGAACAGCTCAAAAAATGATCCACTATAAGAAAAAAATGAGAACAGCCCAAAAAATCATCCACTACAAGAAAAAAAAATGAGAACAGCCCAAAAAATTATCCACCAGCCAAAAAAAATTATCTACTATAAGTAAAAAAAAAAAAAAAAAAAAAAACATCTGAAGGCCTTAAACATTTTCAGACTATGCTTTTATTTTTTGTGGTGGCCTTAATTTTAAAGCAAGAGACCTTTTGGGTAAACAGCGCCCCCTAATTGAAAAGGTGGATGATGGTTTGTTTTTTTCTTATAGTGGATCATTTTTTGTGCTCTTCTCTTTTTTTTCTTATAGTGGATAATTCTTTGTGCTGTTCTCTTTTTTTCTTATAGTGGATAATTTTTTGGGCTGTTCTCTTTTTTTCTTATAGTGGATAATTTTTTGTGCTCTTCTCTTTTTTTTCTTATAGGGGATAATTCTTTGTGCTGTTCTCTTTTTTTCTTATAGTGGATAATTTTTTGGGCTGTTCTCTTTTTTCTTATAGTGGATAATTTTTTGGGCTGTTCTCTTTTTTTTCTTATAGTGGATAATTTTTTGGGCTGTTCTCTTTTTTTCTTATAGTGGATAATTTTTTGGGCTGTTCTCTTTTTTTTTCTTATAGTGGATAATTTTTTGGGCTGTTCTCTTTTTTTTTTCTTATAGTGGATAATTTTTTGGGCTGTTCTCTTTTTTTTTCTTATAGTGGATGCTTTTTTGGGCTGTTCTCAGTTTTTGTCTTATATGAATAATTTTTTAAGCTATTGCACATCTGGGCCACTGCAGTTTTTTCACTGTAAATCATGTATTTTTCCATATTTAATCCACTGATCATGTAGATGTTCATAAAAGCTCAGATTTAAGTTGTGTTTTATTACATCAGAAACAGAGAAAACTGAAGAAAAAGGGACTTTTTGAACAAAACATGTCATTAGTTGAACATAAAACAAGCACCTCCATCCACTGTCTCCATGGGTTTTACTGGTGAATCAATGTTGTAGAAGATGACGGTGTTTCCACGGTAACTACGGAGCCTCTGAACATCCAAATGGGTCATATCTGATGACCATGAAAAGATGAAGAACTGTATTTTACACTAATTATTTACATGTATTGATAAGACTAGTGGATCAACAGGTATTAAACAGTTAAATCAGTAGATGGTTTAGGTTAAAGGTGGCTGTTTGGGTCTTTATGGGTTAAAATCATTTATTGTTATATCTTCAGTGTAATTTTTGCATTTCATAAATTCATCCCCGGACCAAATCGGACCCTTTGGCCGGCCGATTTTGGCCCACAGGCCATATGTTTGACACCACTGGTCCAGATGTTTTTGTTAAATCCAGTTCATATACACTGTAAAAAAAAAAAAAAAAAAAAAAAAAACGTACAAAAACAGTATTATTCCGGCAGCAGGGGTGCCAAAAAATACTGTAAAATAACAGAAAATAACCATCTCATAAAAATACGCTAATTTTCCATAATTCCATAAGAATTGTCATATTTTTTTGACTTTTTAATGTTTAATAAAGAATATTTACATGTATGAAAAGAATCAAATTACCAATAAATATATATAGATATAAATAATTTTCAATGAGACTAGTTGTACAATCCACTGATAAAAACTGTATTTGGACAGTTTATCAGTGCTTATAAATGTTATACATTCACAAAAATACATTTATTCAACATTTTTGTTGTGAAACCTCCTGTAATTACACAAGATATTTGTCAATTAACAAACAAGTCTTGTTAAACTTACAGAACAAATGCTTCTTTTACAGTTAATTATCTGTAATTTTATCTGGTTTTATTATTTTTTTTAAAGTATTAAACTTTAAATTAACAGTTTAATCTCATGAATAGAAAAGAAATATTTGTGAAATTATGATGCATTTGCAAATGTATTTTAACTGTATTTTTCTGTGAAAAAAGAAAAAAATTTCTTTTAAAAAATTTAAATTTTTTGGTTATTAACAATTACAGTTTTTCGTGTTATTTTACATTTAACATGTAAAATCACAGCCTATTTTTGTCATTTCATTAATATTTTACTGTATCTTAAAAATACAGGAAAAATCTGTAAAATAAACAGTGAAAATTCTGTTAAATTACAGATTTTTTTTTACACTGTAATATAATTACATCTGACTTGGACAAATTTTGGTGAAAGTTGATGTAAAAATACAAAGATCTGAAACAGAGTGGATGGATGATTGGCTGGTACCTCTCCGTCTCCATGGAAACCCAGCCGTGGTTCAGGTTGTTGCTGAAGGTTTTCCTGCTGAACGGTTTCTTCTCATCTTCAGGCTGATGGAAGAACTTCAGAGAAACGTCCATGACCCGATCGACCTGAAGAAACAGGAGAGTTTTATGTGTTAAAACGTAGCTTTGATTATGTTTACGCATTTATGTTTATGTTTACGCATTTGGCAGACGCTTTTTTCCAAAGCGACTTACAGGGGAAAACCAATTAAATCACTCAATCAATCAAATTTTATTTATATAGCGCCAGATCACAAGAAAGTTATCTCTTGACATTTTATATATAGAGTTGGTCAAAACCAGACTCTAAGTCAATTTACAGAAACCCAACAGAATCCTCCAGGAGCAAACACTTGTGACTGGTGACAGTGGAAGGAAAAACTTCCCTTTAACAGCAGAAACCTCGAGCAGACCCAGACTCCTGGAGGATGGCCGTCTGCCTTGACCAGTTGGGGTTAAAGAGAGAGAGTAGAGAGGGGAAAAAGAGAGAGCGATAGAGATAGGGACTGGGGGAGAGGGGGAGAAGGGGGGAGTAGGGGGAGACACATGGAGGCGGTTGAGGATAAGTGAGTGGTGATGATGAGGGCAGGGAAGAGGCCGGACCACCGCAGCAGGTCCAGAGATAATCGTGAAAGAATCTGTGGTTGTCCTGGGAAAAAACCTTATTAGAATATTTAAAATGGAATGTTTGAAAGTGCTAGGACAGGAGGTGCTCTCGGAAGAGCTGGGTCTTCAGGAGCTTCTTGAAGATAGGCAGGGATGACTCTGTTCTTGTAGCACTTGGTAGAGCGTTCCACCAACGTGGAACGACCCATGAAAAGAGCCTGGATTGTCTTGTACAAGGTCTGGGGACCACCAGACTACGTTCCCCAGACGAGCGGAGTGGTCGTGGGGCGACATAAGCTTTTATTAGTGCACCTAAGTAGACAGGAGCAGACCCACGGAGAATTTTGTAGGCTAGGATTAAAGATTTGAATTTGATGCGGGCAGCTATGGGTAGCCAGTGGAACTCAATGAGTAAGGGGGGTGACATGTGCCCTTTTAGGCTGATTGAAGACCAGACGCGCTGCTGCATTCTGGACCATCTGTAGTGGTTTGACAACACAAGCTGGGAGGCCCGTTAGAAGAACATTGCAGTAGTCAAGACGGGAGATAACCATAGTCTGCACCAGGAGCTGGGTGGCCTGTTCGGTTAGGTATGGCCTGATCTTTCTTAGGTTGAACAGAGTGAAACGGCATGATCGGGTGACAGAGGCAACGTGATCCGTGAAGGTCAACTGATTATCAATCATGACTCCCAAGTTACGTACTACACTGGTAGGAGCCAGAGGTATGGAGTCAATAGTGATGGAGATGTCCAGCTGTATGGTTGGCTTAGCTGGGAAGACCAGCAGTTCAGTTTTGGACAGGTTCAGCTGAAGGTGATGGGCTTTCATCCATGCAGATATGTCAGAGAGACAATCTGAGATCCGCACTGAGACTGTGGAGTCATCAGGTGGGAATGACAGATAGAGCTGGGTATCATCAGCATAGCAATGATATGAGAAGCCGTGTGAGTGGATGATCTGACCGAGTGAGGTGGTGTATATGGCAAAAAGGAGGGGGCCCAACACAGAGCCTTGGGGGACCCCCGTGGTGAGGCGGTGAACTGCTGATGTGTGCCCTAGCCAGGACACACTGAAGGACCGACCAGTAAGGTAAGATTGAAACCAGGAGTGTGCGTGGCCTGTGATGCCCATGTTCCAGAGTATGGATAACAGGATATCATGATTGACAGTGTCAAATGCTGCTGATAAGTCCAGTAGAATGAGTACTGAAGACTTGGCTGCTGCTCTAGCCTCTTTCAAGGCTTCTGTCACAGACAACAGAGCCGTTTCAGTGGAGTGGCCGATTTTGAAGCCAGATTGGTTGATGTCCAGGAGGTTATTTTGGGAGAGGAATTCTGTGACCTGTTTGAAAACAGCCCTTTCGATGATCTTAGAAAGGTATGGGAGGAGTGAGACTGGTCGATAATTCTCCACTTGAGTGGGGGTGAGGGAAGGTTTTTTGAGTAGTGGTGTTACCTGCGCTTGTTTAAATACTGTAGGAAATGTTCCTGAAGTCAGTGAAGCATTAATCACATGTGATTAGATTTTATTTAGAGGAACTGATGTTTTGCACATGCTCAGTGCAATCCTTCTCTTTAGATCCTGTTTGACACTGATTTGACAAACGTATGAGTTTTAATACAGCTTTTTTTATTTCTATGCTTTAACCCTCAAAACTAAAACTTAAACTAAACCGAAAACTGAAAAACAATAAAATAAGCAATAAAATGAGCAAAAATGAATGAAAAAAATGTATTAAAAAAAAAAAAAAATCAAAATAAGCCACAAACTGAACAAATTTGAAGAAAAAAATTATAAAATAGGCAACAAAATAAAAAAAACACATAAAATAACACATAAAATGAAGGAAAATAGACAAAATAGTCAAAATGAACAAAAACAAAATTATAAATCAATTGAACAGACAAAACAAAAACAAATAAAATAACGTAAAACAAACAAACATAAATAAATAAATAAATAAAATGAGCAAAAATAAATAAGAAAATTTACAAAACATAACGTGACAAAATATTTTTTTAAAAAGCCTCTAAAATGAAGTTTAAATAAATAAATAAATAAATAATAATAAAAATAATAATAATAATGACAATAATAATAATAATGATAATAATAATAATAATAATAATAATAATGATAATAATAATAATAATAATAATAATAATAATAATAAAATTAACAAACATGAGGTTGTAGATGTTTGTTTTCTTATTTATTTATTTATTTATTTATCGTCCAGATTTTGGATCAGCGTTAACTTCTCCTTCATCAACTGGATCCAGGTTCTATCCTCGTCAGGGTTCTGGACTCTGGTGGACCTGGACCCTCGGACCCAGGTCTGATCCGGTTCTCCTCACCTCGTCCTGCCGGATCCCCGTGTTCTCCAGGAACACGAACCCGACCCTGGTGAAGGCCTCTTCCAGAGTCCGGCCCAGAGCCTCCGGGTTCTGGTCCGGAACCAGGTCCACGTCCAGGCTCCAGGCGCTGAAGTCCACCACCGGGATCACAGAGCTCATCCTGATCCTGGTCCGAAACTCAGAAAAACTGGAAAACCGGAAACCCGGAGACCCGAACCCACGTGACCCGGTCCGGCCAATCACCTCAAGTCCATGGTGACGCACAGCCCAGGCCAAGGTCCAGGTCCAAGTGTAGATCCAGATCCAGGTCCAGATCCAGATCCAGATCCAGATCCAGGTCGATCGATCAGTTATGTTATTAATCTGTTTAACTCAGATCTTATTCTTTTTCATTCGAGTTTATTTCTCTTCATTAATAAAGAATTTAACTCAGGATCCATTTATTATAACACTTTAAAAAATGGTTCTGAATATTTCAGCTAAATATAGAAAATACAATTCTATTTTAAACTCATCAGAGTCATTTCTTCTATTCTTGCCCTTATTCTGTTAATAATTACATTAATTCCATTGAATTTACACAAACATTTTAACCACAGACTAAAAGAACTTTTATTAGATCAGGGACATTTTCAGTTACAGATTTTAACATTTTCAGGTGTGACTCCATAATTTATTTTAATTATTTTTCTGAAGAACTTTAAAAAGCAACGAAACCATTAAAATGAACCAAGAATTCTATAAATTAGACTAATTACCCAAACTGGGCTGTGTTTGTTTATATATGATCTATAATGTGTGATTGTTGTGGTTTTTAATAAAGGTTTGAAAACAAAAAAAAAAAAAAAAAAAAAAAAACAGCAGGTCCCAGGTGCAGGTCCAGGTGGATCCGCCTCTGGACTTTGGACCCCCCTTCAGACTTGGACCCCGGACAGATGCAGGACCCGGACCTGGACCCCGGACAGATGCAGGACCCGGACCCGGACCCCAGACTGATGCCGGACCCGGACTTGGATCCCGCACAGGTGCCGGACCAGGGCCCGGACCTGGACCTGGACTCGGACTGGAGTGTGTCGTTCGCCGGGTGCGGGTTCATGGCGGTCTACTACATCGGGGCCGCGGCTTGCGTCCTGGAGCGCGCTCCCGGCCTCTTCACCGGGGCCTCCCGGATCTGCGGAGCTTCGTGCGGGTCTGTGGTGGCGGCTCTGCTGGCGGTGGGAACCCCCCTGGGTCAGTGGACCAGAACCGGCCCGGACCTGCTGGGAACCCGGTCTTGGTTCAGATCAACTTTAATAAACCAGGTTTATTGAATTCAGCAGGTTCAGGCTGAACAAGTAAAGACTTGATGAATAGAAGCGGATTTGAATGAACCCAGGTTCTTCATGTTCGACCACAGGTTCTTATTTTGACCAGAAAAGATCCAAGTTTATTTACAAAGAGAAAAACTTCACAGTCCAGAGGGATTTATTTAATCCACTGAAACAGAATATAAAGAATTCAGATGATTTAGGATTTAAAATAATTGTATTTTACTCTTAAATTCGTGGTTGAAAAATATCATACGGGTCCAGAGGAGTGGAGTATATAAAATAAAATACTATAAATATATATAAAATGTAGACTGGACACCTTTATATCAAAAATAAAAGTAAATTAATCATGAAACGAAAGGATTTTTTGGAAAATAGGAATTTAAAATTTTATTTTAATTCATTTTCATCCATTTTGTTGATTATTTTGTTTGTTTTTGTTCATTTTGTTGATTATTTTGTTTGTGTTCATTTTGTTGATTATTTTGTTTATTTTTGTTCATTTTGTTGATTATATGTTTATTTTTGTTTAATTTGTTGATTATTTTGTTTGTTTTTGTTCATTTTGTTGATTATATGTTTATTTTTGTTTAATTTGTTGATTATTTTGTTTGTTTTTGTTCATTTTGTTGATTATTTTGTTTCTGTTCATTTTGTTGATTATTTTGTTAATTTTTGTTCATTTTGTTGATTATTTTGTTTGTGTTCATTTTGTTGATTATTTTGTTTATTTTTGTTCATTTTGTTGATTATATGTTTATTTTTGTTTAATTTGTTGATTATTTTGTTTGTTTTTGTTCATTTTGTTGATTATATGTTTATTTTTGTTTAATTTGTTGATTATTTTGTTTGTTTTTGTTCATTTTGTTGATTATTTTGTTTCTGTTCATTTTGTTGATTATTTTGTTAATTTTTGTTCATTTTGTTGATTATTTTGTTTGTTTTTTCATTTTGTTGATTATGTTGTTTATTTTTGTTCCTTTTGTTTATTTTGTGGATGAAAGACAGAAATGCAGGAGAAAATATAGAGTTGATTACTCTTATTCATTTGTAAAGTGAAAATATAGGAGAAATTTAACAGGATGTTGTCTAATTGTTGTTATGTGTTGAAGACATCAGTTTAGTCACATGATCATTAGACATGCCTCCATAGAACACGTGATGAGTCTCATCTGATCAGTTTGTTATTAGGCAGAGCAGGTCGTCCATGACTTTATGAACATTTTCTTCATCCTCATGTTGACCTTTCACCTCTCTTCTCGTGGACTTCCTGTTGACCTTTCTCCTTTGTCTTTTTGGACTTCCTGTTGACCTTTCACCTCTGTCCTTGTGGAATTCCTGTTGACCTTTGACCTCTGTCCTTTTGGACTTCCTATTGACCTTTCACCTCTGTCCTCGTGGACTTCCTGTTGACCTTTGACCTCTGTCCTTTTGGACCTCCTGTTGACCTTTGACCTCTGTCCTTGTGGACTTCCTGTTGACCTTTGACCTCTGTTCTTGTGGACTTCCTGTTAACCTTTGACCTCCTTTCACAGACAAATGCTGTGCAGAGCTGATGTCCATGGCTCAGAAGGCGAGGGGGCGTGGCCTGGGCCCCCTCCACCCCACCTTTAACCTGCTCCAGCTGGTCCAGGACGCTCTGAAGGTCCACCTCCCCGAAGACGCCCACATCCGCGCGACTGGAAAACTGGGCGTGTCCCTCACCAGAGTGGCTGATGGGAAAAACGTCCTGGTGTCGGAGTTCGACAGCAAAGACGAACTCATCCAGGTCAGTTGGACATGAAACATCAGGACACATCAGACGATTCCGATAAATACTACGATAAAATAACTGAAGGAACCAGACATTTGACAAACGACAATAAATGGAATCACTTGGTTTTAGATATATTAAAGGGCTCATATTTATTTAAACCCACTTTTCTTAGTCTGTAGTTCATTTATTTGTGTATTTGGACCCTAATCATTCAAAAAGTTTGAATTCGAACCCTCCAGCTGCTGCAAAACTATCTTTATATTTATTTTGGCTAAAATCTAGTGGATTTCTACAACCTGTTTTAATTCCAGCTTAATTTTTTACGTCTATAACTACTTACGTCACGACATTTGCACATATAAGGTCCAGACTTTAAATGTACATTTGTCAGAGTACGCCATAATTGTTTATCAGCAGCAGCGGTTGTAGTAAAAACTGAAAATATGTCCGAACTTTGAGCTGATTACCGAAAATGTTCTGTTGGACATGAACTGGTTCCACTGTCATTTACTGTAATAATCTGTGGTTTCAGGCTTTAATCTGCAGCTGCTTCATCCCTTTTTACTGTGGACTGATTCCACCCACGTACCGCGGAGTGGTGAGTGGAACCTGGACAGAACCTGGGCAGAACCTGGACATGAACTTGAACAGAACCTGCACAGAACCTGGACATGAACCTGAACAGAACCTGGACATCAATCTGGACATGAACCTGGACAGAACCTGGACATGAACCTGAACAGAACCTGGACATGAACATGGACATGAACCTGAACAGAACCTGGACAGAACCTGGACATGAACCTGGACATGAACATGGACATGAACCTGAACAGAACCTGGACAGAACCTGGACATGAACCTGGACATGAACATGGACATGAACCTGAACAGAACCTGGACAGAACCTGGACATGAACATGGACATGAACATGGACAGAACCTGGACAGAACCTGGACATGAACATGGACATGAACCTGAACAGAACCTGGACATTAAGCCTAATCTGATCTCAGATGGTCTCCGTTTGACCCCTACTGTCCTCTGTCTGACCTTAATGTCTCCGTTTCACCATCAGCGTTACGTGGACGGCGCCGCCAGCGATAACCTTCCTCACTGTCACCTGAAGAAGACCATCACGTTCTCAGCGTACGCCGGAGAGAGCGACATCTGTCCTCCAATGAGTGCGCTCAACCTCCACGAGGTCAGATTCAACAACGTCAGCATCCAGGTGAACTGGGAGAACGTCAGGAGGGTCGCCAACACCTTCTTCCCTCCAGACGCTGAGGTGAGGTTCGGTCCACTCAGGTTATGGGTCAGGGCTCAGGGCCAGGTCAGGGCTCAGGTTCCGGGTCAAGGTTTGGGTTCCGGATCAGGGTTCAGGTTCTGGGTCAGGGTTTGGGTTCTGGGTCAGAGCTCTGGATCTGATTCAGGGCTTGGGTCTGGGTCTGGGTCAGGGCTCAGGATCTGGGTCAGGACTCAGGGTCTGGGTCCGGGTTCTGGGTCAGGGCTCGGGTTCTGGGTCAGGGCTCAGGATCTAGGTCAGGACTCAGGGTCTGGGCCCTGGGTTCGGGTTTTGGGTCTGGGCTCAGGGTCTGGGTCAAGGCTCGGGTTCTGGGTCAGGCTTCAGGTTCTGGATCATGGCTCGGGTCTGGGTTAGGGCTCAGGATCTGGGTCAGGGCTCGGGTTCGGAGTCAGGGTTCAGGTTCTGGGTCAGGGCTGAGGTCCAGGTCAGGGCTCAGGATCTGGGGTAGGGCTCGGGTTCTGTGTCAGAGTTCGGGTTCTGAGTTTGGGTTCTGGGTCAGGGCTCGGTTCCAGGTCAGGGCTTGGGTCTGGGTCAGGGCTTGGGTTCTGGGTCAGGGTTCTGGGTCAGGGCTCGGGTTGTGGGTCAGGGCTCTTGGTCAGGGGTCTGGGTTCTGGGTCAGAGCTCGTGTTGTGGGTCAGGGTTGTGGGTCAGGGTCTAGGTCAGGGCTCGGGTTGTGGGTCAGGGTTGTGGGTCAGGGTCTAGGTCAGGGCTCGGGTTGTGGGTCAGGGTTGTGGGTCAGGGCTCGGGCTCTGGGCCAGGGCTCTGGGTCAGGGCTGTAGGTCAGGGTTGTGGATCAGGGTTCTGGGTCAGGGTTCTGGGTCAGGGTTGTGGTTCTGGGTGGACTGGACTCTAATGCAGTGCTTGTTTTCCAGGCCATGGCTCAGATCTGTCAGAACGGTTTCATGGACGCGCTTCGTTTCCTTCAGAAAAACAGTAAGAGCTGAAGTTTTCCTCCAGTCTGAATAAACGGAGCTGAAACAGAAGAACCTGTTTTTATTCAGTGTGAGTCTGGTTCCTCCACAGACCTGATCAGTCCGAGCCCTCAGACCCATGTGGATCCAGACCCATTCAGACCATGTTGTGAGTTTCTGGATCAGACTGAACCAGATCAAACCCAGAAGAACCACCAGAACCACCAGTGGCTGAATCCACAGTTTATAGAGAAACTGCCTCTGAACCTGAGGACGAGTAAGAAAAACACAGACGTCACCGCTGGGATCATCTGAAAAAATACAAACAATAGACTGAGGATTAAATGTATGTTCCATGGATCTGAACACGTCAACCAATCAAATAAAACCTCAGCGTCAAAGTGTGGATTTTTCAGCTCTGAAGCGAAATTTAGCAGATTGTTCAAATGGTGAAAAATGAAGAAATGAATCAAAAAATGAAGAAATGAATCAAAAAATGAAGAAATGAATCAAAAAATAAAGAAATGAATCAGTAAAATGAAGAAAAACTGAACTGATGTCATGATGTGAATCTATTGTTTGATTGGTGTCATCGTACACATGTGCATTCCATGTCCTACGTTCCATGTTTTCAGTTCCATGTTCTGTGTTCCATGTCTTCAGTCCTATGTTCCGTGTTCTCCATTCCGTGTTTTCATTTCCACGTCCTATGTTCCATGTCCTGTGTTCCGTGTCTCCGTTCCGTGTTTTCATTTCCACGTCCTATGTTCCATGTCCTGTGTTCCGTGTCTCCGTTCCGTGTTTTCATTTCCACGTCCTATGTTCCATGTCCTGTGTTCCGTGTCTCCGTTCCGTGTTTTCATTTCCACGTCCTATGTTCCGTGCCCTGTGTTCCGTGTTCTCCGTTCCGTGTCCTCTGTTCCGTGTCCTATGTTGCATGTTCTCCGTTCTGTGTTTTCAGTTCAGTGTCCTTTGTTCTGTGTTCTCCATTCCGTGTCCTATGTTCCGTGTTCTCTGTTCCATGTTGTATGTTCTGTGTCCTATGTTCTGTGTTCTCTGTTGTGTGTCCTGTGTTCAGTGTTCTCCGTTCCATGTCTTCCGTTCCGTGTCCTGTGTTCTCCGTTCTGTGTTGTCAGTTCAGTGTCACGATGTTCCGTGTCCTCCGTTCCATGTGCTATGTTCCGTGTTCTCTGTTCCATGTTCTCTGTTCTGTGTTTTCTGTTCCGTGTCGTATGTTCTGTGTTCTCTGTTGCATGTAGTATGTTCCATGTCCTATGTTCTGTGTTCTCTGTTCAGTGTCCTATGTTCTGTGTTCTCCATTTAATGTCCTGTGCTATGTGTTCTCCGTTCTGTGTCCTCTGTTCCGTGTGCTATGTTCCTTGTTCTCTGTTCCATGTTCTCTGTTCTGTGTTTTCTGTTCCGTGTCATATGTTCTGTGTTCTCCATTCTGTGTCCAATGTTCCATGTTCTCCGTTCTGTGTCCTATGTTTTGTGTTCTCGGTTCTGTGTCCTATGTTCTGTGTTTTCTGTTCTGTGTCCTATGTCCCATGTTTTCAGGTCCATGTCTTATGTTCTGTGTTTTCTGTTCCGTGTCATATGTTCTGTGTTCTCTGTTCCGTGTTCTCCATTCCATGTCCTATGTTCTGTGTTTTCTGTTCCGTGTCCTATGTTCTGTGTTCTCTGTTCCGTGTTCTCCATTCCATGTCCTATGTTCTGTGTTTTCTGTTCCGTGTCTTGTGTTCCATGTTCTCCATTCCATGTCCTATGTTTTGTGTTTTCTTTTCCATGTTCTCTATTCCATGTCCTATGTTCTGTGTTCTCTGTTCTGTGTCCTATGTTCTGTGTTCTCTGTTCTGTGTCCTATGTTCTGTGTTCTCCGTTCCATGTCCTATGTGTTCTCCTACAGATACTGGAGTCAGTGGTTCTTCTTCTTTGATCCACATTAACTGTCGTGTCTGTTTTTTCCAGTTCTGTGCGACGCCTGTAAACGCAGCTGTTCCTCTGGCGGTCTGTTGTCCAATGTGTCCTCGTACCTGCGAACGCCTCATGCTCT
Source organism: Sphaeramia orbicularis (assembly GCF_902148855.1). Taxonomy (NCBI): domain Eukaryota; kingdom Metazoa; phylum Chordata; class Actinopteri; order Kurtiformes; family Apogonidae; genus Sphaeramia; species Sphaeramia orbicularis. The sequence goes on along the minus strand of NC_043962.1, from coordinate 7,603,398 downwards.
TCCGATGACATCACGTCTGGCTCAGAGGTCAGAGGTCGGCTCCAGGTTCAGGTTCAGTTTGAAGGTGTTCTGGGTGTTTGAGCTGTAACTGTTTCAGGTTCATGGACTGGATCCCAGACGTCTACGGACTCGCAGGAGACGTTTTCAGAAGAACCCGAAAAAAACAGGAGGAAAACAAGGATGAAGAGGAAGACAAGGAGGAGGACAAAGGTCAAAGGTCAGCAGCTGCGTTTGTCTTCTGTCTTTACATTGTTTCTGTCTTATTTCATGTTTAATGTATTTTTTATCTTTTGCATAATTTTTTGTTTCATCTTTTTTGTTACATTTTTTGTCTTTTACAGCGTTTTCGTTTCATTTTTGTTTCGTCGTTCATGTTTTTTTTGTTTTATGTCTTTTTTGTTTCACCTTTCATCTGTCTCACTTTTATATGTTTTTTGTTTTACGTTGTTTTTTGTTTTATCTTTGTTTTTGTTGAAGTTTTTGGTTTTGTCTTTTACATAGTTTATTGTTTTGTCTTTTAAATCTTTTGTTTCATCTTTTATGTCTGTTTTGACTTTTATATGTTTTTTTGTCTTTGTTATTATTTTTTGTTAGTCTTTTACATCTTTTTATTCCGTCTTTAACATTTATTGTTTGTCTTTTGTCATTTTTGTTTCATATCTTTTGTCTTTTTTTCCACTTTTACATGTTTTTTGTTTTATCTTCATTTTTGTTTCATCTTTTTTGTCTTTTACAGTTTGTTGTTTCATCTTTTGAATCTTTTATTGCATGTTTTATGTCTGTTTCGACTTTTACAAGTTTTTTGTCTTTATTTTTGTTCTGTCTTTAATGTTTATTGTTCCTCTTTTGTTATTTTTGTTTCATATCTTTTGTCTTTAACATTAGTTATTGTTTTGTCTTTTATGTCATTTTAGTTTCATGTTTTTGTTTCATCTTTCAAATCTTTTGTTCTGTCTTTTATGTTGTTCTCATCTTTTATGTCTTTGTTTTGACATTTACATTTCTGTGTTTCATCATTATTATTATTATTTTCGTTTCATCTTTTCCTGCGTCCGTCTCTTTCTCCTTCAGCGTTCGTCTTCTCCGTCGCTGTTCCAGTTTACCATCAGACCTGAACCTGTGGGACCACAGAGAACCCCACCCCATGACCCCAGAGGCCACGCCCACCTCCAGCCTCGCCTTCACCTGGGACCACATGCCCCTGACTCCGCCCCCGACACCCACCTTTAGCCCCGCCCTCTCAGGGTTGGGTTTTGGTCTGAACCACGCCACGGGCTGGACGACTGCACAAGGACCGAAAAAAACAGAAGAAGAAGAACAAGAAGAAGGAGTTGATCAGAAATAAAGTTCATATTAAATCTGATCCTGAACCAGTTCCACCTTTAATAAATGAATGAAAACCTGTGTTAAGTCACTGTCAGAACTGAACTGTTTCAAGAACAATCTGACTGAAAGTGTCAAAGTGTCGCAGATGAATTGAAGATATTACGAAGAATTCAGATGTTGTGTATCTTTGTGGTAACAGTCCATCACATACATCAGTTTATTGTTTTACAAATTTTACCTCAATTTGATCATCATTCCATCATTAAAAGAGGAAAATCCTCATCATGTTCTTCTCATAAATGATAAATGGCTCCGCAACCTTAAAATGAACAAAATAATAAAATGAACAAAATGATCAAAAATGAAAAAAATAATAAAATAAAAATGAACAAAATGATTGTAAAAAATGAACAAAAAAAAAACTGAACAAAATGAAAAAAAGAACAAAATAATAAAAATGAACAAAATGAAAAAAAAAATAAAATGAATAAAATATTAAAATGAGCAAAATAATAAAATAAAATGAATAAAAATGAACAACATAAAATGAACAAAATGATTTTTAAAAATTTACAAAATGAATGAAATAAAATGAACAAAATGATTTAAAATGTACAAATGAAAATGAACAAAAAAATTAACAAAATGAAGGATTAAAATGATCAAAAATGAACAAAATAAAATGAAAAAAATAATTTTAAAAAATGGACAAAATAATAAAATGAACAAAATAAAAAAAAAAACAAAATGAAAAAAACAAAAAACAAACTGAACCAAATGATCAAAAATGTACAAAATCATAAAATGAACAAAATGATCAAAAATGAACAAAATTATAAAACAAACAAAAATAAAAATTACACTAAAACAAATAGAAACATTTGTACGTGTCATCATTTATAGATTGTTCTGTTATTTTCCTGTTCTGATCCACTTTAGATCATGTTGGTCTGAATGTGGAACCTGAACCTGCCTCTGCTGCCCCCTAGTGTTTGTTCAGAGATGCTGGTAAAGTTCTGCTGAACCCACACCTGATCCAGGACGTCTGTGCAGAACCATGTGGTTGCCATGACGATGAAGTGGAACTTGAATTTGACAGAAACCACCAAGAAAACAGACAAACAATGAAACAAGATGAAACTGATGAAAAATGTTAAAGACAAAAATGATGTTAGAGATGAAATGAGATGAATCATTTTGGACCTTTTGATCTTTTTACACTCAACAAAAAGAAAGAAAACCTTGAGTTGATTATAAGCAGATTATAACTTTATGATGATTACATTTTATTTGAATACTTTTCACATTTAACCTCCTGAGACCCAGGAAGTGTCAGCAAAGTACAAGCTTTTTTTGTTTTTTATTAAATAAGTGCCTATATTGGAAACATCATGATGCAACAGTTTTTTCAGATGCAGTTCTCAATTTTTTTATGGAATGTCCTTTGTGGTGGACAGTTTTCTTATAAAGTTGTGAAACTCGTGGACAGAAAACCCATAGCTGGGTCTGAGGAGGTTAGGGGTGGTTTGGTGTGACGTATACGGGGTTCATTTCCCGCCAAAGCTGAGTTCAACTATGAAGTGTTTCCTTTCCCATGACCTGTGGATCCACCAGGGCCGGATTTAGACTCGGGGGGCCCTAAGCTATTTAAAGCCCTGCACCCCCCCCCCCTTTAAATGACCCCAGCTGGTCTCAGAAAGCTTTAAAATATATATGCTAGGCCTGAAACGGTACACGTACCAAACTGAACCGTTTCGGTGCACACCTGTTCGGTTCGGTACACAGCTGTTCCGAAACAGCACAGAATGTTGAGAAAAAGAAAAAGGAACGAAAGGCGTCGTTCGATGTGGAACTTTAAATCCACGCAAGTTCCACACGGACATATGGAACTAGCGCACAATGACTCGAAATATGAAATAGCTGCTTCCATAAGGTTAAAAAAAAACAAAAAATATGATGTGAACCTGAAGGGAAGGGACTGGAGACCCTCCACCATCATTACAGTCCTGTTTGGGATCAGTACGGGTTCAGGTGAAAGACAACAACGAGGAAAGAGACGCTGATAAGACGGACGTTGTTTGGCTCCTAGGAACTATGGTAGTTCTTAAACACTGACTGACTGACTGACTGACTGACTGACTGACTGTCTCTCTCTCTCTCTCTCTCTCTCTCTCTCTCTCTCTCTCTCTCTCTCTCTCTCTCTCTCTCTCTCTCTCTCTCTCTCTCTAACTGTGTAACAGAGGAATAGAACCCGAGTTGGAAGTTGTAAAGGAGTTGAAAGTTTGTAAAGTTTCATTTTCGTTTCACGCCACCGTTAGTTATGGACTGAACCCCCATGTCCCCCCCCCCCCCCCCACCTCTGACAAAAAAAAAGAAACCCCCCCCCCTCTGTTTTTGACAAATTGCACCCTGCACACACACACGTACACAAAGTGGTGTAAACAGTTTATCTGTCCTAAAATAAATAATTAGGTTAATATATTTGTTGAAGTTGCTCTTCAGTTTGTTTAAACACAATACCAGTTTGCTCTCTTGTTAATGTTGCACTTCATGTGGAATTTTTTTTTTTGTTATTTTAAAGCAGAATGTGAACTGACAGAACTGTGATTAGATTTTTGTTGCTTGTTCAAAACTCCCTTTCAGGGAAAAGTGCAATACTAATGTTTAAAATACATTTTGTAGTATTTTATTTTCTATTTGATTTATAGCAGCAGAATTATATTATTCCTGTTTTCCTATATTCTGTTGTGTCCAAAAATTGGGGGAAGAATGTTTAAAAATTCATAAATGTATGAAAGACATTTTGAGGGGTTTTCTTTCTTCCCGTACCGAACCGAAAAAAAAACCGAACCGTGGCTTTGAAAACCAAAAATGTACCGAACCGAAAATTTTGTGTACCGTTACAGGTCTAATATATGCCTTTGAATTTTTGTTAATTATATTATTATTGTTATTATATTCATATATAAAGATCATGTTGTAAAATCACAAAAATTCTATTTATCGAATCCTCTAAGTTACAACTTAAAACATTTTCTTCCTTGATTTCGCAAAAGCAAAATCACTGATTAGGTCATCAAAAGAGTCTACATAACTTATGGATTTCTATGCACATGATAAAAGTGCTGACAATTTTTCTTGGGACATAGTTGGTCTCAATTTATTTTTTATTCTCTTTAGCTGTGAAAATGATCTTTCTCCTGAACTATTACTTTCCATCAGACATTAGCCACTTTTACACAGAACTTCTTTTATGGGAAGAAAACTGTCACCCAGATCACCCTCAGTCTGTGACTATATTGCAGAACATACTGAGGAAGAAAATTTGTGATTTGTGAATGCAGACGGCACCCTTATTGTTTGAGAGCACAGACGGCACCCTTTTGTTTCATGTCCCCTGTTGAGCTAACCTCTTTAGCATTAACCAGTGATGTTTTGATTATATGTTAAGATGCCTCCACCAGGTCTGAGAGACCTACCCTCCCTTCCCTTGGTGTGAACCCCCCCCTTCCTGGAGTGCGACCCCCCTCCCCTTTCACCTGAATGTAAATTTTCTTGTCTCCTTCCTAAAGTACAACCCCCTTTTCTTTATTACTTTGTTTGTCTTTTGTTTTCTATTGACTGCTTTGAAGTAACTGTATAAATACCATCTGAAAACATAGATTCGGGGTCAGACTACTGAAACAGACTCTGTCTGCATCGGTACTCTCACCGTGCTCCGGAACACTAAATAAAGCTACACTCATCGCAGCAAACTTTGAACCACGTTTTGTGATTTTTCTTCAACAATACCTCTCCCACCTGTTTCACCCGTCTCTCCTGACCTGCACGCCCAATCTGTCCAGCCTCATCAAATCAATCAACCTGTTGTGCCAACAAGGTTTTTGTGATCAGTCCATATTAGAAATGGCACCTCCGTTCCCTCCAGCCAATGTCGCCATTCCTCCAGCGCGACCTTAATGGCTAACAGCTCCCTGTTGCCGATGTCATAGTTACTTTCCGCCTTAGTTAATCTTCTGGACAGGAATGCACAAGGGTGGAGCCTATTATCCTTAGGCGACTGTTGCGAGATGACCGCACCAACCCCCAGGTTAGAGGCGTCCACTTCCACGACGAACTGGAGAGTAGGGTCCAGGACTGACAGAACAGGGGCCGAAGTGAAGATGTCCTTTAGGCTTCTGAAGGCTGTTTCTGCTTCGGAACCCCATCTAAAAACAGACTTAGGAGAGGTTAGAGCATGCAGGGGGGCAGCCACGCTGCTGAACCCCCTAATAAACTTCCTGTAGAAATTGGCGAAGCCAAGAAATCTCTGGACATCTTTCCGACATTTAGGAGTAGGCCAATCCCTGACAGCACTAACCTTGTCCGGGTCCATCTGCACACTTCCCTCAGCAATAATGAACCCCAGAAAAGACACAGACGGCCGGTGGAATTCACATTTTTCTGCTTTAACAAATAACTGATTCTGAAGGAGTCTTTGGAGTACTTGGTGGACATGTTGAACATGTGACTCGACATCCGGGGAAAAAAATCAGGTTGTCATCTAAATAAACGAATACAAAGACATTGAGCATGTCACGCAATACATCATTTACTAGAGCTTGGAAAACAGCGGGGGCGTTGGTGAGCCCAAATGGCATCACCAGGTATTCATAATGCCCACTAGGGGTGTTAAAAGCCGTTTTCCATTCGTCTCCTTCTCTGATTCTGACTAGGTGATAGGCATTACGGAGGTCTAACTTGGTAAAGACTTTGGCCCCATGTAAAAGTTCAAATGCCGATGACATGAGTGGTAATGGGTATCTGTTACGGACAGTTATATCATTTAAACCACGGTAGTCAATACAGGGGCGGAGACTCTTATCTTTCTTGTCCACAAAGAAAAAACCTGCTCCTGCTGGTGATGAAGAGGGCCGAATTAAACCAGCCGCTAATGACTCGTCGATGTATTTCTTCATGGCGGCTGTCTCCGGGTCCGACAGGGAATACAGCCTTCCCTTAGGGGGACTGGTACCAGGGCGCAGGTCTATGGCACAATCATACGGTCTGTGGGGAGGCAACGAAGTGGCACGGGCTTTATTGAAAACCTCCTTGAGGTCATGATAACATTCAGGTACCTTATCCAGGGCAGGAAAATCAGTCTCTGGTTCCTTCACGGCCTCCACCGAAGCCACAACCGACTGGACAGGAATGGACGGGAGATCCCGGGACCGGATTTCTTCCCCGTGGTTCGCACAACCCTCACCCCAAGACAGAATCTCTCCTGTCTTCCAATCAACCCGAGGGTTATGCAGAATGAGCCACGGATGACCCAGAATGAGGGGTTGGGAGTCAGAGTGATATATATGGAAACAAAGCTTCTCTGAATGGCCATCATCGAACTGGAGAGAGACTGGTTGAGTGCGCAGCACCACACGACAGATGATGTGATCGTCTAAAGCCCGTGCCTCCAGGGGGCGCTGCACCGGTACCAGATCCAGGTTAAGCTGTTTAGCCAGTCTCTCATCAATGAGATTAGCGTCTGAGCCGGAGTCTATCAGGACGGTGTGCTGCAGAGAGACAGAATCAGAGGACAAACAGACCATAGGCTGCACACGAGATGAGTTAACCATACACACCGTCCGGCTCAACAGCGAGCCCTCACCAACCGGAGTCTTGGGCCTCAGCGGACAGCTGGCGACCCGATGTCCCTCTTGCCCACAGTACAGACACAGCCCGGACGTCAAACGACGACGATGCTCTTCTGCCGACAGACGTGTGCGGCCCAACTGCATCGGCTCTTCCCTTGAGCTTTGGCCAGAATCCGGTACAGGAGATGGAGGATCCACAGACTTCTTGTCACGACCAGCTGTAGGTGACTGATGGACCCCTGGCGGTTCTGACTGCCATATGCCCCATTGGTCCGAGACCAGAATGGCAGCTGAGATGACGTCATCTAATGAGTGCAGCTCCTGACGAAGCGCCATCTCACGTCCAATAGTGCGGTTCAGTCCTGTCTGAAAAGCAGAGATTAATCCCCTCTCGTTCCATCCCGACTCCACTGCCAAAGAGCGAAACTCGCTCACATATTGTCTGATGGAACGGTCTCCCTGCCTCAGCCTCATAAGTCTCTGTCCAGCCTGTTGTCCTCGGACAGGATGATCATATATTCTTTTTAATTCGGTCAACAGGCAAGACGCCGACTGAGCTAGGGGAGAGTTCTGCTCCATAAGGGAATTGAAAAAACTTAACGGAGGTCCTTCCAACAAACTAGCTATATATGCAATCTTAGCTGACTCACAAGAAAAACGTCGGGGTTGCGAATCAAAAATGAGTCGTATCTGAGTGCAAAAGCTTCGACAGGTATCCGGGTTACCTGAGTATTTAGTGGGAGGAGGGATGTTGGGCTCCTCCGGGACTCTCACAGGTGGGTCGGTAGTTTCAGGTTTGCTCGGTGGGTTCTGAGCGGACGCCTGATTACTGGATAGTTGGGAGATCTAGGTGGACAACTGAGACATTCTATCCATAAGGGACTGCAGGATCTGCTCATGTCCTCCCAGTCGTTGCCCCTGTGAGCGGACTGCTTCCCGGACCTGGTCTAGGTCTGCTGGGTTCATTTTGTTGGCCAGTTTGTACTGTGATAGGCTAAGTACAAAGGCTGAACCCAAAAGCAAGACCACAAAAATCCAGTAAGGCTTAGTGTTTTTATTAAACACTTTAACAGGGGTAAAAATACAACACAGAGATAATACAACTTCTGTGAAGCCACCGGATCCGGGGAAAAACGTCTGGGCTGCGGGTGAATACGGCAGACGACCAGCTTGGCCGAGCCGGGAAAACCCCAACGGAATCCCCACTAGGGACAAACAGAGGGTGGTCAAAAAACAAGCCAGGTCATACACGGAAAAGAAGTCACACAAGCAACGGTACATGGGGGACAGGCAGAACTCACGGTAGTAATCCAGGCGAAGGTCGAAGCACAGGTAATCGGTGGAGGCTGAGGTGATAAAGGGAGTAGGCAGAGACAGAGTCGGGTAACGAACCAGGTCGATGACGAGCAGGCAGGATAGGAACAGGCTGAATCAGTGGTCGGAGGACGAAAATGGGTCAAACACGGCAGACAAACGAACGAGATCCAAAAACGCTGGTGAGTGAGCACAACAAGTTGTAGAACACAAACTGGCAAACAAACAGGGGAAGACACAGGGTTTAAATACACAAGAGGGCGGGAAGACAATTGGACACAGGTGGAGACAATCAGGGAGGAGCCAGGTAATCAGCACAGGTGGACACAATCAGGGAAAGGAAGTAAAGACACCAGACATGACACATGAGGGAAACTTAACAAAATAAAACAGGAAATGACAGACAACACAGAAAAGAGACAAATCCAGACACAGTCTGGAAGCCGACATGACAGCAGTGGTGTGGCAATAAGACTTAAGGAGCTGTTTAGCAAAAATTCCAAGTGGATTATGGCATGGCTGTTAATCGAGCATACTAGTCATGGACAATTTAAAATTAAAGATGTCTTTTGGAAATTGTCATTTAGACACGTGTTTGGCACTGATTAGTGTGTGTTTATTGGCAAAATACATTTTAGTTGCAAGTTAGCCACCAAAGGTGTGACGCTTTAACTCTTTTTTATATCCAGAAATGTTGTTTACATTGTTAAAGACAATTTCCTGAGGTTTTTTTTTTTTTTTCAACTGGCATAGACACCTTATATTGATCAAAATATTTTAATTTGCCTTAGAAAGGTTCTGTTTAGAAATAAATCCATTTATTGTTCAACATCAGCATTTTCTACTTTGTGTGTGCATGTTGGAGTGTGTGTACTAATTGTGAATGTAATGCTAATAGGTAGGCTATCATTACCACTACTACAACTACTAATCTGCAGGGCTACTTCAATTAAAGAGGGCAAAAAAATCTACTTGAGTGTCGTTATTACATAATGAACCATGTTATTACATTTTCCTGAAAATAAAAATGTGTCAAGTGCATTTTGTAATAAATTTCTCAAATTGTAATAACTTACTACATAATGCGAAAAAATTTACTACATAATGCACTGAGGTATTTTATTACAAAATGCGTCGGTTTATTACATAATGCGGCTTTATTACAAGATGATGTGACATTTTTATTACATTTTGAACTTTTATTACATAATGGGAATTTATTACGTAATGCGGCTCAACAGGGTGTAAAGAGTTAAACACAATTATATCCCCTTTAATTCCATAAATTATCTATTTGCTACTGACACAAGGAACATTGATGGTAAATATTACACATCAGTTATCTAGTCAACACAATTAGAGACGATTCATTCGATAAATTTGAATTATAAGACAACACAGTGAGTAAATACACTCAACAAAAATATAAACGCACCACTTTTGTTTTTGCTCCCGTTTTTCATGAGCTGAACTCAAAGATCTAAAACTTTTTCTATGTACACAAAAGGCCTATTTCTCTCAAATATTGTTCATAAATTTGTCTAAATCTGTGTTAGTGAGCACTTCTCCTTTGTCCTTTGCTGAGATAATCCATCCACCTCACAGGTGTGGCATATCAAGATGCTGATAACACAGCAGGATTATTGCACAGGTGTGACTTAGGATGGCCACAATAAAAGGCCACTCTAAAATGTGCAGTTTTACTGTATTGGGTGGTCCAGGGGGGTCAGAAAACCAGTCAGTATTTGGTGTGACCACCATTTTCCTTGCACAGTCTTCTTCATGAATTCTCTGAAACAGCTTTGGAGATGGCTTATGGTAGAGAAATGAACATTCAATTCACAGGCAAAAGCTCTGGTGGAGATTCCTGAAGTCAGCATGCCAATTGCATATTCCCTCAAAACTTCTGACATCTGTGGTATTGTGCTGTGTGATAAAACTGCACATTTTGGAGTGGCCTTTTATTGTGGCCAGCCTAAGGCACACCTGTGCAAAAATCATGCTGTCTAATCAGCATCTTGATATGCCACACCTGTGAGGTGGATGGATTATCTCAGCAAAGAAGAAGTGTTCACTAACACAAATTTAGACAGATTTGTGAACAATATTTGAGAGAAATAAACCTTGTGTGTACACAGAAAAAGTTTTAGATCTTTGAGTTCAGCTCATGACAAATGGGAGCAAAAACAAAAGTGGTGCGTTTATATTTTTGTTGAGTGTAAATACTAATGGTGAGGTCCTAGACAGTAGCTTATTTAGCTTGGACTTAATAGGAGGAGGAAGTAGAAGGTAAAGAGGTTCTTTTTCATTGGTTGTTTTCAGGCATCACATCCCGTCCCGTCTCCGTGGGAACCAACTGATAGCGGGTAGACTTTGACCTGACGAGGAAGCGACACCACAAGACACAGATTCCGGACCAACACAGTGGAGGTAAGACCGTTTAAACAGATCAGATTAAAAGGATTTATGTGGAAACCTCAGTCAGACGCAGAAAAAACAGCTCAATACTCGTACGTTTGTTGTGACACTTCTTTTTTCACCTATTGGAGGAGATGTTTCTGTAACCAAAAACATCTTCATTCAACTTCAACAACTTCATTCATTCAAACTGTGGAAAACGAAGTGAAATAATGTTGGGTTTGTTCCGTCATCGCAGGTTTTTTCTGATGTTTAAATAAGGACGAGAGTCAGTTTTGTGGTTTTATGGTTCTGTCAGTGGTTGATGATTAATCCACACATCTACTGTTAATCGGACGCTGCATTCAGTCTTTAATAATGATTTTCATAATTACTGTCACTTTCATCACTGATTCATCTATTTAACAAATGTTCAGCTCCACTCGATGCAGGTTTTCCATCTGTTGGGTCATGGACTCAACTGGGTCGCTCCATGAGGGTTAAAACTCTTTTATTGCTGTTAATTTAAGTAGCTGTTGGTCCATGATGAAGCAGATGTGGTGTTTTTATCTTGTGTCTTCTACATTGTTGTCGTATAGTTTTGTCTTTACTTTCCAAGGATGTTTATCGTTGGTCTTTACAACGACATTTAGTGTGAAATCAATCAACCACGGCCTGTTTATCTATTAAAAATACACCCACCTGTGTAAAATGGAAGCTTGAGGTCACAGTCATGGATGTTAGTCATTAATTGCTCAAAGGTAATAACCCTGTAATAATGCTGTATCCCCAAAAGTATTGGGACACCTCTCTGAATCATTGAATAAAGGTGTTCTGATCACTTCCATGTCCACAGGTGAATAAAATCAATCACCTGGACAAACAGACTGATTCTACGAACACTAGAAGTTGTGAAAATTTCGTGTAAGATCCACAGTGCAAGAAAGGCATAGAAGTGGGGAATTGGACGTTGAAATTCTGTTAAGTTTCAGAGTTTTATGAATGTTTACCTTTCATGGGTAGCGGCACCCCTGATTTGCATGATACGATACCACCTGTGGAATAAGTCCATTCATGACATTTCATCACTACTAAATATTCTGTGGTCAACTGTTAAAGTTTTTATAACAAAGTGGAAGCAAGTTGGAACAACAGCAACTCAGCCACAAAGTTGACGCCCATGTAAAATCCCAGACCAGGGTCAGTTCATGCTGAGGGAACCTGATGTCCAGACGTCCACAACTTTGACAGAGTCAGTGTCTCCAGACGTCCAAACTCCACATGTCCTTCAGATTATCTCCAGAACAGTCGTACAGAGCTTCATGGAATGGGTTTTCACGGCTGAACAGCTGCATCCAGGCCTTCCATCACCGAGGTCAATGCAAAGCCTGGGATGTAGCGACGTAAAGCAGCCACTGGACACTGTCCTCTGGAGTAAGGTTGCACCGATCTGATATTAGGATCAGATATCGGTCTCAATATTAACATTTTAGCTGGATCGGGGATCTGTAAAAGCAACTGATCCGTAAAACCGATCCTTCCCCTTTAAATTTTTGTGACATGGGCTACGTCATGAATGCAGAACGTATTTCTAAAACTAACAGGACAATCCCATATGTGGAGGACGTGGTGGGTTTTTATAACTCTGTAGATAAAGCTGTGAGAAAGTGAAAGTGAGCTCCCCTCACCTTATCACTGACTACTTGCTGCCCCCCGAAAACAAATTTGCGACTGTGGGGGGAGGGGAGTATGTGTCAAGTGATTTATACTGTTGTGATGTGCCACAGCAGTCGCTAGCATGCCTGCATGCGCACAAGACTATGTCACTGGTGACACCCCCCCCCAAGTGATCGTGTCCCCCCCGGTGAGTGTCCCTCCCCACTTGAGAACCTCTGCTCTAAATCAACAATACCAGGTTGGTATGGACTATATGCACACCCCTACTACTTCCTGAACTTCAGGTGGGTCCTTTATTTCCTGTTTTTCATTATTGGACAAACTGATTAATCCAGGTGTGTCTAATTATTCAGTAGTCACAACAAGAAGCAGCAGGCATACCTGGATTAATCAGAGTGTCCAATAATGAAAGACAGGAAATAAAGGACCCACCTGAAGTTCAGGAAGTAATGGGGCTGTGCATAGAGTCCATTGGGTATGGACCGATACGCAAGGCCCCAGCATCGGTTTCGGCATCAGAACTGAAAAAATCAGATCTGTGCATCCCTACTCTGGATGGACCAATCCCATGGATCAATCTGGATTTGGAGGGTCCAAGAGGATGGTACTGAACTGACTGTATTGGGCCAGTGGACAGTTTAGTGAAGGGGGGGTTATGGTGTGGGGGTGTTTTCCAGGGACTGGACTTGGCACCGTAGTTCCAGTCAAAGGGACTCTTAATGTTTCAGCGGGACCAGACGTTTTAGACAATTTCATAGTCCAACTTCATGGACCAGTTTGATAACGGCCCCTTCCTGTTCAACATGACTGACACGAGTGAACAAAGCAACATCCATAAGGACATGGACCAATGGCTGTGGTCTACCGGGCTGGACTCAACCTGATAGAACACCTTTGGATGAATCCGAGTGGACACTGGGATCCAGACCTTCATCCAACATCAAGACCTGAACTCATTAATGCACTTCTACAAGAATGGACCAACAGTCAGTAAACACACCCTAAACCTGGTGGAAAGAGTTGAAGCTGTTGTAGCTGCAAAAGGTGGAACACATTAAACCCACAAACTGAGAACAGAATGTCATTAAAGTCCATGTGTGTGTCCCAATACTTTTGGCAGGGTAGTGAATGTTTTCCACAACCTTTAACCTCCAACTTTGTCTCCTTTTGTTCTGTCAGTTCTCCTGTTCTTCTTCATCCATCAACTTCCAGAAGAATGGACCACAGTGACAGAGCTCGTCCTCCTCCATACAGCCCTGAGGCCTATGGGCAGAACCAGAACCAGAACCAGTTCACTGGGATGTCCTATGAGGTGGGTTCTTAATTAAACTCATTGCTGTTGGTCTGAGCGTGCCCTGATTTTTGTGTGTTTGGATGAAGGTGGGGAAGGGGAACGTTGTCGTGGTCTCGCCCCCTGGTTCCTACGACAACATGGTCCATCCTGAAGGTCATCCATCAGCCCCAGGAGGAGGCGGAGTCCAGGACTTCAGAGCTCCACCTGATTACACCCTTGGTCTGGAGGACAGCGGCTTCAGCGACGGCGCCATACGACGAGGTGACCGCAAAGACAAATGGACGGAAGCCTGAGACAAATAGTCTGTACGAGGAAGTTAGACAAAACACAAATACTTCAATACTGCAAGTTTTTAGTATTTGTACTTTACTGGGTTTATTTTTACGTTTACTCCTGTACCTTCCTAAACAGGTTTTAATACTTTGCATCATCGTATGTCTTCACTGGATGCAATTATAAAAGACATAGAAGTCACAAAAAGCAAAGAACGTAAAAGACAGAAGACAAAAATAACATAAAAGACGCAATGAGTTGAAAAAGATGCAACCAGATGAAGATGCAGAAGACAAAAATGACGCAAAACATGTAAAACACACAAGATGACGATGTCGTAAAAGATGTAAAAGATGCAAGAACACAAACATGATAATTAAATTCAATACTTTATTGTCATTGTATAAAAAAACACAAGATTGAAGCATTGAACACATATGAAGCTATAGATGTAGAAGACGCAACAAGACCAAGACAAATGACAAACAAACCGTTGGACTTTGAGTTCATTTCAGAGTCTGTACTTCCTCACTTCTACTGAATCGGTTCGGTGTGTTTCTGTTTCGGTACCTGCAGTATCTGGACCGGTTCCACCTCTGCATCAGCCTCATAGAGCCATAACGAACTGCCGATGTCTCTACGTCCATCGGTTTGTCCTGTGTCTGTTTCCGTCTGATCTTATTTCCATGTCCATCTTTGTACCTGAACAGGTTTCATCAGGAAAGTCTACCTGACACTGATGATCCAGCTCCTGGTGACGGTCGGGATCATCTGTGCTTTTCTGTATTGGTGAGACTCCAGTCCACATTAGACATTCATCTGTCGCTTCAGTCCGTCCACACGGCGTCCATCATAGTCCTCTGTTAATATTCAATAACCTCCATTTGTCTTTTCCAGGAGGACTCTGAGGATCTGGAGCTGGCACCACCCCTGGTTCACCTACTCCATGATGTAAGAATTAAAAGCCTGTCGTTTTGTCCAGTTTGGACTGATGGAGACATGAACCAATCAGAGACGATGTTCTGTCTAAATGAGTGGATTCACAGTCTGTCTGTTGGACAGGGTTTCCACGCTCGTCCTCATCATGGTCTTAGCCTGCTGTGACAACGTACGGCGCAAAGTCCCTCTGAATTTCATCGCCCTGGGTCTGTTTGTGAGTAGAGACGTCAAATGAAACCATGAAACTATAAAACCGTGAAACTATGAACCACCGTCGTCTGAGTTCCAGTGTTTTTCCTTTTATTCTCCTTGTGTTTGTCTCCGTCAGACAATCGTTGAAGGTCTAATGCTCGGATCTGTGGCAGCGTAAGTAAATCCACATCCACACAACTGGAAATACCTCAATTCAATCATATCTGATGAAGCATCGAATCTGATGAGATGCTGTTTTGACAACTGAAAAACCTTCAGATGATTTGTAAAGGCAGGACGAAGGAGTCATGTCTGGAAAGAAAACTAACATTTGCAAGGTTTCAAAGAAAACAAAATACAGTAAATTAATGAATTTCCAAGTTCAGATCAGGTAGAAAAAAAGACAAAACAAAAATTACCTGGTGGAACAAAATGAAAACCATATGAAAGACAAGCTGTTTTCTCTTAATCAAACCAACAAGTCCAAAAATCTGGTCATTGGTCTGATGAGTCTGATCTTCTTTTTCAGGCTTTTTGAGGCCGAAGCCGTCCTCTGGGCCATCGGAGCCACGGCACTCGTCGCCTTCTCCCTCACGCTGTTCGCAATGCAGTCAAAGGTAAAACAAGTCCAACAGGATGCTTCATGAACTGTCCTGATGTAGTAACACAGTCGGTGGTGGGGCTACAGCCAAGGGAACGCTGGACATATTAGTGACAAACAGGACAGAGGAAAGATGAAACCGTTGTAATGATAGGAGTTAAATAAATGTTTACAGATGTAGTGAATAAATGGTTTGGTCATGAAACTAATGTGACAAGAAACAGAGATGAAATTAAATAGAAACAGCAACTAAACCTATTGTGGATGAAGAAACATGTCAGTCAAAGACTTCGGAAAACCAGACTAAAGCCAACTAAAAGGACATAAAACCTAACAAAACCAAACCAAAAGGACGTAAAACCAGACCAAAACCAACTAAAAGTACATAAAACCAGACTAAAACCAACCAAAAGGGCATAAAACCAGACTAAAACCAAGTAAAAGGACATAAAACCACCAGACTAAAACGAACCAAAAGGACACAAAACCAGACAAAACTAAACCAAAAGCACATAAAACCAGACTAAAACCAACCAAAAGCACATAAAACCAGACTAAAATCAACTAAAAGGACATAAAACCAGACTAAAACCAAACCAAAAGGGCATAAAACCAGACTAAAACTAAACTAAAAGAACATAAATCCAGACTAAAACCAAACTAAGAGGACATAAAACCAGATGAAACCCAACCAAAAGGACATAAAACCAGACTAAAACCAACTAAAAGGACATAAAACCAAACTAAAACCAAACCAAAAGGACATAAAACCAGACTAAAACCAACTAAAAGGACATAAAACCAGACTAAAACCCAGACTAAAGCAGATCAAACCAACCTTATTTGTACATAAAAGTGTTTCTTGTTCATAAACATGGACCTTCATGTTCTACCAGAGGACGTTCTCATGGTTCTGACATGAATGTTTGTGGAATCAGATCAGTCTGTTCAACAGGAAGTGTACGCTGATAAAGTTTAAGTAATCTTATCAAATGGTCAAAGTGACGTGGTTTTCCCGTCAGCGTTTCTAAACTGTCACCTTTGGTGCATCTCAGACTTTATGTTTATTGCAATTATATAACATCATCAGAAGACGATTATCAGATTTTCTTTGCTTCTAAAGTCTCAGGTTCAGTCAAATCAATGTGAAGAACATCAAAACTAAGCCATTCTCAGATGTAATGATGGCACAAAAGGTTTGGTTTGGGAGGTTTTTCAGTGTTTTGTTTAAAAGTCACAAGAAAAAAAAACAATAAAAGTCACAACTGTATGTAAACAACACAATTGAAATGAAAATGACACAAGACAAAATGCAAGATGAGAAAAAAATGGTGCAACAAGAAACATTAAGAAGAAAGTGACGCAATCAAAACATTAGCGAAAAATTTAAAATAACGCAACAGATTGAAAATGACGCAATAAGATGAAAACAACGCAAGGCGAACATGGACAACATAAAGAAAACGATTCAACATTTATAACAAAATCAAAACGATGCAAAAGACACGAGGCGAAATAGATGAATGAACTATTATTATGATTTGGGTTTGTTTGTTTTGTTTGTTTGTTTGTTTCGTGGTTGTGGACTCTGTTGAATTTACGGTGGTATGACCGCTAACACATTTAGTTCTGAGTAACAATCCTGCACAATGTTTAATAACTAATGTTTGTGTCTCATTGGCTCCTCCCCTTCCTCCTTTATTGACAGTTTCTTTGGCTCCTCCTCTGCATTCTTTTTATTACGGTTTCTTTGACTCCTCCTCTTCCTTGTTTAATGATGGTTTCATTGGCTCCTCCCCCTCCTCCATTAATGGTGTTCATTCCTCATTAGCTCCTCCCCCTCCTCTTTTCATGGCGTTCATTCCTAATTGGCTCCTCCCTCTCCTCCTGTCATGACATTCTTTCCTCATTGGCTCCTCCCCCTCCTCTTTTCATAGCGTTCATTCCTCATTAGCTCCTCCGTCTCCTCTTTTCACGGGGTTCGTTCCTCATTGGCTCCTCCCTCTCCTCTTTTCATGGCGTTCACTCCTCATTAGCTCCTCCCTCTCCTCTTTCATGGCGTTCATTCCTCATTAGCTCCTCCTCTCCTCTTTCATGGCGTTCATTCCTCATTAGCTCCTCCCTCTCCTCTATTTCATGGTGTTCATTCCTCACTGGCTCCTCCCCCCTCCTCCTTTCATATTGTTCATTCCTCATTTCGCTCCTCCCCCTCCTCCTTTCATGGTGTTCATTCCTCACTGAATCCTCCCCCCTCCATGCTTTCATGGCATTCATTCCTCATTGGCTCCTCCCCCTCCTCCTCCTTTCATGGTGTTCATTCCTCACTGGCTCCTCCCCCTCCTTTGTTAATGACGTTTGTTCCTCATTGGCTCCTCCCCTCCTCTGTTAATGGCGTTCGTTCCTCACTGGCTCCTCCCCTCCCTCCTCAGTGGGACTTCACCATGGCGAGCGGCGCCCTCTGGGTTTTCGCCTGGACTCTGTTTTCATTCGCTCTGCTCTGTGCCATTCTTCGAACAGAGGTAAATAAACTTTTCTATGTCTTTGTTTTTTTCCGTTTTCAGCTGTGACATAAATAAATATACTCATGTCCTCTCCTCAGTTTGTCTACATCACCTACGCCTGTCTGGGAACGCTGCTGTTTTCACTGGTGAGTCCAGTCCAGTCACAGTCTGTGAATCCACAGGTGAACGTTCACTGTTACTCACCTGGACTCGTGTTCATGACCTTTGACCTCAGTTCATTTAAGAAACGTCTGATATTAACGTGTCAATGATTGTAAATTTATCTGGTTTATTTCTGTTCATGCAGATCAGAAAAATATTTAAACTTCAGCCTCTTTTCATGGTTTTACTGAAACGACGTATGCAGATAAAGAAGTTTAGAATATATATGCAGTCGAGAAAAATTATTAGACCATCCAAAGTCATCAAAAACAACGGTTATGGAATCAATTGCCAACGCCTGTGTGGGTCATGTGACTAAAACAGACAGAAAAGAAAACATGGAATGTCTAAAAGCACTGTTTTTGTCAGTACAATGACATAGATATTGATGTAAGAACTGAAGTGATTTTGGTTATCAAGAAAACATGTTAAATGGATAGATATCAGCTCTGAAATTAAACTACTATGAGCTATTTTTGTTGGTATCATTATATTTGTCCAAACAAATGGACCTTTATTTGGACCAGGCATTAAAATCAACAAGAAATTGAAGAAAACAAGAGTGGTCTAATTTTTTTTGTGACTATATATATATATATATATATATATATATATATATATATATATATATATATATATATATATATATATATATATATACATATATATATATATATATGTATATACACACACACACACACACACACACACAGGGCATATTATAACATAAGTCCTTTTTATTCTTATTTATTATTAGCAGTAGTAGTACTTTATTATTTACTACTTTATTACTATTTTACTTTCTTTTTTGTCTTGTAGTATTTCCTATATGTGTACATTCAGTGTTGTGTTGGTTCTGGAACCTTAACCCATAAAAACCCAAAAAGCCACTGGCAACCAAAACCATCTACTAATCTAAAATGTTTAATAATCCACTAATCCTATCAATCCAAGTAAATAACTGGTGTAAAATACAGTTTGTCATCTTTTCATGGTCATCAGATATGACCCATTTGGATGTTCAGAGGCTCCGTAGTTACCGTGGAAACACTGTCATCTTTGATTGACCAGTAAAACCCATGGAGTTGGATCAATGACAGTGGATGGACACACTTTTTATTATTTTGTTATTGATATATTTTTCTGAAAAAGTAACTTTTTCTTCATTTTTTTCTGTTTTTTATATAATAACCTTCAACTTTAATCTGAGCTTTAATGAACATCTACATGATCAGTGAATTAAATATTGGAAAATACTTTTTTCTTTTTTTTTTACTGAAAAATCACAAAATACAGAGGATAATATTGTAATAAATAGTGATGAATTGCTTCAGAAATGTTAAAATAGAGAGAAAAATTCATTTGGAAACTGCCACGAAAGAAGTACTGGGTCTTTATGGGTTAATTTTCTGAAGGATCAATAAACTTCTGTCTAATCTAATGTAATCTAATGTAATGTAATCTAATCTAATCTGATCTGATCTAATCTCCTTCTTCTTCATCATCTTCATCATCTCCTCCTCCATCCAGTACCTGGTGTTCGACACTCAGCTCATCCTGGGTGGAAAACACAGGAAGTACGAGATTTCTCCAGAGGAGTACGTCTTCGCTGCTCTGAGCCTGTATCTGGACATCGTGTCGCTGTTCCTCCTCCTGTTGCAGCTCATCGGACTCTGTCGCTGAGAACCGGACGCTGCAGAACGTCACAGATCAACACGTCCACCACAAATCTACAAACGCCATCATCTACAACTCAGATTAGTTCAGGCTCCACAGTCAGACCAGTATGATCTAAAGTGGATCAGACTAGGAAAACAATAACACAATAACACACAAATAATGACAAATACTACTGTTTCTCTTTGTTTTAGTGCGAAAAAGGAAAATTATATTATAAATATGTTTGGAATTACAATCTATCCTTTAAAAATGTGACTGACATTAACAATATGAAAAAACAAATGATGTATAAAATGAATAAAAATGAACAAAAACTAATAACAATGAATAACACAGGAAACGCTTTAGAAAAATAAGTGCAATTTTACTAATATTCTGACTGATCTTATCATTTCTACATGTGGATTTCAAACCAGATCTACAAAGGCACAAAAAATTAATTAACAATTATTACAATATTACACTTAATTTTCTTTAGACGTTTCAGGTTGTTCATATTCTGGTTATTCACATTTTATTGTTAAAGGATAGATTGTTAATGTAAATATTTTCATAATTTAATGTGATTTTTTGCGCCAAAACAAAGAGAAACATGGAGTTTTCATTATTTATAGACGTAATGTAATATTATTTTCACATTAAACCAAGAAGAAAATGTGGAGTCATTATTTATAGGTTATTATTTTTATTATTTTACTTTAGATTATATTGGTCTGAATGTGGAACCTGAACTAAAACCAGTTTGATACCTGTGAGTGTTAAAATCTTCAGTGTAATTTTTGCACTTCCTCCCATGGGCCGGACTGGACTCCTTGGCCTGTTTTGGTCCACAGGCCGTATGTTTAACACCTCTGATCCAGACAGTTTACTCCATCTGTAAAGCACTGCACTGCTGTTCCATGCTTCATGTTCTGCATCTTTATTAAACTATTTTCATGTAACTGATTTATTACAACATGTTCTGGAAAAGTCATTGTAATTGTACAGCTGTCAAATCTACATGTGGTGAAAAACTGACGCTTAATTAAAGATCAACTAGAAGCACTCGGAGAACGCAGACCTCCGCCAAGGCTGATCAGTGGCCCCCCCCGTGGGCCCCCCTACCCCCGATCACCACCAAAATTTAATCATTTCTTCCTTATCCCATTTCCAACAAACCCTGAAAATTTCATCCAAATCTGTCCATAACTTTTTGAGTTATGTTGCACACTAACGGACAGACAAACAAACAAACAAACAAACAGACAAACAACAAACAACCCTGGCAAAAACATAACCTCCTTGGCGGAGGTAATAACAGGATTCATGCAGAAAGTTAAAGTCAAACTTAACCCATAAAG
The DNA here is from genome assembly GCF_902148855.1 of Sphaeramia orbicularis. NCBI lineage: Eukaryota > Metazoa > Chordata > Actinopteri > Kurtiformes > Apogonidae > Sphaeramia > Sphaeramia orbicularis. The sequence goes on along the minus strand of NC_043962.1, from coordinate 7,582,072 downwards.
ACCCAGTGGTCCTTTTGTGGCAGTTCCCAAATTCATTTTTCTCTATATTAAACTTTTCTTCAGTAATGTATCACCATTTATTGTAAAATGATCATCTTAGTTTGAGGGTTTTTTTTGTGTAAATCATGATTTTTTCCTATATTTATTTCACTGATCATGTAGATGTTCATTAAAGCTCAAATTAAACTTAAGAGTTATTATATCAAATTACAGAAAAGTGAACAAAAAGTGACTTTTTCCGTAAAACCTATCATTAATTGAAAATAAACCCAGTGTCTCCATCCACTGTCATTGATCCAACTCCATGGGTTTTATCGGTGAATCACTGTTGTAGAACAGGGGTGTCCAATCCTGGTCCTCGAGAGCCACAATCCAGCATGTTTTAGATGTATCCCTGTTCCAACACACCTGATTCAAATGATCAGCCTATCATCAAGCTCTGCAGAAGCCTGATAACGACCGTCAGGTGTGCTGGAAGAGGGAAACATCTAAAACACAGGTGCCAAACTCCAGTCCTCGAGGGCCACTATCCTGCAGATTTTAGATATTTCCCTCTTCCAGCACACCTGGTTCAATTAATGATCAGCTCATCAACATGCTCTGCAGAAGCCTGATAACGATGTAATGGCTTCCAGGTGTGATGGAAGAGGGAAATATCTAAAACATGCAGGATACCGGCCCTTGAGGACCGGAGTTTGACACCCCTGATCTAAAACATGCAGGATAGTAGCTCTCGAGGACCAGGATTGGACACCCCTGTTGTAGAAGATAACGGTGTTTCCATGGAAACTACGGAGTCTCTGAACATCCAAATGGGTCATATCTGATGACCATGACAAGATGACAAACTGCATTTTACACTAATTATTTAAACGGATTGATAAGATTAGTGGATCAACAGGTCCTGTGTTAAGCCTGTCCCCTGTGTTAAGTGAACAAGTAGAACCAATACATGGCAGGACTTTTACTCTATGAAACTGGGCTTGCCCCCTGCAAATGTCATAATATACACCAGGGGTGGCCAACCCTGGTCCTGGAGAGCTGCTATCCTGCATGTTTTAGATGTTTCCCTCTTCCAACACACCTGACAGTCGTTATCAGACTTCTGCAGAGCTTGATGAAAGGCCTATCATTTGAATCAGGTGTGTTGGAAGAGGGACACATCTAAAACATGCATGATAGCAGCTCTCCAGGACCAGGGTTGGCCACCCCTGATATGCACTGAACAAACATCTAAATGCAACACTTTTGTTTTTGCTCCCATTTTTCATGAGCTGAACTCAAAGATGTACAAGTTTCTCTATGTTCACAAAGGCCTACTTCTCTCAAATATTGTTCACAAATGTGTCTAAATCTGTGTTGGTGAGAACTTCTCCGTTGCTGAGATAATCCATCCACCTCACAGGTGTGGCAGATCAACATGCTGATTAGACAGCAGGATTATTGCACAGGTGTGCCTTAGGCTGGCCACAATAAAAGGCCACTCTAAAATGTGCATTTGTAGCATGCAGCACAAAGCCACAGATGTTCAGTGGCTGAGGGGGTAAAAACTAGTGATGTTTTGCTCGAAGCAGACGCTCACCTCTGTGTCGAGCTTTCGCAACAAGATGTTTCAATGCCTCGCTTTAGTGATGGGTAGATGAGGCGTCATGAAGCATTTCGACACATTGCCAAACTGTACTGATACTGTGTCGATACTGTGTCACTGAATACTGACACCTGCTGGACCTTCAAAATCCCTACAGGCAACTTAGTTGACAAGACTCAACTGACATTGATTTGATGACCTAGTGTACACAGTAATATAATTTAAGTCATTGTATTTTATACTGTATTATTTCATATCTTCATTTAAATTTAAAATATCTTTGATATTTTTAGATACAGTCAATAAATAATGTAAACATGTATCATAACGTGAAAATCTAAGTGAACGTGTTGTGAATGAGGATGCTTGTGGACTGGGATTTTTTTTTTTTTATTTTTTTTTTTTTTAACAAATTTTTATTCAAAAAAATAAGCTTTTCCAACGTTTTGAGCTTGATGGTTAAAAATGAAGTAAAGAATAAATTAATAGGAATTAATAATCAATAAAGCAACTTTGACTAAGTTGTAGAATGGCTGTATAGCTGAGTTTGTCCTGGTGGATCTGGACTTCATTCTCATGCCTGGCCCTAGAATGCCTCAGCATTGAAGAGGTGCTTTTGTTTAAATAGGAAAGTTCTGTCCAACAAATGCGACATTTAACCTGCAGAAAAATAATATGAATAGTAAACTAAGAGTCACTTTGAAATGAATTTGAATTCAGATAGATCAAGTGGAAACTCTGAGAGGAACAGGATGAAACAACAAGGAAATTCAAACAAATCCCTTATTTTCTGATATGAGATCCAAATGGTCCCACATGGCGGAAACCTTTCTTTTGGCTTTAGGCTGCTCCAGAATTCTTGATGAATTTGATGATGAACCGCAAAAGATCAGAGATTCTTTTGACAGATGCATCCCGTTGACAGATGCGCTTCCTTATAAACACAGTTTGGCGCATCAGTGTCAGTTCCAAACACTTCCTGTATGGTCGCGTGACTTTCTTGAAGCGATACACACACCGACATGGGGTTTTGCTTTATGAGCTTGATGCATGCGCCGACGCATTGGTGTTGCCGGACCCATCACTACCTCGCTCAATCAGGTGAAAATTCACGTGATTTCCCAAATGAAGCTTCATTACGTCACATGTGTATCAGCCGTCACCGGTGACGTATCACTCTAGCTTTGAATGAAGGGTGGGATCGCCAAACTCAAAATGCTTGTAAATGGGCACAGTCCCTTAAAATGTTGTGGGTTTTTGAGAGGAGGAGGGTTTTGCCTGCATTACAAAGTTTCATTGATTTAGAACAAGGGGAGAATGAGGTTTAAGTAAGATTAGTAGAACATTGGATTAACTTGCATTGGCACATAGACATTCACACACTATACACTGATTTACATGCATACACACATATAATGTCATCACAGTTCCCAGTTGCAGCATTTCACTTTTTTTTTTATTTTGTAAATATATTTTTGTGTTTATCACTCTTACAAAACATGTATCTAAAACATACTGTTGAGTCTAAGTCTGTCAGTTTGTCAAGATCAGCACAAACCTGCCCCCTGTAGGAGGACAGAAGCAGTGCACTTCCTCCTTAGTCTGACTCCAGATGATGAGCTGAACTGAAGACACCTGCTGCAGATTGTGAGGAAGAGGACGCACTGCTTCAGTTTGGCTTCAGACACTGGAGGAGACACAGCTGACTGTTCAGCCTGGGCAAACTATGGAAGGCTACTGGTATGAATGGACGACAGTATTTTTTGTTTAGTGAAATCATGTTAATGATGGATGTGTATTTGACAGTCCTGCACTTTAAAAAGTTAAATTAATGTTAACATATTTTGAGTAATAGAGTACTTTAAAAACTTTAAGTTAAAATATTTGCATAAAAGGTTCTTTAAAATGTTAAGTTAAAATGAGAAAATGTGAATAATATGTTACTTTAAAACTAAGTTAAAATATTTGATAAATGAAGGACTCTGAAATGTCTAGAAAAAAATTTAAAAGCATGTGACGTATTGTTTGTGCAAAAATGACTGATGATGAGTGATGTCTGTATATTTCTGTTTTGTTTAAAGATTTTCAACCTAATATTCCTCTAAATAAAAGCTAAAAGGAAGAAGAGTTGAGCCATTTGATCTTTCATAGTTTGCCAGGCCGTTTTCAAGTTTGGGCAGGAGCTGAATGATATAAAAACTAGAGCTGCAACTGATTAATCGATTAGGTTCTTGAAGCGAATGCAAAAATTCACGATTTAATTAATCGACTCGAACTGATTGAAGGGAAATATTCTATTGCAGTTTTCCTGAATCGAAGCTTCTTTGTGCATCATAATAAGCGTCCGTGTGAAACACAACAGTGGAACCAATGTTTAACAGCAGAGAAATTAAGGTCCTCTTAATTATAATAATTTGAGACTGGTTTGGAGTTGCAGGGTCACATGACTGAGAAGCTATGGAAGAAAACCAGACATTTTTTCCTAAAAATATGAATAATATACATAAAAAATATTAATATAGACCTGACAGCAATAATAAGTGGTGTTTCCTAAAGGTCCTCTTAATTATAATGATTTAAGACTGGTTTGGAGTCGCTGGGTCACATGACTGAGAGGCTATTGGGGGGACAAAAAAAATCATAAAAATATGAATAATACTCATTTAAAAAATATTAATATAGACTGGAGAGAAATATTAAGTGGTGTTTCCTAAAGGTCCTCTTTAGTATAATTTCAGACTGGTTTGGAGTCGCTGGGTCACATGACTGAAACTACTGAAGAAAAACCTTCAGAGCAGTAATTTGATAGTCCCTAAGGCGATGGCTTTTGAATGTCCATCAAATATCCAACCCGTTGCTAACATCACCTCGATAGGAAACCAAGCTTTGATTCAGGAGAATTGTGGTTGAATGATTTTTTTGGATCACTTTGAGTCGATTAATCGGTTGCAGCTGTAATAAAAACTGTATATAACTTGACACATACAGTATTATATAATGACACAATCATACAAGTATATTTTTATTTTCTATAAAACAAAAAATCAATCATTTCCAGTTGCATATCCTGTAGATCAGGGGTGTCAAACCCATTTAGTTCAGGGGCCACCTTCAGCTACATTTGATCTGAAGTGGGCCGAACCAATAAAATAACATAATATATAAATAATGTCAACTCCAAACTTTCTTCTATGTTTTAGAGCAAAACAAGTAAAATTGCATTATGAAAAGGTATACATCTACAAACTTTCCTTTCAAAAGATGTGAATAACATGAACAAACAAAAAAAATGTGTAATTTTAACAATATTCTGCCTCAGTTGATCATTTACACATGTACATTATAACGTACAGATCACAGTGGATCTACAGATACACAAAACATTTAGTAACAGGCAGAATATTATTAAAATTGTACTTGCTTCTCTTAAGACATTTCAGGTTGTTCATATTTGTTCAGGTTATTTACTTTTTTTTTTTTTTTGCAAAATTATGTTTATGCATTTGGCAGATGCTTTTTTCCAAAGCGACTTACAGGGGAAAACCAAAATTATACTTTGTTTTAGTGTAAATACATGAAAATATTTACATTTACAAAGAGAAAAATTTGGAGTTGTCGTTATTTTTATGTTACTATAATAGTATTTTACTGGTCTGACCTACTTGAAATTGAATTGGTCTGAATGTGGAACCTGAACTCAAAGGATTGTTAATATCTTAGTTTAATTTTTGCATTTCACAAATTCATCCCAGGGCAGGTGTCCTGTCAAGTTGAGCTACCTAGCACTACTTAGCATGTGCATGCCCCGAAGCATTTTCACAGTTTAAATGCCCATCGATTTGTGCTCCCCCAGGCAGAAGTGAGTCATAGTTTGTACGTATATTTCTTTAATAGTGCCTTTTGAGCAGTAAGCATGGTAGCAATTATGTGCACGAAAGATAGACGTAGAATATTGACGTTAGATGATAATAGCGTAAGGAAGTTCTCATTGTATGATATAGCGTTAAGTACGTGAGTCAGGTGGGTGTTAATGGCATTTAGATTATTGTTTAAGTTAGTTTAACAGAAGCCAATAATGGTAGCCTACCATTTAACTGACTAAATCTATGTTAACAATTCCTGTAAGCAATTACATGTGCACAAAGGATAGACGTAGAATATTGAAGTGAGATGATAATAACGTAAATAATGGTGTTTCTATAGTAGGAGCTTCATTTAATATACTCAGTGTCAATGAAAACACAACACTTGAAGATTCTTATATTTTTTTAAATCGATGAGGATTTTTATTCCATAAGATCTTTGGGATTAATCAAAGGCCATTTCTATACAGTAAAAATAAAAAAATCACATCCAAATTTGTTGACAAAAAATAAGGATAAAGAAAGAAACTCAAGGACCCCCAAAACCAAAAGTCACAAAATTCATTTCTAGAATTCAGTATGGAATATGACCTCCGTTTGCATTCATACAGGCTGTAATGCGCCTTCTCATGGACCCCACAAGCCTTCTGATGTTGTCCTGGGGTATATTGACCCACTCTTCCTCCAGAGCCGTAACTAGTTCCTGTCTGTTCTGTGGAGCAGGAGTCCTACTGGCAACACGGCCAGTTTCTTCATGCCTCTGTTGCATCCTGACTATGGTGGACACATTGCATCCAAAACAGCGCGCCACCTGCCGAGCACAGATTCCGGCCTCCAGGAGCCCCATAGCATGGCATCTGTGGTCACGTGTCAGTCTTGGCATCGCTGAGTTATTGCAAATGATTTTGGTGCTTTTCAGCTTGCCTTTATATACAGAACATGACCACTCCTTAACTGACCACAATTCCTTAAGTTGAGCAGTTCATTGCTGAGCAATGAGAAAAACAAGTCTTATGAATGCAGACAAGTTTATTCAAGCGTGACAATAGCTCAACCCATCTCAGGTTGTTAAGAAATTGTCTGGGATTATCTTATACAGGTGAAACTTAAACATATTGATGCAGCTCAGGAACAATAAAACACATTCAAGTGTTGCGTTTTCATTGGCACTGAGTATAGAAGTTATGAGCCTGTATAAATATGTTACCTGTAGTGGGAGCTTTATTTGTTAGAAGTTATAAGCCTGTCGAAATGAGCTTCCTCTACCCATATTCAGATGAATAAGTAAATAATAGTGTTTTTCTACAGTCGAAGCATTATTTCATTTTCAAATAGGCGTGTCGAAACGTAAGGTAGCATGTTTTGACAGGGTAGTGTCAATCGATAGACGTCGCTGTCGATATAAACTACTGGTAGCTTACTTCGACAGAACACCGGACCGGACCCTTTGGCGGGCTGGATTTGGCCCCCGGGCCGCATGTTTGACACCTGTGCTGTAGATCCTTTATTATTAAACAAACACAACAGTGCTTTACTGTTTCACAACTCTTTGCTTTTTGTTTAATGTGAATGCAATGTATAATTTTATCCAGCAGATGTCACCACATTTAATTGTATCAAATGCATCAAAACACTGAACTATTTCAACACAACTGCTTCAGACTGATTCAGTGAAAGCTTCTGTTTCTCCATCACCAGTAAAAACTGTTTCCCTCAGTTGTAATACCCAAGAACAGACACCAGGGGTCAGTGTTTTGACTGTAGACTCTCAGCCAATAGGAAACAACCTCACGGAGTTTAAAAGTCCAGCGGTGTGGACCAACGCTAAAATAGGGGTGTACGAAATTGACTGTTGACAAGTTAAAGTTACCAGATCGGTCGAAATATGTGTTTATTTGTACATTTGTTCTTAACAGTCTAAAATAACCAATTACTTTTATTTAATTTAAGTATTAGGTTGTCTTTTTCGCCGTCACCCCCCCCCCCCCCGGCCTCAGTCTTGGTACAGTCCGGTGTCAGAGTTGAATGGACTGGTGCTCCGCTGTCAAGTCTTTGTTGCCTGTTTACGCTGAATGAGAGTGGAATAGATGGAAGAGTAAACATTTATTACACCACGTCGAGCAGCTTTTAACTCCACATCAGCAGGTACCGTTGGGTTTATTGATACCGGGTTTATCCGTCCGACTTGCTTGTGATTAAACTGCGGAATGAAGCGGATTCATTCATCAGTGCTAAGTTAGCAAAGCGGTTAGCAGGAGGCTAACGTTAGCAGGTAGCAGCTAAGAACAATGTTTATCCTCTCAGAAAAAGAAAACGCTTAAATAAGAAGATATCTTTCAGAATGCTCGTTTTTATTGTCTTGTGATAAAATAAACCGATTTAATCAAACTGGAAAGAAAACTGCTGTTGTGTGTTTTGGACTAAGTTAGCATCACTTTCAGCAAATAATTAGCATCAGCAGAGTTAGTGGACATTTAAATGATGAAGTAAAGTGTCCGATTCTCCGTCTTTGCACCATTAATACATGTGAAAACCACCCGTATCTACCCACACAGTTTTAGACCCGTTTTAATGTCTTGTACAGAGAAAAAAGTTGTATTTAAAACGTAAGAAAAATAGTGTTTATTTCATTTCCATTGTTCACGTATCATTAGACATGCTCTCATTCGTCTGTCTGGGATCTGCTCCACATCACCAACATCTACAACTAACAACATCCAGGACAAAAACAGTGGAACTTTACCAGTGTTGATCCACTAATAAATGTAAGAAACGGTCCAAATGCTGGTTGTCTGTAGTCTCATAGATATAGTCCATGACTAAATGAGAAACATGTGAATTAATGATAGAATGGGTTTGAGTCCAAAGGAAAACACTGTCTGTACATTCAATACATTCACTGTACAGCAGGTCTCAAACATGCAGCCTGGGGGCCAAATCCAGCCCACCAAAGGGTCCAGTCTGGCACGTGGGATGAATTTGTAAAATGCAAAAATTACACTGAAGATATTAATCATTTTAGTTCAGGTTCCACATACAGACCAATTCAATCTGAAGTCGGTCAGATCAGTAAAATACTATCATAATAACCTATAAATACTCCCAATTCCAAAACTGTAATTTACATGTGTAAATGATATACAGAGACATAATATTGTTAAAACTGCACTTTGTGTTCTTAAGAAATTTCAGTTTGTTCATGTTGTTCACATTGTTTTAAAGGATAGTTGGTAAATGTAAACATTTTCATCACATAATTTTACTTTTTTTCACTTTAAAACAGAAAAGAAAGTTTGGAGTTGACATTATGTACATATTGTGTTGTTATTTTACTGGTCTGGCCCACTTCAGATCACACTTGTCTTAATGTGGCCCCTGAACTAAAATGAGTTTAACACCCCTGCTTTACAGGTTCTGTTTACTGTCCCTACTGGATAAAGGGACAGGTACCAATATATATGTGGAATCACACTTTACCATATACATCGAATACACCAGATAACCAGCACTTTGGTCAATCGTGTTACAGTCATCATATTAAATATATATATGAAATTCATTTAATCTGAGGCAGATTATTTATACATTATTGTAGACAGTGTTATTAACCAATTATACCACAGTCTGCCAATAAACTGATACGCAAAGTCTTTTATTATATGTGCTATTATGTTCTTAAACACAGATCTCACCCATTATAGATGAAACTGACTATTAATTTTATTATTTATTGATTGATTGAGGATTTTATGCCTCTACTGTTAGGGATTGTTGTTGTTTGCATGTGAGAAAGCTGCAAATGAATTGGCCATTTAGGAAAAATAAAGTCATCTAAAGTGAACTAAATGCAGGAAACAATAAACAAGTCTTTTCCCAGTTTTCTCTAATTAAGTGAAGGTTTCATATGTCTGACAATTCTGTTTTTTTTTTGTTTTTGTTTTTTTTTTTTTTGTCTCTGAGTTCTGGGTTTTGTAGTGAGAGCTGGTTTAATGCTGTGTGGAATGGGAAATCATCTTACATACTTTTATTTTTCTTTTTGCAAACACATAAGTGGGTCTACATCTGTGCTGAAAAACAGAACTGATGTCCAAACTATTCTCTCATTTATATAAAAAGTACAAAAACTGAGAATATGCATCATGTTATGGTGGTTAAATGACCCTGAATCTGAAGCTGCTCATTTAAACAGATGCGTTTTCTTTGACTCTTTGGTTTTGACATGTTCATTTTATTTCTCACTTGTGTTAATGTTTGGTTCCATGAAGCCCTGGCACATGCATTCAGTTTGATACACTGCCAGTTACTGTAATTACTGATCCAAATGTTCCAAAAATCCACATAATCATTATTATCAATGTATTTATTAAGTCCAACCCCCTCAAACGATGGAAGAAAAGCTGAATGGACCGCTGCCCGTCTCCCCTGAATACATCCAGCAGTGGTGAGTCTCCTCCAAAACAAACAAACAAAAATGAGCTGAACTCTGATTCGATTGGCGCCGTGTGATCAAAGTGACATGAACGCATGTGCATCAGCTGATGTCATCACGCCAATTCACCTTCTGTTCATTTACACTTCTGCCATTAGATAATGTTTTACTGATGTTTGAACAATGAAAGGTGTCCTGTTTCAGGGATTATTCAGTTATTATTTATTAGACTGAGAGTGGTCAACCTTCCAGTATCCAGGTGAGCATATTATGCACATTTTGTACTTCATGTTATAAAAGGTCGTATTATTTTTCTCTCAATTTGTTTCAGGTTAGAATTTAAAAGTAATTTTTGCATGATTTTTAAAATTGTGACCCATCCACTAAAATCAGCACATTGTAAACAATTCCTACACTAACACCCTTCTACCAAGTGAGTACTGAATGCACACTGACACATTTTAGCATTTATCATTTGACCTAGTACAATAAATAATGTCTATTAATAAATGTTGGTGTTAATCATTGACATATGACAGGATTTAAAAAAAAACTCCTACAATGTTTATATAGAATATTGTAAATAAAAAAAAATATTTTTTTGCATGAAAAAAGATGGTTTATTTACTTTAGAAACGTGACATTTAAAGGGTTAAAATATATATATATATATATATATATATATATATATATATATATATATATATATATATATATATGTTATTCAGTATTTGGTATTTTAGTTTATTCTCAAGGTGATGAAATGATTTTTTAAAAAGTTACAAAAAAGTCTATGAAAAACATTTTGACATTAATACTGCGCTGTGCATATTGTCCTTTTGATGATTAAAGGACCTCTATATGTTGGATACTGGAAGGTTAATGTTTTGTTTTTTTTCATTTTAGATAGATTTAATTTTAGATTTAATATGCATTTATTTCCTGGTTCCGTCGTTGAACTCTGCTCCTCATGTCCGTGTTCTGCTGCAGGTTTTACTGCCGTTTCATGTGTTCTGTTGCTTTTCCTCGTCTGTAGGATCCAGTCTACGCAGCAGTTCCACGCTCTGCAGGCCCAGTATTCAGGCTTGAACCAGAACCACCAGTACTCGTACCCTGCAGGAGAGTCCGCCATGGTGAACCCACAACCACAGCAGGAGGCCGCCGACCTGACCAAACGTACCGATCCACCCACAGACCCACAACATCACACATTAAACCCAGTGTTAAAGACCTGACTGGTTTCTTCTGTTTTCTTCTTTTAGCTCCACCCAAAAAGCGAGGCAGGCCAACTCAACCCAAGGAACCAGGGGCACCGAAACCCCCAAAGGTCCCCAAAGCTCCAAAACCACCCAAAGCTCCAAAACCACCTAAAGACCCCAACGCACCCAAAGCCAAACCGGGACCGAAACCGAAGAAAAACGCAACCGAAGCTCAGGGAGACGGGAAACAGGAGAAGATCGACGAGAGCTTCAAGAAAGTGAAGAGGAAAGTGGACCGCTTCAAAGGGATGTCGGAGGAGGAGGTGATGAAGAAGACTCTGCCAGACCTGCTGGACTATAACCTGGACTACGTCATCGTGAGTCTCTGAACCGGCTTCAGGTCTGAGAGGATTTAGAGTTGAACACTTTCACAAACATCTGGTTTGGGTTTCAGATTGGAATCAACCCGGGTCTGATGGCCGCTTTCATCGGACGCTGGTTTCCAGGGCCAGGAAACCATTTCTGTGAGTTTCATATGAACAGATGCATCATTTTAACTGTGGATGAACTGTTTTATATTCTTCTAAGTTCTATTTAATCAAATCTAATCTAATTAAAATAAAATAGTATAGAATTTAAAACAGCCCAAAGTTACATTTTCACCATTTAAAACCTGCAGATGTTTCAATGACAAGTAAAAAGTACTGAAAGCTGGATGAATCTGTACAGTTGAAAAGCAAATTTTTTTGTTTTTTAATTTTTTTTAAATTTAAAACCAAAAACAGTGGGGGGAAGTCAAGGGAAGATTAACATCTGGTCAAAAAAATTAAATGACAATAATCTACACCAAACTTATATTTTTGGGTAGGTGATTACTAATATTTTCAGGAAAATGTATTATGAAATGAGAAAACGTTTGAGAGGTTTTCTGAGTGTGAATGTTTGGAAATTGATGAAGTTTAGTGCCATCATTCTGGGTTCATTTTATAAACTCATAAATAAACTACATTTATTTCAAATACATTAATATTTGACTATTATATTATTCATGTATTCAATACATATATCTATGCAAAATACATTCGAATATAATGTTAATATTATTTGTATGTTGTAAATATTGTTAAAAAAAATGTGTATGATATTGATAATTGAAATAAAAAAAGTTAAATTTTATATTTACTTTTGTTGTCAATCTGGGACGCTGTCGTTTTTCAAAACTCTTTCTATTTAGGTTTGATCAAATATTTTTTTCCTCTAACCAATTATTAGGTTGTAAAATAGAGGGTTGAAGGTATACACTGAATACGTTTTAGGATGCAAATGTCAGAGGAACTTAACTTTTGAGAACTTTGTAATTCTTGCAAAAAATAGACGTTAATTTAATGTCCATATGTGACGCAGTAGTTTTTGATATATTTCAGTTAAAAATATTTTAAACTAAATTTTGCCCTTTGAATATATTTAAGCTGGTGTTTAGACCTTTACAATTATGTGTAATATTTGTTTTAAAGTTGTCTGATTTAAAAGTTATGAATCACAAAGTAGTGGGCGGTCCATCCGTGACTCCCTTGACCTCGTCCAGTGAAGAAAAACTAAGAACACTTTGCAAATTCCTCTCACTGGACCAGATTTTGGACCCTTTGGTGGCCGCTTTTTGTCCACGGGCCGTATGTTTGACCCCCCCCCCCCCCCCCCCCGTGTTACGGGTCCATTACCCAGACGAATGTGTGTGTTTTCAGGGAAGTGTCTGTTTCTGTCTGGATTCACTGAGGAGCAGCTGAACCACATGCACGACACCTCGCTGCCCGTTAAATACAAGATGGGCTTCACTAACATGGTTGCCAGGGCAACGCCGGGCAGCAAAGACCTGTCCAGGTACGTCCTCACGCCCGCCTTCACGTTATCGGTCACATGTGTGCAAACCTCCACCAACGTTGGTCTGTTCTGGTCTGTTCAGTAAAGAGTTACGAGAAGGAGGAAAAATCCTGGTGGAGAAGCTGAAGAAGTTCAAACCTCTGATCGCCGTTTTCAACGGGAAATGTAAGTGTGTTCACACCATGAGGTCCAGCAGGTCATCGGGGTTCACTGTCAGAGGGTGTTTTAGTTCCTCAGAGGATAAGATGAGATAAAATAAAACAAGATGAAATAAGATAAGATAAAATAAAATAAGATGAGATGAGATAAAATAAATTAAGATAAAATGAGATGAAATAAGATAAAACAAGATAAGATAAAATAAAAAATGAAATAAAATAAAATAAGATGAGATAAAATAAAATGAGATAAGATAAGATAAAATAAGATGAGATGAGATAAAATAAAATAAGATACAATAAGATGAGGTAAAATAAAATAAGATAAAATGAGATGAGATAAAATAAAATGAGATGAGATAAAATAAGATAAGATGAGATGAGATAAAATGAGATAAGATAAAATGAGATGAGATAAAATAAGGTAAAATAAAATAAGATAAAATGAGATGAGATAAAATAAGATAAGAAGAGATGAGATAAAATAAGATGAGATGAGATAAAATAAGATGAGATGAGATAAAATGAGATTAGATAAAATAAGATGAGATGAGATAAAATAAAATAAGGTAAAATAAAATAAGATAAAATGAGATGAGATAAAATAAGATGAGATGAGATAAAATAAGATAAGATGAGATAAGAAAAGATAAAATAAGATGAGATGAGATAAAATAAGATATGATAAAATAAAATTAGATAAGATTAAATAAGATAATAAGATAAGATTAGATATGATAAGATAAGGTAACACTTTATTGATCCCACTGTTAGGGAAATTACAGTTGACAGCAGCAAATACAGAAGTAAAGTTCAGGGAAGATGGAAAAACAAAATGTACACATATGAAACAAAATATAAAGAAAACAAAGAATGTAATGTGTTATTTATTTCTTAGTTGCCATGGTGACTGTGCTGTGTTTGCTTCCAGGTATCTATGAAATGTTCTGCAGGGAACTGTTTGGGAAGAAACCGACCAAACTGGAGTTCGGTTTGCAACCGCATAAGATCCCAGACTGTGACGTGGTGAGAACCGACACATTTATCACATGTTCTAATGGAAGAGATAAAGTTACCAAGACTGTGGTCATGATCAAGTAGTCCAGATGGATTTAACTGGATTCAAACTGAATTTACTGGATCAGTATAGGTGATTAACTGTCTGGTATCTGGGAGAGGAGGAGCAGAGAGGAGGAGCAGCAGAGAGGAGGACAGACAGGAGGAAGAGCAGAGAGGAGGACAGACAGGAGGAGGAGCAGAGAGGAGGAGGAGGAACAGACAGGAGTAGGAGCAGAGAGGAGGAGAAGAGAAGCACAGGACAAATATGGTCTGATACTGGTTCTAGTCAGTACACGGGTACCAGCATTCTGGGTTAACTGAAGAGTCCACATCAGTCTTAGTCCACATCAGTCTGAGTCCACATCAGCCTTAGTCCACATCAGTCTGAGTCCACATCAGTCTGAGTCCACATCAGTCTGAGTCCACATCAGCCTTAGTCCACATCAGTCTGAGTCCACTTCAGTCTTAGTCCACTTCAGTCTTAGTCCTCTGTGGTTTCAGGCCCTGTACCTGATGCCTTCGTCCAGCGCTCGCTGTGCTCAGTTCCCTCGGGCTCAGGACAAAGTCCACTTCTACATCAAACTGAGGGAGCTGCGAGACCAGCTGAAGGGAGTCCAGAAGACCAGTGAAGTCCAGGAGGTGGACTACACCTTCAACCTGCAGTTGGCCAAGGGTGAGCGCTGCGGCCCCGCCTCCTCCTGTGACATCATAGTTTATATTTGGAGTCCTGTTGTTAAAACCCAGGTGTTGTCTTACAGAGGACGCCAAACGTATGGCCATCAAGGAGGAACAGTACGACCCCGGGTACGAAGACGCCTACGGAGGCGCCTATGTGGAGGGGGGGTCTGAAAACCCCCCAGGCCAGAGCCAGACCAACGGACACTGCACCTTCAGCTCTGAGGACACAGGTGGGTGGAATCAGGTCTATCAGAACCAGATACCAGGGTCAGGTCTGAGCTGCGTCTCAGACCGGGTCCTGGAGGCATCCTCGTCTTGGTCCCAGTCTGACCCCTGTCTGTCTCCTTCAGACCAGGTCCCAGTCCCAGTCTGACCTCTGTTCGTCTCTTTCAGACTGGGTCCTCATCTTGGTCCCGGTCCCAGTCTGACCTGTGTCTGTCTCTTCCAGACCAGGTCCTGGTCCTGGTCCTGGTCCCAGTCTGACCTCTTTCTGTCTCTTCCAGACCGGGTCCATGTCCTGGTCCCAGTCCCAGTCTGACCTCTGTCTATGTCTTCCAGACCGGGTCCATGTCCTGGTCCTGGTCCCAGTCTGACCTCTTTCTGTCTCTTCCAGACCGGGGTCCAGGGGCGTCCTCGTCCTCGTCCCAGCCGGCTCCGGCGGTCCAGATCCCGGACGGCCAGTGGATGACCCAGTCCTTCACAGACCAGATCCCAGACATCGGTGGCGGTCCGAGGGACAGTGCGTGACGTGTGTCTGGTCTGTGTCAGTTTTTCGTTTTTCTTAGTGTCGGACATGAAACCCACTGGCGTCAGAGTCGGTGCACACGCCGCCTTCTGCACTTCTGTTATTTTCCGTGTGTCTGCGGTCGTCGGGTCTCGTTTCCTCACGGTTCTGGATCTGCAGAGCTGTGGACGTGGACACGAAGGACCGCTGAGACGGACGCAGACATGGACTCTGTCCCGTCCTCAGGGTTTATGGTGCTTTGAGCGGTCGGACTCCAGTTCTGACCCGCCTTCAACTGAAACTCAAACGGGTTTTATTTCTTCCGTATGACTTTAGAATCATGTTTTTAATGTGGATGAAAATGTCTCAAATGGACTTTTATGAATCATGTGTCCATTAAAATGTCCTGATGATGCTTTTCTACATTTACAGACTTCACTTGTATTTCTTACATTCCATATAAATCATTATTATTATTATTATGAAAATTATTATTATTATGATTATTATTATTATTATTATTATTATTATTATTATTATTATTATTATGTAGTGAATGTGTTTCGGTGGAGTTATAATGGTGTACAAGGTCTTGATTTACAGCAGGGGTGTCAAACATAAGGCCCATGGGCCAAAACTAACACCAAATGGTCCAATCAGGCTCAAATGTTTAAAAATTACAATGAAAATATTACCAGCTAAAAGGTGTTCAGGTTCCACATACAGACCAACGCGATAGGTACAATAATATAATATATAACCATAATAACCTATAAATAATGACAACTCCACATTTTCTATTCAGTTTAATATGAAAAAAGTAAAATTACATGATGAAAATTTTTACATGTACAAACTATCCTTTAAAAATAAAATGTGACTAACCTGAACAAATATGAACAACATGAAATCTCTTAATTATATGTATAATTTAACAATATTCTGCCTGTTAATGAATGTTTTCTGCATTTGTTGATCCACTGTGTTAATAAGCAGATCAGACATAATATTGAAATTGCACTTTTTTTTTTTTAGATATTCCAGGTTTTATATGGATGTTCGGGTTTTTCACATTTTCATTCTGTTATTTAACTTTCATACTAAAACGAAAAGTAAAATTTGGATTATTATTTATAGGTTATTATTTGTCTGAATGTGGAACTAAAATCCTTCTTGTATCGATGGGTTCCTTCTGGTTTGAGTTTTTATTCTTCAGATGTAGTGAAAACAAAATGACAAAATAGAAAAATAAGAAGTTTTCATGTTTCATCTTAAGAAAAAATGACAGAATTCAGGTTGAAAACGTTGGGAAACTGAAAAAAGGCTTCATGTAATATGAGTCTGATCCACCACAGATGTTTATAAAGAACAGGTGAAAGTTCATCTGAAGTGGAAACAAATCCCTGGAATCAGTAACGTGGGAAAATGTTCACCCAAACGTCCACTTTAATATGTGAACGGACGTGATATGAACTGACCCTGGACCAAACACTGGAGTTCATTCATCATATAAAAAGGACAGATTATCAGAAAAACAGCTGCAAATTAAAAACAACATGAATAAAGAAACACATCGTTATCCTCATATTATAATTAACTCAGACGTATGTGGACACGTTGAATTCAGGTGTTTCTTTTGTAACGGGTCTGGGATACAAAACAAAGACAAATAAATATATTGATTATTAATATTGATGTTTATATATTAAATCATCACTTACAGCTGTAGACATGTGTCCCAATATATATGTCCATATAGTTTATAAACATCAATATTTCCTTAAAGTTTAATGGGAGATTTTTCTTCCTCAGTGAGATGTGAAGAAAGTAGATGGTTAGATGTGGAAGAAAATTATTATTTACAGTCAGAGCAGGAAAAATATTTTAGAAATTTAGAGGAAGAATATTTAAAATCAGAGTCATGGATTAAAAAAAAAAAAAAATCAATGTTGAGAGAAATTAAGTCAAAACATCTCCGAGGCATTTTAGAAACAGATAATAACTTAAACCAAACTAACCAATGCAATGATATTTATCTCAATATAAAACTATATTATGACGAGGGATGTAACGATATGAAAATTTCATATCACGGTTATTGTGACCAAAATTATCACGGTTATCATTATTATCATGGTATTGTTGAAATTGTGCTCAAAATGTTCAAAAAGTACTTATACACACACTGAAATAATTTAACCAAGTTGTATTTTGAAAAAAAAACCAAACAAATAAAATAGGCACAGTGCACTTTCTGTTGGCAGAAACATTCAAGTATTAACCCTTAGTGGTCTGAGCCTATTTTGGCCATTTTTCAGTACTTTAATTTTGTCTTTATATACTGTATAAAGAAATGTTTACTATACCCATGTTTGTTTGTTTTTTTTTCAGCACAACTTTATTTATATCATCTGTCTATTATGTTTTCACTTTAACCTACTATGCGTATCAACACAAAAGGCCAGAAAACACAAAAAATATATAAAATCCGATTTGAAAAATGTATATAATTTATTGCATAAATAACACAAAGATGCTTAACGAACCTTTTCAAAGATTTAAAAGTGAATATTGGTTCCAAATATTAGGTATATAAAACTAAAATTGTAATAAATTAAAACTATACTCAAATATTTGACATTAAAGCAGATCTTTACATAGGTGTTTTCTCCGGAAAAGTGCGGTAATCAAACACGGTTATCCTGATAATTAGAATTTAAACGGTAATACTAACTGTTGGCAATTTTACCGCGGTTTATCGTTATACCGGTAATCGTTACATTCCAAATTATGACTATATTTGTCATTATTGTTTTGTATCCCAGACCCCTGTTAGAAAAGAAACACCTGAATTCAGCGTGTCCACATACTTTTGTCCATTTGTGTTTAGGTAATTATGATATGAGGATAGCTATATTCAGCTGAAACAGGACTAAAATCACTGTAATTCTGGGCTGATTTACAATAATAACAGCTCTTAAGGAGGACTTTTTCTAGTTTTTAAACCAACTCAAAGTTGATTCTGAGGTTTTGTTCGGTTTTAAAGGCGGAATAATGACCTTATAAATAAACAAAAACCGCCGGAGGCACAAACGTCTCTGAAACATTGTCGTGTTCACTGTAGTTTGGTCGTTTTCCTTCGCGATGATGGAACAGATAAATCCAGGTTCCTGTTGTCGTCCCACCGAGGACGTCCACATCCAGGGTTAAAGACGTCGTCTCTGGACCGAGTCCTGACGCCCGACGACATTTCACTGCAAAAACAAAAAGACGAGAATGAGCTTCACAAATAACCCAGACCTACGCTGGAAAAAATCTAAATATTACCAAGTGGATTTTTGTCATTTCTTGTCAAAATATCTTAAATTAAGCAAAAAAATCTGCCAATGGAACAAGTGAAAAATATCTTGGTAAGAGTTCTTGAAATAAGATGTTACAGATCTATTATCTAAAAGTAAGTTCTTATATCTCACTGAAAATTTACTCTTTAGGTGACTGTCTTATTTTAAGTGTGATGAGATAATTTGACTAAAAATGAGAAAAAAAAACACTTGGTAAAATTTAGATTTTTTCCAGTGTACAGTCTTGAGTAAAAGCCCTTTTACATTTCTCATGTCACACATCTGCATTTGTCAGTGTCTGGATTTAATCTGATATATATGAAGTATGAACGGCAGCAAAAACTACAGTTTAATGGATTAAACAGCTTCTGTAAATAATTTTTATAATTCAGACCCATCCACTAAAATCATCACATTATAAACACTGTTAAATTCCTGCATTAACACCCGTCTACAAGTGAGTGCAAAATACACACTGACACATTTTAGCATTTAACATTTGACCTAGAGCAAAAAATAATAATGTATATAAACCAGTGTTGGTGTTAATCACTGACATATGACAGGATGAAAAAATAAAAAACTAATAATTTTTATGTAATCGATTTTGCATCAAAAATATGGTTTGTTTCCATTACAAACATGGCATTTAAAGGGTTAAAAATGTCAGTTATTGAATGTTTGGTATTTTTATTTATGGCTCAAGTTGAAAAAAAAAGTTAAAAAAAAAAAAAACTGTATGGAAAATGTTTTGACATTATTACAACACTGTGTATATTATGTGCTTCAGGTGTTTAAAGGACGTCCATGGGTTTGATACCAGAGGTGAAACATATGAATGAACCTAAAAACACTGAACCAGCAGCAAAATGAAAACCTGAATGATCTCCAATGATTCGTGTTCTGACCTGACGTTGTCATGTCTGTATCGATGCTGATTCACTGTCGAAGGCTTTGGTCTAAACATCACTGACACCACCAGGCTGACAAACATCAGGACTGTTATCATCATCATCATCATCATCATCATCATCATCAATCATCGTCATGGGGGGTTAAAGGGTTGTGTTTTACCTTCTGATGAGGATGACAATGAGTTCAAACGGCAGCGTCAAAACACGGATCAGAAACAACAGAACCGACACCAGAGGAAACACCCGGAACCCAAGGATAGAACCCGGGTCTCTGCTGGATCTGCACAGCACTGACTCACCATGACACACAATGACATGCAATGAAACAAAATGAAATGCAATGAAACACGACACGCAATGACACACAACATGAACACCGCTTTTAATGCCCTAGGTTGTAAGGACGTCCACGAGTTCTAAGGACGTCTCCGAGTTCTGTGGTTCTCTCCGAGTTCTATGGACATCTCCGAGTTCTAAGGACGTCCACAAGTTCTAAGGTTGTCTCCGAGTTCTAAGGATGTTTCTGAGTTCTAAGGACATCTTTGATTTTTAAGGACGTCTCCGAGTTTTAAGGATGTCCACGAGTTCTAAGGACGTCTCTGAGTTTTAAGGATGTCCACGAGTTCTAAGGACGTCTCTGAGTTTTCAGGACGTCTCTGAGTTTTAACAACATCTCAGAATTCTATGGTTCTCTCCGAGTTCTATGGACATCTCCGAGTTCTAAGGATGTCCACAAGTTCTAAGGTTGTCTCAGAGTTCTAAGGATGTTTCCAAGTTCTAAGGACTTCTCTGAGTTTTAAGGACGTCTCTGAGTTCTAAGGACGTCTCTGAGTTTTAAGGACGTCTCTGAGTTTTAACGACATCTCCGAGTTCTATGGTTCTCTCCGAGTTCTATGGACGTCTCCGAGTTCTAAGGACGTCCACAAGTTCTAAGGTTGTCTCCGAGTTCTAAGGATGTTTCCAAGTTCTAAGGGCGTCTCTGAGTTCTAAAGTCGTCTCAGAGGTCTACAGATGTTTGAGTTCTAAGGACATCTCTGTGTACTAAGGTTGTCTCCAAGTTCTAAGACTGTCTCAGAGTTCTAAAGACATCTTCAATTTCTACGGACGTCTCCAACTTTTATGGACATCTCATCCCTGATGTTCCTTACCTCTCTTGACGTCCTCCGGTAGCCTCTCTGGAACGCCCTCACAGAGACGCTCGTCCTCAACGTGGACTTCGTTGGACAGTTCTGTCTCAGATTTCGAAGACGTGGGTTTGAGTTCTTCCAGCTCAGACACTAAACCAGAGGAAATGCTCTGAGCTCCAATCAGATCTGGAACAAACAGGTTCGAAGGTTATCCCATAACCACAAGAAAGAGAACAGGCGGTTCAGGTCGGGACATTTCAAACTTCAAATTCCTGGAAGGACCTTTGCTTTTCTGCATTAACCACACCCACTTAAAACTTTTGGCCAATCACACAGTAGTTGTCTGTGTTCTGACTCGATGATGACAAACAAAATTAACAAAATGATGTCATATCGTTCTTGACACATGATCTAATCCATGTCTTGTGTGATTGGTCAGAAATACGAAGTAGGTGTGGCTTAAAAAATACAAACTCACATGCACACACACACAGTACCTAGGATTAGCATTAGCATTAGCACACAGTAGTATCATTGAGTTGCCATTGAAGGCCTCTGGGACCGACTCCAGGTCTACATCAGTACCATGGTCAGGGACGATGAACCTGGTTTTAATGGTGAGAAATGTCCTGACCTGTACAAACTGAGTTATTGTTCTTCTACCTTGAGAATACCAACATATGTGTCTGTTCTTGTGGAGAACGTAATAACCATGCGAACTCACGTCTTTGTCTCAGGAACCTCAGAGCGTCCACGTATCCGTTCAGACAGATTTCAGCCAAAGTCTGTCAGAAAAAAGGACAGATAATGGACGCGTTAACACTGTTCTTGTGGACGCTGTTACAGAGACATTCAGGATGGACTGACCTCAGCCGTCGGGGGCAGGAACGACGTCCACACCCGGTGGACGTTGCCCTCGTTGACCTGGATGCTGACGTTTCCATAGTGAACCTCCAGGATGTTGAACGTCCCTTCGGTCGGACAGATGTCGCTCTCACCGGAAAACGGCGCCAGCGTGATGGTGTTTCTGTGTTCGAACAGCGGCATGTTGTTACTGAGAGCCCCGTCCATGTACAGCTGGAAACAAACAAACAAACACTGTCCACGTACAGCTGGAAACAAACAAACACGCCCATTTACAGCTGGAAACAAACAAACAAACAAACAAACAAACAAACAAACAAACACTGTCCACGTACAGCTGGAAACAAACAAACAAACAAACAAACACTGTCCATGTACAGCTGGAAACAAACAAACATAATCCATGTACAGCTGGAAACAAACAAACAAACAAACACTGTCCACGTACAGCTGGAAACAAACAAACAAACAAACACTGTCCATGTACAGCTGGAAACAAACAAACATAATCCATGTACAGCTGGAAACAAACAAACAAACAAACACTGTCCACGTACAGCTGGAAACAAACAAACAAACAAACACTGTCCATGTACAGCTGGAAACAAACAAACATAATCCATGTACAGCTGGAAACAAACAAACAAACAAACACTGTCCATGTACAGCTGGAAACAAAGTTTTCACCATTAACAACCTACAACTAGTGACAAACATATTCCTCAGTTGACCTTTCTGACCTTTGACTTCCAAAGTTCTTCTGCTCCAAACATCGACTGGATATAATCAGTGAGGACCTGTGATTTCACTGTCATTTTGAAGTCATTAGTTTGTGATTTTGTCCTTCATTATATTGGGTTTTTGGAGCCTAAAGTGTCCATATTTGGACAAATTGGGCAGAGCTTCAGGAGTATGAGGGGTCATGTTTGAGCTAATGCTAACTGCTAGCCTACTGACTCAGTAAAACAGTGAACTTAAAACATATGGAAGTTATATATGTGACAGGGTCACCTGTCGATCAAAGCCCAACCCAGACCATAAAGCTTCTGTTGGACTTCATATCTGATTAACCCTCTGGTATCCGAGCCATAGAGGTCCTTCTAACCATATAGGACCTTTTAACCTACAGCACATAATCTGCGCAGTTTCATAATGTCAAAATGTTTGTATTTCATCAACTTCAGCCAAAAACAAAAAATACCAAATACTCAATAACTGTCATGTTTTTAACCCTTTAAATGCTGTGTTTGTAACATAAACAACCCATATTTTTTGATGTGAAAATAGAAAAAAAAAAGGTTTTTCCCCATATTCTATATAAAAATTGGATTAGTTATTTATTTTTATTTCTTCATCATGGCATATGTCAACGATTAACACCAACACTGGTTAATATACATTATTATTTTTGTTCTAGGTCAAATGTTAAATGCTAAAATGTGTCAGTGTGTATTTTGTACTCATTTGGTAGAAGGGTGTTAGTGTAGGAATTTAACAGTGTTTATAATTTGATGATTGTAGAGAATGGGTCAGAATTTTAAAAATGATGCAAAAAAAATCAACAACTTTTGAATTCTGACCTAAAACAAACTGTGTAAAATAATATGACCTTTAATAACATGAAGTGTAAAGTGTGCATAATATGCTCACCCAGATACTGAAAGGTTCATGGAAGAAACAGATGGACTGGAGGGTCCAAATAAACCAGTGAGACCAGACTGAGTCCTTTACTGACTGCAGAAGTTGGCTGGATGTCTATAGGAGCATCTAGTGGCCGTCAGCTGTATTACACTTTAAAGTCCTGGCGCTGAGGAGCCTCTACAACAGAAACATCTGAAACATCTGAAAGGACACTCACCACTCCTCGATAGGACGGAGGGACAAACCCACAGTAAACCGGGAAGAAGCAGCTGCACATCAGAACCTAAAGGTGAAGACCTTGATGAGTCCTGACGCTCTGAAACCTGGAGGCCGTGGTACGTACGTTTCAGTTTCACCTGAATAAGTTCTTCTCTGCTGTCGAACTGTGACACCAGGACGTTGTTCCCATCGTGGAGGCGGGTCAGTGATACGTAGAGTCGTCCCGAGGCTCGGAGGTGGGCATCTTCTGGAAGTCTGTCCATCAGAGAGCGTTGGACGGACCGGAGGAGACTGAAGGACGGGTGGAAGACGCTCAGGGGGAGTTTACGAGCCTCCTCAGCCATGTTCAGGAGGTCACCACATATGTCATCTGGAAGAAACCCAACGTCTGACTCCAACTGATACCAAAGCATATGAGACACTTCAGTTTAGACCAGTGTTTCTCAAACTGTGGGTCAGGCCCCTCGGGGGGGCGCGAAGGCTTTCCAGGGGGGGCATGGGATCATTCCTAGGTGTTTTGTTTTTTTTTCTTCAGGTTAGAACATGTATCAGGTGGAACTAATGTTTAAGTGTTGGAGCACCCTGGACTCATTTTAGGGATGTACAACAAACAAATTTACTGCCATAGTGATCTGTCACTAGACTAGACCAAGAGTTTAGGTTTGGACAATGGACAAGGACTGGACTGGAAAAGAAAGATGTGCAATGTTTCTGGTTTTGCACAGTTTGTACAGATTGCACTTTAATGTTCTGAGATGTGCAACAGAAACAGGCTCATTGCAGCCACCAATATTGTTAAAATGTTCATCCTTGTTTCCAAAATTTGTTTGCTGTTCTACAAAAAAATTTACCTTATTGTCATAGTTGTAAGATAATTACACATTTCCTATTTTTAATTGGAAAAATAATGTCTCAGGGAGTAGTTTTGTTGAGATCATTTATACTGTTCAATCAAAAATCAAAGTTTTTTTTAATTTGCACAACAAATTATTCAAGGAAAAGCAAAAAGTATTCTAACGATATTGATGTTTCTTTCAATAAAAGTTATAACTGCACCACAGGTACAATGTTGTTGGGGTTAAGGGGGGCTTGGAGATTTTTCGTGCTACAAAGGGGGGCCCGACAGAAAAAGACTGAGAACCACTGATTTAGACCAAATGAACCCAACATTTAACCAATAAAACAGACTAAAGGTCATTAAAGAAACATGAATGTCTTTAATCCCTTACAGTGTATTTCTATTTTTTTAATTCCATGTGTTCTACCTGTGCTAGCTCCACCCGTGGTCTAAATACACTGTCCATAATATCAGTGGAAAAGACACTTTTCAGAGACATGTCTGACTCTAACAATAGAGTCATGGATAAATGGAGATGTTTGAAGGATAGATGGTGAAATTTACGTATAACAAAACATGACTGTTTTTAATGTAATTTAAATTAATATTTTAAGATAGTGATGCATGTGCTTTGGCGTCTCCTAGTGGTGATGTGATTTGATTTCATTTATTCGGATGTCCATTAGCTTCGGCTTAGGCCATCGCTATCCTTCCTGGAGCCCACACCCATCACAACTGTCTTTATACTGCAGTACACAAATTACCAAAAACACCCACACATAAAACAAAACAACACAAACAACAACTAAAAACCATTCATCACAATTACAAAACAAAAACATACAACATACATGTTATGCAGGACCTAGTTCAATTAACAGTACTTCCCAAAAGTAGTTTTTAGCATACTTTGCAAATGGTCAGATATATTTCAGTAATATATCAATGTAATCTCAATCAGCTAAATATTAGCAGACACCGAGCATTGTTTTGCAAATAAATACTCTTTCAGTAATACTTCAAATCTGTATTTTTTTATTTTCTTGAATGATTCATGATACGTGGTTTTAGATCCGAAAACTGACTTGGATACTGCACCACCAAAAAATAATTTCAAAAGCCACAGCTGACTAATATTATTATTAACACTGAAATAAGGCAAACTAGATTAATGAACAAACATATTAAACTATTTGATTCAATAACATAAAGTTAATGATGATATACTTCTGTAAAGTCAGGTCTTGAGGGCAATGTGACGAATGCATCAGTTATTTCATGTTCATGATTCTGGAACTAAAATCATATAAACATAGTAGAGCTAAAAGTACAGTGTGTACTCTGAGATAAAACTGCAGAAAATACTGAAATACTCCAGGTCGTGGAGTTGACGTTGATGTTGAAATATTGGGAGGTTTTGTTGGTGTGAGTTTGTGAAGGTTGTGTTTTTGTCGGTTTTAAACTCTGACCTCTGGACTTTGCTCTGTGTTGGTGTCGTTGAACCTGTTGAAAACATGAACCTTTATGACCTGTACGACTTTTATGAATGAGAGTAAAAGTTCAGTTACTACCAAATAAACAAAGCTCAGAGGGAATCCACAGTTCAGACTCCAACTGATACCGAGTCACTTCAATTTACACCAAACAGACCCAACATTTACCCAATAAAACAGACTAAAGGTAATTAAAAAACATGTTGAGTTCATTTATTCATTATAGTCTGAAATGTTTAATATATAGTAAATAGTCTTTGTCCCACTGTGTGGAGTTTGTAGTTTTTAGTGCATAAATAACACATATAATCACTTCTTAGTCGTTGTAACTCATCCACTCATTGATTTCCTGTATGCACTCAGATCCTTTATGGGATTCTAGTCCACTGGAGTTAAGGTTATGTACATTTACATGTCAACAACACAAGTTATGACCCCGCCCCCCCAAAAGAGGGGGCAAGGGGTATTATTTTTGGTTTGTATGTTTGTTTATTTATTGATTTGTTTGTTTGTTTAGCACTCTAGCAGCAAAACTATTACTTGAATTCAGACCACACTGGGTTTATAGATCGCCAGTGACCAAAAATAGATCTCATTACATCTTGGGAAAAGTAGTTCAAAGTTCACATTTTTTATGAATTTTTAAAATCTTTTTTCTTCTCCCATTTACTTAGAATGGGCGAAATTTCATATGTCTATAAAAACATCAATTTTATTTCAGTTTACTTCAAACCTTCACATATGTAGAGGCAATTGATATGATGACATCAGCCCATGCATAGACATGATGGCATCAGCTGGATCAATGCCAAAATAAACTACAATATGCGCAAGGGGAGGGGTTTGTTGTGCCTGGAACCACTTGTTTTATATGTTTTTATGATCAGGGTGAGTAGGATCATGTAAATACTGAACAAAACCGGCCCCAGATTTGAGCCTTGGGGAACTCCACACATCATTTGTAGTTACTAATTGACACAAAAATTGTTCCCTTAAGTAAAACCAGTTGAATTTGTTAACCTGTCGACTACAGCCTCCTCCTTTTCCTCAGATCATCACTTCAGCTGAGGATGTCATGGGTTTGACGTTCTTCTTTCGCAGCTTGTCAGAGAAATGTCAGATATCATCGTGAAGGTCGGTGATTGTTTTGTTTACATTTTTTGCGTAACCGTGTGATTCTTATCTCTGAGTCACTGAACCAAAGTCGAAACTGTTTGCACATCAGCCGGTAATTGTCCTACTTTTTCTGGGCACGAGTCAGTTTGTCCAAAGCGCCGCTACATGTATATGGTGTGTGTGTGTGTGTGTCCAAGAATAATTTCCCTTTTTCCCTTTATCTGCTCATGTCAGTGGTCCATCCTCCTCAGTCGGGGGCTCCTCCTGGTTTCTACCTGTTAAAGGTACTTTTTCTTTGTTTCCTCCTGGAGGATTCTGTTGGTTTAACAGTCTGCTTTATTCCAGTGCTAAAATGGAAAGGGTCATCAGAGAACTTTAGTTATGATTTAGCATTATATAAAGAAAATGTGACTGAATAAAGTTCATCCTGATGATGATGAATGAGATCTAATCTCAGTGAGGATCTAATGTGGAAAATGGTTTCATGTCGTTCCAGTTTCTTTGATTTAAGAAACCACAGAGTGGTGGGGGGCCTAGTACACTGCTCTGCCCGGGGGCCCAAAATACTGTTAAGACGACCCTGCCTATAGAAACAGACACACTGTCATTTCACCTCCTTCATCCATTTACTTGATGATAACGTACATGAACCATTCTGTCCCGGTCAGTGGTTCTGTAACTCACTGAACCGCTTCGACCAGTTCAACCAGTAATGGAAGATAAGAACCATCACATTAACACCAGTGTTGAGCTTTAGTCGTATTAATATGTTCTACTTCCTCGTTAGCAGGAACAACTTTGAGTTTGGCTGAAAAGCTAATCATGTCCAACATATGCAGTGATCTTATGTTCTCGTCTAAACCAGGACTTTAGTTCAGGAGTCACATCCAACCTGATGTGGTCTCCAGTGGATCAGACCAGAAAAATAATAACACAATGAACTATATTTAGAGTAAAAAAAGTACAATTACAATATGGAAATGTTTAAATGTACATGAATGTTACATAAATAACATGAAACATCTTCAGAAAAATAAGTGTGATTACACTTTTCTCTCATAAGAAATGTCAGGTTATTCACAGTTTCACATTAATTTGACTTTTTTCACTCTGAAACAAAGAAAAATCTGTAGTTGTCATTATTTATAGGCTCCGCTGTTATTATTTTACTGATCTGATCCACATGAGATTGAATTGGTCTGAATGTGGAACCTGAACTAAACTGATTTGAACATCCTTTATTGTTAAAATCTTTGGTATAGTTTTAGAATTTCATACTTTAATATAAGCTTTTATGAACATCTACATGATCAGTGAATTAAATATTGGAAAATGCCTGAATTATACTGATAAAATACAAAATAAAGAGGATAATATTGTAAATAAATGGTGATAAATCACTTAGGAAAGGTTAGATATAGAGAAAATTTCTTTTGGGGCCTGGCTTAAAAGTAGTGCTGGGTCTTTATGTGTTAAACTTATTTGTCTTTTTGCTAAACCTGCCATTGAAAGGTGTTTTTTTTTTTTTTTTTTTTTTTTCAAAGCTAATTCAACAAGATAATGTCCATTTTGTTACTATCAACAGTTTTTTGTTGTTTTTTTTTAAATTAGTGATAGTCAACAAGACAACAACACATAAACAAAGGGAAAATCAAACAAATAAATAAAGCATAAACAACAACAACAGAGTAATGTAAAACAACAATGACAACATCCTATTACAATGAAAAAGATCATAAATGTAAAGAACAACTAAACAATATAGCTTGGTTAGGGGCGAAAGGGGAAGAAGGGAGTGTGAATGAAAGGGAGAAAGAGAGAGGGGGAAAATAATTATTGTTGTAATAAAAATAATAATAATCATCATCATCATCATCTAATTTGCTAATATTATTGCGGAGGCAGTAGCAGCAGAGGCAGCCACAACACAACGAGTTCAATAATGTAATATTTGTAATAATGTATTTGTATCAGTTACTGTCCGTTTAAGTTTATATGAATTATTTTAAATTAATATGGTGATGAAAGTTAAATCTAAAACTGGTGGCGAATGATTCTTGACTGTGAAGGGACACACTGAAAAAAAATCTGTAATTTAACTGAATTTTCACTGTTTACAGATTTTTCCTGTATTTTTAAGATACAGGAAAATACAGAAATAGACTGATTTTACATGTCACATGTAAAATAACATGAAAAAACTAACTGTGAATAACCATAAAATTTTCACTTTTTAAAAGATTTTTTTTTCTTTCTTCACAGAAAAATACAGTTAAAATACATTTGCAAATGTGTTGTAATTTCTACAAATATTTATTTTCTATTTATGAGATTAAACTGTTAATTTAAAGTTTAATACTGTAAAAAAAAATAAAAAAAATCAAACCAGATAAAATTACTGACAATTAACCTCAAAAGAAGTATTTGTTCTATAAGTTTAACAAGACTTGTTTGTTAATTGACAATTATCTTGTGTAATTATGGGAGTTTTCACAACAAAAATGTTGAATAAATGTATTATTGTGAATATATAACATGTATAAGCACTGATAAACTGTCCAAATACAGTTTTTATCAGTGGATTGTACAACTTAGTCTCATTGAAAATTATTTATATATGTATTTATAGGTAATTTGATTGTTTTAATACATGTAAATATTCTTTATTAAACATTAAAAGTTAAAAAAAAAAAAAAAAAAAAAAAAAAGCAAAATCTCATGTAAAGTTAGGGGAAAAAAAACTGTATTTTAATTATGGAAAATTACCGTATTTTTATGAGATGGTTATTTTCCATTATTTTACAATATTTTTTCGGCACCCCTGCTGCCGGAATAATACTGTTTTTTTATGGGGGTTTTTTTGGTTTTTTTTACAGTGCAGAACAGGACAAGAATTATATAAAAGACATAAGATGAAAACATCCAGACAAACAGAACCAGAGCAAACTAATGTCAAAGATGTGATGGAACTAAACCCAGATGAAACCATGTCCGACCCTGGACCTGGACCATCCCAGACCCCTGTGGCCCATCAGGTGGGGGGGGTGACTCACCCATGGGGATCCCCACCGCCAGCGCAGCCGCCACCAGGCATCCGGATGAGGCCCCGCAGAACCTGGAGGCTCCGTGGACCAGATGGGGGACCCGGTCCAGGATGCAGCTCAGAGCCCCCAGGTAGTAAATACTCCTGAAACCACAACCAGCGAAGGAAATGTTCCACCGCTTCTCCTCTTCCTTCTCCATGTTCTCACATCTGTGGAACTTTCTCTGTCTGCTGCCACTGCTCTGCTGTTGCGTAACACACTAACAGAGTCACATGTTGAAAACAGAAAGAGGTGGGGGGGTGGGGGGGGGTCAGAGGTTTCATAACACACTTAGACTTATGTTATAAACTCTGACACGAGGAAAACAACACCTTCATTCACGGGAGAAAAAACTGACACAAAGCCAGAATTTTACTGTTTTCTGTCTGATACTGGAAAAGGAACCAGCCCACACAGATAAGAACATGGAGATAAAGACCTGACCTGCAGAACCGGACCTGGGTCTGTCAGATCTGACCTGCAGAACCGGACCTGGGTCTGTCAGATCTGACCTGCAGAACCGGACCTGGGTCTGTCAGATCTGGGTCTGTCATAAACTGTCTGTGTGTCTTTAATATGA
Source organism: Sphaeramia orbicularis (assembly GCF_902148855.1). Classification (NCBI taxonomy): domain Eukaryota; kingdom Metazoa; phylum Chordata; class Actinopteri; order Kurtiformes; family Apogonidae; genus Sphaeramia; species Sphaeramia orbicularis. The sequence continues at coordinate 7,551,280 of NC_043962.1, read as the reverse complement.
GCGTCTTAACTTTGTCCTGGATATTATTAATTCATCTGTGGTGGATTTAAAATGTTAAATTACATAATGAGATGTGAAGTGAATATCATTATCCTCATATTTACATAACTCATAAACAAATGGACAAAAGTATGTGGACACGTTAAATTCAGGTGTTGGGATAGGTATGGGAACATGTCCCGGACCAGACCAGGTTCACTGTGGTGAATGTGGTGGGGGTATGGGAACATGCTTATGTTTATGCTTCTCATTTCTACATGTGCATTATGGGTCAGATCTACAAAGACATTAAACATTTAGTAACAGCAGAAAATTGTTAAAATTGTGCTTAATTTTCTTTAGACATTTCAGGTTGTTCATATTTGTTCAGGTTATTCACATTTAATTGTTACAGGACAGTTTGTAAAATATAAATATTTTCATAATTTAATGTTATTTTTTGCACTAAAACAAAGACAAAAAATTTGAAGTTGTTAATTCAACATTTTTTGCTAAATTTAAGATTTTTTTTTTGCCTTAATTCAACATTTTTTTTACTTAATTGAAGATTTTTTTTTTTTTTTGCTTAATTCAATTCAAGACTGTGGAATTTTCACACTTTGCAAATTCATCCCACAGGGCCGGCTTGGAACCTTTGGCATTTGGCCCCCGGGATGTATGTTTGAGACCCCTGGAGTAAGGTCATCTTCTGTCCATGTACTTCATGGGAATAATATCAGTCCTTGAACAGCCATGGAAAAGTAGAATTTTGTAAAAAAAAAAAATAAATACACTAGAACTATAAAGAATCCTTAGAATTAATAACTGACATCTGCAACTTTATTTAATTTTGGGAGAGATATCAAATATAATGATGTATTTTGTAAAAGCATATCAATTTTTTTTTTTCCATCATGCGTCAGACATTTTCACATTTTTATATGTTCATGTTTTCACGTCATTTTCAGTATATTTTCCTTTATTGTTGTAACTTTTCCTCCGCTGTGCACATTCATTCGTTAACTTTCCGTCACTGTCAGCCTTTGCAGGTGTCACACTGTGGGTTATGTGAGGTTTGAAGACACTCCTGCACCAGTTTCACCTTCCTAAAAACCAAACAGTCTGAATGGGACTTTGCATTAAGAGTTATACCCAAAGTGGCCACACGGTGGTGCTGTTTTTCAGAGTATAGAGGGTTGATCATTGGTAACCTGTATCACCACATCTAATGTCCTTGTATGATGCACTTTCCAATGTTCTGACAGTGGGTAAGTCAGTACAGATGTTGACACTGTTCCTGATGTAGTTTTGTAAATTGAGTCCCAGAAATAGTAATAATAGTAGTTCTTAAACCTACATCTCTGAGTTATTTTAAGTAGAAAATACAGACATGTCAACTGATCCTTTTAAAACTTGAATGCATTTCTGTTTATCTTTAAAGTAAAACTGTTTTTTTTTTCTCTGTAATAGACAAGTTAAAATTTTGTGAAGTTTAATCCCTGTCAGAGCCAAGGAATTAACCCTTTCATGCATAGTGGTCACTACAGTGGACAGCTGTTCTCTTGTATATTCATGGATTTTATTGTTTTAGTTCCATATCAGCCAACACAGCGAACACTCAACCTGCAAAAATCTAACTCTGACCAAGTGTATTTTTCTCATTTCTAATCCAAATATCTCATCACACTTAAAATAAGACATAAGCACCTGAAGAGTAACTTTTCAGTGAGATATGCGAACACTGTATTGTGCATTTATTTTGCCATATATTAGCTACTGTGTGGAAGTCTGGGGTAATACATATAAGAGTAACACAAAGCCATTGTATCTCCTACAGAAGAGAGCTATCAGGATTATCCATAAAGCAGATGATCAGGAACACACTAATACATTATTTATTGATTCTGGATTATTGAAATGGCAGGAACTAGTTAAGTTATAGACATTAATTGTTTTGTTCGAGGCCAAAAGTAAAGCACTACCAGCTAAATTACAAGAACTGTTTGTCTTCACTTCAGAGAATGAAGAACGTAGAAGGAAAGGTCATTTCAAACACCAGTGTGCACGGACAACTGTGAAGCAGATGTGTGCATCAGCGGTTGGTGTTAAACTCTGGAATTCTCTTTATAATGAGTTGAGGGACTGTAAAAACATATTCCAACTGAAAAAAAAGTGTATAAAGAAAGAACAATGAGATTATATGAACAGTTATAAGTTTTACATTTGGCTTTGTATTTGTTTTGTATTTTGTGACATTTTTATTTACTTGCTTTGGACTGGTAAAATGTTTTGGCATCATTTCATCAGGTTTATATTTACCTATGTTTCGTACTTTCTGGATATGTAGTTTTGCACTCGGTTTTGTATTCATTTGGTACTATCTTTGGATGTATTTAGTTGGTTTGTCTGACTTTATACAGTATGATTTTATAGCTAGTTGTCTATGGCTAACTATTAACGTTATTATTATTTAGAAGGGGGCAGGAAATATAAGGTTTTCTTCATCCTGCTCCTTTTCGAGCATGGGTGTGTACAGGGTGGGGAAGCAAAATTTACAATATTTTGAGGCAGGGATTGAAAGACAGTGCATGTCCAATTATTTTATTGAAAGTCATGAGAATTTATTTGCCACAAGAAAATTGACATAATAGAAAATGTTTTTATTCTATGTGTCCTCCTTCTTTCTCAATAACTGCCTTCACACGCTTCCTGAAACTTGCGCAAGTGTTCCTCAAATATTCAGGTGACAACTTCTCCCATTCTTCTTTAATAGTATCTTCCAGACTTTCTGGTAATAGTTTTGCTCATAGTCATTCTCTTCTTTCCATTATAAACAGTCTTTATGGACACTCCAACTATTTTTGAAATCTCCTTTGGTGTGACGAGTGCATTCAGCAAATCACACACTCTTTGACGTTTGCTTTCCTGATTACTCATATGGGCAAAAGTTTCTGAAAAGGTATGGATAATAGTGTTAGGTATGATTATGACATCAGTATATGTTTGGTTCCAAAACAATTGACGTAGTGCCTGCTGAGAAAAAACAACTAAATGTTCAGTGTACATTTTGCTTCCCCACCCTGTACATGTTTGTTCACTTGATGATTATTGAATGTTACTGATGAAATGCACAACCATGAACTAACTAACTAACTAACTAAGTAACTAACTAACTAACTAACTAACTAACTAACTAACTAACTAACTAACTAACTAAATAAATGAATAAATAAATAAAAGAACTGATTTATAGACAATAGATCTGCAAAATCTGATTTCAAGTCATCTGACCAAGATAATTTTCACTTGTTCCACTGGCAGATTTTTTTTGCTTGAATTAAACAAAAAAATGTTACTCTGTAGGTGATTCTGTCTTATTTTAAGTGTGATGAGATATTTTGACTAGAAATGAGAAAAAATACACTTGGTAAGATTTACATTTTTGCTGTGCATGCACCATCCCATACACTGCAATTCATACCATTTCTGTAACTTTACTGTTCTTGATAAACCTGATCTGCACTAACATGTTTGAGTGTAAATCAATTGCTTGTTATTGTTATTAAACTGTAATTAACAGGGTTTTAATTTTTTTTTTTTTTTCATATCTTCATGAAGTGAGTAATGACTAGTATTAGTGTATGTTAAAATGTGAGAAAACATCCGATTATCTGCATTAAAAATGTTTTTATTTATAGTTTTCACACAGTTTATCAGTAAATACGTTTCTTTGCTTCAAAAATTAAATGCACGGGATCAAGCTGAGTAGACATTTTTGCAAGTCCATGAAAAATGAGTTCACAAAAACAATTTCAATCGCTTTTTTTTTTAATGCCTCGAGGAATTAAAACAGTCACGAACAAAAATGTTGATTAAGGCTCTTATAATTCATGCATGAAAGGGTTAATATCATTATCATATTAACTTTTTTTTTTTTAACTTTTCAATTACTTAGGATCCTATTACTTACCACCACACACACAAAAAAACAAAACATTCACACTCTAAATATCTAACAATGAATTAAAAACCTGAGTGCAATATTTAATTCATACATAAAATAATATCAGAAGAGGAAATGAAAAACATCCATACACTTAAATGACAATATCCAGTAACAAATGAACCAACATAAGAGTAGACAGCCTAGGTCATACACTAGTTATTATCACGTCATCTCTTTTTTTTTTTTTTAATTGTATTTCATCACATTTTAATTCTTAGATTTATTTTTTTGTACCAGAATAAACTTAACATCATCATTAAAAGGAGTCATTCATACTTTGCAGTGATACTATTTTCCAATTCTTATTCAATAACATCCTTCTTATCACAGTCACATGTACCTTAGACTAATCTGTTTCTGTATAATATTCATTTTCATTCTGATGGGAGTTAAATTTGTCGGTATGTTGTTCCCAGTTTATACAGTACAGATTTGTCTGACGCATTCATTTTTGTTGAAGGTGACAAGATGAATCACAAGCTTGTTATTGAATAGCAGGCCACATTTTAGCTCTATTTTTTAATGCAAGTCATGACTTTTCTTGATATAGAATCAATTAACCCTTAAGAATATTTTTTTGTGATCATTCCCAAATGTTTTTTTTTTTTTTTTCATCTTCATCTAAACTTTCATGAGTGATTTATTATCATTTATTGTTTTGTTGTCTGCATTTTTCAGTGAAAAATCTGATATTTTCAAATGGTGCAAATTGGAAGGTCATTATATCAAAACAGATAAAACTGAAACAAAACTGACTTTTTCAGCAAAATATATCATTAACTGAATATAAAAACACAGTGAGATCAACAATATTTTTAGATTTGCTTTTAGCTGTTGTTAAGCATGAATGCAACCTTGCTTGAATGCCAACAGCGAGGTGTTTGTGGAGAAATTAATGTATGAATGCATGTGCGTGGTCAGGGTGTTGGTTTTTTTTTTTTTTTTGTAGATCAAGGTCTCAACTATGCGGCTGAATGCGGCCCGCCAAAGGTTCCAATCTGGCCCATGGGATGAATTTGCAAAGTGCAAAAATTCCACAGTCTTGAATTTAATCAAGCAAAATAAAAATTAGCTTGAATTAAGGAAAAAATGTTTAGTTAAGCAAAAAAAAAAAAAAAAAAAATCTTCAATTAAGTAAAAAAAAAAAAAAAAGAAGTTGAATTAAGCCAAAAAAAAATCTTGAATTAAGCAAAAAAATTCTTAAATTTAGCAAAAAATGTTGAATTCTGCAAAAAAATCTTGAATTAACAACTTCAAATTTTTGTCTTTGTTTTAGTGCAGAAAATAGCATTAAATGATGAAAATATTTACATTTACAAACTATCCTGTAACAATAAAATATGAACAACCTGAAATGTCTCAAGAAAATTAAGCACAATTTTAACAATTTTCTGCCTGTTACCAAGAGTTTAGTGTCTTTGTAGATCTGACCCATAATGCACATGTAGAAATGAGAAGCTGAGGCAGAATATTGTTAAAATTGCACTTATTTTTCTTAAGAAATTTCAGTTTTTTTCAGGTTATTCACATCTTTTTTGTTTTGATAGTTTATAAAAAATAAGTATGATCATAATTTAATGTTTTTTTTTTCTTTACTGTAAAACAAAGACAAAAATTTGGAATTGTCATTATTTATAGGTTATTATTTTACTGGTCCGGCCCACTTCAGATCAAATTGGGCTGAATGTGGCCCCTGAAAGAAAATGAGTTTAAGACCCCTGTTATAGATACATGAGTAAATGTGTTTTTAACTGTCATATCTTTATAATACAAGTCATGAAATGCGAGGGTTAAGATTTGTTTGGCAGTTCCCAGATGGATTTTTCTCTCTATTTAACTTTTCTTAAGCGATTTTTCCTCCATTTTATTACAACATTATCCTCTGTATTTTGCTTTTTTTCAGTAATATGTTTAATTCACTGATCATGTAGATGTTCATTAAAGCTCAATGTCGATTCAAAAGTTAATACTGTATATCAGAAACAGAGAAAACTGAACAAAAAGTGACATTTTCGACTAAATATATCATAAACTGAACATAAACCCAGTGTCTCCATCCACTGTCACTGATCCAACTCCATGGGTTTTACTGGTGAATCGATGTTGTAGAAGATGATGGCGTTTCCACGGTAACTACAGAGCCTCTGAACGTCCAAATGGGTCATATCTGATGACCATGAAAAGATGAAGAACTGTATTTTACACCAATTATTGACATGGATTGATAGAATTCGTGGATCAACAGGGATTAAACAGTTTAGATCAGTAGATGGTTTTGGTCGCTGGTGGATTTCGAGGGTTAATAACATCGTATATGTGAGAGCTGCTGTCTATAAGTAAGTTTGTGGACATTATTGTTAATTCTCTTGAGTGAACTGTGGAGTCGGAGACACGCCCACACACTGGGTTCATGTCTACATGTGTCTGGGTTGTTTGCGCCTCCTCCACCTCCTCTCCTCCAGCTGTGGAGGCACCGCTGTGAGGAGCCCATCAACTCAGGAAGTAATGGACAACTGTATTCACCTCATTACACACACACACACACACACACACACACACAGTGATTGGATGCTGTGTGTGAGGACGCTGTCTGTGTGCAGGAAAAACTGCAGCGTTCGACTGGTGCAGTGAATTCAGAACCTAAATGTGTCACTAAAGGATCATTTCATGTCCTGAGGTTTGGGTTCTGAATCTGAGCAAAACGTGACGTTTTTGTAACAGAAGCAACAAGATGAAAACTGTGGAACAGACGGAAGATGGATGCAACAGGAGGATGAACAAAAAGATGATGAAAGCTGCAAAGAAGAGGCAACAAGTCGACAAGATAATTACACCAAAGATGAAATAAAGCAAAGCCTGTATGAGAAGACACAATGAAATGGTAAAGGATTTATTTCCATTTTGCTTCATAATCTCATTATTTGTTTGATTTACAGACTTTGCAGACGCCCTCTGTATGTTTAAGACCAGGTTCAAACTTTCCTTTTGGATGAATCCTGTAGTTCAGGTGGATCAGGCTGATCTGAGTTCTGCTGTGAAAGGGTCAGACTGATGGACACACATCACACACACTGAGCTCTGCTCTGCTCTGCTCCTCTCTGTCCTTTTCTCTACTCCTCCTCCTCTCTGTCTTCTTCTCTGCTCCTCCTCTCTCTCCTCCTCCTCCTCTCTGTCCTCCTCCTCCTCCATGCACCTCCTCCTCTCTGCTCCTCCTCTCTGCTCCTCCTCCTCTCTGACCTCCCCTCTGCTCCTCCTCTCTCTCCTCCTCCTCCTCCTCTCTGTCCTCCTCCTCCTCCCTGCACCTCCTCCTCTCTGCTCCTCCTCCTCTCTGACCTCCCCTCTGCTCCTCCTCTCTCTCCTCCTCTTCCTCCCTGCACCTCCTCTGCTCTGTCCTCCTCTCTGCACCTCCTCCTCCTCTCTGTCCTTCTCTCTGCTCCTCCTCCTCTATGTCCTCCTCTCCGTCCTCCTCTCTGCTCCTTCTCCTCCTCTCTGTCCACCTCTCTCCTCCTCCTCTCTGTCCTCCTCTCTGCTCCTTATCCTCCTCTCTATCCTCCTCTCTGCTCCTCCTCCTTCTCCTCCTCTCTGTCCACCTCTCTTCTCCTCCTCTCTGTCCTCCTCTCTGATCCTCCTCCTCTCTATCCTCCTCTCTGTCCACCTCTCTTCTCCTCCTCCTCTCTGTCCTCCTCTCTGCCCTTTTCTCTCGTAATTTTCTCTTCTATTTACATGTTTACATATACAGTTACTGACTCTCCTTCTCCTTCTCCCCTGGAGTCTCAGTGCTTTATCTCCTCACAGGTTCTTCTGCTGGGCTCCTTCTTCTCTCCTGCCTTCATCGTCATCACTCACCTATCCATATAGTATGAATGAATGAATGAATGAATGAATGAATTTATTTTTGGTTTTACATCAATCATTGTACTCAGTACACTAATCGTAATAAACATAAAAACCAAAAAAGGAATAAGATGGAAACAAAAGCTTTTTTTTTGGTCTATCCTTTTCAACTAATACACTGCTTACATCAACTTAAATATGTACAGCATCCAGCATTGTGATAGTGTTTATCATATAGCTCCATGGATGGATGGATGGATGGATGGATGGATAAAAATAAAATATATGTGATGGAAAAATTCTGTGATACACGCTGAGACAAAAGACGGAGTCACTGGATTCTGGAATCAGAAGATTTTACCTGCAAGGAGTCAAGTACATACAGCGAGATGCAGCAGTTGACTAACAACAGGAAGTGTAAGATCTAATGAAAGAACATGAATATTACCACCATTAGACCAAGTGTACAAATATAATGACGTTGATCAAGTTCACCATTGGCTCAGGTATTCAAAACACGGTGATGCATGGGTTCAGTGACCACATTTGTACTCTTCTCCCACCCACACTCCGTGAGTTTACTTGACAACTTTTATTCCTGGTTTAATCTGAATAAACGTTAGATCCTATTTCAGATGCCCATGTAAACACCTTATTCCAGTTGAAAAAGAATAGTTTGGAATAAATTTAAATCCGAATAAAGTCACTGGTTTAATCCCCTTTTAATTCCGAACTAAATTCTTCGTGGACATGTAAACCCTTTATTCCGTTTGGACTTTATTCCTGCCATTCTGCGCATGCTCGTTGTCCTGTCGCGATGACGCACACATTCTGCGCTGGCGGAAGAATATGCACTGCAGTCTAGTCAACCCAAACCGTTCCAGTGGACTATTCTGATGGGATCTACCAGCCTGGAAAACCCTGAAGGAAGAGTTCACCACTTGTTTTTTTATTCATTCATTTGTCATGCACTAATGAGTTCGATAAGTGGTCAAATCAGTTTGCACTGCAGTGCACCGATTGCCTTGTTCTCACAGCCCTTCTGTTAGCTTAGCTTAGCCTAGCTTAGCATAATGGCTTCATTCCAATGGTCAGACGTAGCCAGGCTTTTATAGGTGATTTATAGTATTTTATGAGTGATTTTGTGAAATTCAGTTCTCCCTAATCATTCCTTCAGTCCGCTGGGGTCAATATGATCACAAACTGAGGCTCAAATCATGGTCATGTGACTTACTGCAGTAAGAAAATCTTGGGAAATAAAAACTAATGCAAAGCTAAAACGCTAAAGCAAAGCTAATTTAGCGCATGCATCCTTTCCAACAAAGAGATTTTCCAACTTCCGTCAACACAACAGTCCCAAGATTGTATGAGTGCAGTAAGTCGCAGATCTAAAGAAATAATTAGGGAGAATCGGATTTCACAAAATCGCTTACAAAAGACAACAGATCACCTTTAAAAAACTGGCAACATGTGACTATGGGAATGCAGTGACTATGCTAAGCTAAGCTAACAGAAGGGCTGCGAGAACCAAATAAACATTTCTCATGTAAACCTTTGTTCGTGTTTAACATTTCCATGTAAACAGAAGAAAAAATACTTTAGTTCCGAATTAATTTCTTCTGGAAAAATAAATCGGATTTAAAAAACGTCATGTAACTGTACCCACTATGGCCTGATCTCCTCAAGGGCAGCAGCCCGCTCTGGTCCCAAACTGGATGGAAAACAAGCAGATAGCAAAGAAATGGTAGACATATCCTGAGTGGATATGTCCGGGCATTCTTGCAAAACATGTCATCATAACCCATCCATGACTCATGCTCTGGACACCTGCTGTTTACAGGATATAGTCTAATAGTCTAATGTTACATTTTTCTAACAACATGGAATCATAATCTGTATAAATGTCTTCCACACTCTTCTCTTCTCTCCTTCTTTAGCCCATCAATAACATCTCCTCCTGCACCCCCCCCACCTCCTCCTCCTCCTCCACCTCCACCTCCTCCTCCTCTCCTGGAGTCATTTATTTACCATTTGCATCGTCTCACACCACACAGCTCACACCGTTTTCCACCAAATCGCACGAGAAAACCCTTAACAAGAACAGAAAAGAGTCAAATATGTGATTAAAAACACTGCCTCTGTCATCCTCCACACAGTCCGGCTCCACCCCCCCACCCCCCACTTCTACCTCCTCCTCCTCCATCATCAGCCCTCACCACCTCCTCCTCCTCTTCCTCCTCCTCCTCCTCCTCCTCCTCCTCCTCTTCCTCTTTCTCTTTCCTTGCTCCCCACTGGATATCAATCAGAATCTATCACTCCGACTATTCCTGCTGCCGTCGTGTCAGAATTCACAGGAACTTCATCAAATGGGAAACTGTTTCATTGTTACTTCGAACCCTCGCTGAGTGTGTGTGTGTGTGTGTGTGTGTGTGTGTGTGTGTGAGACGACGGGGCCTGTGCGCTAGAATTAATGGAATGCACACGCTCTTCTTCACCATCCCGGCATCATGTGAACGCTTCCACACACATACATGGAAATTTAAAAAAAAAACAAAAAAAAAAACACCACCCCTACCACCAGCAGCACCACCACCTTCTTCCCTCCTGTCGCACACACACGCAGGCATACACACATTAGGGTGTTAATTGTTGTGATAACACCTTCCAATAACAAGGCTCTAATTATCAACATGTTTGGCTGTTGGAGTGTGTATCTGGCACTTGTGTACAGATCATGGGGTGAGCGTGTTTGTCTGCGTGCCAGTGTGAGGTGTGGCACCAGGGGAAGAAGGTTTGATGATTCTGAAATATGCTGCTGGGTGTGTGTGTGTGTGTGTGTGTGTGTGTGTGTGGGTGGTGGTGGGTGGGGTGTACTCTCGCATGTATATGGGGTGATGATGTCTCAGTCTCAGCCCACATTTGCATATGACAAGGGGTCTTTTGTCCTCTGCTTAATTGCAAATGTTGTATTTGAGAAAATGACACCATAGCTGTGTTCGTGCACGCACAACTTATACAATCATTTTACAAATAGTCCGAGAAATTCACTTTGGCTCATTGTGGCAGCTGCGTTTCTGCCCGGAGGTTCTGGGTTTACCATCACTGTTGTGTACAATTAGAAACAGCAGCACAAAAAAAAAAAAAAAAAGACAAGTGTTGACATAAAGGAGGAACAAATTTATGACAAAGGAGCAAGAAACATGCACTATATGGACAAAAGTATGCGGACACGTGGAATTATTCAGGTGTTTGTTTTCATAATCATAACATAGTTTTATATTATGGGATAAATGTCATTGCGTTGGTTAGTTTAGGTTAAATTGTTCTTTGTTTCCAAAATGCCTCAGAGATGGTTTTGACTTAATTTCTCTAAAGATTGTTTTAGTTTGTTTGTTTTTTTTAATTGATGACTATGATTTTAAATGGTCTACCTCTAAATTTCTAAAAAAAAAAAAAAAAATCCTGCTCTGACTGTAAATAATAATTTTCTACCACAACTAATCATCTACTTTCTTCACATCTCACTGAGGAAGAAAAAAATCTACCATTAAACTTTAAAGGAAATATAGATGTTTATATCTCAAATCAAAAATGGGTTAAATAATTAAATATTTATAATAATTTATATATCCTCCTGACACCCAGCAACGCATTTTTGTCCTCTATAGTGGACAAGAGTTTCACAGCTGTACTGTAAAATAAAAACAATTACATAATGTCCACTGAAAAGGACATTATAAAAAAAAAAAAAGTATCTGAAAAAACTGTTGTATCATGCTGTTTCCAATTAAGGCAATTATTTAATGTAAAATGGCGAAAATGTTTACTTACTGGGTGTCAGGAGGTAAAAAATACAAAATCTGTGTATGTATATATATATATATATATATATATATATATATATATATATGTATATATGTATATACTGCATGGGGTGATGATGTCTCAGTCTCAGCCCACATTTGCATATGACAAGGGGTCTTTTGTCCTCTGCTTAATTTAATTTGTTGTATTTGAGAAAATGACACCATAGCTGTGTTCGTGCACGCACAACTTATACAATCATTTTACAAATAGTCCGAGAAATTCACTTTGGCTCGTTGTGGCGGCTGTGTTTCTGCCCAGAGGTTCTGGGTTTACCGTCACTGTTGTGTACAATTAGAAACAGCAGCACAAAAAAAAGACAAGTGTTAACATAAAACAATAACAAATTTATTTCAGTTTGGATCCTTGCTACGAAGTTCTGCCGAGGTCAGTATTATTGAAGTAAGTCTGTGTCATCAGATTTTCAAATATTAGAAACATAGAATCTGTAGCACTGAATTTTTTTGCACTGAAATTAAGTATCTGAACTTTTTTTTGCACTGAAATTAAGTATCTGAATTGTTTGTCTCTGAATTCAACTATGTTCATAAATTTAGAATTAAAAAAATTCAGATGCAATAAATTCAGATACTTAATTTCAGTGCAAAAAAAAAAAAAAAATCAGTGCTAGAAATTCAATGGCTTTTATAATTCAAAATCTGATGACACAGATTTACTTCCATGCAATATACAGTTATATTTCCATAAAGATGAAATATATAGCAAGAAAATACAAGAAGTATATGCACAACCTTAAAAGACACACAAAAAAACTGAACTAAATGTGTTTTAAAGGTTGAAGCCACAGTTTAGTTTGACCTCTGACCCCATGAAAAGAAGCAGAACAAACACTTAGAAACATCCAACATGTGTTAAATGAAACCTGGTAAAAAAAAAAAAAAATCTGAAAATTAATGCCATAAACCTCATATTGTCTGAACAAAGGGGTAAATGCATGTTAAGTGCAAAGGCAGGTCACAGTGAATACAACCACTTTAGTTTATAGAAGCTGTTTTTACCTGAAACTGTAGTTTTTCCTGCTGTTCACACGTCACTTCTATCAGATTGGATCGAATACAGAGACTGAAGGTTCACTTTCATTTTGTCTCATTTTCCTGCAAACAAGTCTTCAGGTGTGAAACAGTAGGAGTCTTCATTGTCACTTTTTTGTTTTTGCTCCACACATTCTCTACCAGAGAAAAGTGGGTTATTCACATCAGGTGAGTCCAGGACTCTGTTGTCGTTTTGTGTTGTTGTCATTTACATCTGTGGAGTGAAGGTGGAACGTGTTGCTCTAGTTTGTTTCAGCACTAATGATGTCATCACAGAAGGGACGGTGACCCTTGACCTTTACTCCACACCATGACAGATCCTGACTTTTGGACAAGTTAGGAACAGACATGTCTTTTTATGTTTGGTCTGGAAGTCCTTTTCTTTCTTTCTTTCTTTCTTTCTTTCTTTCTTTCTTTCTTTCTTACTTTCTTTTTTGACTCTTTTTATTTAATTTAGAACAATGACAATATAAAAAAGTCATATATAGTATCCAATATATGTGTGTCAGAAGAAGAACACTACATCTGCACACACACACACACACACACACACACACAAAGGGGGGGGGGGGTGTCTGTCTACTTACTTAATATTTTGATCAATGTATTTTTATTCATATTCAGTTTTTCAAGCAAATAAAAAGTAAGACAAACACTGAGACACGAAAGAGGGGTATAAGACACCACAAAAAATTAATAAATACATACAAATTAAAACAAAAAAATAATAAAAATTAAAATTAAAAGGTTCAACTTTAGTTAATATTAAAGTCATCTGTAAAGGGCTGTCAAATTGAATAAAATAACTTTATATTATCTTTTAATGAAAATGTGATTTTCTCTAAATGTAAGTGTTGCATAATGTCTTTCAACAGAACCTGATGAGTTGGAGGATTTTTGTTCTTCCAGTTTAACAGAATAAGGCGTCTGGACGGTAGTGTCACAAACTGTTTTTATTTTTTTTAATCAATGCATTTTTATTCATATTCAATTTTTCAAACATACAAAAAGTAAGACAAACACTGAGACATATAACAGAGGTATAAGACGCCACAATAATAAATAAATAAATAAATAAATAAATAAATAAATAAATAAATATTAGAATAAAAACAAAATAAATAAAAGGTTCAACTTACTTAATATTAAAGCAATTTGTAAAGGGCTGCCAAATTGAATAAAATAACTTTACATTATCTTCTAGTGAAAATGTGATTTTCTACAAATGTAAGTGTTGCATAATGTCTTTCAACAGAACCTGATGAGTTGGAGGAGTTTTGTTTTTTTAGTGTCACAAACTTTTTTTTTTTTTTTTAATCAATGTATTTTTTTAAGTCTTTCAAACATACAAAAAGTAAAACAAACACTCAGATATACAGCAGCGGTATAAGGGTCAAAGTCAAAATTAAAGGGTTCCACTATGTAATTACCCAATCACTTTGGACACAGCACACATTATTATCCAGAGAACGTCCATTTCTGCCTGAAAAGACCAAATACTGAAGGTCTGAGCACAAGTCATGTGGGAACAGAGATCACAATGTTCAGCTTTTTTAAATTTTACTGTACATATGTATACTGACAATAAAGGTATTCTATTCTATTCTATTCTATTCTATTCTATTCTATTGTATTCTATTCTATTAAGCTTCAAGACTTGCTTATTACTGACTGAAAACAGAGGATGCAGTCCTCAGACCGCCGATGAAAAATGATGATAATGAATAAAAATGACAACAATGACAGAAAACCACGAAAAAGACAAAAACAACAGCAAGATGAAGAAAAATGGCAACGAGTGAAAATGAAGAAAAACGACAAAAACAACAGAAAATGATAAAAAGAAAAGAGACGAAAAACGACCAAAAATTTAAATGATGCAAACACAAGGAAAAAAATCTGTAAATGAAGAAAAATGACGAAAACAAAGAAAAAGACACAAATGATGGAACACGAAGAAAAATCATCAAAATGACAGAAAAAATATGAAAACAATGAACAGCTTGTTTATATATTTATTTTCTTTCCTTAAATGTACCAGAATGCACTGTCTTGACTCTCTTGTTATGCGTGTTTTGTTTGTATTGCCGTTTTTATTTAAATGTTTTGTTTTGTTTTGTTTTTTCTATGGGTTCTGTTTGTTTATCATGTCCACTGTCAGTCTGTGTATTATGAATGCATTACTTGAAATTATAAATATTATATTTGTTAGATGTTTAACTTCCTAAGACCCAGCTATAGGTTTTCTGCCCACATTTGTGGACAAGAATTTCACAACTTTATACAAAATAAAAAGAAAATTGTCCACCACAAAGGACATTCCACAAAAATTTAAAAATCTGCATCTGAAAAAACTGTTGCATCATGATGTTTCCAATACAGGCACTTATTTAATAAAAAACAAAAAAAAAGCTTATACTTTGCTGACATTACCAGGGTCTCAGGAGGTTAAAAGTTCTATAAATGTTGAAAAGTTATTTAAATAAAGTAAAAAAAAACAAAACAACAACAACAACAACGAAAAACAAAACAAGTGACAAAAATGAAGAAAAATGGCCAAGACAACAAATAACAATGAAAGAGATTAAAACCACAGAAAAATTATAAAAAGAAAAAGACAAAATGACTGAAAACTTTACCGGAGAAACTAAATCATGATGACGATCAAATCACATTATTTCATTATTTTATCTCGTTATTCGTCCTAAATTGCACCTGTCTCACCATTTTTATTTCATTTTTTTTAATATATCATTTGTTGAATTTCTGAGCTCTGCAGCAGACCTGTCAGATTATTGTGTATTTGGAATGAAATGATCATAAAACTCTCTGTGTTTTGTCATCTAACATATGACTATGCGGACTCCCTGGGTCTCATTTTATATTGTCACTAATGCAGCTCATTACAGTATTTGACAGGGTCCTCACACTGTGTAACAGTGTATTCTGCAGTTCAGCAAAGGCTGTTAAAGACTTCCACGTTCCCCAGACGGAGCTTTAGAACAGATAGAGATAAAAACAAACGATCCAACGTCAGACTAACCAGGAGAACAGTCGGACAATAAACGAACATGTGAATGTATGAGAAAAGTAGATAGATAGATAGATAGATAGATAGATAGATAGATAGATAGATAGATAGATAGATAGATAGATAGATAGATAGATAGATAGATAGATAGATATTATTATTATTAAAATAATAAAATTCTATAATAATAATAATAATAATAATAATAATAATAATAATAATAATAATAATAATAATAATAATAATAATAATAATACATTTCCTTCCAGCATTGATAACCTATCCCATCATTGTCCACACAGATGTACAGTACCTGGAGGGCTTATTTTGTACATATTTCACACATGCATCTTTGTAAAATTTGCAGTTTCTAATGAGAAGTATCTGACTTGATCTGAAGAACATGTTTCATTGATTTTTGTATAATATTAGAACAAGAAGAGAAAGAAGGTAGGACATGTCCAAATATCAGACAGAGATGTGTGTCGAATGGAAAAAACTCCAACAAAGTTTACACATTGTTCAAATCTATCATCTGTACGTACTCCCTTAACATTTGTGTTGCATGAGCTGATCATTTATCACAGACTAAATCCATTCATTTTTGAACAGATTAAAGCTGTAAAATGTAAGGTTTAAGTACTTTGAATGAAACTAAATTAGAAGGACACATTATAATGCTTTATGGACATTTGTGGATGTGATAGAGTCAAGTTCTGTGATTGTGTTTTAATACAGACCCAGGTGTGTAATGCAGCTGATGACCACCAGATGGCGACTCCAAAAAGCTCTAGTCCCCACAGAGTTACACAGAACCTCTGTCTGAAGTTAATACTAAGGTCCAGCCATGATTCTGGCCTCATTAACTTTACTTCAGTGGTCTTAGGGTCTGTTTTTTGTTTTGTTTTTTAAGTATTTGCTCCATTAATATGATTTCAAGGCAGATGCAGACCCTGATTTCTGCCCTCTGTTTATTAAACATTTGTTTTGTTTTGTTTTTTAAGCTAGTATTTAGCATTAGCTCACCCATAACCAGTCATGTTCCTGCAGTTTCATCCTTTCATCCAAATACAGTCACTTCTGACCTGTGTGTCCTTTATTTTTTAATTTTTTTATTTTAATTGATTTTATTACTTTTTAACCACTTGATTTTGTGTTAATAAGAGCATTCCTGTAGTTTTATGTACTTATTTATTGTTTTTAGTTCATTCATTCATTCATTTTCTGAACCCGCTTTATCCTCACTAGGGTCATGGGGGTCGCTTGGAGCCTATCCCAGCTACATAGGGGCGAAGGCGGGGTACACCCTGGACAAGTCGCCAGTTCATCGCAGGGCTATTGTTTTTAGTGTTTCTTTTACTTGTTTTGTTGTTTGTATGATGTGCAGCACTTTGGAAACGTTCTTGTTGTTTAAATGAGCCACAGGAAAAAAAGTGGATTACATTTAGATTCACTTTATTTATCCCCAAGGGGAAATTCAGAATACAAAATGTGGTCACCGCTCCAAAAACAGTCATATCACATTAACAATCAATAAATAAATAAATGCAGAGTATAAGTAGCTGTGAATAAGTTAGATTAAAAAGAAGTAGAAATTTTCCAAAGCAACTTACAGAGGAAAAACCAAAAATACAAGAATAGATTAAAAACATAAAACAGCCGTACAATTACAACAGTGTCATACAGAAGAATAAACAGCAAAATAATAGACTACAATACAGGAATCTTACCTTACCATATCTTATCTTATCTTATCTTATCTTACATTATCTTATCTTATCTTATCTTATCTTATCTTACCTTACCTTACCTTACCTTACCTTACCTTACCTTACCTTATCTTATTTTTTGTGTATCTTTGTGTGTCTTTTAGGGCTATGACATATTTACCATATTTTCGTATCTGAGGAAAAGTGAATGATAAATACATTTGTATTCTCATTTCAATCCTGCAAAAACAACAAAGTCAAAGGTTCCCACAGACTGTTCGTTCAGGACGTCATCTTCAGTCCCAGTCTGTGCTTTTACTCACATTCCTGAATTCCTTTAATTGCAACCAAAGCTAGACCTACGACCAAGCAAACCCTAGAGTTCCAATAAAACGATCTAATCTGGAAATGAAATGTTTGTCACCTAGACCCGATAGATAAAGAAGCTCTGTGATTGGCTGGCTACCTGAAAGAACACCTGGCTAACTGTTTGACAGGCTGGTTTCCGCGGTGTGAAGGCGGAGCAGGCAGCTGGTGGGTTTCCTTAATGGCTGACTGTTTGACCGACTGCTGGCTGGCTGAGTGGGCGGCTGGCATCTCGCCCACCTTGCTGGTTGTCTGGTTGGCTGACTGGCTGGCCGGGTGCCTGGTTGGCAAGCCGGCAAGCCCCAGCTGTGTCCCGAGCCAAGCCCCTACACCCCACCAGATCTTAATTGGGTTAAGTTTGTCCGTCACAGATAACACTTCCTCTTTCTTCTGAGAGTAGGAAAACAAAAAAAAAATGGCCTGGCACTAATGACGCTCTTTAACTGGGCTCTTTTCTTTTTAGGTGGAGGAAAATTAGGAGGAAGGGGGTGGGTTCCCTGCAGGGAGGCATCGCCGGGGGATATGCGGCATTGTTAGGAGCAAGCACTCAATGAGAGCGGAGAATACGAAGAAAGAAAGCCAGCGAAAGAAAGTCAATTTGGTTTTCTGTTTTCACTCTGTCACGTTGCCACTGTTTCTTTTTTTTTGCAACCCCTCATGACTTCGGCAGGACCCAGAAAGAGACGCACACGGGAACAGAAATGTGCCAGTGTGCGTCCATACAAAGTGGATACACGCATATTTAATTCTGAAAAGAAAAAAAAAAAAGAAGCAAATACAAAGAAATGGTTCTATCATTCCTTTGCCTAAATCATATTAATGTAGATTTGTTTGTGTTAGGAATGTTTGCTATTTCCAAAGCTTTATTTAACCAGGTAATGTAGGGTACACACATAAGGATTTTAAGAATCTGAAGAGATGTTTTATCTGTTCCAGACCCCACATATGAAGATTAAAAATCAGGCATTGAACAGTTTTGATGGTCCTGTATGGTGTGCAAGGTTATTATCGTTAACGAAAACTAACGAAATGACAAAAGCTAGAAGTGTAAAAACATTTTCGTTAACTGAAATAAATAAAAACTATAATTAAAAGAAAAAAATGATAACTAACTGAAACTGTATTGTGTGTTTACAAAACTAACTAATACGGATAAAAATTATGGATAAAATTCCCTTCGTTTTTGTCTTTGTCAACGTCGGATTGATACGAAATCGATTTATTTCCCTCAAGAAATTTTAGCTAGTGGCACCATATGATATTTAACAGTCCGTCACTTGTGGTTTCCAGTCGTCTTCTGGTCCCCACTCTACCTGGAAACATGGAGACTAAAGTTGGGAGAAAGCAGCAGAGTCCTGTCTGGGATTTATGTGAATACGACGGCAAAGAAGATAAAAGATGTAAAAAAAAAAAAAAACAATAACTAAACTAAAACTAAGCATGTAGAAAATAACGAAAACTAATAAAAACTACTAAACCTGCTCTAAAAACTAATTAAAACTAACTGAATTACACAAAAAAGTCAAAACTAAATAAAACTAAACTATAATGAAAAATCCAAAACTATTGGAACCTTGGTGGTGTGCTCCAATAATCTCAACGCACCACACACAAAACGATTCTATCCCGCCACTAGGGCTGGACGATTCTGGGAAAAATGTGAATCACAATGTTTTTTGCTTAGAATTGAGATCACGGTTCTCTGGCACGATTTTTTTCACAAAATGTTTCTTCTACCACTGTCAAGGAAAATGGGTTCTTTTACCTCTGATTTGCGTCTTTCATATCACTCCGCAAGTAGTCCGGTCACTTACGGTCCTGGTTGCTAAGCAACGTCAGCTGATCTGTGAAAGTTTGCAGTGCAAAGACACTTCCCAGTCGGAACGATGGAATTATTTTAATCTTAAATTTTTGGAGAAGATGAGATTTTTGATTGTTGGTTAAAGGCCGAGTTATCGTCACCGGCAAAGAAAAGAAAAGGAGAAGAAGAACAGCAGCAGAAGTCAGAGAAGTGAACATGAAAGCACACTTGGATCTGGACAACAGAAAAGAAGACCAACATGAGATTAACACCGACAAATATGAACCTTTACCGGACACCAGGTCAGGTGGGTGAGTCTGGCCCCTCCCACTGGGGTTTTTACCTCATTTCACTGTCTTTACCGCAGACGTTCTGCTGTAATTTACTCTTTCTTCACTCAGCTACAGCCGACAGCAGCAGGTCACATGTTGTAAAGACACTTTACCATTGGTTGAGGGAGGAGGCGGCGGCGGTTCTGCGTTTGTGGGCATTTGTTTGTAATGCAGCCCGTGAAATAAAATGCTTAAGAATCGTCCGTGTTTAGAAATGAGATTGCGAACATGTGTGAATCGAGATCATGACCTTTTAACCATTAATCATGCAGCCCTACCCACCACTGATCTAGAATCCAGAAATCTCGCGTGATCAAACGTGATCTAACAAAAATGGAGAAGAAACATAGCAACAACCGGAAAACACAACACGCAACATGTTGTTTCAGTTGTGGTACGAGTTGGTGGAGACGTTGAATAGACATTGTCGGGCTTCCCACAGCTCCACAAGCTGGTCCTCCATTTCTGAAATCCACTGAATTTTATGTTTCAGGTCGGCCATGTTTGTTTTTATTTACACCCACTTCCTTGTTCCTCAGTCAGCTCGCTTCTTGATTGGCTACATACTCTTCCACGTCACAATTCACAGAGTCATGACTCGGGACTCGTCGACTTTCCCCTCACATGAAGATAAAAAATCAGGCATTGAGCAGTTTTGATGGTTATGTGTGTGGTGTGTGTGCTCCGATCATGTCAACACAGTACACATATAACCATTCTGTCCCACCGCCGATCTAGAATCCAGAAATCTCGCGTGATCAAACCTAATCTAACAAAAACAAAGAAGAAACAGCAAGAGCGCGACAACACAACTCGCAACATGGAAGAGGACATATGAGAGGTGGGAATGACACTGTTCTTGGGGTGATTTTTGACAGAAAAATCCCAAATTTCTGAGTTCCACAAAACTTTATGTTTCAAGTCGGCCATGTTTGTTTTTATTTACGCCCATTTCTTTGTTCCTCAGTCAGCTCGCTTCTTGATTGGCTACATTCTGTTCCACGTCACAATTCACTGAGTCATGACTCGGGGCTCGTCGACTCTCCCCACACATGAAGATAAAAAATCAGGCATTGAACAGTTTTGATGGTCCTGTGTGTTTTGTGCTCGGATAATCTCAACACAGCGTACACATAACCATTCTGTCCCACCACCGATCTAGAATCCAGAAATCTCTCATGATCAAACATGATCTAACAAAAACGGAGAAGAAACAGCAACAACAGGACAACACGCAACATGGAAGAGGACGTATGAGAGGAGGGAATGACGCTGTTCTTGGGGCGATTTCTGACAGAAAAATACCCAATTTCTGAGATCCACTGAACTGTATGTTTCAGGTCGGCCATGTTTGTTTTTATTTACACCTACTTCCTTGTTCCTCAGTTTCACGTATCAGACAGCAGAGGGCTGTGTTTTTCCTGCACCCCCCCCCCCCTTCTGTTTCTGCAGGTGATTTCCAAATTGGTTTCCACCTGGGCAGGCTGTGATTGGATCCTGCAGAATCCAGCCAGCCAATCAGCTCTCAGAAGACAGGTGAAATGCTTCCCCTGAAGACTCCACCCCCCTCTTCTTCCTCTCTCTGACTGCTGTTTGATCAGGTCCTGCTGCCATCCCAGTCTTGTTGTGAGTTTTTCTGTTTGTTTAGAAGGCCGTTTGGTGTGAGGTTCAGGACGTAGGTGAGTTTGGGGTCTCCCTGTACATTTTTGCACTCACACAGCTTTCATCTTTTGTTTAGCACACCAGGTTTATTAGTTTGTGCCACCTGTGTAAGTTTTGTGAAAGCTGTTTGTAGATGAGTTTAGGTAGCCATTTTGTTTTTCTGTTTCCATCATCTAAATCACAGGTGTCAAACATGCGGTCCGGGGTCCAAATCTGGCCCGCCAAAGAGTCCAATCCGGATGAATTTGTGAAATGCAAAAATTACGCTGAAGATATCAACAATCAGTGGTGTCAAAATCATTTTAATTCAGGTTCCACATACAGACACATACAGACCAATTAGATTTCAAGTGGGGCAGAACCAGTAAAATATTATCATAATAACCTATAAATAATGACAACCACAAATTTTCTTTGTTTTTTTTTTGGTATAAAAAAGTAAAATTACATGAGAATGTTTACATTACTGAACTATACTTTTACAAGTATGTGAATAACCTGAACAAATATGAACAAACAAAAATGTCTTAAGAAAAGTAAATGCAATTTTACCAATATTCTGCTTGTTACTAAATGTTTTGTGTGATTGTAATGCACATGCGTAAATGATAAACTGATAAAACAAGGCATAATATTGTTAAAATTGCACTTGTTTTTCTTAAGATAATTCAAGTTGTTCATGTCATTCAGATCAGATTTTCAAGGAAACTTTGTAGATGTAAACATTATCATAATATAATTTTTTTTTTTTCACTGTTAGTATTTTACTGGTCCGGCCCACTGGAGATCAAACTGGGCTGAATGTGGAACTGAACTAAAATGAGTTTGACACCCCTGATCTAGATGTTCAGTTAGGCCCTGTTTTGTTGTATTAGTTTCAGTAATTTGGCACAACCAGCACTGGCCTCCGCCACATTTTTCTGGCCTTGTGCTTTTTTTTTGTCAGCGGCCTGCATTTGAGTTACTAAAGGAATAAATAAAACTAACTGTCTGCGACTCTTGTTGACTTATTCTTTTTAGGTTACTGTCCAGCTTTCTGTGACATAACACTCAGTCAGCTCACTTTTTGATTGGCTACATTCTGTTCCACGTCACAATTCAGAGTCATGACTCGGGGCTCGTCGGTTTTACCCACACAAAGAAGATTTTTGGTCGTAAATATTGAACAAGTTTAATATTTGTGATTGTCGTCCCCACCCCATTTTGGAGCTCATTATCAGGACAGATTCACCCTTAAGACACATCAGACCACAGGATAATCTTACAAGACATTAGATAATCTAGCGTTTACCATCCATGGTCAGAAATCAGCACAAAAACAGCCTGATTATCTTTAAGTGTGTACCCCGCTTAAGTTAGAAAAGAACTGATTCTCATTTCCAATAACGACCAAGAGGCAGCGCACAAACAGAACATATTATATGCACAACAAATCACACACTGTCATCTAACAAACCGAAAGGCTAAAAACAGGTGAACCAAAGCACTAAAACCCCTAAAACAACATGTAGTTTAATTGTCCACAGCTTTATCCATAATAATAAATCCTTTTCCAGTGTATGGAGCAGGGCCATCAGTCCTTCTGTCATCTTTATTACAGAGAACATGGATTCTAAAGGGATCGACCACTGTTTCAGCATCAGTATCAGAACAGAAACATCCATTTATTCCCTCAAAATCAAAGTCGTATTCATCATTATCATTACCGCCATGATTTGTTTTCTTCTGAGACCATGAACAGCTGGGATCCTATGGCATTCAGCTTCCTCTTTTTTTCTCAAACCCACCAAAAAAAAAAACACAACGCCAACAAACAGACACACATTTGCACCAAAAGCTGTCACGTGGATTCTTATTAATATCATATTTTTTTATACATTTCCACTGAATGTCAATATACAGAATGTGGGCTAATGTTTTTAAGGTGCTTTTGTTTTAAACCAGACATACAACATGTCACAAATAGACTGTCTGCAAAAACGCTGTACACACACTACCTCCTGGATGTTCGAATAAACTAACTGGACACTTTTAGTGCTGACAGACTCTGAACAACAACCACAAACAGACCTGAACACAGAAAATCATACAAACAACCCGTGATGCAACACCCTGTACATAGTCCTGTATTCTCAGCGGTACTCGGCTGACTCAGGTGAGACAGAGACAGAAAGAAAAGGGAAAAATTTAAGTGAATGTCATGCTCCTGTTAACCCATAAAGACCCAAACAGCCACTGGCAACCAAAAGCATCTACTCATATATGATGTTTAATACGTGTTGATCCACTAATCCTATTGATACATGTAAATAATTAGTGGAAAAAACAGTTCTTCATCTTTTCGTGGTCATCAGATATGATCCATCTGGACGTTCAGAGGCTCCGGAGTTACCATGGAAAGACTGTCATCTTCTATAACATTGATTCACCAGTAAAACCCATGGAGTTGGATCAATGACAGTGGATAAAATGAACAAAAATGAAGGGAAAAAAATGTACAAAATAGTAATAATGTGGAAAAAAATGAGCCACAAACTGAGTAAAATAAAGTAAAAAATAAATATAATAATAATAATAATAATGATGATGATAATAATAATAATAATAATAATAATAATAATAATGATAATGATAATGATGATGATAATAATAATAATAATGATGATAATAATAATAATAATAATAATAATAATAATAATAATAATAATAAGCAACAAAATGAACAAAAACAGCGAAAATAATGAATAAAAGGAACAAAAATTACCAAAATAAGCCACAAACTGAACAAAATTGAGGAAAAAATAATGAAATAGGCAAGAAAATGTTGAAAAATAAACTAAATAATCCAAAAATGTAAGAAAAATGAGGGAAAATTTATTAAGAAGTCAAAAAATTAACCAGAAAAGCCAAAGTAATCAATAAAATGAACAAAAAGAATTTAAAAAAAAAAAAAAAAAAAGAAAAAAAAGAATCAGCAACAAGAAAAAATAAGCCACAAACTAAACAAAATTTAAGAAATATGTTGAAATAAGTGGTGTAAAATACAGTTCTTCATCTTTTCGTGGTCATCAGATATGACCCATTTGGACATTCAGAGGCTCCGTAGTTACCGTGGAAACACCGTCATCTTCTACAACATTGATTCACCAGTAAAACCCATGGAGTTGGATCAATGACAGTGGATGGACACACTGGGTTTATGTTCAGTTAATGATAGATTTTACTGAAAAAGTCACTTTTTCTTCCTTTTTTCTGTTTCTGATATAATAACCTTCAACTTTAATCTGAGCTTTTATGAACATCTCTATGATCAGTTAATTAAATTTAGGAAAATTCATGATTTACACAAAAAACATTGGATAATTTTATAATAAATGGAGATAAATCGCTTAAGAAAAATTAAATGTACAGACCACAGGGAAATGTTGGAAAATGAAGAATTCCATTTAACCTCCTAAGACCCACTGTCCACATTTATGGACAAGAGTTTCACAACTTCATACAAAAACAAAAACAAAACAAAAACAAAAGAAAACTGTTCACCACAAAGGACATTCCATAAAAATGTTAAAAACTGCATTTGAAAAACTGTTGCATCATGATGTTTCCAATATAGGCACTTACTTAATAAAAAACTAAAAAGCTTGTACTTTCCTGACATGTCCTGGGTCTTAGGAGGTTAAAAAAAGACAAATATCACCGTTTTAACTCCTGTACACCAGGAACATGCATTAGACCACAGGTGTCAAACATGTGGCCTGGGGGCCAAATCTGGCCCGCCAAAGGGTCCAATCCGGCCTGCCGGATGAATTTGTGAAATGCAAAAATTACACTTTAGATATTAATGATCAGTGTTGTCAAAATCATTTTAATTCAGGTTCCACGTACAGACACATACAGTCCAATTAGATTTCAAGTGGGTCAGAACCAGTAAAATATTATCATAATAACCTATAAATAATGACAACCCCACATTCTTTCTTTGTGTTTTTGGTGTAAAAAAGTAAAATCACATGAAAATGTTTACATTACGAAACTATACTTTTACAAAAAACGTGAATAACCCGAGCAAATATGAACAAACGGAAATGTCTTAAGAAAAGTAAACGCAATTTTACCAATATTCTGCCTGTTACTAAATGTTTTGTGTGATTGTAACACACATGTCTGTTCCAAAGTTGAGGCTTAAATCTAAGGGTGACCGGGCCTTTTCCATCAGGGCCCCTCGACTTTGGAACGGCCTGCCCGAGGAAATAAGGCTTGCGGAATCAGTGGCATCTTTTAAGTCACTTCTTAAAACACACTTTTATAGACTTGCTTTTATGTGATGTTTGTCCCTTTTAATTTTTTTAATTTTTTAATTTGAATCTTATTCTGTTTGATTGTTGGTTTATATTCTCATACATGATGTTGTTTTATCTCACGCCTCTACCTCTGCATTGATTTAACAGCATCATGTTACATTACCCCTGCCCTCCTTATTCCGATTCATTTAATCTATTTGAAGTGTCTTGTTTCTGCATTGTTGTACACATCTCTCCTATTATGTTGCTTCTATTTTAGTGTTTTTAGTGTTTTTATTTACATCTTGTATCCTGCTGTTGTGCCCTTTATTTGTTTTTCAAAGCACTTTGTAAACTTTGTTTTAAAATGTGCTATATAAATAAAAGTTATTAGTATTATTATTATTATTATTACATGTGTAAATGATAAACTGATAAACCGAGGCAGAATATTGTTAAAATTGCACTTGTTTTTTTTTAAGACAATTCAAGTTGTTCGTGTTATTCAGATTTTTAAGGAAACTTTGTAGATGTGAACCTGATCATAATAGAATTTCACTTTTTCCACTCTTGTTATTTTACTGGTCCGGCCCACTGGAGATCATATTGAATGTGGAACTGAACTAAAATGACTTTGACACCCCTGCTCTAAACACTCTCTCTTGCACTGACTCCTTGTGGAATTTAAAGTATTTTTTTACTATTGTGTTTTTACTATAGTGCTTTTACTACTGTTATTTTTTAAGTTTGTGATACTGCTGGAACCTGTACATTTCCCTATAGAATGAAGTATCTATCTGTTTGTCTATCCATATATCTCTATCTACCTGTTTCCTGTTTTATGTTTTGGTGAAATCCAAGTGTGTGTTTTATCACAGAGCACAGATGACATGTAGAAGGGTTCTGGTTCTGGTTTTTTAAATACATGTGTGGAAGTTGGGATGTTTAGAAACAGCAGTCAGAGCATTATCTGTCCAGTCAGCTGTTGAACCTGCAGTTTAGGTTCTACAATATGAACAGGATCCATTTATTTGCGGATGACTCACATGAATGAACACATCCATTACTGAACCGGTTTTCCATGACCGTCTGTCATCATTAGTGTGGAGTCACATGACTTGGTTCTGTGTGAGTCTCATGGACTTCAGGCCTGTTGGTCCTTTGTGTTGTGGTCTATCTAGTGGTGGTCTGGTGGTGTAAATATGCAGAATACTGTCAGGTTTCAGGACACACACATGAATATGAACGCAGTATTGGTGCTTGTACCTATAATAATACTAAAAAAAAATAATAATAATAATAATAATAATAATAATAATAATAATAATGATAATATAACTTTATTTGTATAGCACCTTTAAAAACAAAGTTTACAAAGTGCTTTGACAGAGGGCACAACAGCAGGATACACGAAGCAAGTAAAAACACTAAAACAGAAGCAACACAATTAGAGAGATATCTGAACAAATTGATAATCAAACAGGATCAAATTCAAAAATTAACATTAAAAGTTAAAAAGGGACAGACATCACATAAAAGCAAGTCTATAAAAATGTGTTTTAAGAAGTGATTTAAAAGATGTCACTGATTCCTCAGCCTTATCTCCTCGGGCAGGCCGTTCCAAAGTCGAGGGGTCCTGATGGAAAATACCCGGTCACCTTTTGATTTAAGCCTCGACTTTGGAACAGCCAGGAGCCCTCTGCCCGAGGATCTAAGGCTGCGTACTGGCTCGTAGTCAACTAGCATTGCTTCTATATAACTTTGGGCCAGGCCCATTCGGGCTTTAAAAGTGATCAGTAAAATCTTAAAATCAATTCTAAAACACACAGGGAGCCAATGAAGGGATGCAAGGATAGGAGTGATATGATGTTCTCTGTTAAAACCAGTGAGAAGCCTAGCTGCTGCGTTCTGGACCAGTTGGAGGCGGGACAATGATTTTTGGCTGATGCCAGACAGAAGTGAATTGCAGTAGTCAAGTCGGGTGAATATGAATGAATGGATGATTGTTTCCAGGTCGGAGTGTGGGACTATTGGTTTGATTCTGGAAATAGTTCATAGCTGGAAAAAACAGGATTGGATAACTTTATTTATGTGTACTTGAAAGGAGAGGTCTGAGTCAAATATTACCCCAAGATTTCTTGCGGTGAGTGTAATTGTGAATTTCCCTATTGTGGGATCAATAAATGAATATCTTATCTTATCTTAATGTTTGAGGAGAGGGGACCAAGGCTATTTTTTATTGCAATGGTGGAATTTAGTGGACCGAACAGTATGACTTCTGATTTGGAGTTGTTTAATTGCAGGAAGTTCTGGGCCATCCAACGGCTTACATCACTGGGGCAGTCAGACACAGCAGCTAAGCTTCTCGGGTCATCCGGTCTCTACCTAGTATGACTACAGCTGTCCTAAACAAAAAGAGAAAACAAACACAAATATATGACAAAACTCTGACTTAGGAAAGAAAAGTCAGTCTGTTCTCACACAAAAGGAAGAGCTAGAGTCAAACCTGAAATGTTTAGACAAAGTAGAAAACAAATAAACAGATTTTCCCCAAATTACAGACTCTGAAGTAGAACTGACCAAAAATACTGAAATCATGGATATAAAAAATCATTTTAATTAAGGTTCCACATTTAACATGATTCGCTGAAATTCCATTTTCTTTGGAATGTAAGTGTTGCTGGAGTCAGTGAAAGGTGTTTGAACATTCTCTACTGTCATGTAGTTTTCTCTGTTTTTTTGCACATTTCTTGGGACGTGTTGTTTGGATATTGATGTTTCTTTCAATAAAAGTTATAATTGCACCTCAGTGTTGTTGGGGTTGAGGGGGGCCTGGAGGTTTTTCATCCTCCAAAGGGGGGGGGGGGGGGGGGGGGTTGGGGGGGGGGGGGGGGTCCACAGAAAAAGACTGAAGACCACTGAGTTAATGACAGATTGGACTGAAAAAGACCCTTTTTCACAGATATCAAATGTAGAAACTACTCAGATGTTACTAGTTTGTGCTTTTCTTCTCTGAGGGCTGGGTGATCTGGACTAAAAGACACATGATGATCTGTTGAAGCAGATTCACAGTCAACCTGGATTTATTCATAGATCAGTTTTATCAGGCTGCAGGGGCTTTGGTTGGTTTATGACGGTAAAACTCTGCATTTTTACATCATTTTCTAGACTATTCACTTTCTACTATTTACTAGACTATTACAGTCTTAAAAAAAAAAAAGGAACACAAGACAAGTCTGTTTACAGTTTAATATACTTATTGAAGTTTTACATTTAACAGAGGAAATAATGTGAATATTTCCATCTGTGTCTTCATAGTTTATATATAAATACATTGTTCAGATATTTGAACAGAATCATCCAAATAAGTCGAAGGTTTGTGATTTATCAAATGGATTGAGTGGATTTCAACTTCAGCAAATTTAATCAGAACATATTTTCCCAAATGTAAAATTGACGTGGGCACCCTTACTCATTGTTATTGGTCCTGTAGGAAAATTCCACATTTTTGGCATGTTGTTAAATGTGAACTGGATAAAATATTATCTGTTTCTGTTACTACTGAATGTAATCCATTGACCATGTTGCTTGGAAATGACAGATGTCACAATTATCTGAAAATATAAAAGACAACTCTATAGGATGTTCACATTTTGTGTGAGGAAATGTATTCTTTTGAATTGGATCACAGATAAAGTACCTACTAAAACTCAATGGCATCAGACAGTACTTGAATATATATCCCTGGACTATTTAACCAGTCTGTTACACAGCAAAGATGAAGTGTTCCATAAAACTTGGAACCCCTTTATGTCATATATTGGTCTGGACATTTCAGCCCTTTTCCATAGAGGAATAATGTGAACTCATATTGCTGTCATAGTTTTTTTTTTTTTTTTTAATTGACTGACTGAGTTTTCCACCTCCTTCTGCTTTGTGCCGGAATGTTCTGTTCTGTTCTGTTTGTTGTCTCTTTCTTTTCTATAAACAACAACAACAAAAAAAAACAATAAATATATATTGGAAAAAAAAGAAAATCTGAACATATTTGAATAAATGATGAATCATTTCAATATATTTGGTCTTAAATATTATGGTATAACCTCCGTCTGAGCTAATGTGAAAATAATTACAGTGTTTGCAATAATTACGTGTGTTTGTCTCCAAACAAATAGAAAACAACTCAGCAAACATTTAATATTTCATGGTTTTTCTCATTTCAAATGAAGACAGTATATGACTGTATTTATTGAAGCTGATGAACGGAATCTTTACTGTTATTATTGAATATTGAATTCTCCTGAACACTTCTATCATTTAAATGTATAAAATCCATCACATCTTGGAAACACATTCACAATCCCAACATTTGAATTCAAGTTAAAATTAAAACACCATCATTATCATTGGATTCAATCACAGACATCAGAATCTGTCAAACCAGGATTATTATCACTACAAATGTTAGTATTTAAGTGCATTTGGATACAGATTCATACACGTTCAAACAGTTTACATCATCACTAAGTTTAGTGACTCCAGTAAATCAGAGAAAATCTGTACATTTGATGAGTTTATTACTCAGTGTTGACAGGAGTGATGATCAGAGGAGCAAAGTTTTTACCTCCAGCATTGTTACATGGACTGAAGAATGGGAGGAGTTTATCACTGAAGCAGCAGCCAGTGAAGGAGTAGATGAGAACTGAAGAATCTACGTCATAAAAGGAGACCAGACCCTCCTCATAATCCACAAACACCCCCACCTTCTGAAGACCAGACTTCACAGACAGAAGGACAGAAGGATCAGCAGGAGCTTTGTACTCATTTCCATTTCTCAACCTGATGGTCCAGTATCCGTTCTGAGGACTCAGTGTGTTCTTTCCTTTCCTGTTGATGGACTCTCTGGCCACTCCTAAAGTCCAGGCAGTCTTTCCTTTAACCTGAACCTCAAAGTAAAACCTGCCTGAAGAGAAACTCTGCTTTCCAAAAACATTGCAATAAATAGTGAATCTCTGTGGTTTATCTGGAAGGTTCTTCTTTACACCACCATCATGAACCTGTTTTCCATCATCAGACAGGATGAGATAAGGATCTGCTGTATCTGGATCCAGAGTCACATCCACCTCATACTGTTGGACTCTCTTCAGCTCAGCTTTAGCCTTCTTCTTCTTCATGTCTTCTGTGAGTTTGTCCTCCAGCTCAGACACAGCTCTCACCACACTCCCCTCATATGATGGTGGACGGATGCTGACCTTTGTCCAGGTCTTCATGGATGGAGCAGCTTTGACACATGTGAACCTCTGGACAAAGTGGAGGTGGTCTTCAGAGCCTAAGAGCTGCTCCACCTCAGTGCTTCTCTTCTTCAGCTCACAGATTTCCTGTTCCAGCTCTTTGATGAAGTCTTCAGCCTGTTTCTCAGTGCTCCTCTGCTTTTCTTGGATCTTCTCTTTGAACTGGTCCAGACTTCTCTGAACAGAGTCCATCAGAGCAGTAAAGACCTCCACACCTTCTGCTGTCTCTGTGTCTGCAGCATTCTTACTGAGCTCCACTGACCGTTGGATCTCCTGGATCTTCAGTCGTCTCTCCTGGATCATCTGCTGAATTTCAGCCTTTGTCTTTTTCAGCTCTGGCTTCTGTTCTTCATATTCATCTTTCAGAGGAGTAATGTCATGACTTTTGTGGTCTGAGTAGGTGCAGTGGTAACAGATACATGTGTGGTCGGTTTTACAGAACAGCTCCAGAGGTTTGTCATGTTTCCTACACATCCTGTCTTCCAGGTTCTCCACAGGGTGGATCAGCTGATGTCTTTTCAGTGCTGAACGTGTCAGATGAGGTTCTAGATGGGTCTGACAGTAGGAGATCAGACACACCAGGCAGGACTTCAGGGCCTTCAGTTTGGTTTCAGAGCAGACATCACAGGGAACTTCTCCTGGTTTGGCAGCTTGTTGGTCTGAGCTGTAGATGTTTGGTTCATGTTGAGCTTCATGTCTGAACTGAGCCACCATCTCTGAGATGATTGTGTTGATCTTCAGCTGAGGTTTTGTGTTGAAAACCTCTTTACACATGGGACATTGATATGGGGCACTAACCCTCCAGTGTTCAGAGATGCAGGATTTGCAGAAGGTGTGTCCACATTGTATTGCGACTGGATCAGTGAAGACATCCAAACAGATGGAACACAGGAACTGATCTCCAGATCGGACATGACCGGCAGCAGCCATATCTATGGACCAAAAGAACAGATGCATCAGTGAAATATTTGAATTATATAATCAGTGTTTATCATCATGTGATCATTTATAATAAGGAGACTCATAAAAGTCCTTTATGGTCTTCAGGTAAGTGTGGCTGGTCAGTCACATGACTCTACAGCAGTGTTTAAAATCCATGATGTCAGTCCAATACTTTGACTTTGAAATGTTCTGGAAGTTCATTGAAGTGTAACTGTAGAAAATGTTAGTGGAAACAAAAGCAGTAAGAGACGTAGAACCAAAGTCCAGACCATCTAAAGGACATGGGCTGTAATAAAATAGAATCTATGTAAATACTAGGGATACAACAGTACTGGGGAAAACTGTGTACTGTTCACTTCACCCTGAACGGGACGATCTGCCCGTATGGACCGCAGGTTTTGCAACTGATTTTGCATTAGTGATTTATATACTGCTGTACAGGCACTGAGTGTGTGCGCCTGTTGAGGCAGAAGAAAGCCCACCCCTGCAAGTCTCTCTCTCTCTCTCTCTCTCTCTCTCTCTCTCTCTCTCTCTCTCTCTCTCTCTCTCTCTCTCTCTCTCTCTCTCTCTCTCTCTCTCTCTCTCTCTCTCTCTCTCTCTCTCTCTCTCTCTCTCTCTCTCTCTCTCTCTCTCTCCATATGAGCATGCAGTGCAGGGAAGCCCCGCCCCTTAGTGACAGACAGTGGACAGAGAAGCGCCTTTAGACTCAGCACACATCAGAGTCCTGCACAGATCCACCACTTTTCCAAACCCACACCCACTTGTACCTGCGAACATTAGACCCACACCCTGACCCGTGGTTAACCACATTGTCTACACAGTAACTCACTTTTAAGTACGCATGGGTACCCGACCTGGTGCAGGACTCTGACACATACAATACTGTGACACACTATTACAAGGAAATGCGTACAGTAGATAACCATGGTGTTTTTATACGGCCATTTTCTTTTACATCTCGATGCAGAACATGAATTTATTTATTTTCATAAAGCCCCCTTTGGGCCTTATGTGTGCATGTGGGTGTTTTTTACAACTGTATACAAGTAAAGGAATAAGAAAGAGTTCTATTGTTCAGAACAGAAAGAGTTATTTTTTCAGTACAGTGATAGAATTTGTTCCTACTGTGAAATTCAGTTTTTGATGACAAACAAAATAAAAATATAATTTTGGGAGAGAAAAAACCCAGTTCTGTTCATGCACAAAACATGCTGAAACCAAACAAAAACTGAGGTACGGACCGCACCGTGGACGACCTGAACTGTTGGACCCTTAGTAAATACTGCTGGTTTATCCATGTGGTTCAGTGATAGGAGCCATTGCAGGAGAGTTGGAGTGAAATAAATACAGTTCTATTTGTGTGTTTGGAGTTGAAGTGTGATGTTAAAGCTGTAGTTGGACTCACCGCTGTTTGTCAAAGACTCTGCTGAGACTTGAAACAGATCTGATGAAGTCGGTTTAAGGTTTCTTCGACGGTTCCACAGACAAGTCTGCAGCTCTACTCACACTGGGAACAACTTTCACTTTCATTTCTGGGAAAGGGTCTTTGTTCTGAAGAATGTGGCTCCGCCTCTGACCTGTTTCATTTTTCATGTGATGGTGAAATCCAAGTGTGTGTTGTTTTATCACAGAGCACAGACGACATGTCAGACCTGTTGGTCCTTTGTGTTGTGGTCTATCTAGTGGTGGTCTGGTGGTGTAAATATGCAGAATACTGTCAGGTTTCAGGACATACACGTGAATATGAATGCAGTATTGGTGCTTGTACCTATAATAATAATAATAATAATAATAATAATAATAATAATAATAATAATAATAATAATATAACTTTATTTGTATAGCACCTTTAAAAACAAAGTTTACAAAGTGCTTTGACAGAGGGCACAACAGCAGGATACACGAAGCAAGTAAAAACACTAAAACAGAAGCAACACAATTAGAGAGATATCTGAACAAATTGATAATCAAACAGGATCAAATTCAAAAATTAACATTAAAATTAAAAGTTAAAAAGGGACAGACATCACATAAAAGCAAGTCTATAAAAATGTGTTTTAAGAAGTGATTTAAAAGATGTCACTGATTCCTCAGCCTTATCTCCTCGGGCAGGCCGTTCCAAAGTCGAGGGGTCCTGATGGAAAATACCCGGTCACCTTTTGATTTAAGCCTCGACTTTGGAACAGCCAGGAGCCCTCTGCCCGAGGATCTAAGGCTGCGTACTGGCTCGTAGTCAACTAGCATTGCTTCTATATAACTTGGGGCCAGGCCCATTCGGGCTTTAAAAGTGATCAGTAAAATCTTAAAATCAATTCTAAAACACACAGGGAGCCAATGAAGGGATGCAAGGATAGGAGTGACATGATGTTGTCTGTTAAAACCAGTGAGAAGCCTAGCTGCTGCGTTCTGGACCAGTTGGAGGCGGGACAATGATTTTTGGCTGATGCCAGACAGAAGTGAATTGCAGTAGTCAAGTCGGCTGAATATGAATGAATGGATGATTGTTTCCAGGTCGGAGTGTGGGACTATTGGTTTGATTCTGGAAATAGTTCATAGCTGGAAAAAACAGGATTGGATAACTTTATTTATGTGTACTTGAAAGGAGAGGTCTGAGTCAAATATTACCCCAAGATTTCTTGCGGTGAGTGTAATTGTGAATTTCCCCATTGTGGGATCAATAAAGGAATATCTTATCTTATCTTATCTTAATGTTTGAGGAGAGGGGACCGAGGCTATTTTTTATTGCAATGGTGGAATTTAGTGGACCGAACAGTATGACTTCTGATTTGGAGTTGTTTAATTGCAGGAAGTTCTGGGCCATCCAACGGCTTACATCACTGGGGCAGTCAGACACAGCAGCTAAGCTTCTCGGGTCATCCGGTCTCTACCTAGTATGACTACAGCTGTCCTAAACAAAAAGAGAAAACAAACACAAATATATGACAAAACTCTGACTTAGGAAAGAAAAGTCAGTCTGTTCTCACACAAAAGGAAGAGTTAGAGTCAAACCTGAAATGTTTAGACAAAGTAGAAAACAAATAAACAGATTTTCCCCAAATTACAGACTCTGAAGTAGAACTGACCAAAAATACTGAAATCATGGATATAAAAAATCATTTTAATTAAGGTTCCACATTTAACGTGATTCGCTGAAATTCCATTTTCTTTGGAATGTAAGTGTTGCTGGAGTCAGTGAAAGGTGTTTGAACATTCTCTACTGTCATGTAGTTTTCTCTGTTTTTTTGCACATTTCTTGGGACGTGTTGTTTGGATATTGATGTTTCTTTCAATAAAAGTTATAATTGCACCTCAGTGTTGTTGGGGTTGAGGGGGGCCTGGAGGTTTTTCATCCTCCAAAGGGGGGGTGGGGGGGGTCCACAGAAAAAGACTGAAGACCACTGAGTTAATGACAGATTGGACTGAAAAAGACCCTTTTTCACAGATATCAAATGTAGAAACTACTCAGATGTTACTAGTTTGTGCTTTTCTTCTCTGAGGGCTGGGTGATCTGGACTAAAAGACACATGATGATCTGTTGAAGCAGATTCACAGTCAACCTGGATTTATTCATAGATCAGTTTTATCAGGCTGCAGGGGCTTTGGTTGGTTTATGACGGTAAAACTCTGCATTTTTACATCATTTTCTAGACTATTCACTTTCTACTATTTACTAGACTATTACAGTCTTAAAAAAAAAAAAAGGAACACAAGACAAGTCTGTTTACAGTTTAATATACTTATTGAAGTTTTACATTTAACAGAGGAAATAATGTGAATATTTCCATCTGTGTCTTCATAGTTTATATATAAATACATTGTTCAGATATTTGAACAGAATCATCCAAATAAGTCGAAGGTTTGTGATTTATCAAATGGATTGAGTGGATTTCAACTTCAGCAAATTTAATCAGAACATATTTTCCCAAATGTAAAATTAACCTGGGCACCCTTACTCATTGTTATTGGTCCTGTAGGAAAATTCCACATTTTTGGCATGTTGTTAAATGTGAACTGGATAAAATATTATCTGTTTCTGTTACTACTGAATGTAATCCATTGACCATGTTGCTTGGAAATGACAGATGTCACAATTATTGGAAAATATAAAAGACAACTCTATAGGATGTTCACATTTTGTGTGAGGAAATGTATTCTTTTGAATTGGATCACAGATAAAGTACCTACTAAAACTCAATGGCATCAGACAGTACTTGAATATATATCCCTGGACTATTTAACCAGTCTGTTACACAGCAAAGATGAAGTGTTCCATAAAACTTGGAACCCCTTTATGTCATATATTGGTCTGGACATTTCAGCCCTTTTCCATAGAGGAATAATGTGAACTCATATTGCTGTCATAGTTTTTTTTTTTTTTTTTAATTGACTGACTGAGTTTTCCACCTCCTTCTGCTTTGTGCCGGAATGTTCTGTTCTGTTCTGTTTGTTGTCTCTTTCTTTTCTATAAACAACAACAACAAAAAAAAACAATAAATATATATTGGAAAAAAAAGAAAATCTGAACATATTTGAATAAATGATGAATCATTTCAATATATTTGGTCTTAAATATTATGGTATAACCTCCGTCTGAGCTAATGTGAAAATAATTACAGTGTTTGCAATAATTACGTGTGTTTGTCTCCAAACAAATAGAAAACAACTCAGCAAACATTTAATATTTCATGGTTTTTCTCATTTCAAATGAAGACAGTATATGACTGTATTTATTGAAGCTGATGAACGGAATCTTTACTGTTATTATTGAATATTGAATTCTCCTGAACACTTCTATCATTTAAATGTATAAAATCCATCACATCTTGGAAACACATTCACAATCCCAACATTTGAATTCAAGTTAAAATTAAAACACCATCATTATCATTGGATTCAATCACAGACATCAGAATCTGTCAAACCAGGATTATTATCACCACAAATGTTTGTATTTAAGTGCATTTGGATACAGATTCATACACGTTCAAACAGTTTATATCATCACTAAGTTTAGTGACTCCAGTAAATCAGAGAAAATCTGTACATTTGATGAGTTTATTACTCAGTGTTGACAGGAGTGATGATCAGAGGAGCAAAGTTTTTACCTCCAGCATTGTTACATGGACTGAAGAATGGGAGGAGTTTATCACTGAAGCAGCAGCCAGTGAAGGAGTAGATGAGAACTGAAGAATCTACGTCATAAAAGGAGACCAGACCCTCCTCATAATCCACAAACACCCCCACCTTCTGAAGACCAGACTTCACAGACAGAAGGACAGAAGGATCAGCAGGAGCTTTGTACTCATTTCCATTTATCAACCAGATGGTCCAGTATCCGTTCTGAGGACTCAGTGTGTTCTTTCCTTTCCTGTTGATGGACTCTCTGGCCACTCCTAAAGTCCAGGCAGTCTTTCCTTTAACCTGAACCTCAAAGTAAAACCTGCCTGAAGAGAAACTCTGCTTTCCAAAAACATTGCAATAAATAGTGAATCTCTGTGGTTTATCTGGAAGGTTCTTCTTTACACCACCATCATGAACCTGTTTTCCATCATCAGACAGGATGAGATAAGG
The DNA here is from genome assembly GCF_902148855.1 of Sphaeramia orbicularis. Classification (NCBI taxonomy): domain Eukaryota; kingdom Metazoa; phylum Chordata; class Actinopteri; order Kurtiformes; family Apogonidae; genus Sphaeramia; species Sphaeramia orbicularis. The sequence goes on along the minus strand of NC_043962.1, from coordinate 7,513,557 downwards.
ATCTGCTGTATCTGGATCCAGAGTCACATCCACCTCATACTGTTGGACTCTCTTCAGCTCAGCTTTAGCCTTCTTCTTCTTCATGTCTTCTGTGAGTTTGTCCTCCAGCTCAGACACAGCTCTCACCACACTCCCCTCATATGATGGTGGACGGATGCTGACCTTTGTCCAGGTCTTCATGGATGGAGCAGCTTTGACACATGTGAACCTCTGGACAAAGTGGAGGTGGTCTTCAGAGCCTAAGAGCTGCTCCACCTCAGTGCTTCTCTTCTTCAGCTCACAGATTTCCTGTTCCAGCTCTTTGATGAAGTCTTCAGCCTGTTTCTCAGTGCTCCTCTGCTTTTCTTGGATCTTCTCTTTGAACTGGTCCAGACTTCTCTGAACAGAGTCCATCAGAGCAGTAAAGACCTCCACACCTTCTGCTGTCTCTGTGTCTGCAGCATTCTTACTGAGCTCCACTGACCGTTGGATCTCCTGGATCTTCAGTCGTCTCTCCTGGATCATCTGCTGAATTTCAGCCTTTGTCTTTTTCAGCTCTGGCTTCTGTTCTTCATATTCATCTTTCAGAGGAGTAATGTCATGACTTTTGTGGTCTGAGTAGGTGCAGTGGTAACAGATACATGTGTGGTCGGTTTTACAGAACAGCTCCAGAGGTTTGTCATGTTTCCTACACATCCTGTCTTCCAGGTTCTCCACAGGGTGGATCAGCTGATGTCTTTTCAGTGCTGAACGTGTCAGATGAGGTTCTAGATGGGTCTGACAGTAGGAGATCAGACACACCAGGCAGGACTTCAGGGCCTTCAGTTTGGTTTCAGAGCAGACATCACAGGGAACTTCTCCTGGTTTGGCAGCTTGTTGGTCTGAGCTGTAGATGTTTGGTTCATGTTGAGCTTCATGTCTGAACTGAGCCACCATCTCTGAGATGATTGTGTTGATCTTCAGCTGAGGTTTTGTGTTGAAAACCTCTTTACACATGGGACACTGATATGGGGCACTAACCCTCCAGTGTTCAGAGATGCAGGATTTGCAGAAGGTGTGTCCACATTGTATTGCGACTGGATCAGTGAAGACATCCAAACAGATGGAACACAGGAACTGATCTCCAGATCGGACATGACCGGCAGCAGCCATATCTATGGACCAAAAGAACAGATGCATCAGTGAAATATTTGAATTATATAATCAGTGTTTATCATCATGTGATCATTTATAATAAGGAGACTCATAAAAGTCCTTTATGGTCTTCAGGTAAGTGTGGCTGGTCAGTCACATGACTCTACAGCAGTGTTTAAAATCCATGATGTCAGTCCAATACTTTGACTTTGAAATGTTCTGGAAGTTCATTGAAGTGTAACTGTAGAAAATGTTAGTGGAAACAAAAGCAGGAAGAGACGTAGAACCAAAGTCCAGACCATCTAAAGGACATGGGCTGTAATAAAATAGAATCTATGTAAATACTAGGGATACAACAGTACTGGGGAAAACTGTGTACTGTTCACTTCACCCTGAACGGGACGATCTGCCCGTATGGACCGCAGGTTTTGCAACTGATTTTGCATTAGTGCTTTATATACTGCTGTACAGGCACTGAGTGTGTGCGCCTGTTGAGGCAGAAGAAAGCCTGCCCCTGCAAGTCTCTCTCTCTCTCTCTCTCTCTCTCTCTCTCTCTCTCTCTCTCTCTCTCTCTCTCTCTCTCTCTCTCTCTCTCTCCTCTCTCTCTCTCTCTCCTCTCTCTCTCTCTCTCTCTCTCTCTCTCTCTCTCTCTCTCTCTCTCTCTCTCTCTCTCTCTCTCTCTCTCTCTCTCTCTCTCTCTCCATATGAGCATGCAGTGCAGGGAAGCCCCGCCCCTCAGTGACAGACAGTGGACAGAGAAGCGCCTTTAGACTCAGCACACATCAGAGTCCTGCCACAGATCCACCACTTTTCCAAACCCACACCCACTTGTACCTGCGAACATTAGACCCACACCCTGACCCGTGGTTAACCACATTGTCTACACAGTAACTCACTTTTAAGTACGCATGGGTACCCGACCTGGTGCAGGACTCTGACACATACAATACTGTGACACACTATTACAAGGAAATGCGTACAGTAGATAACCATGGTGTTTTTATACGGCCATTTTCTTTTACATCTCGATGCAGAACATGAATTTATTTATTTTCATAAAGCCCCCTTTGGGCCTTATGTGTGCATGTGGGTGTTTTTTACAACTGTATACAAGTAAAGGAATAAGAAAGAGTTCTATTGTTCAGAACAGAAAGAGTTATTTTTTCAGTACAGTGATAGAATTTGTTCCTACTGTGAAATTCAGTTTTTGATGACAAACAAAATAAAAATATAATTTTGGGGAGAGAAAAAACCAGTTCTGTTCATGCACAAAACATGCTGAAACCAAACAAAAACTGAGGTACGGACCGCACCGTGGACGACCTGAACTGTTGGACCCTTAGTAAATACTGCTGGTTTATCCATGTGGTTCAGTGATAGGAGCCATTGCAGGAGAGTTGGAGTGAAATAAATACAGTTCTATTTGTGTGTTTGGAGTTGAAGTGTGATGTTAAAGCTGTAGTTGGACTCACCGCTGTTTGTCAAAGACTCTGCTGAGACTTGAAACAGATCTGATGAAGTCGGTTTAAGGTTTCTTCGACGGTTCCACAGACAAGTCTGCAGCTCTGCTCACACTGGGAACAACTTTCACTTTCATTTCTGGGAAAGGGTCTTTGTTCTGAGGAATGTGGCTCCGCCTCTGACCTGTTTCATTTTTCATGTGATGGTGAAATCCAAGTGTGTGTTGTTTTATCACAGAGCACAGACGACATGTCAGACCTGTTGGTCCTTTGTGTTGTGGTCTATCTAGTGGTGGTCTGGTGGTGTAAATATGCAGAATACTGTCAGGTTTCAGGACATACACGTGAATATGAATGCAGTATTGGTGCTTGTACCTATAATAATAATAATAATAATAATAATAATAATAATAATAATAATAATATAACTTTATTTGTATAGCACCTTTAAAAACAAAGTTTACAAAGTGCTTTGACAGAGGGCACAACAGCAGGATACACGAAGCAAGTAAAAACACTAAAACAGAAGCAACACAATTAGAGAGATATATGAACAAATTGATAATCAAACAGGATCAAATTCAAAAATTAACATTAAAATTAAAAGTTAAAAAGGGACAGACATCACATAAAAGCAAGTCTATAAAAATGTGTTTTAAGAAGTGATTTAAAAGATGTCACTGATTCCTCAGCCTTATCTCCTCGGGCAGGCCGTTCCAAAGTCGAGGGGTCCTGATGGAAAATACCCGGTCACCTTTTGATTTAAGCCTCGACTTTGGAACAGCCAGGAGCCCTCTGCCCGAGGATCTAAGGCTGCGTACTGGCTCGTAGTCAACTAGCATTGCTTCTATATAACTTGGGGCCAGGCCCATTCAGGCTTTAAAAGTGATCAGTAAAATCTTAAAATCAATTCTAAACACACAGGGAGCCAATGAAGGGATGCAAGGATAGGAGTGACATGATGTTGTCTGTTAAAACCAGTGAGAAGCCTAGCTGCTGCGTTCTGGACCAGTTGGAGGCGGGACAATGATTTTTGGCTGATGCCGGACAGAAGTGAATTGCAGTAGTCAAGTCGGCTGAATATGAATGAATGGATGATTGTTTCCAGGTCGGAGTGTGGGACTATTGGTTTGATTCTGGAAATAGTTCATAGCTGGAAAAAACAGTATTGGATAACTTTATTTATGTGTACTTGAAAGGAGAGGTCTGAGTCAAATATTACCCCAAGATTTCTTGCGGTGAGTGTAATTGTGAATTTCCCCATTGTGGGATCAATAAATGAATATCTTATCTTATCTTAATGTTTGAGGAGAGGGGACCAAGGCTATTTTTTATTGCAATGGTGGAATTTAGTGGACCGAACAGTATGACTTCTGATTTGGAGTTGTTTAATTGCAGGAAGTTCTGGGCCATCCAACGGCTTACATCACTGGGGCAGTCAGACACAGCAGCTAGGCTTCTCGGGTCATCCGGTCTCTACCTAGTATGACTACAGCTGTCCTAAACAAAAGAGAAAACAAACACAAATATATGACAAAACTCTGACTTAGGAAAGAAAAGTCAGTCTGTTCTCACACAAAAGGAAGAGTTAGAGTCAAACCTGAAATGTTTAGACAAAGTAGAAAACAAATAAACAGATTTTCCCCAAATTACAGACTCTGAAGTAGAACTGACCAAAAATACTGAAATCATGGATATAAAAAATCATTTTAATTAAGGTTCCACATTTAACGTGATTCGCTGAAATTCCATTTTCTTTGGAATGTAAGTGTTGCTGGAGTCAGTGAAAGGTGTTTGAACATTCTCTACTGTCATGTAGTTTTCTCTGTTTTTTTGCACATTTCTTGGGACGTGTTGTTTGGATATTGATGTTTCTTTCAATAAAAGTTATAATTGCACCTCAGTGTTGTTGGGGTTGAGGGGGGCCTGGAGGTTTTTCATCCTCCAAAGGGGGGGTGGGGGGGGGTCCACAGAAAAAGACTGAAGACCACTGAGTTAATGACAGATTGGACTGAAAAAGACCCTTTTTCACAGATATCAAATGTAGAAACTACTCAGATGTTACTAGTTTGTGCTTTTCTTCTCTGAGGGCTGGGTGATCTGGACTAAAAGACACATGATGATCTGTTGAAGCAGATTCACAGTCAACCTGGATTTATTCATAGATCAGTTTTATCAGGCTGCAGGGGCTTTGGTTGGTTTATGACGGTAAAACTCTGCATTTTTACATCATTTTCTAGACTATTCACTTTCTACTATTTACTAGACTATTATAGTCTTAAAAAAAAAAAAAGGAACACAAGACAAGTCTGTTTACAGTTTAATATACTTATTGAAGTTTTACATTTAACAGAGGAAATAATGTGAATATTTCCATCTGTGTCTTCATAGTTTATATATAAATACATTGTTCAGATATTTGAACAGAATCATCCAAATAAGTCGAAGGTTTGTGATTTATCAAATGGATTGAGTGGATTTCAACTTCAGCAAATTTAATCAGAACATATTTTCCCAAATGTAAAATTAACCTGGGCACCCTTACTCATTGTTATTGGTCCTGTAGGAAAATTCCACATTTTTGGCATGTTGTTAAATGTGAACTGGATAAAATATTATCTGTTTCTGTTACTACTGAATGTAATCCATTGACCATGTTGCTTGGAAATGACAGATGTCACAATTATCTGAAATATAAAGACAACTCTATAGGATGCTCACATTTTGTGTGAGGAAATGTATTCTTTTGAATTGGATCACAGATAAAGTACCTACTAAAACTCAATGGCATCGGACAGTACTTGAATATATATCCCTGGACTATTTAACCAGTCTGTTACACAGCAAAGATGAAGTGTTCCATACAACTTGGAACCCCTTTATGTCATATATTGGTCTGGACATTTCAGCCCTTTTCCATAGAGGAATAATGTGAACTCATATTGCTGTCATAGTTTTTTGTTTTTTTTGTTTTTTTTTAAATTGACTGACTGAGTTTTCCACCTCCTTCTGATTTGTGCCGGAATGTTCTGTTCTGTTCTGTTTGTTGTCTCTTTCTTTTCTATAAACAAAAAAAAAAAAAACAATAAATATATATTGGGAAAAAAAAAAATCAGAACATATTTGAATAAATGATGAATCATTTCAATATATTTGGTCTTAAATATTATGGTATAACCTCCATCTGAGCTAATGTGAAAATAATTACAGTGTTTACAATAATCACATGTATTTGTCTCCAAACAAATAGAAAACAACTCAGCAAACATTTAATATTTAATAGTTTTTCTCATTTCAAATGAAGACAGTATATGACTGTATTTATTGAAGCTGATGAACAGAATCTTTACTGTTATTATTGAATATTGAATTCTCCTGAACACTTCTATCATTTAAATGTATAAAATCCATCACATCTTGGAAACACATTCACAATCCCAACATTTGAATTCAAGTTAAAATTAAAACACCATCATTATCATTGGATTTTAATCACAGACATCAGAATCTGTCAAACCAGGATTATTATCACTACAAATGTTTGTATTTAAGTGCATTTGGATACAGATTCATACACGTTCAAACAGTTTACATCATCACTAAGTTTAGTGACTCCAGTAAATCAGAGAAAATCTGTACATTTGATGAGTTTATTACTCAGTGTTGACAGGAGTGATGATCAGAGGAGCAGAGTTTGGACCTCCAGCATTGTTACATGGACTGAAGAATGGGAGGAGTTTATCACTGAAGCAGCAGCCAGTGAAGGAGTAGATGAGAACTGAAGAATCTACGTCATAAAAGGAGACCAGACCCTCCTCATAATCCACAAACACCCCCACCTTCTGAAGACCAGACTTCACAGATAGACAGACAGGAGAATCAGCCCAAGTTTTGTACTCATTTCCATTTATCAACCAGATGGTCCAGTATCCGTTCTGAGGACTCAGTGTGTTCTTTCCTTTCCTGTCGATGGACTCTCTGGCCACTCCTAAAGTCCAGGCAGTCTTTCCTTTAACCTGAACCTCAAAGTAAAACCTGCCTGAGGAGAAACTCTGCTTTCCAAAAACATTGCAATAAATAGTGAATCTCTGTGGTTTATCTGGAAGGTTCTTCTCTACACCACCATCATGAACCTGTTTTCCATCATCAGACAGGATGAGATAAGGAAAGGCTGTATCTGGATCCAGAGTCACATCCACCTCATACTGTTGGACTCTCTTCAGCTCAGCTTTAGCCTTCTTCTTCTTCATGTCTTCTGTGAGTTTGTCCTCCAGCTCAGACACAGCTCTCACCACACTCCCCTCATATGATGGTGGACGGATGCTGACCTTTGTCCAGGTCTTCATGGATGGAGCAGCTTTGACACATGTGAACCTCTGGACAAAGTGGAGGTGGTCTTCAGAGCCTAAGAGCTGCTCCACCTCAGTGCTTCTCTTCTTCAGCTCACAGATTTCCTGTTCCAGCTCTTTGATGAAGTCTTCAGCCTGTTTCTCAGTGCTCCTCTGCTTTTCTTGGATCTTCTCTTTGAACTGGTCCAGACTTCTCTGAACAGACTCCATCAGAGCAGTAAAGACCTCCACACCTTCTGCTGTCTCTCTGTCTGCAGCGTTCTTACTGAGCTCCACTGACTGTTGGATCTCCTGGATCTTCAGTCGTCTCTCCTGGATCACCTGCTGAATTTCAGCCTTTGTCTTTTTCAGCTCTGGTTTCTGTTCTTCATATTCATCTTTCAGAGGAGTAATGTCATGACTTTTGTGGTCTGAGTAGGTGCAGTGGTGACAGATACATGTGTGGTCAGTTTTACAGAACAGCTCCAGAGGTTTGTCATGTTTCCTACACATCCTGTCTTCCAGGTTCTCCACAGGGTGGATCAGCTGATGTCTTTTCAGTGCTGAACGTGTCAGATGAGGTTCCAGATGAGTCTGACAGTAGGAGGTCAGACACACCAGGCAGGACTTCAGGGCCTTCAGTTTGGTTTCAGAGCAGACGTCACAGGGAACTTCTCCTGGTTTGGCAGCTTGTTGGTCTGAGCTGGAGATGTTTGGTTCATGTTGAGCTTCATGTCTGAACTGAGCCACCATCTCTGAGATGATTGTGTTGATCTTCAGCTGAGGTTTTGTGTTGAAAACCTCTTTACACATGGGACACTGATATGGGGCACTAACCCTCCAGTGTTCAGAGATGCAGGATTTGCAGAAGGTGTGTCCACATTGTATTGTGACTGGATCAGTGAAGACCTCCAGACAGATGGAACACAGGAACTGATCTCCAGATCGGACACGACCGGCAGCAGCCATATCTATGGACCAAAAGAACAGATGCATCAGTGAAATATTTGAATTATATAATCAGTGTTTATCATCAGGTGATCATTCATAATAAGGAGACTCATAAAAGTCCTTTATGGTCTTCAGGTAAGTGTGGCTGGTCAGTCACATGACTCTACAGCAGTGTTTAAAATCCATGATGTCAGTCCAATACTTTGACTTTGAAATGTTCTGGAAGTTCATTGAAGTGTAACTGTAGAAAATGTTAGTGGAAACAAAAGCAGGAAGAGACGTAGAACCAAAGTCCAGACCATCTAAAGGACATGGGCTGTAATAAAATAGAATCTATGTAAATACTAGGGATACAACAGTACTGGGGAAAACTGTGTACTGTTCACTTCACCCTGAACGGGACGATCTGCCCGTATGGACCGCAGGTTTTGCAACTGATTTTGCATTAGTGCTTTATATACTGCTGTACAGGCACTGAGTGTGTGCGCCTGTTGAGGCAGAAGAAAGCCTGCCCCTGCAAGTCTCTCTCTCTCTCTCTCTCTCCCTCTCTCTCTCTCTCTATCTATCTATTTATCTCTATCTCTATCTCTCTCTCTCTCTCTCTCCATATGAGCATGCAGTGCAGGGAAGCCCCGCCCCTCAGTGAGAGACAGTGGACAGAGAAGCGCCTTTAGACTCAGCACACATCAGAGTCCTGCACAGATCCACCACTTTTCCAAACCCACACCCACCTGTACCTGCGAACATTAGACCCACAACCTGACCTGTGGTTAACCACATTGTGTACATAGTAACTCACTTTTAAGTACGCATGGGTACCCGACCTGGTGCAGGACTCTGACACATACATTACTGTGACACACTATTACAAGGAAATACGTACAGTAGATAACCATGGTGTTTTTATACGGCCGTTTTCTTTTACATCTCGATGCAGAACATGAATTTATTTATTTTCATAAAGCCCCTTTTGGGCCTTATGTGTGCATGTGGGTGTTTTTTACAACTGTATACAAGTAAAGGAATAAGAAAGAGTTCTATTGTTCAGAACAGAAAGAGTTATTTTTTCAGTACAGTGATAGAATTTGTTCCTACTGTGAAATTCAGTTTTTGATGACAAACAAAATAAAAATATAATTTTGGGAGAGAAAAAACCCAGTTCTGTTCATGCACAAAACATGCTGAAACCAAACAAAAACTGAGGTACGGACCGCACCGTGGACGACCTGAACTGTTGGACCCTTAGTAAATACTGCTGGTTTATCCATGTGGTTCAGTGATAGGAGCCATTGCAGGAGAGTTGGAGTGAAATAAATACAGTTCTATTTGTGTGTTTGGAGTTGAAGTGTGATGTTAAAGCTGTAGTTGGACTCACCGCTGTTTGTCAAAGACTCTGCTGAGACTTGAAACAGATCTGATGAAGTCGGTTTAAGGTTTCTTCGACGGTTCCACAGACAAGTCTGCAGCTCTGCTCACACTGGGAACAACTTTCACTTTCATTTCTGGGAAAGGGTCTTTGTTCTGAGGAATGTGGCTCCGCCTCTGACCTGTTTCCTGTTTCATGTGATGGTGAAATCCAAGTGTGTGTTGTTTCATCACAGAGCACAGACGACATGTCAGACCTGTTGGTCCTTTGTGTTGTGGTCTATCTAGTGGTGGTCTGGTGGTGTAAATATGCAGAATACTTTCAGGTTTCAGGACATACACGTGAATATTAAAGCTATACTGTACGTGTCGTCGTTTCTGGATCGTCTCAAAGACGAGGGATTTATTTTGGCACATACATGGTAAAACCGGCATATTGACAGCGTGTCAGCATCTGAATACAAGTTGCATCTAGTGAACGGTGTTTTTCAAGGTTTCACAGCTTTTTTTGTGAAGTGTGAATATTTTCATAATTTAATTGGGGGGGGTTTTGTACTAAAAAAGAAAAACTTGGATTTGTCATTATTTATAGGTTATTAAGTCATTATTTTACTGGTCTGGCCCGCTTGAGATCAAATTGGGCTAAATATGGCCCCTGAACCAAAATGAGTTTGACAGCCCTGCATTAGACTAAACTCAGAAGTGACACAGACACAGACAGCTTGGAGTGTTCAAAACTTGGTCTGATGTCAATAAATTATCTCTTAATATAAAGAAAACTAAATGTATGGTATTTGGAAACTAAACTGAAAGAACTATTAAATAAAAAATTTCTAAAATTGAAATTGGACTGTTTTGGGAGGCCAAATTCCTCGGGCTTGTCATTACTCAGAAATAGGGTTGAAGCTGGACCTGTGGAGTTGAATGAATGAAGAATTCAGACCCAAGCGGAGCAAAAAATTTGAAAAATTCACAAAAGTAATACCGTAATTTCTGATCTATAAGCCGCTACTTTTTTCCACACACTGTGAACCCACGGCTCAAAAATGATGTGGCTAATTCATGTTTTCTGGGCAAATGATCGATCTGGCTGTCAAAGAAGGAAATAGAGCTGCTGCACGTCAGCTTGGCATCAATGGTGAGACGTTGGAGATGGGGTGGGTGGGGCTTATAGTCCAGAAAGTACGGTACATTCGTGTTCTGTCCTCCAATAACACACTAAGGTGGAAAACTTGAATTTCAGAGTATTTCTGAGTGAACTATAAAGGGTTAATATGCACTGTCCTTAATGGATTGATGGATGGATGGATGGATGGATAGAAAATTGCACTTATCAAGTTTTCTTAAAATAAGACAACATTAAGAAAGGATTATAAATGCTGAAATCCATATTTTAAGCAGAATGTACTAGTTTCAAGTCTTCATAGTAAGTTTTTTTTTTTTTTTTAACTGCAGTACATATATATGGTCGTATGAAGATTTAATGACTCAATAGATTTGTATTTATAGAAAAAACAAGGTAATATTTCTTGAGGACAAACAGTTCCCATATTCTCCATATTCACCCTCAAACAATGGAGTTGGTTTTGTTATAAATATTGCTTAAAATTAGTTGTAATATCTCAGCGCGGTAGTTTAAGATGAAAATTCTTGGAACAAGTCAAATAATCTGAACAAGATTAAGTCTCAATAAGTAAATAAATCTAAAAAAATTATCTTTCAATAGATAGATAGATAGATAGATTGATAGATTGATAGATTGATTTACTTTATTAATCCCCAAGGAGAAATTCAAAATACGGTCTTGTTTTGTTTTATCTTGCTTAGGGTTTATAAATTTTTTTTTTTTTTTTTATTTAACCAGGAAAAGGATCCCATTGAGATTAAGAACCTCTTTTTCAAGGGAGTCCTGGCCAAGAGACAGCATGAAACACAACACATAGTTACAACATACAATTACCTCATACAGTTACAACAAACAATAATTTACAGGACAAGTCAACCTATGAAAAACACATGCAAGTCATTGAGTTGTTCTCCAGCACTTTGGGTTTGGATTTAAAAGCATTCAGGGAGATCAGTTCAGAGAGTTTCCAGTCTTTTAGCAACATATTCCATGTGGATGGAGCAGAGTACACAAATGCCCTTTTTCCCAGCTCTGTACTGGCAAATGGCACAAAGAGGAACAAATGCTCGTTCGATCGCAGACGATAAGAATCAACACTTCTTCTCGTAATCAAACCACAGATATAGGAAGGCAGTAGCCCAAGTATGGCCGTATAAATGAAGGTATACCAGTGTCCCAGCCTTCTAGTGGACAGGGCAGGCCAGCCCACTCTGGAATACAAGTCACAATGATGTGTCATGGTTTTAGAATTTGTAATAAACCTCAGAGAAGCATGACAGACAGTGTCAATCATTTGAAGATACTTAGACGATGCGTTCATATAAAGTACATCTACATAATCTAACACTGGTAAAAAAAAGTGGCAGTGACAAGGTGCTTTTTTACATCAAAATAAAAACACAACTTGTTTCGAAAGTAAAGATATAACTGTAAAAAAAAAAAACACATTTTCACATATCTATAATGTAAAAAAAACAAACAAAAAATCGAACAAAACGCACCCAGACCATGCACATGCATTCATACATTAATTTCTCCACAAAGACCTTGCAGTTAGCATTCAAGCAAGGTTGCATTCATGCTTAACAACAGCTAAAAGCAAATCTAAAAAATATTGTTGATCTCTCTGTGCCTCCACACTGAATATGTATTAATAATTAACCGCAGGCTAAATGTTCTCCCTTGTTTTAACCTTCAGATTGGATAATAAATGCAGCTTACACACACACACACACACACACACACACACACACACACACACACACATACACATAGAACTGTGGGTACACTATATACATCCACGTCTCTCAAATTTAAATCCTCACAAGTTTGGAGTAATGCGATAGACACTTCTTAAATTCACAATGCGTTTATTTCGCTGCTGAACTCTACCTGCATGTAAAACAGCAATTATTTTAGAATAGACACAATTAACACAGACATATACACACATTTGTACACCTTTGGCGTTGTGCACCCGGCTCACATTAAGCAGAGACAAAAGGATGGGGCTTTGCAGTATTTAAATCAGTTATGTGTCTAATTATTCCATATAAAAATAGCCAATATCTAGGGCAAAAGCAACGAGATGGAACATTGTTGTCTGCAGAGGGGAGACCTAGTGGATGCTGGCGAGAGTTCAACACAGCAGAAGACAGGGAGAAAGAAAGAAAGAAAGATGGGGAGGCAGGGAGGGACAGAATGATAAAGGGAGATAGGGAGAGAGTGCGCTTTAGGCTACATAAATATAACATGAACTCTATCCACCAGTGGCAGCACAAGCAAGCAGCACAATGGACGGGGTGTTCGGGAGCGCTTTGTGAGGGCATGGAGAACAGACTGCACTACCTACTCACCTCAGTAATATCAGGCTTTCATATACCTGGGAGATGGAGAGAGTGGTGTGAGGGTGAATGTGTGAGAGAGAGAGAGAGAGAGAGAGAGAGAGAGAGAGAGAGAGAGAGAGCAAAAGCAAACAGGAGAGTGCATTCACTAAACACTGCACATACAGGTGCTGTGCAGGTTGACTCGGAGGCCCATGGACTCAGGTCTTGGCACACTGTAAGACCGGATAAGTTGAGTTTATTTTAAAAATTTGAGGAAACCGGTTGCCTTAAAAAATGTAAGTAATAAGCAATGAAAACTTCAGTGCAACGTTATAATAGTTTTGGATTTTTCATTATAGTATTTTTTTTTTTTTTTTTTTATGGGCTCAGCTGGCTGACAGGCAGCAGCCGACACCAACTGTACTCCCAGTCATCATTGCCCATTTTTCTGACACCTTTGCTTGTGTATCCTCTTTTATTTGGACATTTTACCAGGGAATATCTCACACTACTTTTTTTTTTTTTTTTCTACTTGTCCTGTCCAGCATCCTAACAGCAGAATGGTAGTCTGGTTCCTTTTGGTGCTGAACAAATTTGCTTTGCCAAGGGTAACTTCATAAAGTATATGAAGCACCCTTTGATATTCTACTGTGTTTATTATGAGTTTAGTTGAACCACATTTCAATGCCGGACCAGACATTAGGGGTGGGGGGGTGGGGGTAGAAGAAGGGGAGAGAACAAGAGAGAAGAAGGTGGTGAAGACCCTCACAAGAAAGTATCAACAATACAAACAGTAACAACCAATTATAATGGTAACAATAACTACAACCAGAACTGAGTAAACTGGGCAGAAGAGAGAAAAAACAAAACTACAAAAAAAAAAAACAACGAAAAAAACAACAACAATGAAATACATAAAACCTATGAAATGATGAATATAAGAAAAGAAAGCATGAACAAAATATTGTATTCCACGTTCGCACAAATAATACCTATAACAAATAATACCAGTAACAAATCCACACAGCATCAGTTGTTCACATTCATCTGCTGTGACAGTGAACTAGGCAAACAAACTGAGGTGAAGAACACAGGCATGCAACCAATTTTTTATTTAGTTTTGCCTTTTTTTTTTCTCTAATTCAGTTAGTTTTAATTAGTTTTCAGAGCAGGTTTACTAGTTTTTATTAGTTTTTGTTATTTTCTAAATGCTTAGTTTTAGTTTAGTTTTAGTTTTTTCATATCGTTTATCATCCTCACCGTCATATTCAAATAAATCCCAGACAGGACTCTGCTGCTTTCTCCCAACTTTAGTCTCCATGTTTCCAGGTAGAGTGGAAACAAGAAGACGACTCTAAACGACAAGTGACGAGAAGTGACAGACTGTTAAATATCATACGATGCCAGCAGCTAAAATTGCTTGAGGGAAATAAATCGATTTCATATCAATCCGACATTGACAAAGACAAAAACGAAGGGAATTTTATCCATAATTTTTATACGTTTTAGTTAGTTTTGTAAGCACACAATACAGTTTCAGTTAGTTACCATTTTTTCTTTTAATTATAGTTTTTATTTATTTCAGTTAACAAAAATGTTTTTTCAATTCTAGTTTTCATCATTTTGTTAGTTTTAGTTGGTTGGTTTCAGATGCTGCAGCTCTTTCATAATTCACAGTTTAAGTTCTTGTTTGTTCAGTATTAATTGTCAGCCTTGTAAATCACAGCTGGACTGACTGTACATATCCTGACCAAGGAAAATCCAGTTCTCCCTTTGTGCAGTAATCTACACCTGGATTTACTGCCTCCATCCACAATAATATACTATATCCTCCTGAAACCCATAAAAAGTGACATTTTCAGCTTTTTTACATTAAACAGTCATCTTGATTGGAAATTGCATAATGCAACAGTTTTTTCAGATACATTTTTAAAATTATTTTTATTTATTTATTTTTAAAATGTATTTATTAATGGAATATCATTTGCAATGGACAGCATCTTTTTTTTTTAGCAAAACTGTCAAACTTTTGTCCCCGACAGAGGACAAAAATGCATTGCTAGGTCTCAGTAGCATATAGACCAAATGTCGTCTTAAATTAACCTTTATTTGTAACATAGTATAGCAAACTATTACATGATCAAAAACCAATTAATTTTAGCAAAGCAAAAAGGCTCCGTTTTGAATGTCTGGGGTCACCAGAAATTTGTGACGTTAAAATGGGGTCATGAGCCAAAAAAGGTTGGAAACGATTGGTTTAATATGTGATGTTGAGACCAGAATCTGGATAATGTGTAGCCTGTTTTTTCCCCATAAAAAATACACAAGTCCTGCCTCCAGAAAAGTTGAGAGATGATCTAAAATACATTAAAGAGAAGTCTGTGATTAACTAATTTGTTTGTGCTCGTGTTTTTTCACTGACAAAAGTACAAAGACAGACAGAGGCATTATTTCACTTTTTAATGTCTTGGTAACTGATCGCACTAACTGTTGTTTTTGCAAGTGTTTTTGTCTTTTTCAATTCTTCAGTCCATGATGGCTTTTGTCCTCTGATTCTCCTCTTTAACCCTTTACTGGGCAAGTGACTATTTTTGGTCATTTCTGCACATATGACAAGGCGGTGACAGTAACAGTTCCAGTGAGTCAACAATCTGTGGTCCAATGTGGTCTCCAGGGTCTGTAAGGTCCAATGTGGTCTACAGGGTCTGTAAGGTCCAATGTGGTCTCCAGGGTCTGGAAGGTCCAATGTGGTCTACAGGGTCTGTAAGGTCCAATGTGGTCTCCAGGGTCTGTCAGGTCCACCTCTGCATGAACAGTGAGTGGACCCGCTCTGTTCGGTTCCATGAAGTAATGGTACTAATGTAAGGAATGATGTTCAAAGGGATCATGTGGATGTGGACAGGGGTCTGGACCAGCACGCATGGGGGTCTAATGCAGGGGTGTCCAATCCTGGTCCTCAAGGGCCGGTATCCTACATGTTTTAGATGTTTCCCTCTTCCAGTCCACATGACAGGCTTATCGTTTGAACCAGGTGTGTTGGAAGAGGGAAACATCTAAAACATGCAGGATACCGGCCCTTTAGGACCTGGATTGGACACCACTGGTCTAATGTTAGAAGATTATTCTGACTTTAGTTTCAGAATTCTGATTTTTTTTTTTTTTTCACAGAATTCTTCTTCTCTCAGAATAATAATAATAATAATAATAATAATAATAATAATAATAATAATAATAATAATAATAATAATAATAATAATAATAATAAAATTGACCTTTTTTTCTCCCCAGTGGCCCTAATCCTCTTCCGTACCCTAGGCAGGTGACAGAAACAAGCCATAAAACAGCCAACATTAATACATCACTCATTCGCTATGAATTACAAATTTTAAAATACACGTAATGATGATATAGACATAATCAAAACAAACAAACAAACAAGCAAATAAACAAAAAACAGATAGACATAGGATGATCAGATATTACACTGACATCCTTTTTTTTTTTTTCTGAGAATCATAATTCCTGTCTGACCACATTAAGTCCACTTCCACGGTCTTTCAGCCTGAGATGAGCTCAGGTTTGGAGAACTGGATCAGTCCAGTCCGGTACAGTTTGTGGTTTTATTTTTGGATGCATCAGCAGACGGTGTTGAGCCCATGTGTCTAGAACAGAATGACTGTTTTTCACGTAGGGCCTCAACAGTGGTTTCCAGCCTCGGCCTTTATGCACTGAGATTTCCCAGGAATGTCTTAATCCTTAATCCTTTCACAGTGTCATATACTTCAGATGAGGTGAGACTGAAATTCCTCTAAATATTATTTTTGAACTGACCGGCTGTTCTCCTATGAAGTTTGACACAAAGGCTATGATCCCCTCTACTAAGCTGATCAGACACATTATTGAGGACCTTTTCTCTGTACGTTTGACTCTAAAGTACAGGTTGAAATGAATCACAGATTGGAGATTTTATTGCACTTTGGGTCGTGTTTCAGCTTTTCTGGTATTGAGAGTCACACAAAGGCACAAAAGTTGAGCTCATCAGAGTTAATTTATTTACTCAATCATTCATTTTCTGAACCACTTAATACCTACGGGTAGTTTAGATTGACCAGTTAACCCATGAAGTGGTTGTGTTTGGACGGTGGGATGAAGCCAGAGTACCTGGAGAGAACCCAGGACCTGCAGGAAGTCCACAAAGAACAGAGTTGAACCAGGATCCCGTGCCACCAAATTTAAATAACAACTTTATATACTGTTGGTAGTTAATCTAGATCGGAGGGGTCAAACTCATTTCTCCCAGAGGCTGCATTCAGCCCAATTGGATCTGTAATGGTAATTTTACATATATTCTATATTACAAAAACGATTGTTTGAACTCTGTATTATTTGAGACTGGGATTTTATTCCTGTTAGACCAGGGGTGTCAAACTCATGTTAGTTCAGGGGCCGCATACAGCCGGATCGTTAAAATAACAACCTAATAATACATAAATAATATCAGTTCCAAAATTTGTATGTCTAATTTTTATGTTTTACAGTGGAAAAAAGTAAAATTATATTATCAAAATGTTTACATCTACAAAATATCCTTTAAAAAATGTGGAAGAACATGAACAACCATGACCAAAATTATATTTATCAAGAAAAAAAAGTGCAATTTAAACAATTTATGCAATTTTTTGGCCTCAGCTTCACATTTTTACATGTTCATTACAACATAGAGATCACAATGGATCTACAGATACACAAAACATTAAATAACCGACTGAATATTGGTACGATTACTCTTCATTCTCTTAAGACATTTCAGGTTGTTTATATTTGTTCAGGTTTTTCACATTTTTTGTAAAAGGCTAGTCTTTAAATGTTAACATTTTTGTGTAATTTTAGTTTTTTTTTTTTTTTACACTAAAACAAAGAGAAAATTTTGTGGTTTTCATTATTTCTAGTTTATCATGATAGTATTTTACTGGTCTGACCCACTTTAGATCAAACTGACCTAAAGTTGTTTTGACATCCTTGACTGTTAACGTCTTTAGTGTAATTTTTGCATTTCACTATTTCATCCCATGGGCTGGATTGGACCCTTTGGTACCTGCGCGACGTTGGCCCCCCACCCAACAAAAATCTCTGGATAAATAGTCTCATTCGTTTGTGCTTCGTTTGTGCAGGTTTGTGGAGCGAAAATTTTCGTTTGTGCTATTATGGTTATCGAGTTATTAACAATTCTTTGAAAGGTCATTCTGAGGTCAGCCAGCCCCCCACTTGCTCCAAATTTAACCGAAACGGTGGCGTTTATTTGTGCTTTGTTTGTGCTAGTTAGTGCTGCTAAAATTTTCATTTGTGCTATTATGGTTTTATAGATATGACAAGATTTATTTTCAGCCGATGACATCACACAGCCCCCCACTTCCACAAAATCGAGTGGAAATGGTTGCATTTGTTTGTGCTTCTTTTGTGCTGGTTAGTGCCATTAAAATTTTCGTTTGTGCTATTATGGTTATTGAGTTATAAACAATTCTTTGAAAGGTCATTCTGAGGCCTGTATTTTTAAGATACAGGAAAATAGCAATGAAATGACAAAAACAGACTGTGATTTTACATGTCAAATGTAAAAAAAACAAAAAAAACATGAAAAAACTGTAACTGTGAATAACCATAAAATTTCCATTTTTTTAAATAAATTTTTTCTTTTTTCACAGAAAAATACAGTTAAAATACATTTGCAAATGTATTGTAATTTCACAAATATTTCTTTTCTATTTAATATATTAAACTGTTAATTTAAAGTTTAATACTGTAAAAAAAAAAAAAAAAAGAAAATTAGTGACAACTAACTGTAAAAGATGTATTTGTTCTGTAAGTTTAACAAGACTTGTTTGTTAATTGACAAATATCCTGTGTAATTACAGGAGTTTTCACAACAAAAATGTTGAATAAATGTATTTTTGTGAATGTATAACATGTATAAGCACTGATAAACTGTCCAAATACAGTTTTTATTAGTGGATTGTACAACTGAGTCTCACTGAAAATTATTTTTATATATATATATATTTATAGGTAATTTGATTGGTTTAATACATGAAAATATTCTTTATTAAACATTAAAAAGTCAAACAAATATGCTAAATCTCGTGAAGTTATGGCAAAAAAATAAGTATTTTAATTATGGAAAATTACCTCATTTTTATGAGATGGTTATTTTCCGTTTTTCTACAGTATTATTTTGGCACCCCTGCTGCCAGAATATTACCGTTTTTTTACTGTTTTTTTTTTTTTTTTTTTTTTACAGTGTAAAATGAGTTTGACATCCCTGCTCTACACACACTACTACTGTTGTTTTCCATATGCTGATGACGACCTGCATGTTTTTTATCTCGCCACAGCTGCAGCTGAACTGAAAATCCAAACTTCTGGCACCTCGTTGTATGTGTCACAATGCGAGTGCCTTTGCTCTTCTGTTTCACACGGCTGTACCACTGACTGCTGTTAAGGTATGAAATCTTCAACTCAAATCCCCATTTTTGGGCCTGTAATTCTACATCTGCCCACGGTTTATTCCATTGATGTCCTGTCTGTATCAATTCCCAGTGCAGTGTCTGTTGGCAGCTACTTGGATGTTCTCTTGTTGTGTGTTGAAAAAAGCCAAATCCGTGCCGAGATGACAGAGGGTGTAATCGCTAGCTATGTGATTCAACAATACAACTCTTAGAAGCTATTCAGACTGGGGCCTGTCCTTGACCCTTAAGGAGCTTGTAATGTGGGCTTTTTTCCCACTCTTTGTATTTACCGGCAGAAACAAGGAGGGGGGACAGGGATAGAGGGGGACCAACCACTGAGTGAGGGCTTTTGCCCCCTCTATGCCAGCGGCAGTCACACTGGGGAGCTATGCACACACACACACACACACACACACACACACACACACACACACACACACACATTATTGCACAGACACACACACATTCCCCCCAAAATGCACACACAGGTCTCCTGGTGTGGACTCATTTAATAGATAGGGAGAGGTGAAGGTTGGAGGGTGAGTCAAAGGGAGACAAGAGGGAGGCGAAAGTGGAGGGGGGGGGGTTGAGAGGAGAAACAAGAGCCCCCACCCCCACCCTCACCCCCCCACCTTCCCAAACCCACAGCAAGGGGTCAATCTTAAAGGCTTCTCTGTGTCTCTGTGGGAGGACGGGGTAGGGTGGTGGGCAGTGAGGCTCAATCTGTGGAGGGCAGCGGTCCTGCTGGTCGGCACAGGGAGTCCACGTTACCCAGTTATCCATGACAACCAGAGACAGAGAGAGAGAGAGAGAGACGGATGGAGGGAAGTCAGAAAAAGAGAGAGAGAGAGGGCTGGGGGTGGGGGGGGCATGGAAATGCTCAGCTGCGGTCAGAGAGTGCTCAGTTGGAGCACAGAGACAAGAACAAAGCACCCAGTGATTTTCATTTTTTCCCCTCTTTGTCTGCTTTATATTGTCCACAGACGTGTCCCTCTTTTCTTTACTGGAAATAAAGAAGCTTTGAAGACACACAAACAGGAGGCCAACACACACTTTCCTGCACATTCATGTACACACTCGTGTAGCTAATTGAATTATGCTTACAGGGTAAGTCAAATGATTTATTTTCACAGTGACAGGAGGAGGCCCAGTGGAAAGTGGAAACATAATGTTAGAATGTAAAAAGTTCTCTTCACAGATCTTTGCAAACGAAACACCTAAAAGTCACATGTCCCAAGAGTGGGAAAATCTACTTCATGTTTAAAACCGATTCTGCAGAAACTACTTTGATACAGACTCTGTTAAAAGGAGATGTTCAACATGTTAAATATGTCTGATATTCCAGCGTCTGTGAAGAAAAGTCTGAACTGGACTTTGACAGGATGATCTATCGCAGGGGTGTCAAACATGTGGCCCGGGGGCCAAAACCGACCTTCCAAAGGGTCCAATTCGGACCGCAGGATGAATTAGTGAAATACAAAAGTTACACTGAAGATGTTAACAATCAAGGATGTCAAAATAACTCTAGGTCAGTTCGATCTAAAGTGGGTCAGACCAGTAAAATACTATCATAACAAGAAAAGCACTCGGAGAGTCAGACCTCCACCAAGGCAGATCAGTGCCCCCCCTCGATCACCACCAAAATTTAATCAGTTGTTCCTTGTGCCAGTATCAACAATTACTGAAAATTTCATGAAAATCCGTCCATAACTTTTTGAGTTATCTTGCTAACAAACAAACAAACAAACAAACAAACAAACAAAGCAAAGTGATCACAATACCTCCTGGTGGAGGTAATAAACTAGAAATAATGAAAACCACAATTTTTTTCTTTTTGTTTTAGTGTAAAAAAAAAATTAAAATTACATAAAAATGTTAACATTTAAAGACTAGCCTTTTACAAAAAATGTGAAAAACATGAACAAATATAAACAACCTGAAATGTCTTATGAGAAAATGAAGAGTAATTCTACCAATATTGTGTCTGTTATTAAATGTTTTGTGTATTTGTAGATCCAATGTGATCTGTAATGAACATGTAAAAATGAGAAGCTGAGGCCAAATAATGGCATAAATTGTTTAAATTGCACTTTTTTTTCTCAATAAATTTGATTTTGGTCATGGTTGTTCATGTTTTTCCACATTTTTTAAAGGATATTTTGTAGATGTAAACGTTTTGATAATATACTTTTACTTTTTTCACTGTAGAACATAAAAATTAGACATACAAATTTTGGAATTGATACTATTTATGCATTATTATGTTATTATTTTAACGATCCAGCTGTATGTGGCCCCTGAACTAACATGAGTTTGACACCCCTGATCTATTGTATTACATTCCCCTCCCTGCCTTTAAAGTTTCCTAAATGTCTAAAAAATGCAAAATTCTAGTAACAAAATAAGAATATTTATAATTATACTGTCAGGATGCTTTCTCAATCACACAGAATTAAACATGAGAGCTCATGCAGGTGATTGCCACTAAACGTCCCATGTGTTTCCAACCAAATACTACACAAGGACTATTTAATTTTCTGATTTGTTTGCATGTTTTTATCTGTTTGTATATTTCCAGCTACAACTACCTTACTACATTCACTACTTTTTAGTACTTTGTATATTTCCCCCCCCTTTTACTCAGATTATATTTATAATGACATGTGATTTGTTTTTGTATGGGTCCAATATCTGTTCTATATTTATCTGTTCATACACCTCCATCAGCTGATGTTCATGTTATGGATCAAGAGCAGAATGATTATTTACAATTACACTGTAACTGATTGATGTATTTATTTAGAATATAAATGTCAAAACAGAAGAAAATATATAAACAAAACACTTAAACATAAGACATATAATACATATTTGAAAAAGTAGTGAGAAGAAGTACAACTTACAAACTCCACCCCTTCTCCTTATATAATTAATAACAATAATAACCTTCCTAGTCTACGCATATCTATACTATATACTGTAATATGACTGATACCTATTATTAAATAATTTGGTTTCTGGCTTTAAATTATTATGAACAAATATAATATGATTTACATAAACACATAATACAATAACACATATATGCAAATACATATTCATACACAGATCTACACACACCTATGCATACATATACATATACATATACATATACATATACATACCACATACTTGTACATCTTTATAACCCCCAGTGATACCCAACACCTCCCTCATCGCTGTACCTCTTAAACATTATGTCTTTGTACATCCTTTTAAATTCTTTCATGCTTGGACATTTGCTTAAACCCTATATTAAATCTGTTCCACAGTCTCACCCCGCTGACTGAAACACAAAAACCCTTCCTAGTCGTGCGTATTAAGTGAATTTTAAAGTTATTTTTCCCCCTTAAATTATAACCCCCCCCCCCCCATCCACACTAAATCCTGCTGTTAATCTGTGATAGTATAAATTCTACCAAATGTAAATAAGATTTATTTCCTTAGTTTCATAATATTTGATGTACACTGTTGCCCATAAAGTTGGAATTATTTTGTTTTCAGACAGATTTATCCGTTTATTTTAGTTCGGTATGTTGTGTGTCGGAGATCCAAAGACTATTTCCCTCCATGTTGGACAATTCTATTCTATTCTGTTTTCCAATTCAATACAAGTTTGTTTGTAAAGCTGTTAAAAAACAACAGTTGGCCAAAGCTCCGTACACAAACAAAACACATAAAAGAACTGAAGACACATAAAACCAAATATAAAACTAAAGCAAAACAGTAAAAAACAATGGTATTTTACTCTAACATATGTTGCAGTTGAGACATTGGACATTGGACTGGGTGTAGATGCCGTTCTCTACAGCTGATGAGAATGGTGTCAGGGTTTGTCCAAACTTGATGCAACAGCAACAGAAACCAGATTAGATCAGACCAGTTTATTTACAGAACAATTTATACGAGGAAATTCAAAGTGCTTTACAAAAATGAAAGACAAATTATAAATATGTAAACAGAATAGTGATTTAAAACAGTAAAATATTGACTTAAAATGTTAAAATACAAAGGGAAGAGTGCAGATAAAACCACTTCAGTTGCTGTGTCGTCATCTTCCTAACATAATACATCATATTTTCAGATTTATCAGGAAACAAACAAAAAAAAAACAAAAACCACAACTTAACCAGAAATTGAGTATTTGATCATTTAGGCAAAAAATTACTTGGGTAATTATTTTATGCAGATCTAAACATGTTTTCAGTTTGGACATTGTCAGACTTGGGGGTCGTCTAATGTCATCACAGGCTATTTCAGCATAAAACTGAAACGCTGCTTCTCCCTGTCTCGTCCCGACTCTTTGACGGCCTTTCCCTTAAAGTCTCACAGTCCGATGTGGTTGAAAAGGCACCGACATGTCACCGATGTCATATCACACACAGGCTAATCAATTCATCCCCAATAAACACTGATATGCTGCAAAAAAGGCCTGTACAAAAATAAGAAAATTATTATTGGGAACATTAAGAACATAAGAACATTATTGGGTTAAAATGTCTTATTTCAAGTAAAATTATCTGCCAGTGCAGAAAGAAAATTGGACTTTCTTAAAATAAGACAATATTACGTAAGGATTATAAATGCTAAAATCCTTATTTTAAGCAGAATTTACTAGTTTCAAGCCTTCATAGTTATATTTTTTTTTAACTATGGTACATTTGTATGGTCGTATGAAGATGTAATGACTCAATAGATTTGTATTCATGGAAAAAACTGCATAAAATAATATAATATTTCTTGAGGGTAAACAGTTACTGTGTCCTCCATACTCATCCCCCAACAATAGAGCTGGTTTTGTTAAAAATATAGCTTAGAATTAGTTTTAATATCTATGTGGGGTAACTCATGATGAAAATTCATGGAACAAGTCAAATAATCTGAACAAAACTAAGTCTCAATAAGTAAATAAATCTAAAAAAATGATCTTTTGATAGATAGATAGATAGATAGATAGATAGATAGATAGATAGATAGATAGATAGATAGATAGATAGATAGATAGATAGATAGATAGATAGATAGATAGATAGATAGATAGATAGATAGATAGATAGATAGATTTACTTTATTAATCCCCAAGGGGAAATTCAAAATATTAGTGAATGTATTGACTAACATCTGTGTGATGTAAAGTGAAAATTAAATTAGGATGTAGTTTTGTTTATCCTGATGCAACAAAAATCAACATTTTAAAGATCAATGTACTTTATTTATCCCAAACTGTGAAGTTATAGTGAAGCAGCAGCACATTCAATAACAATAGTATAAGATCACAGCAAACATGAGGAAAGAGAAATATATGAGCAAACACTATACACTGTACGAATCTGGCTAATAACTGGAATGTTCTGAAATGGAACTGTAAGGTGCCCTGCACTTTAGGCGTCTCTATACGTTCTGTGTTGTGATTGTCAAATGTGGTCCATGTCTGTTTATATGACAGACTAACTGTCATTGTTATAATGTGTCCATGTGATGATGTTTTTTTTTCTTGTCTTGTGAAGCAATGATATGTAGCACTGTGCCCAAGATAAATTTTCCTCAGGGGACAGTAAAGTTTAATTTACTTTTTTTTTTTTTACTTTAACCCTTTCATGCATAATGGTCACTATGGTGGACAGTTATTCTCCAGCTGTTCTCTTGTATATTCACAGGTTTTGTTGTTTTAGTTCCATATCAGCCAACACAGCAGACACTCATGCATCATCCCATACACTGCAATTCACACCATTACAGTAACTTTGCTGTTCTTGATAAACCTGATCTGCAGTTTGAGTGTAAATCAATTGCTTGTCATTATTATTAAACAGTTTTTTGGGTTTTTTTTTTACATAAAGTTTTTTTTTTTTGCCTATTATCTCCATGAAGTGAGTAATGATTGGTATTAGAGTGTATTAAAATGTGAGAAAACATCAGATTAGCTGCATTAAAAGTGTTGTTATTTCATAGTTTTCACATGATGTATCAGTAAATACATGTTTCTTTACTTCAAAAACTAAATGCATGGTGTCAAGCTGAGTGGACATTTTTGGAACTCCATGAAAAATAGATTCATAAGAAAAGTTTCAATCACACTGTTGTTTTTTGTTTTTTTTTTGATGCCTAAAGAGGAAAAAAAAAAACACTCGGGGAAAATTAATCTTGATTAAGGTTCTCACAATTCATGCATGAAAGGGTTAAAACAGTTGAAATCCTCCAACCGGAAATGTGCAAAAGACGTTGGATTTATGAGCCAGATAAACATTCCAAATCCAAGTCAGGATTGGCCTAAACCCTCTGGAATAGTCTTCCCCATCACATCAGATCATCAGATTCTATAGACACCTTCAAGTGACTCTTAAAAACTCACATTTATAAACAAGCATTTCATTAAGTCTCTTCTGTTTACACCCCAGTGAATTCATGTTACTGACTTGACTTCTTTCCTGGAGTCTCTGTGCTTTATCACCTCACCGGTTTTTCCCTGGATCTTCACAGGTTTTCCTAGGATCATCTCTGGACCTGCTGCTGTGGTCCTGCCTCTCTCCACCTTTATCATCATCACTCACTTATCCATATAGTTAAAATAGTATTTATTATACTGTTCTATACATGTTCTAATTCAGTTATCTGTGCATGTGTCTCCCCCTACCTCCCCCCTCTCCCCCAGTCTCTCTCTATCTCTGTCGCTCTCTCTTTTCTCCTCCTTTACTTTCTCGCTTTAACCCCAACTGGCCAAGGCAGACGGCCATCCTTCAGGAGTCCGGGTCTGCTCGAGGTTTCTGCTGTTAAAGGGAAGTTTTTCCTTCCACTGTCACCGGTCATAAGTGTTTGCTCCTGGAGGATTCTGTTGGGTTTCTGTAAACTGGCTGAAAATTTGATCTGATTTGATCTATCTCCCCTTTATGTGAAGCACTTTGTAACACGTTCTTTTAAAAAGTGCCATATAAATAAATAGGCCTGTTACGGTACACGTACCGAACCGAACCGTTTCGGTACACACCTGTTCGGTGCGGTACACAGCTGTACTGAAACGGCACAGTATGATGAGAAAAAGAAAAAGGAATGAAAGACGTTGTTTGACGCGGAACTTTAAATCTGCGCAAGTTTCACACGGACTTAATAAAGGAGCACACATTGACCCAAAATATGAAATAGCAGCTGATATAAGGTTAAAAAAAACAACAAATATGATGTGAACCTGGGAGGAAGAGACTGAAGACGCTCTGTCATCATTACAGTCCAGTTTGGATCAGTTCAGGTTCAGGTGAAAGACAACAACGAGGAAAGAGATGTTAATATGACGGACGTTGTTTGGCCCCTAGGAACTACGGTAGTTCTAAAACACTGACACTAGCTCTGTCTGTCTGTCTGTCTGTCACACACGCTGTATAATAGAGGAATAAATAGAATGTTGAAAGTATGTAAAGTTTCACTTTTGTTTCACAACAGTGTTCGTTATGTTAGTTATGGACCACACCCCCAGGTATATAAATGTGCGCCCCCCCTACCCCCCCGGCTCTGACAAAAAAAAAAAAAAAAAAAAAATCCCCCACGCACACAGGCACACAACGCAGTTTGTTCTCTGTCCTAACATAAATAATTTGGTTCATTGTGTTGTCAGTGTTTCTCTTCAGTTTGTTTCAACAGAATACCAGTTTACCCCCTTGTTAACGTTGTACTTCATGTGGAATTTTTATGTTATTCTTATGCAGAACATGAACTGACAGAACTGTGATTAGATTTTTCTTGTTTGTTCAAAACTACCTTTCAGGGAAAAGTGCAATACTAATGTTTAAAATACATTTAGTAATATTAATAATTCATTTTATTTTCTATTTGATTTATAGCAGCAGAATTATATTATTCCTGTTTTTCTATATTCTATTGTCTCCAAAAATTGGGGGAAAAATGTTTAAAAAAAATTCCTAAATGCATTAATAGACATTTTGAGGGGTTTTCTTTCTTTCTTCCCGTACCGAACTGAAAAAAACCGAACCGTGGCTTTGAAAACCGAAAACGTACCGAACCGAAAATTCTGTGTACCCTTACAGGCCTATAAATAAAGCTTTACTTACTTAGATATTCCTTTTATTTGCAGTGTAAACACCTGTTTGTCTTCCACCTCAGAACCCTTCTTCCTCTCATCCCAGCCTTAAATCCAACTCCACATTTTTCCTGCGTCCTCCCTCTGTATTCTCAGGGTCCCTGGTGCAGTTGCGCCTCTCGGCCACAGCCTGGCGCTGTTGCCTAACCCTGGCCCCGTCTCCCCTCTCTCTCTCTCTCCTCCTGCCTCTCTCTCTCTCTCTGTCCTCCTGCCTCTCTCTCTCTCTCTCTCTCTCTCTGCCTCAGCCAACCCGGGCTGTGCCGAGCTGCTCCCTGCGGGATCAGAGCGCTCCCCCGCCGGGACCCTTCTCTCACATCCCCCTGCTGGGACGCGGCTACATTTCCAGCCAAGCACTGCCTGCCTTGGCTTTATTATGTGTGTCTGCGCCGCAGCCCCGCCAGCAGAGGCAGGCAGAGGAGGAGGAGGAGGGAGACTGGTAGCCAGAAGAGTCAGGACAAAGAAAAAGCAGGGAGACAGAGGCTAGCGAAGGGTTAGAACTGGGAGAAAATATTCATACCACCGGCAGGGCAATTGGGGAAATATTAACAAAAAAAAAAAAAAAAGAAAAGAAAGAAAGCGTGGGTTTGTAAAAGCAGAATATTCCCCTCGGGGGTGGAGATGCAAGAGGGGAAGAGCGCAATGTCCATGCCACCAGACCACCACCACTACCACCACTACTAGTGTAGAATAACAGGACGGAAACACCGGAGTCCGGTCGGTTCGGGTCGGTGGAGCGCAAAGAAAAAAACCCAAACAGACTGAAATAGTTTCGACACACTTTCAAAAAAACAACAACCTCGACGAAGACGCGAGGAGCGCACGGGAAGACGCGACATTTACCCCCGAAAGCTCCTTTTTTTTTTTTTTTTTTTGCCTCCCGTTTCTGCGCCACCGTCACCACCTCCTCACCTGGACCGTTACGCACCGCCGTGGCACCGGGACTCCGACCGCGCGCGGCTGTCACACGCGCAAGGAACCTGCTCAGGTGTGTTTGTTTGTTTGTTTGTTTGCCGCTGCTGCTGCTGCTGCTGCGCGTGGCTGTGGCTGTGGGCAGCTCGCGCCCCGGTAACTGCAGCTGAGAAAGTCGGGAGCTGCACGAGCCACCGCCGCCGACGCGTCAACGGAACAGCGGAACGGAACAGGAACGGGAACGGAGAAGGAAAAACAGGCTGAACCGGGACGTAAAAAACGGGAAGTTGGTGCCGTTTATTCTACAGGTTGCGTAAAAAAAAAAAAAAAAAAAAAAAAAAAGCTCGAAGGGAAGGAAAGGAAAACACACCGGAGGAGCACGAGCTGAGCGTCGCCTCCTCAGTCCCGGTTGCATCGGGTGTTTTTTTTTTTTTTTTTGTAATATCCGTGGACTAACGGCCGGTCGGTTCCCCGCTCACACAGACTCGAGCTGCCGCATTGCAACAGGCGAAGAAGAAGCAGCAGCAGCGAAGTGGAGGAAAGAAGGAGGAGGAGGAGGAGGAAAAAGAGAAGCCGACGGTGTCCTGGTCCATGGTTAACGGAAAACACGGAACGGAACAAAAACAATTAGAGAAAGAAAAAAAAAATTACTAAAACAGTTTGAGTCCAGAGATGTCTAGACGAAAACAGGCCAAACCGCGCTCCGTTAAAGGTAAGAAACTGTTTATTTATTTTGAAGTGACGGAACCATGTCCAACATTACCCCCCCACCCCCCCTTTCCTCTCCTCATGTGTCCTGGTTAATTTACTTTAATTTCCACAACAAACCCACTCTGCAAACTAGCAACACTTAATTCCACTTAAATTTAATCATGACACTTTTACGCATATTCAACTTTATTATAATAATTATTATTATTTAACATCCATGGTGCCAGTCTTGTCAGTTTTGTCAGGAATGTGTGCACTGTGTGATTTATCCGTCTGCTGGTCCACTCGGGCTAATTGTTTTCAATTAAGCTGCCACACTGTCAGGAAATGAAAGATGATCCACTGGTGTGTCGTTTTTCTGTCAGCGTGGGTTTGCAGCCTCTGGATCAACTTGTTGTAATTCACTTGGTTAAATGCATCAATGTGCTGCTTTAATCTAGATTAAACCCTCTATAGAGTTCTGCTTTGTTGTGGTAAACATGACTTTTTGACCTCCAGTCACAGTCACACAGGCTTCACCATGTGTGTCTTTACATTCAGGTGGGTTTATTTTTACAATTACAATTGGCTCGTTTTAGTTTAGAATCTTCATTTTTTGGCACAAACCGATAAATTGGAGTTTTAATCCGAATACGTGGATGATGGATTTCCTGTTTTAAAATATTTTAACAGTCTGATTGTGGGATTTCTGTTTTAACCCAACTCCAAATCTTGCAGGAAAAAAAAAAAAAACCTCATAAAGAGAATTTTTGCCACAATTAAGCCCCACTATGGGTGAGTGGGCATCAATGCACAAGGGCATGTGGTGGCTTCACAATGTGTGTCTTTACACTCAGGTGGGTTTATTTTTTACACCCACAGTTGGCTCATTTTAGTTTAGAATCTTCATTTTTTGGCACAAACCGATAAATTGGAGTTTTAATCCAAATAAATGGATGATGGATTTCCCATTTTTAAAGTGTTATGACAGTCTGATTGTGGAATTTCTGTTTTAACCCAACACTAAATCTTGCAAAACAAAAAAAAACAACCCCAAACTCATAAATCGTCTGGATCAACTTGTTGTCATTCACTTGGTTAAATGCATCAATGTGCTGTAATCTAGATTATTCCCACGTTGTGCTTTAAAACCCTCCAGTTCTGCTTTGTTGTGGTAAACATGACTTTTTGACCTCCAGTCACAGTCACACAGGCTTCACCATGTGTGTCTTTACACTCAGGTGGGTTTATTTTTACAATCATAATCAGCTCGTTTTAGTTTAGAATCTTCATTTTTGGTACAAACCGATAAATTGGAGTTTTAATCGGAATAACTGGATGATGGATTTCCCATTTTTAAACTATTGTGACAGTCTCATTGTGGAATTTCAGTTTTAACCCAGCTTCAAATCTTGCAAAAACCCTCACTAACAGTATTTTTGCCACAATAAGCCCCACTATTGTTTTAAAATAGTATTCATTGCAGTGCATAGGTGAGTGGGCATCAATGCACAAGGGCATGTGGTGGCTTCAGACACTCAGGTGAGCTTATTTTTACACCCACAATTGGCTCATTTTAGTTTAGAATCTTCATTTTTGGCACAAACCAATCAATCGGAGTTTTAATCAGAATAATTAGATGATGGATTTCCCATTTTTAAAGTATTATAACAGTTTGATTGTGGAATTTCTGTTTTAACCCAACTCCAAATCTCCCAAAACCCCCCCCAAAAAGCCCTCATAAACCCTCTGGATCAACTTGTTGTAATTCGCTTGGTTAAATGCATCAATGTGCTGCTTTAATCTAGATTAAACCCTCTATAGAGTTCTGCTTTGTTGTGGTAAACATGACTTTTTGACCTCCAGTCACAGTCACACAGGCTTCACAATGTGTGCCTTTACACTCAGGTGGGTTTATTTTTACACCTACAATTGGCTCATTTTAGTTTACAATCTTCATTTTTTGGCACAAACCAATAAACTGGAATTTTAATCGGAATAATTGGATGATGGATTTCCCATTTTGAAACTATTGTGACAGTCTGATTGTGGAATTTCTGTTTAACACAACTCCAAATCTTGCCAAAAAAAAAAAAAAAAAAAACCTGCATAAAGAGTATTTTTGCCACAATAAGCCCCCCTATTTTAAAATAGTATTCATTGTAATGCATGGGTGAGTGGGCATCAATGCACAAGGGCATGTGGTGGCTTCAGACACTCAGGTGGGTTTATTTTTTACGCCCACAATTGGCTCATTTTAGTTTAGAATCTTCATTTTTGGCACAAACTGATAAATTGGAGTTTTAATCAGAATAAATGGCTGATGGATTTCCCATTTTTAAACTATTATAACAGTCTGATTGTGGAATTTCTGTTTAACACAACTCCAAATCTTGCAAAAAACCCTCAGAAAGAGTATTTTTGCCACAATAAGCCTCTCTATTTTAAAATAGTATTCACTGTAATGCATGGGTGAGTGGGCATCAATGCACAAGGGCATGTGGTGGCTTCACAATGTGTGTCTTTACACTCAGGTGGGTCTATTTTTACAGTCACAATTGGCTAATTTTAGTTTAGAATCTTAATTTTTGGCACAAACCATTAAATCAGAGTTTTAATTGGTATAATTGGATGATGGATTTCCCATTTTTAAACTATTATGACAGTCTGATTGTGGAATTTCTGTTTAACACAACTCCAAATCTTGCAAAAAAAAAACAAAACAAAAACCCTCATGAACAGTATTTTTTGCTACAAGAAGCCCCACTATTGTTTTAAAATAGTATTCATTGCAGTGCATGGGTGAGTGGGCATCAGTGCACAAGGGCATGTGGCGGCTTTGGCCTCCATGTTTCCTTTATGGGACCCAGATGGGTAACGGGACAGGGCTGACCATGTGGCCACCACCACCCCCTCCCCCCATTTCCTCCAGCATATATGCTTTCCCTTTCCATGACTAACTTTGAAGGCGAGTGCGTTTCTGCTGCTGATGATTCACGCTGGGATTTGATTAGTGTTGCAATTTTCATTCATTTTCCTCTCATTCAGACTCTGCTACAGGTTTTATCTGACGTAGGGTTGGATTCTTATTGTTGATTCATATTGTTTTTGCAGATGTAAAACCCGGCTGGAGGTGTGAGATGTTCTGTGCACAGTACGCGTACTGGGAAAAACTCATATTTGAGAAAAAGTTTTATTTTTGTATTTTTTTAACTTCATTTTGCATCACAGGCTGTCAGAGTAGGTGTAAGGAAGAGGGTGTTAATGTTAGAGATGTACAAGTCTACAGAATCCACAGTCTGGTTTTCACTCAGTATGTGCAGGAGCTCATCTTCACAAGGAAATGTGTCTATGTACCATTGTATATTAAAAAGAGCATTCATACTGAATCTTCATGTAGGAGGTAGAACATCACGGAAATGGAAGTTGTTTCATTTTTGTCATGTGTAAATGATTGTTCATATCAAGGTGACTCTAATATTGCATCCAAAAGTCATAAAACTTACATTTACTATACACCTGTAGATACTGTATGTAATCGGATGAGGCAGTATTCACTATATTTAACTAAAAATCACAAGAAATGTGGCGTTTTGGCTTGGGGGCGCATTGAAAACTCTTAATTTCTGTGCAGAATAATGTGTATTTTCATCCTGTGTCTTGAGAATAATTAAAGACGAGGGGATAAACTGTTGGGAGAAGGATTTTGATGGTTAATTGGTCGACTGTTTTGCCTTTTTACATGTATATGCATCATCTTTTATACAAACAATGAAGATAAATACATACCGCAACCACTTATAAAGGTCCTAAATGTTTATTGTAGATTATTCATTTATTCCAGACAGGGGTAGTTGTTTGTTTACCTGCTTTAGGATCAAAACACGGTATTCAAAATCTCTCTGACGGGACGTTTTAGAGACAATTTGACAGATTAGTGTTGCAAAATGACCCACCTTTTTTACTTTTAAGTTAATTTTTGCTTTAGTTGGACCATAAAGGATTATCCAAAACAAGGAGCTACTTTATATTGACATAAATGTTGGAATGGCAATCGATTAAAGTCCATTCTCTGACGGGACATTACTGTGTTTTGACTTTTTACTAGTTTCAGCTACTTCCTTTAGCCTTTTCTCAGAATAAAATGAATTATCGACAGTAATTGTAAGTAGAGCTGAAATGATTAATCGATTAGGTGTTTGAAGCAAATGCAAAAATTCACAATTTAATTAATCGACTCGAATTGATCGAAGGGAAATATTCTATTGCAGTTTTCCTGAACTGAAGCTTCTTTGTGCGTCACAATAAGCGTCCGTGTGAAACACAACAGTGGAACCAATGTTTAACAGCAGAGAAATGAAGGAAACAAAGCTTTGATTCAGGAGAATTGTGGTTGAATGATTTTTATTTTGGATCACTTTGAGTCGATTAATCGTTTCAGCTCTAATTTTAACTGGAAGACAGTATGAAACTCTACCAGGTCTTAAATATTTATTGTCAATAATTCATTTATTCCATACAGGGGTAGTTGTTTGTTTACCTGCTTTAGGGGCAAAACACGGTATTCGAAATCTCTCTGACGGAACATTTTAGGGATAATTTGACTTATTAGTGTTGCTGAATGACCCACACTTTTACTTTTAAATTCATGTTTGCTTTAGTTGGACCATGAAGGATTATCCAAAACAAGGAGCTACTTTATATTGAAATAAATGTTGGAATTTCATTTCATTTCATTTATTAAGATCCCCATTAGCAACTGAATCATCAGTTGCTGTTCTTCCTGGGGTTTTCCTTTACAGTCAGTTAAAGTTCGCTCTCTGACGGGACATTACTGTGTTTTGACCCTTTTACTAGTTTCAGCTTCTTCCTGTGGCCTTTGTCAGAATAAAATGAATTATCGACAGTATTTATAAGTGGAAGACAGTATGAAACTCTACCAGGTCCTAAATATTTCTTGTCTTTTAGTGGACAGAAGTTCAGATTTTAGACAAAACTGACTGATTAACTGATCAATTCCTTCAGTCCGGTCCAGTACAAAGCACCTCTGATTGCTCCTAATAGCAGTGTTTGTGAGATGTGGAATGTGATGTGTGTTATTGCCCCCCCCGCTGTAGTGTTGCTGGCGCTCGGTGCAGTTTGTCAGTGAACAAATCTGCCGCTGTGGATCAGTGAATCCGTCCGCCGCTGCTCTGTCACGGCCCTGTCAGCGTTCTACGTGCACCTCCGTGTACGCGCTTACGCTTCCAAGATCTACATCCTTCACCCCCCCCCCCCCCCCCGAGTTTGTATGCATCATGGGTATGCATCTGTGTGTGTGTGTGTTTGTGTGTGTGTCTGAAGCAGTCTGGTCTCAGCAGCATGGATAACCAGAGCTTAGCTTTAGTCAGGCAGCCAAGCGAAGCAGAGCGAAGCAAAGCTGAGGCGAACGGCCACCACTGTGCGTCGTACGGATGCGAGTGTGTGTGTGTGTGTGTGTGTGTGTGTGTGGGAAAAGGTAACGCAGCCCTTGTAGTGTCTGGCTTGCATAAGTACTGTGCGTTTTTTCCTCTTTTTTGTTTTTTTTTTTTTTTTTTATTTGTGTATGTGTACTCATGCATCTGTGTGTACATAACCGGTGCTATCTCCCCCACACACCTTGCCCCCACTGACAGCTTGGCAAGAACCGGCACTGGTGGAAGATGGAGAGATGGGGAGGAGGGGGAGAGAGAAAGAGAGAGAGAGAGGGGATGAAGGGGTAAAGGGCAGCGAGAGGAGAGGTGTTTGGGGGCAGCACAGTGGCACACAGCAGGTGAGTGGGCAGAGGGAGGCAGCGATAGAGGCCAGAGCGAGGTGAGCGTCGCCGGGGGATTATCTGTGTTTTCATGTTCTTCTGTCTTTCACCTGCTCACCCAACTCTGACTATAGCTCTCTGGCAAGGCTTTACGGACTCACCGGCCAGTCAGGCATGCTCAAACAATAACAAAGAAACACCGAGTCCCACCTCATCCATCTCATGCTTCAGATCTGAAATGACTAAGTGACGCACACGGACAAGGGGGTGCGTTTGTTTAGAAACAACCGAGCTGAACAGTCATACGTTTGCAATCCCCCCACCCAGAAGTCATTGAAGGGGTGCTAATGCTGTGAATTTATTTAGGTTTCAGGATGATATCTCATTCTCTACCCTGTAACATAAGAGTTTCTTGCTTTAGCTTTTTAGCATAACAGGTAGATTTTTGGTTTTCTCTTCAGGGGGTTCGACAGTACAGAAGGGCCAGATCCAGCCAAAGTGAACATCAGTGTCAGAAATTTAAGTTTCACCTATCATTTGTCAAATACGCTATTTTTTTTTAGCTTAAGACAGTGGTTCCCAACTAGGGATGTAACAATTACCGTTATAACGATAAACCGCGGTAAAATTGCAGACGGTTAGTATTACCGTTAAAATTCTAATTATCATGATAACAGTGTTTAATTACTGCACTTTCAGGGGAAAAAACCCTATGTAAAGACATGCTTATATGTCAAATATTTGAGTATAGATTTAATTTATTACAATTTTAATTTTATATACCTAATATTTGGAACCAATATTCACTTTTAAAGTCTTTGAAAAGGTTCGTTAAGCATCTGTGTGTTATTTATGCAATAAAGTATATACATTTTTCAAATCGGATTTTATATTTTTTTTGTGTTTGTTTTCTGGCCTTTTGTGTTGATATAGTAGGTTAAAGTGAAAAAAAATAACAGGCAGATGAGATAGATGAAGTTGTGCTGAAAAAAAAGATCCCAAACATGGGTATTGTAAACATTTGTTTATATAGTTTATAAAGGCAAAATCAAAAGTACGGAAAGACGGCCAAAATAGGCTCAGACCACTAAGGGTTAATACTTGAATGTTTCTGCCAAGAGAAAGTGCAATGTGCCTATTATTTTATCTATTTATTAATTTTTTTAAATACAACGTGGTAAAATTTTTTCAGTGTGTGTTTAAGTACTTTTTGAACATTTTGAGCACAATTTCAACAATACCGCGATAATAATGATAACCGTGATAATTTTTGTCACAATAACCATGATATGAAATTTTCATATCGTTACATCCCTATTACCAACCTTTTTTGGCTTGTGACCCCATTTTAACATCACAAATTTCTGGCGACCCCAGACGAATTTGACGTATAAGCCCTGCAGACCACTGATGGGTCAGAGTTATCGCTGTGACCCGTCATTTTACAAAAAAACAGATGCAGAAGTTTACAGTAAATATAGCGGTAGGTTAATCCACATGATGACAGCCCGAAAAACTACACCACAGTCGGAGGAGATTCAGTCTTTGGTAGCCGACGTAAAAATTCAGCATGAGCTTGATGAGACAACACGCAATGAGCGAGTTTATCAGCAACTCTCTGAGCAGACGATACAGAAGTAACGCGCCGCATTGGTATGATGTCCAGGTACTGTAAAGTTGGTAGTATCCTGTAATGGAAACAGTCTCCAGGAATAGGACCTGGTAGCTGAGTCGAGTCGAGCCGGTTCCATGTTGTGGAAACACGGGACTGGAGGTGTCTTAGGCTGCGTTCAGACTGCAGCCAAATGTGGCCCAAATCCAATTTTTTTTTTTTTTTTTGCCGGTATTTGACCTGTATCTGACCTGTTAAAGACAGATTCAACAGCGCAAATCTGATTTTTTTCAAATCCAACCCAGGCCACTTTCATATGTGGTCCAAAATCCGATACATATAGGACAGGGGTGTCAAACATGCGGCCCGGGGGCCAAAAACCGGCCCACCAAAGGGTCCAATCTGGCCCGCAGGATGAATTAGTGAAATGCAAAAATTCCACTGAAGAGATTAACAATCAAGGATGTCAAAATAAATTTAGTTCAGTTCCATCTAAAGTGGTCAGACCAGTAAAATACTATCAAAATAAACTATAAATAACGAAAACCACATATTTTTCTCTTTGTTTTAGTGTAAAAAAAAAAGTTAAATTACACAAAAATGTTAACATTTACAGACTACCCTTTTATAAAAAATGTAAAAAAAACCTGAACAAATGTGAACAACCTGAAATGTCTTAAGTGATTTAAGAGTACCTGTACCAATATTCTGTCTCTTATTAACTGTTTTGTGTATTTGTAGATCCACTGTGATCTGTACGTTGTAATGAACATGTAAAAATGAGAAGCTGAAGGGAGCTGAGGCCAAATAATGGCATAAAGTGTTAAAATTGCCCTTTTTTCCTTAATAAATTTCATTTTGGTCATGGTTGTTCATGTTTTTCCACATTTTTTTAAAGGATAGTTTGTAGATGTAAAAATTTTGATAATATAATCTTACTTTTTTCATTCTAAAACATAGAAAATAGACATACAAATTTTGGAATTGATGTTATTTATGTATTATTATGGTATTATTTTAATGATGCGGCCCACTGCAGATCATATTGGGCTTTATGTGGCCCCTGAACTAACATGAGTTTGACGCCCCTGATATAGGATATTTTGCAATGCGACGTCAGTCTGAACATCAGTCTTTTACTGTGATACTGAACAAAGGTCCAAACTGCTGTCCCTGGGTCACAACAGATTTGTGTTCATCAAAATTGATCATTTAAACATTTTGATACAATATTGATCATAATTGTAGTTTAACATCAGAGCTACAGCATGTTTTATACATTTGCGTTTTTTGCATTTTGAGTCCCCATGTCATGCAGTATTTTTACCCCAAACTTTTATTTCTGTAAATTGTACCATGTGTCATGTGAAAGTACTTACTGAAACCTATTCATACATGTATTAAACACAGAGATCAGTTCTTTAGTTTTCAATACAGACCTTATTGGATATGAAATGTGTCCCTGTGGCACCGCTTGATCTGACCCAGAAGTAGTTTTGCCATCCTCTTCATGTTTATGTTGTTCTGTTGTATCTTAAATCCAGTTACCACATGTTTAATTCTGAGATCAATCTAGCATGTGATATATATGGTGATGTTTATGAACCAAAAATATGATGCATATAAGCTTTTTTACATATATGCATCATTGTTACAGTATTATATTCACCCAGTAGTTGTTGTTCTTTATGCTAAAATGAACAAGAGGCAGTTTGGAGTTGGGTTAAATTGACTATTTTTGTATTTTTTTCTTTTATTTTGGTTTGTATTTATTCTTCTGGACAGCACTTTGGTCCACTGCGGTTGCTTTAAAGTGCTTTATAAATAAAGTTGGATTGAAATGGATCAGATAAACATACATACACAAACTTGAACTTGGTTATAAAATGTTTAATAATGTTATATTTTCTTAGAGACACAACTGATGTAAAAGTCTGTTTTCATTTGTAGATAAAAACCCAACAGAAGGTGTCAGGAGTTGTTAAAATACTCCAGTGCTGACATACATGTGTGTACAAAGGTGGATATGAAACATGATTTTTCATTATGTGTATTTATGTTTTGCAGAAATGTGCACCCTTTTATTTTATCATAGTGTCTGGATTGCACTGACACATTATTCAAAAGTTGTTGAATCACAGGTGGCGTCTTTTATAGTGTGTAAGCTATTTTTAATGAATTATAATTAGAAGTGCTGCACTCATTCTGACAATGTGAGTTCAAGTAAAATGACGACAGCGGTTTATTAATGAGCTGTGAGTAATTTCACAAGCACCTACCTAAGAAAGTCTCCATTTTACATTTTCATTTCTATGTATTGTAATTACTCTTTTGTCTGTTTATTTACTTCTTTGTCTTTTATGCATTGTCTGTTTTACCTTGTTGTACAGGGTCCTGAAAGGCGCTTTTAAGGATATTTCATATTCGTTGATGAGTTCAGGACGCACTTGGTCTCCGTTTTTGTTCACATGACTCTAGTTGCATAAAAAGGTCTTTCCATTGCAGTTTTATGCGATATACCAACTGTGCTACGCCCCAAAAACCACCGCGCAAAAACTTTTCATTGAAAAACGAGTTTTGGTGAAATTGTCGTTTTTCCATTAACCCTGTCATGCATGAATTATGAAAACTTTAGTTAAGATATTTTTTCCTGAGTGTTTCTATTCTTCTTTAGGCATGAAAAAAAACAATGCAATTGAGTTTTTTTTTTTTTTTTAAACCTCCGCCAAGGAGCAGCGGAGGTTATGTTTTCATCTGGGTTTGTCTGTTGTTTGTTTGTCCGTCTGTTAGCAAGATAACTCAAAAAGTTATGGACAGATTTGGATGAAATTTTCAGGAAATGTTGATACTGGCACAAGGAACAAATGATAACATTTTGGTGGTGATTGGGGGGATGACGACGACTGATCTGCCTTGGCGGAGGTCTGCGCTCTCAGAGTGCTTTTCTAGTTATTATTATTATTATTATTATTATTATTATTATTATTTAATATTAAAGCAGTGCAGCAGTAGCTAAGCCATATGTGAGCAGCGATCCCAACCAGGCGCATTAGTCTTCATATTTCTGGTCCTTTGTGT
Source organism: Sphaeramia orbicularis (assembly GCF_902148855.1). Lineage (NCBI taxonomy): Eukaryota > Metazoa > Chordata > Actinopteri > Kurtiformes > Apogonidae > Sphaeramia > Sphaeramia orbicularis. Next base: position 7,474,194 of record NC_043962.1, on the reverse strand, counting down.
TTTGGCGCTGCGACTAAGTTCCTCTGATGGATTTGCTTGACCAGTCTCGCCTTTACAGTGATTAGGCCCTGTTAACAGTGGGGGGACTTGACTAATTGCAGTCTGTTAATTGAACACAGACTAATGGTGCGATGATGGGCCATGAAACTAGCTGATGTAGAGGTGGGGAAAGAGGGGAGAGGGGGGCGAGCAGGAGGAAGAAATGAGAGAGAGCGCGGCTTCTCTCTTATCAAAATATTATTTCAGCGGATTAATCCCTTTTTAATGTGTGTCTTTAGCGAGGCGAGGCAGCAAAAATCTACTCCTCTGTCTGCTTCGGCAGCCTCGCCGTCCTATCTCTCTCCTCTCTCTCTCTCACAGCTCTTAGCCCCTTGAGTCTCTCATGCATTATGTAGTGATGATTATTACTTAATTACACATTAATAAATCCGCTTCATTTGCAGGACATTAAACGGCAGTTGAGCGCATATGACAGGGAGATGGAGGAGTGCAGGGAAGACTGGAGAGAGGAGAAAAGAGGGAGCAGTTAGTTTTTTAGCATTTATTTGGTTTGTTTAGAGTGCTGTTTATAGTCAGCGGAGCCAAAATGAGCCCTCTGACCATTGGGGGGGGCGGACTTCGGTTTGCTATCGGTTTGTGCCCAGCTTTTCCCAGCTAATGACATCTTTTCCACTCCGTCTCCTCCTTTTTCATTTCTCTCAATACGTCTTCCCTGTTTGTTTTCCATCGCAGCAGTTTTTCCTCTTGGTTTGTGTACAGTATATCGCATGTTAACAGATTTTCATATGAATTATTAAGAGCTTTTTGCTTGCGTCCACTTCACCGATATGACTCTATCGACTGTTTGCACTGGCAGTTACACCAGCACATCTGACCGACCAGCAGGTGCAGGGATATGAGTCACATGGTGTTTATGAGGCTCTGTTTTGACCCCAATACTGTTCAACTACCAACCATAATGGAGTTTTTATTCAAATTAGATAGCTAGATAGATTGATAGACTGATTGATTGATTGATTGATTGTAGGGATGTAATGATTACAAGTATAACGATAAACCGCAGTGAAATTCCCGATGGTTGATATTACCATTTAAATTCAAATTTTCATGATAACCGTGTTTGATTACTGTACTTTCAACTCAAACTTGATATGGAAAATGGTCAAACAGTGTCCATAAGGTGCCATGTTTAGTGCACATTTGTATGTTTGATGTTTACATGTTAATATTTGAATGTTTCTGCCAACAGAAAGAACATTTTGCCGATTATTTTATTTTATTTTTATTTTATTTTATTTTTTAAATACAACTTGGTTAAATTATTTCAGTGTGTGCATAAGTATTTTTTGGAACATTTTGAACACAATTTCAACAATACCGTGATAATAATGGTAACCGTGATCATTTTGGTTACAGTAACCGTGATATGAAATTGTCATATTGTTACATCCCTAATAGATAGATAGATAGATAGATAGACTTTATTTATCCCAAACTGGGAAATTAAAGTGTAGCAGCAGCAGCAGCAGCAGCAGCAGTGTGACGTACATTCAATAACAGTAATATAATATCACAGCAAACATGAGAAAAGACAATATAACACTAGAAAAGCACTCGAAAAGTGCAGACCTCCACCAAGGCAGATCAGTCCCTCCCGAACTTTATCATTTGTTCCTTGTGCCAGTATCAACATTTCCTGAAAATTTCATCAAAATCCTTCTTCTAAATCCTACTTTTTGAGTTATCTTGCTAACAGACAAACAAACAAACAAACAAACCCAGATGGAAAAACTAGAAAAGCACTTGGAGAGCGCAGACTCCGCCAAGGCAGATCAGTGCCCCCCCCCCACCCCCACCCCGATCACCACCAAAATTTAATCATTTGTTCCTTGTGCCAGTATCAACATTTCCTGAAATTTGTCTGTCTGTCTGACGGACGGTCAGACTGACAGACAGACAGACAGACCAACACTGGCAAAAACATAACCTCCTTGGCAGAGGTAAAAAGAAAAACAATGTCAATTATTTGGAATTATTTCAGCTATAAGAAGGATGATGCTGAAACACGTGTTCTTTGTTGATAGTTTTCTGCACCTGTTGCCACAACGAGAGGGAAAAACTAATTTGTTTGACCATTTACGTCGGCACCACACAGATATTATCCTCCTGAGTAGTTTTTTATATCGCAATATATATCACAGGGTTAAAAAAAAATTGCAATATCAGTTGTTTTCCAATATCGTGCAGCCCTAATTCAAATATATGAGAGTCTGTGCCACCTTTTTTTTTCCTTTTCCTTCTCTCCTTCGCTCTTCCCCCTTTCTTCTCTTTCCCCTGTTCCTTCACGTCAGGTCCGGCATCAAAATGTGGTTCAACAAAACCCAAAATAAAGACAGTTGAATATCAAGGGGAGCCTCATATCTGTTATGAAGCAAATTTATTTAGTGCAAAAAGGCATCCAGACCACCATTCTGCTGTTATGATGTTGGACAAGACAAGTAAAAAAAAACATAAAAATAAACAAATATATGTAATTTTACAGTTTTATACATGAATTTAGTTGAGAATACTTGTTTATTCCAAAGGAACGAAAAGACTTTGGACAAAATTAGGCCAAAAAATCCACATGTGAAACGACTTTTACTCTAACCCACATTCTCCTAGTTTTTGACGCTGGCTACGGCTGCGTGATATTTCATGTAAGTATGTGATTTAAATGTAATAAGAGACTCTGGGATAGTAATTATTCATTGCCTGGAGTTAAAGTTATTGTCAATTAACTGCTCAAGACTTGAAATTAACAAGCGCCCACCCGCCAAATGTGGGTAAAAATTAATTGTGACGGGGAAATGTCATCAAGTTATAAGCCAATTTGTGAGTTGATGAATCTAATTATGAAACTCCTACCAAGGCGAAAATAAAATCTCGGTGACGCCGTGCAAACAGCCGATCACATGACTAGTAAAAACCTCCGTGTTTTTGTTCATATGTACAAATTCTGCAGAACCTCCTTCGTCCTTCTAACCTGCAGATGTGTGTGTTTTCAGCAGTTTTCTGTGTGTAGAGCCGTATGGTTAATTTCTCATTTCTCTTCTCCTTTTTTTGCTTTCCTGTCTATTTTTTTCCTCTCTCTCCATCCTCATCTGTCTTTACCATTAGAGTCGTTTTAATGTCACCCTTTGGCAGAGCATGGAGACTTTCATTGGGCGACTGGCTCTTATAAAACTTACAGACCCTACACATGTGGCTTGGATTAATTTAAGACAACACTCAGTTTCTTTGCAGGTATACGTCTGAAAGCGCTGTTGTGGATGTGTTTTTGCTCTTATTGATACAAAATAGTCCTTGTTTATGCAGCTATAAATAGTCTCAACAACAGTTCGGTGTCAGCGTGTGTACACGAACATGGAGTAAGTCCTGTATAAAAGCTGTTATTGGCTTTGCATTAAGGCTTGCTGAACCATTAAATGGATTTCTGAGAGCTTTATTAGAAATTCCATCCACTCTGCAGCAGGGGGTGGATTTGAATTCTTGGTTTTGGTTTTTTTAACAGGACAAAACAAGCTAATGTATTGGAGATTTGCGGTGCTTAACAATATGATGCATTGAATGTTATGCTACTCGTGTTGATCTGAAGCAAATTACTGCAACCCTTAAGGCTCAGGGTAGAACAGAATGAATCAAAATAGTCGCGGAAAAAATTATTAGACCTTCAAAAGTCATCAAAAACAATGGTTATGCAATCCAGTCCTAACTCCTGTGTGTATCATGTGACTAAAACAGACAGAAAAGAAAACATGGAATGTCTAAAAGCACTGTTTTTGTCAGTACAATGACATAGATGTTGATGGAAGAACTGAAGTGATTTTGGTTATTAAAAAAAAACATGGAAAATAGATAATCAGCTCTGAAATTAAACTACTATGAGCTATTTTTGTTGTTATTATTATATTTGTCCAAACAAATGGACCTTTAGTAACTTTAGTTTTTATTCCCTCTTCTGTCTCCACTTGAATATGCCCAACTCGCACAATATTACCATAAATAATCACACATATACACACACATATGCACACAAACACACCTGTAAATATCCATCTAGTTCTTCATCACAATTAAAGAAATACTAAGCGAGAAAACGTGTTTTAACACGTGCTAAATGTAACAATGCTTATGATAATACACATAATGGACAGAGGTAAGAATGTGCATTTTGAGGATGAAAATATCTCACCACTTCCTGTGTTTAAAAAAAAACCTTCCCACCTCCATGCAGAATGAGTTGTACTTTATGTATTGTTTTTTTTTTTTTTAACGACTACATCATGAAATTCATTTACAGTTGTGGAAAAAATTATTAGACCATCAAAAGTCATCAAAAACAATGGTTAATGCAATCCAGTACTAACTCCTGTGTGTGTCATGGGACTAAAACAGACAGAAAAGAAAACATGGAATGTCTAAAAGCACTGTTTTTGTCAGTACAATGACATAGATATTGATGGAAGAACTGAAGTGATTTTAGGTATTATAAAAAAAAAAAAACATGTTAAATAGATAGATATCAGCTCTGAAATTAAACTACTATGAGCTATTTTTGTTGTTATCATTATATTTGTCCAAACAAATGGACCTTTAGTTGGACCAGGCATTAAAATGAACAAGAAACTGAAGAAAACAAGGGGTGGTCTAATCATTTTTTCCGCTACTGTAGATGTGACTGAAACACCTGCAAGTTGTCCAATCCCATGCAGAATTGTAATGGTTAATCAAAGGAGCATTATTGCCCAATAGAAATTTAACTTTCCGTTCATTATCTGCTACATCCTCCACTAATTTGTTCCTCTACTTCAATTATATTTTATTAAAACTTACTTAATCATGGTTTTATTCAGAGTGGTATTCACCGCCATCACAATCATTACTTCCTCTGTGGTTCTCTGGCTCCTCCCCTTCCACTACACAGCTGAGATTAATGAGGGTGGGAGGTGTCGAACATTCCACATGTAAAATTTTGACCGTTTTGAGTCAAAATGTTGATAATGCTAACAGTTTTTGCAAAATATTAAGTTTAAGTACAGCAATATAACAACTGATTTGCGTTACAGTTCCAATATTTACATCAATTACATGAGTAATCGATGAGTTTGTTTACATGCACACAATTATTCAGGATATGACAGTATTTATAATTTGACATTAGTCATCTAAACAGCATGTTCTGTTTGGATATTCTGAAGTAGGCTTTTTTCAGAAGGCAGCATTTTCAGATTAAGACATGTTTGATGTACATGTAAACAGTGGATTTGAAAATCTAATCTATCGTTATTTGCATGTTTTTTTCGGATTGCAGCACATGACCCTGTTTATGCTCATCTCTGGTAGAAATGGAAGCCCTATTTCTGGTCAAAAACACTAACTTTTCAACATTATGACAGAGAATCTCAACAGGACTTCAGATATGAGGTAATACAAAAACTGACCTTTTCCAGAAGGTGTTAGAAATATCAAAAGACGGAGGCTGTGTTCACACTGTGGAACATCAGCCACCGGTGGAAAACTTTAAAAAAAATCCCCCAAAAAACCCCCACATTTTTAATCAGTGAATGCACGGCTGCATATAAACGCGAATACCAGTGGAAGTGGGATTTTTTGTTTCTTTCAGAATAACAGCAAAATCTAGACTGTTATGTCACTGTAAACAACCTCTGTGTTGGTTTTGTGTAACTGTGTTTCCGCCTCGTGGATGAAAGTGGGACTTAAGTGAGGCTGACAGATACTTTTTGTGTTTTTAAAGGCCAACATAATAATAACAAAGCTGACTGACAGATTCCTGCCTCTCCTCTAAATAATTTAGACTGTGAAAATGTAGAATATATATCTGTAAAGTGAAAGCTTCGTTTTCACTTATAAACAGTTGAACTGAACATCAAACTCATACTAATGAATATATAAATAAATAAATAAATAAATAAATAAATAAATGTGAAACACTGAAAGTCAAAATAGTTATTCATTAAAAGTGGAACTGGACATTAAACTATTCATAAAATGTCTAGTATGGAGCTTTTTTTTAATATTTTAAGCTAATATTTTCCATATAAGATAGTATTTCCAGTGTAAAATCCTTCTATTTTTCTATTTATTTTTTATTTTACCTGTATTTAACCAGGAACTCCCTCAGATTTGAAATCTCTTTTGCAAGGGAGACCCGGCCAACGCAGCAGCCATACAAAGTCCAAACAATACGAAACATACATGATACACAATGAACAATAAAACACAATAACAGTTATTCAACCATAATGGCATCAAGAAAAACAGTGACATTACTCCTTCACTGCATTCTCCATGATACTTTTAAAATCATTAACAGAAATGAATGTATGTAGTTTTATAGTTTTTTGGATGATTATATTGGCTACTATAAACTTCTACCAGTACTGATTAGAAAAACATCCCACTGGAGCTGATTAATCACTTCTATGTCTGGTAAAGACTGTGATTTCTTTCTTACCCAGTGTAAACAGTAATATATAATACTGTTGCTGTTGGGCGGAAACCTCATAAGTCCATTTTTTTTTTTTTTTGGTCATAAAATGATTCTATTGGTCAGTCTTCACGTTGGCTTGATAGTTTTAGAAATATTTAACCAAGAAAAATGTTGAAAATGGCTTGTGACTACATCTCTTATGTATGGTGTAACCCACTTTTATTAGTCTGTGGTTCATTTATTTGTGTATTTGGACCCTAATAGTTGAACCCTCCAGCGGCTGCAAAACTATCTGTATATTAATCTGGGCAAAAATCAATTGGATTTCCACAACCTGTTTTAATTTCTTCATAATTTGTATTATTTCCATCTCCACATTTGCGCATATAAGGTACAGACTTCAGACCAACATATGTCCAAACTTGGAGCCAGTTACCTAAAATGTTCATTTGTTGGTTGTATTAACGAACTCAAGTGGCTGAATGGGACAGAAATCACAGCTAACAACCTGGAGGGGGCAGGGTCATGTGCATTTAAAGGGCCAGCGCTCCAAACCACCTTTCTGGTGTCATTACTCAGAAATAGGGTTGAAGATGGACCTGTGGAGTTGAATGAATGAAAAATTCAGACCTAAGCAGAGCATTTACAGTTCATGGAGACCACAGGGAAATGTGGGAAAAGGAAGAATTACATTTAAAAAAAGTTAAATATCACTCCTTTAATATTAAACGTTTCAGAAATTCATTGTATATTTGTTGAACATTACACAGTCCTATTCATAGATGACCTACATCACCAGCTCAAGGTCCAACATGTGGTCATTAAATGCTAATTCTAGCCAAAACGGTCCACCCTGTTTCTGATTTTTATGACAGGGTGGACATGAGTTTGTTTCATTTGTGGTCTGCTTTTTACAGAAAAAATGATTAAAAATATTGGTGACTTTTGGGAGAGACTTTTTCAACAAAGCTATCATTAACTGAACATAAACCCAGTGTGTCCATCCACTGTCATTGATCCAACTCTATGGGTTTTTACTGGTGAAGAATGAAGAATTCCATTTAAAAAAAAACAAGCAAAATATCACTCCTTTTAACTCCATTTATTTAGAACAGGGGTGCCAAACTCATTTTAGTTCAGGGCCCACATTCAGTTAAATTTGATCTGAAGAGCGCCGAACCAGTAAAATAATAACATAATAATATATAAATAATGTCAACTCCAAACTTTTCTCTATGTTTTAGAGCAAAAAAGTAAATTTACAATATGAAAAGGTTTACATTTACAAACTATCTTTTCAAAATATGTGAATAACATGAACAAACTGAAAAAATAAGTGTAATTCTAACAGTATTCTGCCTCAGTTTATCATTTACACATGTACATTATAACTGACAGATCACAGTGGATCTACAAACACACAAAACATTTAATAACAGGAAGAATGTTGTTAAAATTGTACTTACTTCTCTTAAGACATTTGAGGTTGTTCATATTTGTTCAGGTTATTTACATTTTTTTTTTTTTTTTTTGCGAAATTATACTTTGTTTTAGTGGAAATACATGAAAAATATTTACATTTACAAAGAGAAAAATTTGGAGTTGTCATTATTTATATGTTCTTATGATAGTATTTTACTGAATCCTGCCCACTTGAAATTGAACTGGTCTGAATGTGGAACCTGAACTAAAAGGATTGTTAATATCTTAGTGTAATTGTTCCATTTCACAAATTCATCCCGCGGGCCGGACTGGACCCTTTGGTGGGCCGGATTTGGCCCCCGGGCCGCATGTTTGACACCTGTGATTTAGAACATACATCATTTTTCCAGTTTCCTGAAAAATAACCATTTTGGACATAAAACATTTCCGTCTAACAGCGGCGATATGAAACTAGTTTGTGTTGGATGCTTTATCTGCTGAATCAGGTGGAGAACCTTTTGTTGCATCAGGTTGAGCAGCAAAAATTCACCTTCCTCTATAATAATTTAAAGGAGAAGGTCATGTCATCTAATGGCTTTGCTGTGGTTTTTATTATACGGAGTGTGTGTATGACAGAGAACTCATCTGTGTGTCCAAAAAGGGTGAAGTCCCCCAGTGACGAGTGCATGTATGCCAGCGACAACTCCTTATCAGCGGCCAGCCTGATGCAGTTGTGGATGTACGTGTGTGTGTGTGTGTGTGTGTGTGTGTGTGTGTGTGTAAGCGAACTTGTGTGTCAGAACAGGGCGTCATGGGCCAGCACTGTGCCATTGTAGCGGCTTAGCTAGCCTCGTTTATCAGCTGGAAACTCACTGGACCTTAACACACACCCGCCCCTCTGGAGACACACACTCACACACACACACACACACACACACACACACACACACACACACACACACACACACACACACACACAAAAACATACACACATACACACACTGTGTATCTGAGCTCTGTGCGTGCCCATGCCCTCAGCTTTTGAAGAAGAGAAAGATGATGCTGGTGTGACTATATACACACACACATACACACACATACACACACTCAGTCCAGACTTAGCTTGCCACCCCCACCCCCCTTTCACCATTGGATAGTCTCAGAGGACATAAGCACTTCTAAGTTTCTTGTCCGCCTGTGTCTATGTGTGTCAGTGTCACTTACAATCAGTTATTAACAGATGATGCTTTTGACTCTTTACCCATTGTGTCTTTTCTTAATGTGAAATATCTGCTGAAAACTGTGGTGACATTCTTCTTAATGTTCCTCAAACTGTGATTTCAGGAAGAAGGAGCCACAGGAGTGTAATAAACAGGGTGCCACATATAGTATATGCAGACTGTGCAATGATTAAAATGTACCAAATCTCAAGCTACGACGCGTGAAAAGATAAAATAATTAAATGTCGTCGGTGCGTGGTGCATGACGTCTACCTGCGCCGCAATAAACCTGTCGTGACTCAGCTAAAGAAGGTGATCTGTGATGTCAATGGAATGCAGTGGAAACTTGAGGTTAGCAAACATCAACATTGATCTTGTTGATCAATGTGTCATGTCATGGTGCTTTGGTGGTATGGCAACTTATCAGTCCAACTGAAGAACAGGCTGAGCAATATGCACAAAACAGCAATGAAGTTTATAGGTATGAGAGAATATCAGTCCATAGATAATCTGTAGAATCAGTCGATCATGAAACAAGCAACAAAAACCTCTTCAGACCAGAGGTTGTGCTAGACATTTTTATAGTCCTTCATTTTGACGGACAGGGTTGTAAAAATTCCGTCATAACAGATTATTATCCGTCATTTCAAATGTTTATTTTTTAATGATAATGAGATATATTTAGTAGTATTGAATGTTCAAAAACATCTCAGTGATGCAGCAGCTGTAGTTGCTGCTGGTTGATAAACCAACGTGATATCACGACTCGCATAATTCTATACACCACTTTTAATTGGTGTGTTATCTGTAGACATTCTAAGCTTTCCTTGTGTTTGTTCACGCAGTGTCAGTCCCATGCACTGAGGGTTAGGGTTCAGGTTCTGTGAACCACAGATCTGGGCACAAATGGACATGCCATAACACATGAAAGGTAGAAAATGCGTACATATATCACACCAAATGACATAAGAACTGGCGTATAACTTGCTTGTCCGTCATCCTTCACCGCATCGGTCCCTCTTTTTTCACCGCGTTTATCAGTGCCATCACATTTACTGGGCTTTAAAATAACTAAGGAGTCTGGGCTGTCTTCACATTTTGCACTAGCAAAGTAGCATCTAATTTTGGCTAAAATTAGCTAAACAACAATGACCCTCAGTATTTTAATCTGTCAAAATGACGGACGGCCTTCAGAATTTTCCCTCATTTAAAAAAAAAAAATCTGTCAATGATGGAATATTTTCGGTTAATGCGACCTCTGCTTCAGACCTGACTCATTCATTGTCCTCCGAATATGAACTTCTTCCATCAGGAAGAAGATTTCGTACACCAAAGTGCAAAACTAACCGCCTCAAATTATCATTTGTCCCAGCGTCCATTAAGCTGCTGAACAATGTTAGAAACTAGTATAATAGAGCAACAAACACACAGCACTTAGCACTTTTTTTTCCCCCCTGCACTTTAGGCGTGTTTATATGTTCTGTGTTGTGATTGTTAAATGCAGTCCATGTCCATGACAGACTGTCATTGTTGTAATGTTTCCATGTGATGATGTTTTTTTATCTTGTCTTATGAAGCAGTGATATATAGCACTGTGCCCAAGATGAATTTCCCTCAGGGGACAATAAAGTTTATTTTACTTTACTTTACTTTACTTTACTTTTACTTTTACTTTTCCTGTTGTTTGTGAAATGGGTGTAACGCTGTTCAGTAGTTATTCTGAAGTTTTAACACTGTCCAAACGTTGTGTCTGGGATATCAGCTGTTTGCATCACCATGCAATGTATGGCTACCGTTTTTGGGACTGCCCAAAACCACACATTTGCCGCGTTTACTACATGGAACCAGCTTGACTCGACTCTGCTCAGGTACCAGGTCCTATTTCTGAGACTGTTTCCATTACAGGATACTACCCACTTTACAGTACCTGGACGTCATAGTGATGCGGTGTGTTACTTCTGTGTCGTCCGCTCAGAGAGTTGCTGATAAACTTGTTCGTTGCGTGTTGTCTCGTCAATGCTGGATTTTTACGTCGGCCACCAAAGACTAATTCTCCTCCGACCATGGTGTAGTTTTACAGGCTGTCATCATGTGTTATGTAAAAAAAAAAAGATAAGTAAAGGTGTCAGAACCTGTAGTATTTCACACAGTAGGTGAACAACAGAAAACAGCCTCAATCTTTTTTTTTCTGAAATAAATGAGAATTTAATAAATTATATAAAACACAATGATCTTCTTTCTTTCTCTCTTTCTTTCTTTCTTTCTTTCTTTCTTTCTTTCTTTCTTTCTTTCTTTCTTTCTTTCTTTCTTTCTTTCTTTCTTTTGTACGTTCACCCTCCACTCCCTCTGTCCTGCAGCCTCCTCCACTCCTCCTCGTTTTCCCCTTACTCTCACCCCACACCCACCCACCCCTGTTCTGTACATTAAACATTAGTGGTGGGGGCAATTAGCGGTGCCCCTCTGCACACCTGGCTAATGCATAATATATTTATTGGGCTTTTTCTTTGACACGCACATATGCACTTCTACACACACATGCACACACACACACTGCTGCTGCTGAAAGCGTGACTTCTGGGGAAATGGAAAATCTGTGTGTGTTTTGGCTGGTGCTGGTTTGTGCTGGGCTTTGGGTGGGGGGGTTATAAAGGTTTATGCTCACTGGTCTGCCCTGCATGACCTCTTGAGCTTAAAGCCAGGTCAGCAGTTGGTGGTCTAGTCACGTTCGAAGACAAATCTTTTTTAGGTTGGTAGTTATTTTTCTGTTGGTTTCTTTTGGGCAAATTAATCAGTTTTGTCTCCGTCTCCATTATTAAACTGCAAAGGTGCACTTTTAATATGAAAAGCTTTTACAAACCTGAGTAAAACCAACAGCAAGGGCATCGCAATTGTTTTTCAGTGTTTTTTTTTTTTTTTTCTTTCGGATTCCATTATTCATTCATTTTCCACGGGTTCGCCTTTTGCCCCATGTGCTCTCACCAAACTCACACACACACACACACCTACTCACACACACACTATAGACACAGACTAATGTGTATTGTCCTCAGAGCGTGAAGTCTTCAACAGAACAAGCTGCTTGTGTTGTGTTCCTTTTTTATTGGACACTGGCGAGTCTTTGTAGTGTGCCCCACTATAGGCCTAGCAATGGTTCCTTTTAGTGTTGGAGTTGGTTTTTCTAACTCCTCCCAGTCAAAAGGCAACAGCCCCCCACTGTGAGACCGACAATGGGCTGAGAGAAAGAGCAAGAGTGACCGGGAGAGAGAGAAAGAGAGGCTCCATACTGAAAGTGAAAGAACACAAATGTCAGGTCTCCTTTTTAAGGTTATCGTTGGTAAGGTTTGTCGTAGCGCTGCAAAGTTTGTCCCATTGGTGTGCTGTTTTATTCAATTATTCATGACGTACACTGGTGTCAGACTGTTGGCTCGTTTTAGGTATTTCTCTGTTTTAAGCGCTTGTTGTTTGGATTGTGTTCAGTTTTTCCGAAAATTGATTTTGCTGAGCTTTTATCTAACATTGTTCTTCTGGTTACGTGGATGTATAGCATGTGTTTATTGATACAAGTGTCATGTGATGTTACCATGGCAACACAGGCGGAACTAGTGTTGGGTATATTACTTTTAAAAGTAATTAATTATAGTTACTAGTTACTCTCCCCAAAAAGTAATTGAATTAGTAACAGAATTACTCCTTCATGAATGTAATTAGTTACCAGGGAAAGTAATTATTGTGTTACTTTTTTGAAAATCCTTCAAATATGTAAAAGGAAACTCATTTTTGAGCGTGTTTCACAGGCCAGTTGTATACAGTAGAACAGCAGACAGGTACTGGATACCATAACTGTGGTGAGGCTGGGGTCCACCAGGGCCCGGCTGGGGTCCACCAGGGCCCGGCTTTTCCACCACATAAGTGCATATCTGCATTTATAGGAAGATGCTCCTCCAGTTAATCCCACATCTCTACTTTTTTCAGTCGCTCCTCCCTGATCCAGCAGTAAATGTCTTCAGTCCAGTCAGTCGGACTCACTGATAACTCCTCCCCTAAGTTAGCTGTGCATGTAGCTGCGTTCAAGTGAATGGGGTGTGCTGCAGACAACTCAAACTCGGAGATGTTATTAGTCGTTCAGGTGAAGGCAGCGTGGACAACTCAGACTCATGGACACACAGGTGAAGCATGAAGGCAGTGTGGGTAATTTGAATACAAGAACGGCACGTAAACGAACTGTTCACAACGAATCAGTTCTTATCGTTCACTGAAAGAGCCATTCAAAAGACTCGACTCGTCCGCGAATGTCACATCTCTCGTGCCTGGCTGAGTGTGCCAGGACGGATAAAATCTCCCAGCATACCTCACAACATTTGAATACGGACATAAAATTGTGCCTAGTAGACAGTCAGGTAATGTTTCTATTCATTTGGCGAGTTTGGCGGCAATCAGGCCTATGACGGCTGAGGAAAACCCGTACAAATGCCCTCATGTGCTGCAACATCGATCACACATAGATCGGACACACAACGTGCATTATTATCATGATGATGATAACAGTGTTTGATTACCGCACTTTCAGCTTAAACTTGAAAATGGTCAAACAATGGCTAGAAGGTGCCATCTTTAATGCACATTTTTATGTTGATGTTTACATGTTAATATGAATGTTTCTGCCAAAAGAAAATACATTGTGCCTATTTAGGCCCGAGCCCAGACATACATGTCGGCGAGGGCCTATTAAAATCGCATGGTTCCGCTATTTTTTTTTTTTTTTTTTCTCTTGCCACTTTGCACGCAAATTTGACCCCCTGAACGTTAACAAAAAGTCAATTTAATATTTTATTTCTCTTTTTTAGTTTGTTTGTTTTTTCAAAATACAACTTGGTTAAATTATTTCCGGTTGTGTATAAGTACTTTTTGAATATTTTGAGCACAATTTCAACAATACTGTGAAAATAATAATAACCGTGATATGAAATTTTCATATCGTTACATCCCTAGTTGTGTAGTTTTTTTTTTTTTTTGTTTGTTCTTTTGTATTGTGTCTGTGTGGTTCCTTATGTCTAGGTACATGTTTGTGAAAATATATAATTCAAAATAATAATAAAAAAAAACAAAACAAAACAAAAAAAGAACCAAAAAACATGCAGAAGTCTATGGCAGCCTTTAGCTTAGGGTTGTAATGGGTGTGAGTCTTAACAAGAATTATGTGCACAGTACTGAAACACAGAACTAAACAGCTTGTGCAGGTAAAGTCAATATTTAGTGCGACCTCCATTTGGATTCAGTAAATCTTCAACTCTCTGGGGTCGACTGTCTGGATGTTTTCTTAAATAATCTTGTGTTATATTACACACCTTCACAGTTTTTTTTATCCCTTTCTCTGTCCACATGATTGCTTACCACTTCTACAATATTCATTTTTTGTGTTTTTGTCAGACATGCATTTTTGTTTTTAACATTTTTCCCCATTTGCTGTATATTCCAGTTGTACATATATGAATACAAAGACTGAGAAATGCACATATTTGGGCAAAGTCGAGCTAAAACAACCAACTTTATGGTGGCACAGTCTTGTTTGTTAGTCGTGTAGATACTTTACAAGCTGATTGTATTCACATTTTCTGTTGTGCCTGAAAACCCAAGTGGAAATGCTGAAAATTTGACATGATCAAAATATTGCAACCAACTTTTTACAGTTTAGAGAAGTGGAAAATGATAAAAGGGGAGCAATGGAAACGAATTGGAAATGAAAGTGTAGACCAATAAGGTTGATGACTGAATTAATACAGGAAACAGATCAGTTATTTACTTTAAACACAGATCTTATTGAACATGAAATGTGTCCCTGTGTCACCACTTGATCTGACCGACATACAACATCTGACATCCAGGCATGTTTAGTAAAATGCACAAACTAAAGCTTTAAAGTTATGAGAACATATGTAAGTACAGTCAGGCTCAGATAAGCTGACTTAAACAGCCGTCATCCTGCTGCTGGTGTGGTGTCCTCTCTTCGTCTCATCCCTATTAAAGCTTTATGTTCGCATCAAGACAGAATGAAGTAGTGAGACTGTTAGAGGAAAACTGGTCCAACAGAAAGAGAATAAGAGATTGCCTGGTGTGATTGGTGAGAAGGTATGGGCTGGTCAGTTCAGGCCGCTGTTAAAAATGCATAAGTACAGTCTGCCTTTGACTCGGAGTTGATAAGCAGTCCAGGGGCTTGTACATCCAGCCTCAGCTCAACACCGCTCCTTTATAAGTAAGTCATATTTTTATTGGAAAAAAAAAAAGATATTCACTAGTAGGGATGTAACGATTACCGGTATAACGATAAACCGCGGTAAAATTCCCAACGGTTAGTATTACTGTTTAAATTCTAAATATCTCACTGCAGAGAGAGAGAGAGAGAGAGAGAGAGAGAGAGAGAGAGAGGAGAGAGAGAGAGAGATGAGAGAGAGAGAGAGAGAGAGGAGAGAGGAGAGAGAGAGAGAGGAGAGAGAGAGAGAGAGAGAGAGGAGAGAGAGAGAGAGGAGAGAGAGAGAGAGGAGAGAGAGAGAGAGAGAGAGAGAGAGAGAGAGAGAGAGAGAGAGAGAGAGAGAGAGAGAGAGAGAGAGAGAGACTATCTCTTTATCTATCTGAAAAAGAAACTAAAACAACTCCAACTTGATATGGAAAATGGTCAAACAATGGCCATAAGTTGCCATCTTTAATGCGTATTTGTATGTTTGATGTTTTACATGTTAATATTTGAATGTTTCTGCCAACAGAAAGTACATTGTGCCTGTTTTATTATTATTATTATTATTATTACTATATTTTTTTTTTTTTTTTCAAAATACGTGGTTAAATTATTTCAGTGTGTGTATAAGTACTTTCTGAACATTTTGAGCACATTTCAACAATATAGCCATGATAATTTTAGTCACAATAAACGTGATATGAAATTTTCATATGGTTACATCCCTAATCACTAGGGGTGTTAGAAAATATCGGTTCTGCAATATATCGCGATATTTCATTTCACAATACTGTATCGATATTCAGAAGTACTGTATTGATATTTTTAGGTATTTTTTCAAATGCAGATATTGTGGAGGTTCATTTTAGTTTTTTGGTTTTCTGTATTGTTTATATCTTATTTATTATTATTTAACACTGTTTTATTCCATAATTGTTATTTGAAGCATCTTAAAAGCACTTTTTACTGTCTGAGAGGCAGATGGTAGTTCCTTTGTTGGGATTGCACAAGAATAATGTTATGATGTCAGTTCTGAACTAATAGAGTATGAACATTTGAGCAGGATCTTAAACTGTAATGTCTGTAAAACAGAATTTCAGTTTGAAGACAGGAATATTTTGTGATATAGCATTAGATCCTGTTGTGATCGAATAAAAATATGTTTAGTATTTGTACATGTTTCTGGTGTAATTCAATTCTTCAAGGAAATAATCATTTAAAAAGAAACAGACAAAAAATTGCCTTTTTAACAGTATCATGATATATCATGATATATCGTATTGTGATCCTAGTATTGTGATTTGTATCGTATTGAAATATTATTTTAATTTAGATAGTTTCATCAAATATTAGTATTAGTTGGGATTCCTTTGTGTCACTAGTTAAAGAATAAATTTATAAAAATGAGACCTGAAAGAATCTGGACTTTTTCTTGGAGCTTCCAACAAAAGAAAACTTTAACAGTATCGCCAGATTCTTGCCAATACACACCCCTAATGATAACCGTGATAATTTCAGTCACAATAACCATGATATGAAATTTTGATATGCTTACATCCCTATTCACTAGTCTCGGCGCCTAAAATTCACCTGTAGTTTTATATTTTATTAGAGGATGCAACAAATATTAAAGACAAAAAAAAAAATGGCTTGTCTTAAAAATGAAAAGTACATTTTGGATAAAAGATGCTTGATTATACGTCTGCTCAAACAAACAAACAGCACACGCTCCGAGCACACTCGCGCTGTGTGTATATTTTTCTTGTTACTCCCAGAAGGAGCGTGACGAGCGAGTTAATCTGTCCGCCAGCGATGCGGCATGACACAAAGCTGTTTATTTCCCTTTTCCTCCCCGTCTCACCGTTTTCACTCTCTCTCTCTCTCTCTCTCTCTCTCTCTCTCTCTTTCTCTTTCTCTCTTTCCCTCTCCTTCTGTAAAGCCTAATCAAGTTTGTATCAAGCTAAATAATGCCGTAGCGTGAAATTGGTGTCTTCAGTCAAAAAGCACTCCCTAGCCTGTACTACAAGAGAAGGCAATTATGTTACCCCTCCCCATCCCCATCCCTCTAACACACACCCCCCCCCGCCCCAGACTTCACTTCTCGGGTTCTCCTCATGTATACAATGCATATGTGTGTGTTTGCATATGCATGTCGTGTGTGTTGCCGTGGTTGTCAACACTGAGCCTGCGTTGGCGTCGTCGAACGGTGAACTCGGTGCCTTTCTTTGACTCGGAGTGTGTCCCAGTCTGTAATGGTGAGCGAAGGCTGCTAGTTCAGTTATTTTTGGACACTTCCCCAGAGTCGAGGTACTCAAGAGGAATGCTCTCCCTCTCCTCCTCCTCCTCCTCCTCCTCCTCCTCCTGTCCCTCCTCCCCCTGCCCTTTCTTTTTCTCTCTGTCCTACTCCTGATCTTTCTCCTCTTTACTGTCCTTCTTCACACCCTCTCCTTCACCTCTGTCCCTTTCTTCTTCTTTTTCTTCTACTTCACTCTCCTCATTTTTGCCTTTACTCATCCGTCTACTTTACGCTCCTCTCCTTTCCTCCCCACATCTCTTCTGCTATTGATTCCTTTTCCTACTACACCCTCTCTGACAGACAGAAAAACAAATGTCAGATCAGAGAGGCTCTTTAATCTCAAGCTGTGATGTTTGGCTCTGAACATCAACTCCGCACTCGTCTGTGTGTGTGTGTGTGTGTGTGTGTGTGTGTGAGCACTTTCAGGATGTTCAGAGAGGTAAAATTTTGGAGTGTGTTAATAAGCACTTTTAAATACTTGCGTGTTTTATTTCTGGTTTTCCTCTGTGTGCACGTGCTTGGTTTTTATACCCGTACAACTGAATTAAATGTCCGATATGGGTGGCCATGGCTCAGGTGGTAGAGTGGGTCGTCCAATAATCAAAGGGTTGGCGGTTAGAATCCCCCCAGTCCTTGGGCAAGACACTTCACCCTCCTTGCCTCCTTGTGTATGAATGCATATGAATGTTCAGTGGTGGTCAGAGGGGCCGTAGGCGTGGATTGGCAGCCACGCTTCTGGCTTTGTGGCTACAAATGTTTAGTTTACCACCACCAGAGTGTGAATGTGTGAGTGAATGAATAATAGGGGTGTTAATAAAAAAAAATTGGTTCTGCAATATATCATGATGTTTCATTTCACAATACTGTATCGATATTTTTAGGTATGTATTCAAATGCAGATATGGTGGAGCTTCATTATTGTTTTTTGGTTTTCTTTATTGATTTTTTTAAAAATTATTATTATTTAACACTGTTTTTTAAAATAATGGTTTTTTGAAGCATCCTAAAAGTACTTTTTAGTGTCTGAGAGGCAGATGGTAGTTCTTCTGGAAACTATTAAATCCATTAAATCCTGTTGTGATTAAATAAAAATGTGTTTAGTATTTGTACATATTTCTAGTGTAATTCAATTCTGCGGTCCGTGCCTACCTAATACCTAATACACACAAACCATACGGCTGAAAAAAATGAAAATAAAACTTAACTATACTGATAGACATCACTTAATATCACACGTTGACCTTTTAATTCTTTTATAATCACACATTACTCTACACTAGCCGCTGTGTTTTTAGCTCACCGGGAAATAGCCATGGCCCATTGTGAATGTGTTGTATTTTCTTTGGCTTCGTCATCGTCTTCGTCTTTGTCGTTGTCTTCGTTAGCAATTACTTCAAACATCTTGTCCGATGAAACTACTGGTTTAACTGGATTAATTTCTAATTTTATATGTAACTTCTTTGGGACAGTGTCTACAAAGTTTGTTCACAGTTTTGACAAATTTAGATTTTTGTTTTTGCAAATTTTTGAAATACTAAAAATGTGCCTTAATGCTTCTAATGGTTTATAACATGGAAAGGGTTACAGATATCAATATAGTTCCTATTGAGCACTGATAGAAGACTTAGATTGAATTAGTTGAGTTCTCCTAAAGTGAAAGTGCCACCCACTTCTATTGGAAGATTGATCTCCTCCATCCAGACCACAGGACTCTAACATAGAGACAGAACCTGGAAACCTCACAAATTCAACTTGTTATTGACTGTGGATAGAACACGCCAGTTAGATATGGGGACATCGGGCCTATTTTTCATCTGGTGGAAGTGAAACTGAGGGAACCTGTGTGTTTATGTTGTTGTATGATGTTTGCGGTGTGTTCAGGGATGTTGTGTAGCCACTCAGCTGGACGGCACGGCGCGCTTTAACACCACAACGAAGAAAGATTTACAGAAAAGCGGAGATGTCAGGAGACGCTGACGGGCGAAAAGACACGACGAAGATTGAGTGTAAGGGAAGAGCAACAACTGTAAAAACAAAAAACCAGATAGTAGAAACGCTCAATATGATTAGAGACGGAGCGACAGAGAAAAATGATGAGAGGGGAAACAGAGGAAGAGTAGAAAAGAGACAACAGAAAGCAAAAAGATAGAGAGGGCGATGGAGCTTGTCCGCCAGGCTTTGTGTTGTTGTTGTTCTTTCTCGCTGCCATCCATCTAAGCCCTCTGCTACCTCTGTCCCTTTCCACACATTCTCACCAACACACACACACACACACACACACATACACACATACACAGCCAGACACACACTGCCCCAAAGCCCAGACTAGCCTGGTGTTTCTGGCCAGTGTCTCGGTGCTTGGGATGTGTGTCTGCGCCTGTGTTTATGTGTTTTAAGGCTGTTTTATTCAGAATGCAGGCAGGCAGAGAGAGCGGTTTTACTGCTGATAAAAGTATTTGGTTAATCAGCTTCTGTCCCCGTCCCTCGACTAGAAGTGTTTGCATGTGTGTGTGTGTGTTTGACACAGGCCATTGAAGTTGGGGGTGGGGGTAGTGGGGTTGTGGGGGGCTCCCAGGGGGGGCGGGCTGGGGATGGAGATTGGCATCAGCTCTCGGCCAGTAGCGTCACAAAGTTGTTCCTGAGGGATGAGGAGGGCAGCCAATGAGAGGGTCCCTCTGGAGCTATATGGAGAAAGCGGGTTGGGGTGGGTTGGGGGGGGGGGGTAGGAAGTGGGTTGGAAGGGGAGAAGTAAAGGGGGAGAGTGAGTACACAGAGAGGGAGGAAGGGGGGGAGCAAAAAAAGGAGTGTCTAGGATGAGAAGAGGGACAGACAGATAAAGAGAGAGAGAGAGAGAGAGAGAGAGAGAGAGTCGGATGACAATTACCCTCTTGACTTCTGTCCAGCACCAGTTGTCAATCAGTCTGCCCCTCTGGGACAAGAACCGGCCCATCATTGGCTATGCTGACCCACATCCCGCCTCTCTGGGCCACCTGGCCAATGCATGATTGGCCACGGTGACCCGTTCGTCAAAGGGATCTGGGAACACCAGAGCCTTGGGCTGCCTTGGGAATACATGGCCCTGATACCGTGCATGCATGCATGTGTTGTTGAGGAGGGGGAAAAAGACAAAGGGTTTTCTTATTGAGGCTATAACTGCTTCCATGGGACAGAAGAGAAAGAGAGACAAAGATAGAAGGGGGGGGGGGGGGGGGGGAGGAAATGCTGAGGGACAGATAGAGATGTGAGAGAGCAAAAAAGGGTGAGGTGGAAAGACGGATGTTTGAACAGGAAGTGGTTAGAAGAGAAGGATGGAAACGAGAGAGCAAACGAGGTAATGAACAAAAGACGAACTGGAAAATTAAGGAGGGATGAAGGTAGGGCAAAGAGGGATGAGAGTTAATAGAAGAAAATATGACGGCACAGACGAGGGAAGGAGTTATGGCTGTACGTGCGAGCATGTGCATCTGATTAATTACCCACAACAACTGTGCAAATATTTGTTTGCGGTGACATCACGATGATCTGCAGGAATGACTTCGCTCGGCGTTTCTGTTCTATTTAACTCCACCTCTCCGCTCTCGTCTGAGGTTCTCTATGTCGGAAATTAGAGCACGACACAACAGTCACAACTCACTGTTGTGTGTGAGGCATTATCTGCCAAGTTTAGCATAGTTAACCTGCTTTTTGATGAGGAGCGCTTTACTGTGGTAGCACAAACTTCATAAAGGGTTATTCTGGATGTTTGGAAGGAGGGGGGGTGGGGGTCATGTGAGGTACTCGTTCACTGCAGTAGATCACACAGCCCCAGGAGTATTGAGCAGTGATCTAGTGCAGGTACACTGACTATGGATGTGTTCCCCGTAATAAACCGAACACACCTTTAACGGCTGCCTTTCCCAGACTTAATCTCAGTTTCAGAGCTTTTATTGTCAGTGAGTAAAACCATCCGTGTATGATTTGTTCTTTTCATATTCAATTGTCACATCAAGAGCTCAGTTTTGTATTAGGCGTAGAGCAGTGCTTTTCAACCTTGGGGTCGGGACCTCTCGTGGGGTCGCCTGAAATTCAAATGGGGTCACCTGAAATTTCTAGAAATTAAAAAAAATTACTAATAATTTTTTTAATGATTCAATATATATTTCATTATAATTAACCCTTTCATGCATGAATTATGAGAACCTTAGTGAGTGAGAGGGTTTTTATTCCTCTTTAGGCATGAAAAAAACAATGTGATCGATTTTTTTTTTTTTTTTTTTTTTAATCGAATCTTTTTTTAATGGAGTTACAAAAATGTCCACTCATCTGGACACCATGCGTTTAATTTTTGAAGCAAAGAAACATAAATTTAAAACACAACATCAGAAAGTGATATACTGTGTGAAATCTACGAAATAAAAACATTTTTGATGCAGCTAATCTAATATTTTCTCACATTTTATCATACTCCAATGCTAGTTATTACTCACTTCATGGAGATAATACACAAAAAATCCTTTTTGTTTAAGAAAACTGTTAATTACAGTTTAATAACAATTGGCAATTGGTTCACACTAAATCATGTAACTGCAGATCAGGTTTACTAAGAACATAAAGTTACAGTAATAGTATGAATTACAGTTTATGGGATGGTGCTAAGCGTCCACTGTGTTGGCTGATATGCAGCTACAACAACAAAACCCATGAATACACATGAGAACAGCTGTAGAATAACTGTCCACTGTAGTGACCACTATGCATGAAAGGGTTAAAATCTGGACAGTCGTGGGTTTGCTAGTATTCTGCCCAATGCATTCTGTGATAATGGAGAATTTTGTGTTATTCAGAGGCAGCAAACGTGTTACTCTGAAGGAGGACGACATGACAGCTGAAAACATGGTCCGGATCTTCCAGGTGTAGTTGTTTTGTCATATACAGTGGGTCCATGGTAGACAATCTAAGTAGAAGACACTTCGCAGAACACATGAAAAAGTCACTAACTTCTGGGTCAAACCAAATGAGATATCAAAAATGTCAACATGAAACCCAACATGGTCAGTGTATCTTTTGGTAATTGGATTTTCTTTTCAAAAACAAAAGAAAAACTAGCGGTTAAATGATTTGCATTTTAAAATAGAGGGATTAAAATTGAATTTCAAGGTGTTTTTCTTTTTCAGTATCAAAACAGATAAACCAAATTTAAAAAATGGATTGATTTTCGTTTTCTCTTTCTAATAAAAAAATAGAAAGTTACTACCTGAGAGAGATGGACAAACGGACCAAAAACACCTGTTTTTTTTTCATTTTCTGAGACCGGATGTCATTTTCAAGGAGAGAGAACTAATGCCTAGGTCACAAAGATTCTTACAAACGATGGGTTTGTACGAATCTTCCAGTTCGTACAAAATCTGGAGTTCTTAGACATTCGTGGAGGGAGCATGTCTTTCGTATGATGGCATTAGTCCTCTTTCCTTGAAAATGACAACATCCGGACTCAGAAAGTACAAAAAAACTACCATTTTTGGTCTGTTTTTCCATTTCTGCTAGGTAGTAACTTTCTTTTTTGTTATTAGAAAGAGAAAACGAAAATAAATTTGTTTTTTCAATTTGGTTTACCTACTTTGACACTGAAAAAGAAAAACACCTTGAAATTCAACTTTAATTCTTCTATTTTAAAGCAAAAAATAATTAACCACTAGTTTTTCTTTTGTTTCTGAAAAGAAAATCCAATTACTAACAGATACACTGACCATGAAACCCCACATTGGTCCATTTGCTTATTTCCAGTTTTTAATTTGTGCGCACAAAGAATGAAAAACAATTAGATTTTTGATTTGTACATGAATAATACAATAACAAGTCCTTTTTTCATTTTCCGATTGTGGATTCTCATTTGAATATGAAAAGAACAAATGATACATGGATTTAAAACACACAACAATAGTATGATGTGTGTATTCTTTTCCTTAAATAAAACAGAAAAGGAGGGTCTTCTGAAAGTTTTTACCTGTTTCATCGTCTCTATAGCAATGTGAAATGCAGAGGAGAGACCTGAAGCATGAAAAACATGAAAATTATGCAAAAAAAGAAACTTTAACAGTGTTAGTTTGTGCATGTTAGCATTTCTTGTCAGTGTTTGAAGCAAGTGTTAGAATCTGACATTATTGTAAAGTGTGTTTTAGTCAGCTGAGACATATTTTTGTACATTTCTTCTCATTGTTCAGTTGAAATGTTTGGGAGCCACTGCTGTAAGGGAGTGAAATTACAATAGATGAAAGTAGAACACACAGAAAACTAGTTAGCTTTTACCATGTGCTGAGGACATGAGGCCTGAATGTTTCCCTCCTGCTCATTGTTCTGAAATAAAGCTGTTTATACTTAGAATTACTCACCTGTATTGTGTATAAAACATATTTTTTTGGTGCAAGATTCAGGTGCTGTGTCTAGAAAATATAATTAATTGCCCACATCCTTAAACCCATGTGTAAATATTTGCAGTGCATTGCTAAAATTAGAGACTACAGATGGAACTTGCATATCATTCATGGGCTGCATGATGCTACAGATGGTGTTAAATCAGCCGAAAGATAAGGATCTCATAGATTCTACAGGCAGTTGTGTGCGACCATTATCATTACTCACATAACAAGATATATTTGATTTGTCATTTAAATCTGTAAATTGTTTTTGTGTGCGCCCTACAAAATGAAGAAAAACAGTTTCTGTGGCTATAATTTTTCACTAAGCCACTTTATTTTCTATATAATTCATCATGCACGTACAATTGCATCACTTATCAAACATGTTGTCATATCATATCATCATTTGCTTTGTTGTAATTCACAGCTTTGCTGCATGGTGCATATCAGGGTGAAATTACTGGAAGGATAATTAATGAAGCAAATATTGCAGATAACTATCTCTGTGCTGTCTTCTAGTGGTGTCCCCATCTGGATTTTTTTGCATTTGATCCGATTTTTTTAATTCTTAGTTTTGCTGATACTGAACTGATACTTTTTACTTGATTTTATAACAAACATGAATTTCTGGTATATGGTTAACATCAAAATAGCTCTTCCCAGCATTGAAATGAAATGCAACCAGAGTTTTACCCAAAGGTTTTTATTATGTTTCATAATATAGCCCAATCCAATCCAGTATTTGTGGAATAATGAAAAAGCAAACAAAAAAAAACAACTTTTAAAATAAGATTTTAAATATAAAAAAAAAATAAAAAAATAATCAAGCAATCTGGCAACTTAGATTTTACATATAAAAATTCTGGTAAGAACCAAAACTTTTATTCTATGTGTTCTAGTGCTGCAACAACGAATTGGTTAAATTGATCCAAATTGATTCTTAAAAGAGTCGGCAACGAATTGGTCAGTCGATTCGTTGGTTCTTGAGCACGTTAGTACTGAGGCATGTGCACGCTGTGTAGTGGAACAGAGGAGAACACAGAAGAGCATGGAGAGGCTTTGGATGCTGGTCCTGATTAAAGCTAGGTTTACATTCTGTTCCTGGTGGCCACGGCAGCCCCGTTTGGCCGAAACGTATTGCGCCGTTTATGTAACAAAACTTGAATATGGAGAAAAAAATGGCCCAAATCCCATGGCACACTATGTTTTGGGCAAATGGGGCTGTCCAACACAAACATAATTTAAACCTAGCTTAAGATAGCCTGTGTGCTGTGATTACTTTAGCTCGCTAGCTAGTTTGACACTATTGTCGTAATAATAACTATTTCATTCATCTCTGTTTATCAGACTACCAGACTAACGTTACCTATCGTTGACTGGAACTAATACATACAACGTTAGTTTGATATCCTATAACCGGAGCTGGTTGAAGACTATATCTTGCTAGTCTCTCGCCATAACAAGTCTAGGTAGCGGGCTAGTGCTAGCTAACCAAATGCGAAGCTATTGCGAGGATGTAATCTTTAGTGACTTGTCTGCAGCCTATATTGCTTTGGGTTAAATACCGATCTATGGAAATTGAGTCTTTTGTGTTCATCCGATGAGGCGATTAGTTTTTAAAATAATCTACAGATTAATCGATTGTTTAAATTATCATTAGCTGCAGTCCTAAAGGGTTCTACATCCAGTGTCCTTTCAGCTTTCACATTCAGCTGTCATTCTGCATTCTCTCTGTATTCAGTTTCGCTGCAGCCTTGTAGTTCTCATACTCGGTCATGTGATACTTTTGTAAGTGATGAGTCAAATTTGTTGTGTTAAAGCGAGCCCTGATGCTCCTCCTCCTCCAGTTTACACATCTTAAAAGTTGCTGCTTGACTTTTGTTGCTTTCCAGAAAAAAGTATTCCCACACAGCAGACATGCTGCATGATGTTTCGTTTTTATTTACGGAAGCTGTTATGCAGAACCGTTGAAAACTCGTGTGGTAACTGGATTGACCCGATGTGGGGCGCCGATAAGGGGGGGCACATATGACTAATTCATGGGGCCCAGTATTTGTGGGGGGCCTATAGAGCAGTGGAGGGGGCCCAGTGAAAATAGAATTTTAGAATTTTAGAATATAGAGAGCTGTAGAAGTCGGGAGGCGAACGTTGAAACAATGTTAAGTTTAAGTTTCGTTTTCATGGTATCGACACCCCCCCCACCCCCGGGTTCCGACAGATGAAGAATATAGTCTATAGTCAATTTATGTAGGGTCCACAACGACTATACTGTCATGGGGCCCATAATTGGCAGCGGCGCCCCTGGGCCCGATCACGTGACTAAATCCGAACTGATCTTCTAAAAAATGCCAGATCGGCAGCCGATACCGATTTTTAGACCAGATCGGGACAATCCCTACTGTCTACTTAGATTAAGAAGAAAAATACTACATTTTCACCAAAGTTTGTCTTCACATTAAAGGTCAAAGTGTGCCGTATACTTTTCCATATGAGTAAAATCTGCATTGCAGATTCTCATACTCAGGCCTGTATTATGTATTAATGCATGTCTGAGTTTTATCCGCATTATTTATGTGAGGTGATACAGTATGTGTGTTGTTTTTTTTGGTTTTGTGTGTGTGCAGAAAACAGGTAATGTGTTTTCGGTGTATTCTGCTGGTTGTACGTGATTTTTTTTTTTCTTGCAGTTAGTTGAAGGTTTATACATGTGACTGCTGTGGCACATGATATATTGGACAAAAATCAAGCAGCCTACTCAGCTTTCAATGCTGTTTTCCTATAATTATGTCTTTTAATATGCACTTTCACTTTTTGTGCTTGAATCTTATTGACACCACACACATATCCAGTGAGGTGTTTGAGGTGTTAACAAAGGGAAAAGCACATTAATGTCACATGGGAGACTAGTGTCATACAGTATGTGTGTTTTTTTTTTTTTTTTTTATTAAGGTTCAGTTTTCTGTGGATGTGGATGTAGATGCTCCTCTAATTCCCAGCAGCATCCTGTTGGCTTTGTGTCACACATAGATCATGCTCCCAGTGTGTTTACATGGTTTTTGCTTCGAGGAAACGGTTTGATCTTGAGCCATCTCCAGTCTCAATAATTTTGGCTTCCCTACAGTTACGCTACCGTTTGTTTGTATTGTTTTGCGGCTTTGAGTGCGAGAGCGTTTGGCCATGCTACAAGGGGCAAACGCATCTTCAGCTACGAGTCGAATTAAGTGTCTTTAGAAGCGAACGCAACACCTTCAGTTTTCTTTATAATGAATGTTTTTTTGTTTTTTTTATTCTGTTTTTAACAGATTTTAATTTGTCTTTGTTTTTATGATGGTTGTATTTTGTTGATCTTAGCCCGCTTTATACCCTGTGTTATCACTAGTTTTATTTACTTATTTAATCCCTTGTTTTATGTTTGGTGTACGGCATTTTGGCCTGCTGTAAAGTTCTTAAAGTGCTTTATAAATAAAGTTTGTATGGTATGGTATGTGTTCTCAGTAGAGGTGTTAGAAAATATCGGTTCTGTAATATATCGTGATATTTTCATTCATTTCACAATACTGTATCGAAATTAAAAAGTACTGTATCAATAATTTCAGGTATTTATTCAAATGCAGATATGATGGAGGTTCATTTTTGTTTGTTTACTCTGAGCTTTTATGAACATCTATATGATTAGTAAATTAACTCTAGGAAAATACCTGATTTTCACTGAAAAAACACAAAATACCGAAGATAATGTTACAATAAATGGTCATAAATTACTTAAGGACGGTTAAATATAGATAAAAGTTTTTTGGGAGCTGCTACAAATGGGTTAACTCAGTTAGAGATTAGATTGAGGGAGAAAGGGACAAATTAATTAACTCTACCCTTCTATCATCTAAAAATAAGACTTCTCGCTTAGGGATGTGTATTGGCAAAAATCTGGCGATACGATACAAATCACAACACTAGGATCACGATACGATATCTCATGATATATCATGATACTGTTAAAAAGGCAGTTTTTTATTTGTTTCTTTTTTTCCAAATGATTATATCCTTGAAGAATTGAATTTCACCAGAAATAAGCACAAATACTAAACACATTTTTATTGGATCACAACATGATCTAATGCTATATCACAAAATGTTCCTGTGTTCAAACTTAAATTATGTTTTACAGACATTACAGTTTAAGATCCTGTTCAAATGTTCATATTCTGTTAGTTCAGAACTAACATCAGAACAGTATTTTTGTGTGATACCAACAAAGGAACTAACATTATTTAATAAAAGTGTTAAATAATAATAAATATAAACAAAAAGAAAAACAAAAAAGCAAAAATGAACCTCCACAATATCTGCATTTAAATAAATACGTAAAAATTCGATACAGTACTTTTTAATATCGATACAGTATTGTGAAATGAAATATCGCGATATACTGCAGAACTAATATTTTCTTACACCCCTATGTATCACACAATTTTTTGTAATTCTCCTAGTTTCCAAAGGAACTACCATCTGCCTCTCAGACAATATAAAAAGTGCTTTTAGGATGCTTCCAATAACCATTATTTAATAAAACTGTTAAATAATAATAAGTAAGATAGAAACAATAAAGAAAAACAAAAAACAAAAATGAAGCTCCGCCATATATACCTAAGAATATCGATACAGTACTTTTTAATATCGATACAGTATTGTGAAATGAAATATCGCGATATATTGCAGAACCGATATTTTCTAACACCCCTATTCTCGCTTATAATAAGGTGTTTTAATGGTATATTTTATTTATGCCCGTCTGAAACGGTGTTGGTTCGTTAATCAGTTTGTGCCTGAGGCTGAGTACAAGCAGATCTACCAAAGGCGCAACACATATTAATGGGAAGTCATATTAATTGGGCACCTTGAATACTATATTTCCTCCTTATATATGCATTTTCACCTTCTACCGAACAGGATGTATTGATGTCAGCATGTTGTGTGCCGTCTGTACACAGGTTTTCTTATGGGACGCTACGTGTAAACCTATGAGAGCATAAAATAGACTTGAAAGCTCCATCTTTTTTTTTTTTTCTCATACATTATGTGTAAGCATGTTCAACCCTTCCCACACAACAACACACATACCCCCCCCACCCCACCCCCCCGCGCCAGCCCCCCTGGTGTGCACAGGGTTCACAGTAACGGTGTGCATGTCTCTGAGGGGGGACAGAGGGAGGATATGGGAATCTAAATAAAGCTATGTGTGCTTGGCTAATGAAACACACTGTATTCCCCACCGTCTCATCAGGAAAAATGGGCTTTTATCAGAGGCAGAGTTACCGCCACATCTAGGTCTTTCTATAATGTCCAAAACTCTTCTTAACAACCGAACCATTTTTAAAAAAAAAATTATCGCAATGGCATATTTTTGTGAGCAGACATTTCAGTTTAAGAAGAGAGCTTCCAGTTGGTGCTGATAAAGTATCTGTCGAAGGTGTGGGAATGTTATTGATTTCATCCCGATGTGGACTTCTGCACTGATGCAGTGACAGAACATAATTGGGAGTTTGCAACCTACACATCACAACACTGCTTTCTGCAGGCGAACGTTAGGTGTATGTTGTTTTATTTGTTGGCAGATGCAGATGGAGGCAGACATAAGCAGCAAGTAGTTAAAAAAATACACCTGATTTTGTAAAAGCAGATATCAGGACACATCATGGAATTTTATTTGTTAAAAGTGTACTTTTGTGCTGCTTGCAGATATTTTTCTATATTTCTAATTGCAGTTTAAATAATCTTTGAAATCTGGACACTGGTTAAGCCCCTTGAGGCATTTTGGTAACCCACCCATCATATTTTTTAACCTACATGTATTTATGTGTATGTTTTTTATTATGTGGAAATTAAATGTACTTAAAAAGTTCATTAATCATTACTTAGTTTTTTAAGGCAACCACTTTTCTCAATTTTTTAACAGTAAACTCAACTTGTCCGGGCTTATAGTATACTGACAGCATTACTCAGCTCTATATTGTGCTTTTGTTTAATTAATTCCTAAACTGAGTCTGCTGTTACTTAAAAAGTGAGTCAAATGAGAAAAGAGTTAAAAAAAAAAAAAAAAAAAAAAAATTAAAGGTAGGGTGGGAGATCTTAGAAAAATGGTTCGAGCAAGTTACATTTTGAAAATACACAATTCAAAAGTCCAAACTCCTTTCTTCAGACTTCCCCCTGAAGCCACGCCTCCAGAGTACCGGAAGGCAATGCTTGCCCCCCCCCCCCCCCATACCTTATTCATTCTCTTCCAACATCCCCCCTCTCTTATGACCGCCCCCTGCGGATTCATGCATACCTCTGAATTCAGGTCTGGTCATCAGTATATTAGATTAGAATATTATTATTTTTAGTGCCATTTGTAATATTTTATCATATACGTGGGTTGTCTTTAGTTGGTGTTTCTAAAATCTTTTCTGTGTTTTATTTCGTGCTGTACATTTTGCAATTTCGTTCTGTAACAGCATCTGGGATGTTTTTGTTGAATGACAATTAATAAATCTGAATCTGAATCTAGAAGTTGGACTTTTCACTTGTTGTTTTGATACGTGTTCTAAATAATCTGGGGCTAGTAAGAACAGCTGACTGCAGTAAGACTGATGTCAGGCTTTTGTTTATTTTTTTTCTAGAAATGAAAAGAAAATAAAAAAGACATGTCGGGCTAACAGCTCACTAAAGTTTGCTTTGAACGCTGTAATCTGTGCATTTCACCATTATGTTTGTCGGCAGAACAGCCCTATCTGACTAACGTTACATTCCTTAGTGATTTATGTTAGTGAAAAAATTCCATCCTAATATAACTAATATAGCCAAGCTCTGGCTCTGGCTTCGTTTTCTGTACAAGTTCTCCAAGCCTCTGAGAACACACCATTCATGCAGAGGGGGGAAAGACAAATGGCAGTTGAGTTTGGTAGACATATCAGCATTCAATCATTTCAATGGGTCGGTTAAAATGATTGGATGGTGTTTTTTCAGTCCTGTCCATTCCACAGGTGACTAAATGTTTTCACTTTTGTGTTAGAGCATTTAATTAATTGGTTGTAATCGGGGTGTGAAGTGGATTTTAAGCAATATAGTAAAAAATGCTCCTGGAAAACATCTACCCCACCTTTAAGCAAGCAGTGATGCAGAGCATATTTAACACATTTAATGAGTTACTGTGTAGTTTTAGAGCATGCACTCTTAATTTAAAGGACAAGCATTTTCTTCCAAATTTACTAACTGGAAGTATATAAAGTTTTTCTACTCAGAAATAAGTAAAAACCTCCAAAGACTTTACAAAGAAGACAAATTTGAGGAAGAACACATGGGTGGAACATCTGTTATAGCGCTCTTTCCCCAGCCCTGATATGGACGAATATCCAGTAAAAGATTTAAACACTATACCATTAGTTTTGCCACTTAACCGGAAACATTGAATTCCATTTTATTGGTAGTAAATGTAGTGTCATTTAAATCTACTTCTCTCTTTTCTCATTGTTTTTCTCCTGGCCACCAGGTCTCCACTTACTGCACGTGTTGTCTCATATTAAAAGCCCTCTGCAGAGCCAGTAATTGCAAAATCATGACATTTTTGACATTCATTTAAAATTCTGCAGCAGCGGCGTCAATACTTTTGCAGTGGTGGGCTACAGCCGCAAAGTGCACGTAATGGAAACCCTGCATTTTCAACCATAATGAATACAGAGAGCTTGTCTAATTCAAGGCTGTCGGTTACGGAAACGTTTCCCTGGGTTCAGTGATTTAGAAATTTCAGGTTGTGATGCACTGCAATGCACCATTAAAATGTTGTAGATGGAGATACTGTGGCGTGAATTTGGTGTCAGTTTTCCTTTTGTTGCTTCAGTTGATCTATTAGTAAACATGCATCAGTACAGTCAGTTTCTTCGCACCTTACTGCCAACATTTAGCCTTAACCTCCTGAGACCCAGGAGAGTGAAAGTTTGAGCTTTTTTACATTGAATAATAGTCTTGAGTGGAAACTGCATGATGCAACAGCTTTTTCAGAAGCATTTTTAAAATTATTTTTATTTATTTATTTTTCAATGGAATGTCCTTTGCAATGGACAGCATTTTTTAAGTAAAACTAGTTGCTTTTCCATTGACCCTCAAATTGCACAAATATAACTTGCACACAAAAATATGCTGAACCCTTTCATGCATAGTGGTCAGTACAGTGGACAGTTATTCGAAGCTACTTCTCTATTTTCTTTTGTTCAGACAAGATTTAGTTTTTAGATGTTGCCTGCTTGACGGTAACATCAAGCAGGTCTTTTGTCTGAACAAAAGAAAAAAGAAAAGTATAATTACATTAACAGAAGGTAAAATTAACACCATTAGAGCTATTCTACAGCTGTTCTTTTGTATATTCATGGGTTTTGTTGTTTTAGTTGCATATCAGCCAACACAGTGGACACTTCTGCACCATCCCATAATACACTAACATTCATACCCTTACTATAACTATACTGTTCTCAATAAACCTGATCTGCAGTGACATGTTTGAGTGTAAATCAACAAACAAGAGTTTTTTTTTTGTTTTACATATTATCTCTGTGAAGTGAATAATAACAAGTATTAGAGTTTAAATGTGGGAAAACATCTGATTAGCCGCTTTAAAAATGTTTTTATTGCATAGTTTTTCATATCACTTTCTGATATTAGGTTTTAAATGCACGTTTCTTTGCTTCAGAAATTAAATGCATGGTGTCCGACTGAGTGGACATTTTTATAACTCCTTAAAAAACCCCAAAAACTAGAAAAGCACTCGGAGAGCACAGACCTCTAATTTGTTCCTTGTGGCAGTATCAACATTTCCTGAAAATTTCAGCCAAATCCGTCCATAACTTTTTGAGTTATCTTGCTAACTAACAAACAAACAAACAGACAAAACCCCGATAACAACATAACCTCTGCTGTTCCTTGGCGGAGGTAAAAAAAACCTTAATTGCATTGTTATTTTCATGCCTAAAGAGGAGTAAAAACACGCAGGAAAAATATCTTGACTAAGGTTCTCATAATTCATGCATGGAAGGGTTAATGGAAAAATGACAATTTCAGTGAAAAGTTTTTGCGCTTGCAAGAAGTGTTTTTTTGGTGTAGCAAAATTGGTATATCACAAAAAAGTGCAATGGAAAGACCTTTTTATGTAACTAGAGTCACATGAAGAAAAACAAAGGATGGTGATGGATGTTAAGAGAAGAAGAAGAGTTTTAAAATAAAACATGGTGCGGTATGTGTGGACACATGAGGAAACCCAATAATTTTTGAATTTCGTATGGGATGGGGGTAACGAGCGTTCTAGATTCAAAACACATATTTGTGTTCGTCGGCATGTTTATGGAATGACTTCTCATGTCATCTTGATAATAAATAAACAAATCATTGGATTTGTGATTGAATGGAAAAAGCAACATTACGCACCTCTGGTTTTTTTTTTACATTTAGTAAATATCGGTAAAGTTTTGCACATATGTCCAATGGAAACACGACTACTGTCCAACTTTTGTCCCCGACAGAGGACGAAAATGCATCTCTGGGTCTCAGGAGGTTCAACCCTGTAGAGACGTGGTTTGATTGTCTGTGTTTTGCACGAAACCCACTTTATTATCTGAGTAGAAGTTCATTGTTTTTGTTGGGTTCTCCTCTTCTCATGCCGTCTCTCATCTGTTTCTGTCTGCTGTGTTTGGCAGACGTATTAGGCATAGTGGGAGGTCCCTTTCCACGCTGGATTCTGCTCGGGCAGACATACAGCCTTCAAATCAAAATCCTGTGTGTGTCTCTGGAGTGCATACGTTACATCTGTGTGAATTCGACAGTACTGTGTGTGTGTGTTTGTCCAAGGGATCCAAAGTCCATTATTTGCACACTGGGGTACACATCTGGCTCTCAGAACCAGAACCCGCCTCAGCTCCAGCTCCTGACTCTCAAAGGGACTTTTCAGACCTGGTTGTGAATCCAGACCCAGGTTTGTTTCTTCACTTGAGCTCAGGGACGTAGTCTGTCTAAATGTTGGGTGGATGCAGCGTGCATTCTACGGCTGAGTGAAACATCCACTTTTCTTTCATTCTTTCATATCGAAGCCAGACAGATAATTCAGTCTCCGTGCTCGGTTTTTGGCATTTGGAGCGGCCAACTTTCAGATGCAGATGCGATTTATGCACATATAGCAGTTGTAAATGTGCGCTGTGTTAAATAGGACAGAAACAGAACCACTTCGGACACTCGCTGTTTATTCCTGGAAGAAAAGTACACGGTCAGTGTCATCAGTTGGGATGGGAATCGAGAACCGGTTCTTTTGAGGGTGGCCATGGCTCAGGTGGTAGAGCGGGTCGTCCAATAACCGAAGGGTTGGCGGTTCGAATCCCGCTCTGTCCATGTGCTGTTGTGTCCTTGGGCAAGACACTTCACCCTCCTTGCCTCCAGTGCCACTCACACTGGTGTATGAATGCGTATGAATGTTTGGTGGTGGGAGGGGCCGTACGCGAATTGGCAGCCACACTTCTGTCAGTCTGCCCCAGGACAGCTGTGGATACAGATGTAGTTTACCACCACCAGAGGGAGAATGTGAGAGCGAATGAATAATGGATCAATAATGTAAAGCGCTTTGGGTGTCTAGAAAAGTGCTACATAAAATCCAATCCATTATTATTATTATTATTATTATTATTATTACTATTATTATTATTATTATTATTTTTGAGAACCAGTTCCCAGTAGCTCAATTCCTTAACGCTTAACGATTCTGCTCATCGATTCCACCTTCGTTGTGCATGCGTGATGACATCACGCGCACGCTGCATTGTTTTGCTCAGAATGTAGCCAACGTGGTGTTAAGGATGAAACGCTTCAAAGAGATGACACCAGGTCCACTGGTAACACTGGGAAAGCTTCCGTTTCTTCAAAAGGGTGAAATCCCTCCAGTATGTTCAAACATTTGTCCACAGCGTGTGATTCATTTACAGGAATGTCATGTATTTGATACGATACTTAGCGGTGCTCGTCTTTGAAATGGTTCGTTAAACATCTTTGTGTTATTAATGCAATAAATTATATACATTTTTCAAATCAGATTTTATATATTTTTTTTGTGTTTTCTGGCCTTTTGTGTTGATATAGTAGGTTAAAGTGAAAAAAATTATAGACAGATAAGATAGATGAAGTTGTGCTGGAAAAAAAAGATACCAAACAGGGATAGAGTAAACATTTGTTTATACAGTGTATAAAGGCAAAATCAAAAGGACTGAAAAATGGCCAAAATAGGCTCCGACCACTAAGGCTTAATACTTGAATGTTTCTGCCAACAGAAAGTACATTGTGCCAGTTATTTTATTTATTTATTCATTTTATTTATTTATTTATTTATTTTCAAAATACAACTTGGTTAAATTATTTCAGTGTTTGTATAAGTAAGTTTTGAACATTTTTGAGCAAAATTTCAACAATACCGCGATAATAATAACTGTGATAATTTTGGTCACAATAACCGTGATATGAAATTTTCATATCGTTACATCCCTATTTAGAAATAAACAGCTGTATTTCTCATGTGAACCTTCGTTTCGTAGAAGCTTGCACACTTCACCAAATGGACAAGCCTGTGGGAGAAAAACAACAAAAAAAACATTGAGAATCTGACAAAAAGATCCATATTTAAAGACACTGCACGACTACATCCCAGCATTAAAGATAGAATATGTTTTTGGTTTTTGTTAGAACCTTCCTACCTCCTTTCTCGCCTCTTTTTGTGCTTTGGTTGGATTCGATGAACCGGGTGATTCACCGTCTCCTGCACTGAATATCTGACTTTTATATTTTCTAGTCTCTGAAAGGCCTCATTTAACTTTCACAAAGAAGTATTTGTTTTATACATATTTCTCAGCTGTTCCTGGGGAGAAAGGGAACACAAAGTAGTCCATGCACTGTTTGCTTCTCGTTAATATTTGTCGTATTTTTCAGTGTCTTGAACTTCAACCCGTTATAAATTATTTCCTGTCCGTGTCTGTTCTGTGTGCAGGTGCTGTAATAATAATAAAAACTCTCTCGTCTGTAGTGTATGTGTGTCCACAGTATCACTGTGTTGGACTGAAAACCTACTAATTCAGAATGAAGTTAATTATCTTTGCTTCCAGAATGCCTCAGAGATAGTTTTTGCTTAATTTCTCTCAACATTGCTTTATTTATTTAGTTTTTTTTAATCCATGACTATGATTTTAAATGTTTTACCTTTAAATTTCTAAAATATTTTTCATGTTCTGACTGTAAATAATAATTTTCTACCACAGCTAACCATCTACTTTCTTCACATCTCACAGAGGAGGAAAAATGTCCCATCAAACTTTAAGGAAATATTGATGTTTCTAAACTATATGGACATAAATATTGGGACACATCATATCTACAGCTGTAAAATGTCCTGTTCATGAGGATTTGGGATAAAACCATCAATATTAATAATCAACATGATATTTATTTCAATATAAAACTATACTATGACATTTGACGTTATTGTTTTGTATCCCGAACCCCTGTTACAAAAGAAACATCTGAATTCATTGTGTCCCGATACATACCATTGAAAGAAAAATTTCCTATTTAACGTTAAGGAAGTATTGATGTTTCTAAACTATATGGACATAAATATTGGGACACATCATGTCTACAGCTGTAAGATGCTGATTTGAGATATAAACATCAATATTTCCTTAAAGAAACACCTGAATTTTTTGTGTCCAAATACTTTTGTCCATATAGTGTGTGAAGAAAAATCTCCCACTAAACTTTAAGGAAATATTGATGTTTATAAACTATATAGACAAAAATATTGGGACACATCATGTTTACAGCTGTAAGATGTCCTGTTCATGAGGATTTGAGATAAAAACATCAATATTAATAATCAATATGATATTTATTTCAATATAAAACTATACTATGACATTTGTCGTTATTATTTTGTGTCCCAGACCTCTGTTAGAAAAGAAACACTGGAATTCATTGTGTCCCGATAAATACCATAGAAAGAAAAATCTCCTATTAAACTTTAAGGAAATATTGATGTTCATAAACTATATGGACAAAAATATTGGGACACATCATGTCTATAGCTGTAAGATGCTGATTTAAGATATAAACATCAATATTTCCTTAAAGAAACACCTGAATTCTTGGTGTCCAAATACTTTTGTCCGTATAGCATGTGAAGAAAAGTCTACCACTAAACTTTAAGAAAATATTAATGTTTATAAACTGTATGGACAAAAATATTGGGACACATCATGGCTATAGCTCGAAAGATACTTATTTGAGATAAAAACATCAATATATCCTTAAAGAAACACCTGAATTCAACTATATAGTTTAATTTGTGACCAATCTGATTCTTCTTTGAGACTGATCTGCATGTGTTGGAAACAAGGAAACAAAATACACTTAAAGGGTTTATTTTTATTTTTAAAGGAACACTTCAGTGATTTATAACTTCTTGTTTTGATTTGAGCTTTTGGCTGGGCTTAAATGTGAGGATGGGGGTGGGCCGGGGGGGAAGTGGATGTGGATATGGAGTGAGGAATATGAGGAGAGGGATGGAGAGTTGGTGGAAAGGGGTGGGGGTGGTGGCTCACTGGTGAGAGCCCAGGATTTGGAGAGATCAGAGAGAGGTGAGTAAGTGAGAAGTGAGGAATAGCATGGTAGGAAGAGGAGGGGGCGTGCAGGAAACCCCATTGTGCGGTGGCTCCAGTCATTTCCTGTTTGTGTGCCAGCTGTAACTTCCCTCCTTCCTGTTGTACCCAGGAAGTCGGTGTCACATTCCTGCTCTGTGTGGGACGGCGAGAACCTTCAGGACACTGTCATTGACATACCTGCGTGTTTGTTTTTTCCCGGGTTTATTTTGAGGATTTCCAAAACGTGCTTTCATATTAATGGATTCGACTGACTCTGTCATTTGGAAATATTGTTGTTCTTGGTCACACATTGCCATTGATAACACTGGTCAACAACAAATTTATTGTTGAAATTTTTTGAGCTGATTTAGGATAATTTTAGTGTGCTGAATCCAAAAATCACATTAATTTTGCTCAATCAGGTCAACTTTCTGAACTATGCTACATATTGGCTTTTTAACATTTTTGCTTACATTTATGGGCATTTTCACATCATATGATACAAAATTCTTTCATATTTCTTGCAATAAACAAGTTCTGAAGATTTTACTTTTACCAATTTATGATTAATGGTTTTTTTAATATTACAGGTGAATGAAATGGCTTCGACTAGAAGATCTTGCAAAAATAAGCCTGACGTATTCTGCTACATCTGCGGTGAATACACCATTGTACCTAACAGGAATCAAGTCACAAGTTTCATAAAGTGTGCTTACCAATCTTATTTTGGTATTAATTATTATATTTTGTGAGAAGATCAAATTTTTCAAAATCAAATTAGCAAAAAACCCTGACCTGATTGAGAAAAACAGAAGTCATTTTTGGATTTAGCGGTGCAAAATGGTCCTAATTCAGTTGAAAAAACCTAGACAACTTGCAAAAAACCTTTTTTTGTAACCCAGTGTAATCTATTAACTTTTCTGGCGACTAAAACCATCTACTGATCTGAAATGTTCAATAACTGTTGGACCGGTAATCCTATCAATACATGTCAATAATTGGTGTAAAATACAGTCATTCATCTTTTCATGGTCATCAGATATGACCCATTTGGACGTTCAGAGGCTCCGTAGTTACCGTAGAAACACCATCATCTTCTTCAACAATGTTTCTTAATGGGGGTGTCGGGACACTGTTGGGGGTTAAAGATGTATTTTGTTGAAAAAAGTCACTTTTCCTTCAGTTTTCAACCTTTGAATTTACTCTTAGCTTTTATGAACATCTACATCACAGGTGTCAAACATGTGGCACGGGGGCCAAATCCGGCCCACCAAAGGGTCCAGTCCGGCCCTTGGGATGAATTTGTGAAATGCAAAAATTACACTAAAATATTAACAAGTCTTTTAGTTCAGGTTCCACATTCAGACTAATTCAATCTCAAGTGGGCAGGATTCAGTAAAATACTATCATAAACTCCAAATTTTTCCCTTTTTTAAATGTAAATATTTTCATGTATTTACACTAAAAGAAAGTATAATTTCACAAAAAATGTGAATAACCTGAACAAATATGAACAACCTGAAATGTCTTAAGAGAAGTAAGTACAATTTTAACAATATTCTGCCTGTTATTAAATGTTTTGTGCATTTGTAGATCCACTGTGATCTGTAAATTATAGTGTACATGTGTAAACGATAAACTGAGGCAGAATATTGTTAAAATTACACTTATTTTTTTTCAGTTTGTTCATGTTACTCACATCGTTTGAAAGGATAGTTTGTAGACGTAAACATTTTCATAATGTAATTTTACTTCTTTTTTTTTTTTTTTTTACACTAAAATATAGAGGAAAGCTTGGAGTTGACAGTATTTCTATATTCTTATGTTATTATTTCACTGGTTCAGCTTACTTCAGATCAAATTTAACTGAATGTGGCCCCTGAACTAAAATGAGTTTGACACCCCTGATCTACATGATCAGTTAATAAAATATAGCAAAATACCTGATTTTCAATGAAAAACGCAGGGGATAAAATAATAAATAGTGAAAAACTCACTTCGAAAAGGTTAGAGAAAAAGTCACCACAAAAATAGCTAAACAGGGACACGACAATAAAATCTGAATTCTTGTCAGTCTAAAAGCCTATTTATTTAATTTCAATGAAACACAAAATGATAGTTTAGCCAACAGCAGAAGCTTCATTCATATAAAACCAAGTTATGATCAGAAAACAGCAAAGTTAAGATAGAATTCCTAATCATCGTTTTATACCATGACCTTTATTTTTGCTTTTCTTCGTCTTGTTCACTGAGTTTTATCAGATATAGAAATAGAAATAAGTAGAAATAATCCTCGTCCTGTTGGATCTGTTTAGTGTTAGCTTAGCGCTGCACAGTTTGTCTCATTGGTCTGTTTTGTTAAATTATTCATGACACACGGTCTCAGACTGTTTGCTTGGTTTAGATATTTGTCCCTTTAGGTATTTGTTTGAGTCGTGTTCCATTTTCCGATAATTGCTTTTATTGAGCTTTTTAGCCGACGTTCTCCTGGTGACATTGATGTATAACAGGGGTCTCAAACATGCGGCCCGGGGGCCACATGCAGCCCACCAAAGGTTCCAATCTGGCCCGTGGGATGAATTTGCAAAATGCAAAAATTCCACAAATTCATTTTTGTTCAGGTTCCACATACAGACCAATATGATCGGAACTAAAATATCGTACAAAAAAAAAAAAGACTCCATATTTTCTTCTCAGTTTGATATGAAGAAAATATTACATTATGTCTGTAAATAATGACAACTTCTAATTTTTGTCTTTGTTTTAGAACAAAAACTAACATTAAATTATGAAAATATTTACATTTACAAACTATCCTCTAACAATAAAGTGTGAACAAATTGAACAAATATGAACAACCTGAAATGTCTAAAGAAAATTAAGCACAGTTTTAACCGTTTTCTGCCAGTTAATAAGTGTTTAGTGTCTTTGTAGATCTGATCCATAATGCATATGTAGAAATGATAAGTTGAGGCAGAATATTGTTAATATTGCACTGAATTTTCTTTAGAAATGTCATTTTTTTCAGGTTATTCACATCTTTTTTGTTTGGGTAGTTTCTAAAAGTAAGTATTTTCATCATTTAATGGGGTTTTTTGCACTAAAACAAATAGAAATTTGGAGTTGGCATTATTTGTAGATTACCTCCACCAGGAGGTATTGTGATCACTTTGCTTTGTGTGTTTGTTTGTTTGCGTGTTTGTTTGTTTGATGGTTAGCAAGCTTATGGGAAAACTATTCCAACCATCTTTACCAAATCTTCCCCACAGATAGGCCTAGGCCCTGGGACCAACCCATTCAATTTTGGGCCAAGTAGGCCAAAGTTCAAGGTCACAGCAAGGTCACAAAATCTACAATTTTCCTATCTCTCATCATTGAGCAATTTTCGAAAATTCACAAAAAATTCAAAACGACTCCGATTAGCCTCCAATTTGATCCACCCTTAGCTTAGAACAATATCTTGTATCTGGCACAAAATTGTCCACATCCACTGTGGAATGTGGACTCTGTGGACATTTCAATTTAACATTTAAAATCCCATTTACCACACATTTTTCATTATAACTCAAGAAATATTGATTGGAATTGAATATAATTTGACAAACACATGATTGGTACCAAGCTTCAACTTTTTCTGCTGTATGGAACAACCTGGAAACTGTTTATATTAAAAAGAAATAGTTGATCTACACATGTTTGGGGTGCTTGGCGGAGGTTTGCGTTCTCTGAACACTTGTTATGTTATTATTTTACTGGCTCCGGCCCACTGGAGATCAAATTGGGCTGAATGTGGAACCTGAAAGAAAATGAGTTTGAGACCCATGATGTATATAGCATGTGTATAATTCTACAAATATTTCTTTTCTTACATTTTTTAGTTGAGTTTTGACTGTACCCTATGAAGTTTTGTAGTCTGTACAGTGTAAGAAAATGTTGCTGAGCACATTTTTCTCTCACCCAGTGAATATAAAACTTATGTTCTCATTATTTTTCCCTCTCTCTCTCTCTCTCTCTCTCTCTCTCTCTTTTTGTCCTTTCCCCTCAGCGGTGGAAGAAGGGGAGTCTTCAGAGTGTGCAGGGACCTGGGACGAATCAACCGTCCAGACAGGTTAGTGATCACACACACACACACACCTACACACACACACACACAAAAATATCATAGCAGAGTTTCATCCAGCTGTCAGATCCACACAGGAGCTTTACGTCTATACGCTCCTCACACACACAAACACTTCGACACACACGATTTGTAATATCAATTCCACATGGTTTAAAATGGCCCACTCGGAGGGATACTGGAGGGGGGGGGGTGAGATGGAGAGATGAGGTGAATGTCGGGGGAATTAGGGAAGTATTAGGAAAAGGACAAATCATATTAGAGAGGAA
Source organism: Sphaeramia orbicularis (assembly GCF_902148855.1). Lineage (NCBI taxonomy): Eukaryota > Metazoa > Chordata > Actinopteri > Kurtiformes > Apogonidae > Sphaeramia > Sphaeramia orbicularis. The sequence goes on along the minus strand of NC_043962.1, from coordinate 7,432,062 downwards.
AGAAGAGATTTGAACAGAGAAAGAAGGAATGAGAGGGAGATTTGGAAGCAGACTGAGCACCGGGGTCTCAGGAGTCAAAGCGAATGGAAAGAGAGACGACAAGGGGGGATATGGAGAAGGAGAGATGGAGGGGGGGTGAAGAGAGAGAGAGAGATTTGTGTGCTTTTTCGCTACTCTCTGCGGTCTGGTGATATCCTGGGAGGAAGTGGGAGAAATGATGGGGCTTTTCTTTTCTTTTTGTTCTTTTCTGGGATTTTTTGTTTTTCCTTGCAGTTTCTCCAAACCAACTGCTCCATTTTTCTCTCTCTCTCTCACTCACTCTCTCTCTTCCATCTCTCCATCTCCTCTTTTGGCTTAGATCGGAAAGTTGAAATTATCCTCACTTGCCCTTTTGCCTCGATGGAAAAGAGGCGACCGAAACCGGCTGCAGTGTGAAATCAGGAAAGAGTTAGATGTGTCTATAAAAAAAAAAAAAAAATGGCACGGCGCTGAATGACTTTTTATGTCCAGTTAAATGTAATTTGGCAGGAAGATATATTGACTTTACCAGGGGTGTAGGAAAATATCGGTTATCGGCAATATATCATGATACTGTATCGATATCGAACCAAATCAAGCTGACCCCTAGTCATTACTCCTTAATTCAAAAAGTTCTAACAACATTTATTTATATTGGTATTGGTCAGTTAGTTAGTTTTGCACTTTAAATCAAGTGTAATTCAGTAACAGTGTTTGTTGACTAGCTAATGCTAATTTGCAGCTTCTTCCTTGATTAGGCAAGGGTTAATATTGTTTATTATTTATATGGATCCCCATTAGCTTCCACCACAGTGGTTGCTACTCTTCCTGGGGTCTGTTAAAATACAAATACAGTTACTAACTAACTAACTAACTAACTAAATAAATAAATAAATAAATAAATAAATAAAAACAAGTTTACAGTTCATTGTCATCAGTAAGCTGAACATTTCATCTCAACACATAAACCTTAAAACATTTAAACTTTTATCTTTACCGCAACTTGGATTGTGAGAGTCAAAACAATCATTTGCATTCCCGTATTTCCTTGAGTAGTTCCTGTTTGAGTGTTTGTTTGTTTTTTTAATGACTATAAGCTTTTAGTGTGTCTGATGTATGAAGGTAACTTATTCCCTAGACTGGAGAACCTGAAAAAGACAGAATTTGTCAATCAATTCATTTTTCGGTTTGGGAAGTTCAAGGTGATCCATGGTGACCTGTCTGTTGCCAGGATTATGTTGTAGACCTATGATAATTATGAAGTAAATTCCTGTGTATTTAAGAATTTATGTTTACTATCTATATTACAACTGCTGTTCATACTTGGTCTGCAGGAAAGCTTGATCTGGCCCTTTTATATTTACCTTTTTTTTTACCTTGCTGTACAGTATATCTCTAATTTGCATGTATTTCTAATGCACACTATTATATATTTTGTAGATATTTTTTTAATATGTCTGTATTTTATTGTGCTTTTATTAGTTGTAAGCGCACAGTCGCTGATACAGACCAACTGCAATTTTGTTGCACACCCTGCGTAATGACAAGGACAACAAAGCCTGAATTCTGTTCTATTCTATTCTATTCTATGCTCAAATCATCACCTGGCTTTTGTCATAGTCTCTCAGATCTTTACATTTGCCCATTTTTCTGCTTCTGATCCATCAACTTCAGGGCCTAAACGCTCACTTTGCTGCCTCACATACACCACAGATGGAAAAATGCACATATAAGGAGATAATCAACATTATTACCACTTCACCTGTCAGTTGTCGTAACGTTATGATCGATCCTAACACTAAACTGAAATCAAATCCGAAACACAAACTCCAACTTTTTCTCCTCTTGCTGCAGCCAGTGTCACATTACACATTTTTCCATCGGCTGGCATGGAACAGTTTGACCACCGTAAGTATTTGTTAGCTGTAGCTAGTTTTTTCTGCTCTGGTTTGCAGCCTATCAGAGAACAGTTAAACACTTCCTCTGACTAGATCCCAACAGGGACATAAGATACTGCTGAATGTGGTAAATATGCAGTTATCTCTCTCCCTCTACCTCTCTTGCCCTGTCTCTTGTTCAGCTCTTCAGGGATGGAAGGATAGGAAAGTATGACCCTTGGGGTGTCTATGACGTACCGACACCCCCTCCCCCCCCCATCCTCAGACCTGTGCTAACTCCCCTCCAGGGGCTGCTGTATGGGTCTACATTGGTGTGTGTGTATTGTGTGCGTCTGAGTGTGCGTGTTAAGGGGGGGTGCTGACTGAGGTCCTGGGTGGCTCACTAGAACTGCTGTGTGTGTCAGTTCCTGCAGGAAGCTCGAGTCCCATGACACACATACACACACATATACACACACACACACATGCACACATGCACACACACCTCAGCACCATCTCACACTCCTCCCATAAAAACACACTGTCCCATATTTCCTTACTCAGCCACTCTTTCAATTTGGATTTTTACAGTCAATTCCCTGTCCCAGCATCCTCTGCATCACTTTTCCTCTCGTCCTCTGCACGCTCATCTCTTTTCCGCTCGCTTATGTCGCCATGTCGACTGTCAGTCTCTTCCCCGTCGTTACCTTGTGACTTCTAATTTGTGCTTTTATTAGAAGTCGGCACAATGAAACGTAAAGGAAAAGTAAAGGGACGTTGCCGCCTGTCCCTTACCCAAGCAGTTGAAAAAAAAAAAACAAAAAAAAGAGACCTGATTTCTTTTACTCCCTTGGAGATGGTGTCGACAAGGACAGGGTGATAGAGAGAGGGTGGAAGGAAGAGACAAAAAGAGAATGGGAAAGTATACCTACCACTACCACTAAAATCACAAGCTCCCACTTTTCGTCTCTCCCTTCTGGAAAATGTGAGTTTGGAAAAGACCCACGGGAGGGAAGGCGACTCAAAGGGAATCACATGTTCATCTCTTCCTTTTTTTTTTTTTTTAACTTGTCTTGTCCAGTATCATAACAGTAGAATGATCTGACAGTCAGCAGGATGACAGCCGAACTACTTCCCTCTTCTATCTATCTATCTATCTATCTATCTATCTATCTATCTATCTATCTATCTATCTATCTATCTATCTATCTATCTATCTATCTATCTATCTATCTATCTATCTATCTATCGTTCTATCTATCGTTCTATCTATCGTTCTATCTATCTATCGTTCTATCTATCGTTCTATCGTTCTATCGTTCTATCGTTCTATCGTTCTATCTATCGTTCTATCGTTCTATCGTTCTATCGTTCTATCTATCGTTCTATCGTTCTATCTAGCTATCTATCGTTCTATCGTTCTATCGTTCTATCATTCTATCTATCGTTCTATCTATCTGTCTGTCTGTCTGTCTGTCTGTCTATCTATCTATCGTTCTATCTATCGTTCTATCGTTCTATCTATCTATCGTTCTATCTATCGTTCTATCGTTCTATCTATCTATCTATCTATCTATCTATCTATCTATCTATCGTTCTATCGTTCTATCGTTCTATCGTTCTATCTATCGTTCTATCGTTCTATCGTTCTATCTATCTATCGTTCTATCTATCATTCTATCTATCGTTCTATCGTTCTATCTATCTATCGTTCTATCGTTCTATCTATCGTTCTATTGTTCTATCTATCGTTCTATCGTTCTATCTATCGTTCTATCGTTCTATCTATCTAGCTATCTGTCTGTCTGTCTGTCTGTCTGTCTATCGTTCTATCTATCTATCTATCTATCTATCGTTCTATCGTTCTATCGTTCTATCTATCGTTCTATCTATCGTTCTATCGTTCTATCTATCTGTCTGTCTGTCTGTCTGTCTGTCTATCTATCTATCTAATTTTATTTTTTCTATTTGGGAACTTCCAAGCTTTGTAGCATTTTTAATACTTTTCATGTGTGTATAGAAGCCCTCCTTGTCATGTACCAAGTGACAACTCTAATAAAAACTTGAATTATAAAAAAAAAACAAAAAAAAAAAAACAGTAGAATGGTAGTCTGGCTGCCTTTTGGTGCTGAACAAATTTGCTTTGCCAAGGGAAACTTCATAAAGTATAAGAGGTTCCACCTTGATATTCTACTGTCTTCATTATGCGGGGGGGGGGGGGGGGGGGGGGGGGCAAGAAAGAAGAAGGTGGTGAAGACCCTCACAAGAAAATATCAACAATACAAACAATAACAACCATGGTGATAATTAGGGCTGTGTATTGGCAAGAATCTGCCGATACGATACAAATCACAGTACTAGGATCACGATGTGATATATCACGATATATCATGATACTGTTAAAAAGGCAATTTTTTTTGTTTCTATTTTTAAAATGATTATTTCCTGGAAGAAGTGAATTACGCCAGAAATATGCACAAATACTAAACACATTTTTATTTGATCACAACAGGATCTAATGCTATATCACAAAATGTTTCTGTGTTCAAACTTAAATTATGTTTTACAGACATTACAGTTTAAGATCCTGTTCAAATGTTCATATTCTGTTAGTTCAGAACTAACATCAGAACATTATTTTGGTTCAATCCCAACAAAGGAACTAACATTATTTAATAAAAGAGTGTTAAATAATAATAAATAAAATATAAACAATAAAGAAAAACCAAAAAAAGAAACGAACCTCTGCCATATCTCCATTTGAATAAATACCTCAAAGTATCGATACAGTACTTTTTAATATCAATACAGTATTGTGAAATGACCCTCACAAGAAAATATCAACAATACAAACAATAACAACCATGGTGATAATTATAATGGAAACAATAACTAGAACCAGAACTGAGTAAACTGGGCAGAAGAGAAAGAAAAACAAACAAACAAACAAAATTACAATAAAATAAAATACATATGTTGTGACTTTATTCGGGAATATAAAGTAGTAGTTATTTGTGTTTGGATTTATTATAATTTCGTGATGCATGTGCAATTGTATTTGATTTATTTCTAAGTAAAAAAATACAATATATTTCCATTTGTGATTCATGTTAAAAGTTTAGTTAAAATAAGCAATAGTAGATACTAAGATTAAGATAACTACGTTTCCCATGAGGCTTAGCATTACCCAAGAAGCTTAGGAAATTTCACGGGAAGTAAGATGTATGTATGCCACGAGTTGTGAAAAGTTGTTGGTGGTTCAAGTTATCGCAGTAAAGAGGAATGCGTCTTTTTAAACCCAGAGTCTTGCTTCGTTATTTTTGGATGTAATTTGGTTATTGAAACAACATAAGACCTATTAAATCACAAATATGAGAAAAGTTGTTCACATTAATCTGCTGTGACAGTGACTGCATCAGAGTTAAAGTAAAGACATCTCTTCCTTTTCTCTCTGAAGGTGCCCCATCTCTCTGTCTTTTTTTGCCCATGAAACCCCTCAGCGGAAGGGAAAAAACAACTTGTCCCTTTTGCTCCCTAGTTTCCTCCTCAGCTCCAAATCTCTCACTGTTCTGGGAGAAGAAAAGGAGCAAAGTTGTCAGGGACAGTGGGAGGAAAGAGGACGGAGTTGTGGAAGGGAAGCAGTCATTTGTTCATGTACAGTAGTTTAACCCAAAATGACCCAGTGCTACTTTTGTGGAAGTTCCAGAATTAATATGTCTCTGTATTTAATCTTTCCTAAGTGATTTATCACCATTTATTACTATCAGGGTTCCCACGGGGTCTTAAAAAGTCTTAAAAGTCTTGAATTTACAAATCTGCATTTAATTCCTGTAAGAAGTCTTTAACCTGTTTAACCCTGACCATATTTTCAGGGGAAAAACGCCTAAAAAGACATACTCAAAGTAAATGAAGAATTACTTATAATACTTATAATAATGAGGTTCATATGGATGTTCTTGGTGTCTATGGACATTTACAGACCTCACAGAATCTATTCTCATTGTCTAAAATATTCTATCTATTACTATGCCTGAGTAAACTGTAACAAACTAAAAGAGAAATTAGAATTTTTTATCCTCGCCTGTTTTTTTTCCGGCTGGATTGACGATGATATGCATAAATTAATTGTTCGTGTCGGAGATTTTTAATAGTGTATATTTCACCCCACAAAGATTAAAAATCATGTTTGAACATTAAAGTTTGCACTAAAATACACTTTTGATGTACTTTGATTAACATTAGGGTCTAAACTTTGAGCAAAAGTTGAAAAAACATCCATTGTCCTGATTTATTATGTTTTTATAGTAGATGAATATTAATATAATTTTTCGGCCCGCCGGTGGGCTGATAGGGCTAAAGGGGTGTTAAATTTGCTATAAATTTGTTAAACTCTATATGCATCACATCAGCTGCAAACTTGTAACTATGTTTGACTGCATTGTCCCGGTCAAATAAATAAATAAATAAATAAGGTAGGTCTAAAGTTATGTTGCAACAAACTGATTCGCTGTATTGTGTTTAAATGTTCAAGCTCCAAAGACACTAACTTCACTTGACTCAGTTCCAGTCGTTCCAACCCGATAATTTATATTGAAAATAGGAACCAATTATCGCTGACTTTGCAGCCCCCTGGTGAGAAATAATCACAGAACATTCAGTTCTCTGTACAGTATATATATATATATATATATATATATATATATATATATATATATATATATATATATATATATATATATATATAATATTCAACCTCTGCTGATGCAAGTAAATGCGTTTTACTAAACTCTAGGAGTCAAGAATTTTTGCCAATATGACTGTGAAATAGGCATTAAATTCTGTTCTTTTTTAAAATTATTTATCTTTTTTTTTTTTTAGCAATGTAACAATATTAACAAAGGAGTGGTATTACAGTGCAGTCATTATACATTGCCTTTTATATCCCCCCCCCCCCCCCCCCCCCCCCCATGCCAAAACCAACCCGAAGGCCCTCCGAGAACAGGCAACATTAAATTCTGTTCTAAGTCGTCTTAAAAACGTCTTAAAAAATCTTAAATTTAACTTGTAGAAACCTGTGGGAACCCTGATTACACTGGTCTACGATATTTTTTTTAGAAATGATCTGCTTCAGAGATTAAAGGTGCTAAATGTTACATATTTTAATTGGATTAATTGGAAAACGGATGACCATTTTATTTGTTTGCTCATTTTCTTTTCTTTCCCGATTTTGTTCAGTTTGTGGCTTATTTTGTTAATTTATTGCTAATTTATATTCCTTTTATTCATTACTTTGGCTGTTTTTGTTCATTTTGTTGCTTGTTTTTTTTTTTTTTTTAATTTATTTTATTTATTACTTTATTTTACTCAGTTTGTTGCTGATTTTTTTCCACATTATTATTACTTTGTACGTTTTGTTTCTTCATTTGTGTTCGTTTTATCCACTGTCATTGATCCAACTCCATGGGTTTTACTGTTGGATCAGTGTTGTAGAAGATGACTGTGTTTCCATGGTAACAACAGAGCCTCTGAACATCCATATGGGTCATATCTGATTACCATGAAAAGCTGAATAACTGTATTTTACACCAATTATTTCAAAGTATTGATAGGATTAGTGGTTTAAAAGTTCTTAAACATTTTCGATCAGCAGATGCTTTTGTTTTCCAGTAGCTGTTTGGGTCTTGGTGGGTTAACGTCGAAACAGTGCAGGTATGGGTGAAACACATATCCAACCAGTGTGTGTGTGTGTTGGTGCCTTTCTCAGCGATGAAATCATCCTGTCTTTCTCTGGAGTCTTGTTTTTCCCAATTTTTGTCTGACACTCCGCGTAGACGACACACACTCACACACATTGGCTGTTTCTCTTGGACGACATGCGCACAGTCGCATACAGAAAGAGCCAGTGAGTCATCGTGGAAAAGGTTCGTCAGGTCCCCGAGCTGAAACTGGGAAACTGAGACCCGCTGCATTATTGTTATTCGCATGTTATTCACAGCTTAAGCACTGTGTGAATGCCTGTGTCTGTGTGTGTCCGTGTGTGTGTGTGGACAAGCCAGAAAGTTTCCTCCACCTATCAGATGACAGAAACTATCAGGACAGTGTGTTTGTATGGGTTAGTTGGAACAGTCCACTTCACAATGGTGCACATTTCCAACTGGAATAGTAAAGAACAGGGGTGTCAAACTCATTTTAGTTCAGGGGCCAGATTCAGATAAATTTAATCTGAAAATGGGCCGGACCAGTAAAATAATAACATAATAATATACAAATAATGTCATGTCAACTCCAAACTTTTCTCTGTTTTAGAGCAAAAAAAGTTAATTTACATCATGAACAGGTTTACATCTACAAACTCTCCTTTCAAAAGATGTGAATAACATGAACAAACTGAAAAAATAAGTGTCATTTTAACAATATTCTGTCTCAGTTTATCATTTACACATGTACATTATAACTTACAGATCACAGTGGATCTACAAACACAGAAAACATTTAGTAACAGGCAGAATATTGTTAAAATTGCACTTGCTTCTCTTAAGACATTTCAGGTTATTCGCGTTTTTTGCAAAATTATACTTTCTTTTAGTGTAAATATATGAAAATATTTACATTTACAAAGAGAAACATTTGGAGTTGTCATTATTTTTATGTTATTATGAAAGTAGTTGACTGGTCTGACCCACTTAAGATTGAATTGGTTTGAATGTGGAACCTGAACTAAAAGAATTGTTAATATCTTAGTGCAATTATTGCATTTCACAAATTCATCCTAAGGGCTGGACTGGACCCTTTGGTGGGCTGGATTTGGTCCCCGGGCCGCATGTTTGACACCTGTGCATTAAAGTAATAGCACCATGACCTGTAAATAATGACAACTCCAAGTTTTTTTTCTTTCTTTTACTGCAGTGAAACAAATTAATATTATTAAATTATGAAAACATTTACATTTACAACTATCCAAACAAAAATGATGTAAATGACCTTAAAATTTTTTTTAAAAATTCAGAAAAAAAGTGCAATTTTAACAATGTTATGTGCCAAATTAGCATTTTTACATGTAATGTATTGTAATTGCCATCATAATGTCATTTTATCCTTGCTAATACATATAAATGCCATAATTTTTGTGCTTTGTCCTCATGCAGTTGTCATTGTTTATCATTTAAAGCCGACTACAGGAGAATGCAGTCAGTATATGTTTTTTAGTCTTTATTTACAGCTCATGGCTTCACAGACTCTTGCATTTGTAATATTTTTATCGTGTGTCTGCAGGACTGAGCCACAGTTACACCTACAAGGATAGTTTTTGTTAATAAAATCTTAAAAAAAAAAAAAAAAGTGGAAAAATTGTAATAGTGAATGAATCTATAACTTGCCCACAGCAAAATATCCAGTGAAAGAAGGTAGTTAAGAGGTCTATGTACAGTGGGCTTGTTGTTCAACGCACGATTTTCTTAAAAAAAACAAACAAAAAAAACAAAAAAAAAAAAACTCACAAAAAGCTTGAAATACAACCTGAATTTTTCATCCCTAAAATGTGAGGTCAGTGTTGATTGGCTTGTGAAGCTAACAGTAACTTTCATCTGGCTTTTTAGATGTTTTTGGGGCGTTGTGCTTTGTCCTTCTGCAGTTGTCATTTAATATTTCATGGCAGCATTTATCATTTAAAGTTGACTACAGGAGAATGCAGTCAGTGTATGTTCTTTATTTGCAGCTCATAGCTTCACAGACTCTTGCATTTCTAAATATTTTTATCATGTATCTGCAGGACTGAGCCGCAGTTACACCTATAAGGATAGTTTTTGAAAATGAAATCCTTATAAAAATTTAAAAAAAGTGGAAAATATGTAATAGTGAATGAATCTATAACTTGCCCGCAGCAAAATATCCAGTGAAGGAAGGTAGTTAAGAGGTCTATGTACAGTGGGTTTGTTGTTTGACAAACAATTTTCTTAAAAAAAAAAAAAAAAAAACCTCACAAAAAGCTTGAAATACAACCTGAATTTTTAGTCCCTAAAATGTGAGGTCAGTGTTGATTGGATTGTGAAGTTAACATTAACTTTCATCTGGCTTTTTAGATGTTTTTGGGGCATTGTGCCTTGTCCCTATGCAGCATTTAATATTTTGTGGTGGCATTTATCATTTAAAGCCGACTACAGGAGAATGCAGTCAGTATATGTTCTTTATTTACAGCTCATAGCTTCACAGACTGTTGCATTTCTAAATATTTTTTATCGTGTATCTGTGCAGGACTGAGCCACAGTTACACCTGCAATGATAGTTTTTGTAAATAAAATCATTATAAAAATAAAATTAAATAAAAATGGAGAAAAATGTAATCGTGAGGCTGTCCTCAAAGTTATTGACCTGTGATATTAAGTAACTAATAAATAAAGGAAATGAAACGGGAGCGGAGGACTGTTCTCCTGGTCTGTTGTAATATCTTTATGATGGCCAGAGTTGAGAAAAACAGGACACTGGTCCTTCTCCCCCCCCCCCCCCCCTTTCTCTTCCACTTCCTTTATCCTCTTCTCTCCGCTACCCTCTGGAGGTCCATAATGTAGATTTAATTTCCCCAAGGCTACCACAGGAAAACAGTTCCTGTGTATGTGTGTGTGAACTATTATTGCCTGCTTGTGACAGTGTACAGGGCATCTGTGTTTTTGTCTGTATTGCAGCATTTAAGCTCTTTGTGTGTGTGTGTGTGTGTGTTTGTGTGTGTGTCAATTTTTTCGTGTGCACCACAACATTTTAATAAGTGAGCAGCTGTCATCTAGTTTGTGATTATGCTTTTTGTCAATCTGTGTGAGCGTGCGCGTCACATGTCTACTTGATATTTCTGTGTGTTTGCGTAAATGTAAATGTTTGTGTTTGTGTCTTTTCGTCTTCCTTCCATGACGTGAGTAGCTCTTTCATCATCCTGTTTCCAGACACTGGCGTTGGGTGCTGCTCTCCCTTGCCGCAGCACCTCCCAGGGGTCTCAGTGTGTGTGTATTTGTGTGTGTGTTTGTGTGTCCACATAACCCATGTACAGTATTGCAGTGTGTGCATGTGTGTGTTGTGCGTCTATAACCGGTACTGTGGCTCAGCAGATCTCCTCCCGGGAGAGAGGGGAGAGAGGCCTTGTATTGTGAAAAAAAACAAAAAAAAAACACAAGTCTATGGTGGGTAAAAGAACATTAGGTGGGAGGCAGGGGGGAGGAGGTGAGGAGAGACGGCTTCTTTATTTAGCCAGTGAACATACACCCACATCCACGGTCCCACTCACAGAGAGAGGCAGAGGGTGAGGAGAGGAGGGTGTGTGTGTGGATGGGGGGTGGGGGGGTCATTCTCTAGGGGGTAGAGAAAGGAAGAGGGAGAGAGCAGGCCTGTGTTGTTGTGTCCGGCTGCACCTGTTCACCCCGTGTGTGTATGTCAGTGTACATTTAAGTGTGCACTCACTGCCAAATGTGTCCAGGGCTTATTGTATGTGCCCACTTAGCAACATTTTGATCTGAAAACAGTGTCACGGTGATGACAGTGGTGGTCTAACCAACAGTCACTGTGTTGGCATTCACAGAATACACAATCCTTTGACCTTATTTTGAAAAACGCAGAATTCCCGGGTAAAGAAAATAAACCTATCCACTAGGGCTGTACGATTAATTGTGAAAAGATTGCGATCTCGATTCACACGTCAAAGTTATTATCGTTAATGAAAACTAACGAAATCTAGAATTGTAAAAACATTTTCGTTAACTGAAATAAATAAAAACTATCATTAAAAGAAAAAAACGATAACTAACTGAAACTGTACTGTGTGCTTACAAAACTAAAACTTATAAAAATTATGGACAAAATTCCCTTCGTTTTCGTCTTTGCCTAAGTCGGATTGATATGAAATCGATGTCTTTCCCTCAAGCAATTTTAGCTGCTGGCACCATACGATATTTAACGGTCCGTCACTTCTCGTCACTTGTCGTTTAGAGTCTTCTGGTCCCCACTCTACCTGGAAACATGGAGACTAAAGTTGGGAGAAAGCAGCAGAGTCCTGTCTGGGATTTATTTGAATTCGACAGCGAAGAACAGAAAAGATATTAAAAAAAAAACTAAAACTAAACTAAAACTAAGCATTGAGAAAATAACAAAAACTAATAAAAAAAAACTAGCAAACCTGCTAACTAATTAAACTAATTAAAACTAACTGAATTAGAGAAAAAAAGTCAGAACTAAATCAAACTAAACTATAATGAAAAATCCAAAACTATTATAACCTTGACACATCTCATCTCATTTCTAAACACGGACGATTCTTAAGCATTGCGTTGCAAACAAATGCCCACAAATGCAGAACCGCCACCGCCAAGGAACGAGTGAATTAGAGCAGAGAAACGTCTGTGGGAAAGACAGTGAAATGGATGAAAACCCCAGTGGTAGTGGCGAGAGTCACCCACCCGAACTCGTTCCCAATAAAGGTTCGCAATCGGCGGTGTTAATCTCATGTCGGTGTTTTCTGTCGTCCAGATCCAAGTGTGTTTTCACTTTCACTTCTCTGACTTCTGCGCTACTATTCTTCTTCTCCTTTTCTTTTCTTTGCCGGTGACAATAACTCAGCCTTTAGCCAAAAATCAAAAGTCTCGCCCTCTCCAAAAATTTTATATTAAAAAAATTCCATTGTGCCGGCTGGGAAGTTTCTTTGTGCTACGAACTTTGATTGATCAGCTGACGTCGCTTAGCAACCGGGACCATAAGTGACCGAACTACTTGAGGAGTGATATGAAAGACATGAATCGGAGGTAAAAGAACCCATTTTCTTTGACAGAAGTGCAATAAAGATTTTGTGAAAAAAATCATGCTAGAGAATCGTGATCTCAATTCTAAGCAAAAAAAAAATCGTGATTCACATTTTTGTCAGAATCGTGCTGCCCTGCTATCCACTAATATTCCTGTTTCCATCCAATAGTGCACAGGTGTCAAACATGCGGCCCGGGGGCCAAATCCGGCCCGCCAAAGGGTCCAGTCCAGCCCTTTGGATGAATTTGTAAAATGCAAAAATTACACTAAGATATTAACAATCCTTTTATTTCAGGTTCCACATTCAGACTAACTCAATCTCAAGTGGGTCAGACCAGTAAAATATAATCATAATGACATATAAATAATGACAACTCTAAACTTTTCTCTTTGTAAATGTAAATATTTTCATGTGTTTACACTAAAACAAAGTATAATTTCACAAAAAATGTGAATAACGTGAACAAATATGAACAAACTGAAATGTCTTAAGAGAAGTAAGTATAATTTTAACAATATTCTGCCTGTTGCTAAATGTTTTTGTGTATTTGTAGATCCGCTGTGATCTGTAAGTTATAATCTACATGTGTAAACGATAAACTGAGGCAGACAAGTGTTAAAATTACACTTATTTTTTCAGTTTGTTCATGTTATTCACATTGTCTGAAAGGATAGTTTGTAGATGTAAACCTTTTCATAATGTAATTTTACTTTGTTCACTCTTAAACATAGAGAAAAGTTTGGAGTTGACATTATTTATGTATTATATATTCTGTTATTGTTTTACTGGTTCGGCCCACTTCTGATCAAATTTAACTGAATGTGGAACTGAACTAAAATGAGTTTGACAGCCCTGCATTAGTGTTTACTCTGATTATAAATTGGTTACCGCTGCTGGTAGACGCTCCACTCTGTGAACTCAGTTTACCTCTTTCATTCATTAAAACGGCCTCTTGAAAATGTCAGCCTTTTGATCCTCGCTCAGATCCAAAAACCTGTTTATATCTGCTTTCATCATTTTTCTTTGGAGTGTGCATCTGTACCAGAGAGGATCTTTGTGTATACTTTAACTGAGCATAAACAGAGGTCAACCTGAGATAAATCCTCCTAATTAAAGACCTTTTAAGTCCAAAAAATCCACATGTAATGAGAATAATATAAGCATATTCCACATGTCTTGCTACCTTTTTATGACATCTGTCAAATTCAGATTCTTGAATGATTGTGTGCATATAAATGTTCTCAGTAGACGCTTTTCCATTGACCCCCTGAATGAATATATCTGTAAATCAACACCATATTTACGTTCGTCGCCATGTTTATGGAATGACTTCTCGTATCATCTCGCGATAATAAATAAACAAATCATGGCATTTGTGATTTAATGGAAAAACCGACATTACACACTTCTGTTTTTTCGATATTTAGTAAATATTGGTAAAGTTTTGCACAGATGTCCAATGGAAAAGTGACTAGTATTGTCAATTAAGGTGTAGTAACTGATTCACAATAGTTGCTTTTCCATTGACCCTCAAATTGCGCAAATATTAATTGTGCATAAAAATGTACCTAATGGAAAAATGACAATTTTGCCAAAACTTTTGTTTTTTGATTAAAAGTTTCTGCACTGGCAAGAGGTGGTTTTTCAGGTGTTGCACAAATGGTATATTGATCAAAACTGCAATGGAAAGACCTTTTTCTGCAACTAGAGTCACGTGAACAAGAAACAAAAAGGATGTTGATGAATGTTACAACAAGCAAAGAAGAAGAGTTTTAAAAGAAACATGTCGCAGTATGTGTGGAAACACCTGGAAACTAAATTATTTTTTTAATTCAGTAGGAGATAGAGAGGTAATATATAATAATAATGAATATATCTGTAAATCAACATATTTACGTTTGTTGTCATGTTTATGGAATGACTTCTTGTGTCATCTTGTGATAATAAATAAACAAATCATGGCATTTGTGATTTAATGGAAAAACCAACAATACGCACTTCTGTTTTTTCGACATTTAGTAAATATCAGTAAAGTTTTACGCCTATGTCCAATGGAAAAGTGACTTGTGTCTTCTTATCCTGTTGTGTTGAAATACTTGATAAATACATTATATAACTTGGTTGCTGTTTTTGGGTAAAATCACAAGCTACAGCACAGCCTTGAAAATAACTATAAAATAACACCAACTAACACCACTACAGTGGAAAGAGGAATCTATAACTTGCCCGCAGCAAAATATCCAGTGAAGGAAGGTAGTAAAGAGGTCTATGTACAGTGGATTTGTTGTTCACAGTGATATCGACACAGGATTGTCTTTAAAAAAAAAAAAAAAACCTCACAAAAGCTTAAAATACAACCTGGATTTTAGCTCCTAAAAATGTGAGGTCAGTGTTGATTGGATTGGGAAGGTAATATTATTACTTCTGCCAGGAGGTATTGTGATCACTTTGCTTTGTGTTTGCATGTGTGTTCGTTTGTTTGTTAGCAAGACAACTCAAAAAGTTATGGGCAGATTTTCAGGAAATTTTCAGGAAATATTGATACTGGCACAAGGAAGACATTATTAAATTTTGGTGGTGATTGGGAGAGGGGGGGGTCTGTCTTGGCAGAGGTCTGCGCTCTCAGAGTGCTTTTCATGTTAACATTGCGATTCCTCACTGACCTGCTCCTGTTCAAGTCCAGGTTAAAGACTCACCTGTTCAGACTGGCCTTAGCACTGAGACACTATTAGGTTTTAATCTGTGGTCTTTTTTATCACTGTGTATTGTGTCTTATTGGTTTACGCATATTTATGGTATTTGACTAAACTGTTTCTATCTTATAATTTAATCAAGTTTTTAGATGTAAAGCACTTTGGTCTTCTTCATGTTGTAAAGTGCTATATAGATAAACTTTGATTGATTGATTGAACAGTAACTTTCATCTGGCTTTTTAGATGTTTTTGGGGCAAAAAATTGTGTTGCAGTAATGCAAACTAACTGGTTCCCACCTGTTCTTCTCATCAGCAAAAATGTAATAACATTAAATTCCATCCTGTTAATGTTGCCTTTAGGGATGTAACGATTACCAGCATAACGATAAACCGCCAGTTAGTATTACTGTTTAAATTCTAATTATCATGATAACCGTGTTTGATTACTGCACTTTGAAAATTAATGGTACTGCTCATTTCCTGGAGAAGCAGCAGCACTCCAGGCGCTATCTATTTATCTATCTCTGAAAAAGAAACTCAAACAACTCGATGTTGATATGGAAAATGGTCAAACAGTGTCCATAAAGTGACATCATAAATGCACATTTGTATATTTGATTGTTTACATGTTAATATTTTAATGTTTCGGCCAACAGAAAGTACATTGTGGCTATTATTAAATTTTATTGTTTATTTATTTATTTATTTTTCAAAATACAACTTGGTTCAATTATTTCAGTGTGTGTATTAAGTACTTTTTGAAAATTTTGAGCACAATTTCAACAATATCACGATAATAATGATAACTGTGATAATTTTGGTCACAATAACCATGATATGAAATTTTCATATCATTACATTCCTAGATGCTTACATCTCATATTAAAAAATGCAAGATCTGGCTTTGAAAGAACAACAGACTCTGAAAAGCTTTGGACTTCCACACTGTAAAAAAAAAAAAAAAACCTGTAAAAAACAATATTATTCCAACAGTAGGAGTGCCAAAAAAATACTGTTAAATAACGGAAAATAACCATCTGATAAAAATATGGTAATTTTCCATAATTAAAATACAGTTTTTTGCCCTAACTTTACATGAGATTTTGCTTTTTTTTTTTTTTTTTTTTTTTTTATTTTTAATGTTTAATAAAGAATATTTACATGTGTTAAAACAATCAAATTACCTATAAATAAATAAATAAATAAATAAATAAATAATTTTCAATGAGTCTCAGTTGTACAATCCACTGATAAAAACTGTATTTTTACAGTTTATCAGTGCTTATACATGTTATACATTCACAAAAATACATTTATTCAACATTTTTGTTCTGAAATCTCCTGTAATTACACAAGATATTTGTCAATTAACAAACATGTCTTGTTAAACTTACAGAACAAATACTTCTTTTACGGTTAATTGTCAGTAATTTTATCTTGTTTTATTATTTTTTTTTACAGTATTAAACTTTAAATTAACAGTTTAATCTCATAAATAGAAAATAAATATTTGTGAATTTACGATATATTTGCACATGTAGTTTTAAATGTATTTTTCTGTGAAAAAAAAAAACTTTTAAAAATGGAAATTTTATGGTTATTCCCAGTTACAGTTTTTTCAAGTTATTTTACATTTGACATGTAAAATGACAGTCTGTTTTTGTCATTTCATTGATATTTCCCTGTATCTTAAAAATCCAGGAAAAATCTGTAAAATAAACGGTAAAAATTCTGTTAAATTACAGATTTTTTTTTACTGTGCATATAATTCAGAGGGTTTCATTCATGGCCGTTGCACTGTTTTATGGATGTGAAATGAGTCTTAAATCACACTCACAATGGTCTTCAAAAGTCTTAAATTCAGCTGCAGAAACCCTGCTCCAACATCTGGGTAAAATAATATTGACAGCAAATGTCTGACTGTCAGCAGTTGTAATTGGAACAGAAGTGTGTCTGTGTTTTTTTTTTATTGTTGCTAATACTGCGTCAGTTGCCCCCGCTGAGCACTCCTGACTGTGTAAACTCTGGTTTTTTGTGCACCCCCCGAGCTAGCAGATCTGATTTGAACATCAAGGCTTATTCGTGGCCCTGCTGAAAGTAATGGTGCCCAGCCAGGTGTCTGTGTATCCTGGTCCAACGTGGAGTGCAATGTGTGGAGCAGAATGAAAGCCTTGTGTCGGGACTGTTTGGTTTCTAAACATTCTGCTGGAAGCTCCACACACACTTTTTCCCACCTTTTGATGCCTGTTTTACTTTCACATAGACATCAGTGTGTGTGTGTGTGTGTGTTTTATGCATGCTTGGCCTGCAGATATACATCTCTCTGAGTGTGTCCCAGACAGGCCACAGCACCAGCCAAATCTAACACTTGAATAACTACCTTACCTTTGCAGTATTACAGTATGTTTTATTCCCCTTTAACTCTCGCTGTAGCTCTGGCGCTCTCCTTCAGTGTACTCTTATCACCCTGGGGCAGTTCAGGAACATTTCCCAGAGTTCATTAGCTCCCTACTTTTCTTCCCACAGGATATATAGAGATGTACCGTGGTGATGCTGACTGTGTGTTTGATTTTTGGTGTTCCAGTTTGTGTCTCCGCTAGCTTATCTTGGCAACCGCTCACGGCACTGCCACAAAAACCCGACTCAGACTATGGCATGTAGTGGATCCAAAGTGAGCGTTCTGGGATCTGCTGTTGGAAGTTCTTTGTTCAGTACCATGTTTTTTTAATTTTATTTTATTTAGACACTTTACCTCTGCCTCTGTCTCTCTCTCTCTCTACACTGTAAAAAAACCAAACCAAAACAAAACAAAAAAAAAACGTAGAAAGAATGGTAATATTCCGGCAGCTGGGGTGCCAAAAAAAATACTGTTAAATAACGGAAAATAACCATCTCATAAAAATGTGATAATTTTCCATAATTAAAATACAGTTTTTTGCTCTAACTTTACATGAGATTTTGCTTTTTTTTTGTTACTTTTTAGTGTTTAATAACGAATATTTACATGTGTTAAAACAATCAAATTACCTATAAATATATATATAAATAATTGTCAGTGACACAAAGTTGTACAATCCACTGATAAAAACTGTATTTGGACAGTTTATCATACATTCACAAGAACACATTTATTCAACATTTTTGTTGTGAAACTTCCTGTAATTACACAAGATATTTGTCAATTAACAAACAAGTCTTGTTAAACTTAGAGAACAAATACTTCTTTTACAGTTAATCGTCAGTAATTTTATCTAGTTTTAATATATATATATATATATATATATATATATATATATAACAGTATTAAACTTTAAATTAACAGTTTAATCTCATAAATAGAAAAGAAATATTTGTGAAATTACAATACATTTGCAAATGTATTTTAACTGTATTTTACTGTGAAAAAAGAAAAAAATTCTTTTAAAACTAGAAAAGCACTTGAAGAGCGCAGACCTCCACCAAGACAAATCAGTCCCCCCCACCCCCCTCCCCATCACCACCAAAATTTAACCACTTGTTCCTTGAGCCAGTATCAACATTTCCTGAAATTTTCATCGAAATCCATCCATAACTTTTTGAGTTATCTTGCACATAGACAGACAGACATACAAACAGACAGACAAACCGACAGACAAACCAACGCCGGCAAAAACATAACCTCCTTGACGGAGGTAAAAGTGGAAATTTTATGGTTATGCACAGTTACAGTTTTTTCATGTTATTTTACATTTGACATGTAAAATCACAGTCTGTTTTTATAATTTCATTCATATTTTCCTGTATCTTAAAAATACAGGAAAAATCTGTAAAATAAACAGTGAAAATTCTGTTCAATTACAGATTTTTTTTTTTTTACAGTGTACCTTCGCTGTTTGGTAGGGCTTATTATAATTTACTCCCATAATCATCTCAGTTTAACATGGGTAATGAGAGAACAAAAACACACACATACAAACCAACACATACATCTACGCCACGGAAACACACAAACATTCCACACACCGGAGTGTGAGCCTAACGAGCGGTGATTAGTGGGTCTCAGCTAGGCGTGGTTAGGCTTTGTAACATCATTCTGCACTGTGGACTCTGCTAATTCACTTCTCTTTATCTAATTACCCGGGGTGCACACAAACAGACACAAACACACATGCACCAGCGTGCCACACACACACACACACACACACACACACACACACACACACATACACACACACACACTTACACCCACCCCACCTGCATATATCTTTCCTGCAGATATGCAAAGTGACCTCATTATTCCTGAGGTATCCCTTTATATATTTATATTTTTATCTGGTAATAAACAGCCCATTGTCCTGAGGTTACTGAGGCTGCTGGGTACAGCCCAGAATATTGCTTATTACCTTTCCTCTAGAGACGCACGGTGTAAAAACATCTTTTCTCCGCTTCCTCACCTGATGTTCCATCCTGTCATACACACAGGCGTGAATGTAAAAAATGGTCCTAAATATAGTCTGTAATATTTAACACAGCTTTTTCTGAAATAACTCTGCAGCCAATTTATTATCCCAGCATAAGGATCCAGATCCGACCGTTATAAACCAATAAAATAAAAACACACACAGTACAATCATCAACAGTCACAGTGTCTTTACTGTGACATGTTATTGAATAATTGAATATAACTGAGTAAATACATTTATGAAACGTTTATTTTCTAATTAAAAAAAAGAGTGTGCATCTTGACAGGTGAGGGACTGTGTTGGACCTGTGACAGTGAACTTCATGGGGATAAATGGGATTACTTTGAAGGGATTATTTTGATTAGTTTTTATTTTTGTGTGTTTTTTTTTTTTTTTCTCTTTTCCATAATGCACAGTTCTGTATTGTTCGGTGTCATTATTTGTTTGCATTATTTGTAAGAAAAACTTCATAAAAAAACAATGGTTAAAAAAAAAAAAACAGTGTGTAAGATTATGGAGGATTTAAATACTGAAAATGAATGTAATATACTTAACAATGCCCTCAGTAGTGTATAATAACTGCAAAATAAGTGCGTGTTGTCCCATCAAGCTCATGCTGTATTTTTACGTCGGCCACCAAAGACTAAATCTCCTGAGTGAATGGTGTAGTTTTACAGGCTGTCATCATAGGATTAACCTACCGCTACATTTACTGTAAACTTCCGCATCTGTTTTTCGTAAAACAGCGGGTCACAGAGACGACTCTCTGACCTATCAGTGGTCTGCACTGTTTACACGTCACCTTTCAGTATCTGGTCCCCAGTCCTGGAACCTCAGCGGAGGTGATACCAAAAAACTAGTACCAGGTACCAGATTCCAGTTCCTTTTCCGTAATGCAAGGGTGTCAAACTCATTTTCTTCTGGGGGCCACATTCAGCCCAATTTAATCTGAAGTGGACCGGACCAGTAAAATAATAGCATGATAACCAATAAATAATGACAACTTCAAATGGTTTTAGTGCAAAAAAATGACATTAAATTATGTCAGTATTTATGTTTACAAACTATCCAGACAAAAAGGATGTGAATAACCTGAATAACCTGAAAAAAAAGAAATTTGTAAAGAAATGTAAGTACAGTTTTATCAATATTATGCCTCGACTTATTATTTATACATATGCATTACAGATCAGATGTACAAAGGCACAAAACATTCACTAACAGGCAGAATATTATTAAAACTGCACTTAATTTTCTTTAGACATTTCAGGTTGTTCATATTTGTTCAGGTTATCCACATTTTACTGTTAAACAATAGTTTGTTAATGTAAACATTTTCATAATTTAATGTTTTTTGCACGAAATCAAACAGAAAAAACTGGTGTTGTCATTATTTATAGGTTTTATGATATTATTTTCGAGTTTGATGCCCTAACTTGCACTTTCCAAATTCATCCTGTGGGCCAAATTGGGACATTTGGCGGGCCGGTTTTGGTCCCCGGGCCGCATGTTTGAGACCTGTGTCGTAATGGAAAAGCAAAAAGGCCAAGTCGAGCCGAGCCGAGCCGATACCATGTAGTGGAAACGCGACATTAGAATAACTTCTGGTGTGCAAAGGAATACAGGTTAATTACTTTTGAATACAAATGGAATACTTTTGATTAAAATACTGGTTTCTGACAACACAGCGACCTGCTCCCTACAGACAAATAAACAGCCCATAGTAAGGTAATGAAAAGCCGACAATTCTCCTGTGCAGGTATTCTTCCATTAATGAAAACACGATTATGAATATTGCACCTTTAAAAGGAAATGAAATCTGCACATACCACTAATCCCGACATCGATTATTGGTCCTCGTCAGTGAAACCCAGAACACAGTTTTCCATCCTTCCATCTAGTTAATTTCATTTAATTGCATTCCCTGTGCATCCCAGGTGTGATCCAGTCCCTCATTACATGGCTGGAATAAGAATCAGCAGGGCGCTCTGTCGAAAATCACATATCCTTTAAACGGTGAAAAATATGTATGTCGTCGTCCGTGTTGTCGGGAGTTCCGTGTACGTCCTTATTTTCCTATTTCCTGCAGGTTAATTGAATTATGTGCTTTTGACTTATTGTGTGTCTCTGTGGAAGACACGACGCTAGTGTTTGTGAGCGTGTGCGATTGGAAGGTGAGTGTTGGTGCGTGCGTGTACGTACGTATGTTTGTGCGTTTGCGAGCGAATGTGCAGTTATTCCTGGCGTAGGGACAGCCTGTGACTCAGAGATAATGGTTCTCTGAAGAGCGACTTTGTGCATGTGTGTTCTCCTGTGTCTGTGGCTGACTATCGTGACGATGTGTGTGTGTGTGTTCGTGTGCGTGAGACGGTGAAACTGCGACTGTATTGGGCGCACACATACTATTTGCTAGAGACCACTGTCGTACTGTTCAATCAATACCCCAGCATACACCCTTACTCCTCCGCACCCAAGCACACATGGGATTTCCCTCCTTTCATTAAGTAGGCCTGCTGCTTTTCTCCGATGGGGGGGTTGGGTTGGGTGGGGGGGTGCTATACGTGGGGAAACAGGAGATGTGCTTTAGTTTGAAGAAATAAGACAAAGATGTACAAGAACACGGCATAGAATGTGATTTATAAAGCTTACTCCACATCAATAGTTGGTGATTTAGTGATTTATTCCAAACATGCGATGAAATTTAACATATATGCACTTGCAAAACATACATAATAACACAAATATCAAGAATCATAACAATCTTAGTCAGAAGAAAAGTACAATAATTCTATTTACATGCCCGAAAAGGGGTGGGAAGAAGTATAATTTATTTAATTTAATCCCACCCCCTCTCCTTACAAAATTATTAATAATATATGCCCCTCTTCCTTTTACATTACTCTTCTATATTTATATATCTACTCACACACACACAAACACACATACTCATTCATCCATATATACATATATACGTTTATACATATACACACATCACACCACAAAAATAAATAAATAAATAAATAAATAAATAAATATAGAAATAAAAAAATTAAAATTAAAGGGTTCCGCTATGTAATTACCCAATCACTATGTACACAGCACACATTATCCAGAGTCAAAGTCCATTGTCAGCTTTTCTACATAAAAATAAAAGGATGCCATACCACATTAAACTTCCCCATTGATCCATTCAGTGTTTATCTAATCTTTTCAATTTTAAGGAAGAACATGACATCACGTATCCATCTGCCAAAGGAGGGGGGTTTGTTATTCTTCCTATTTAAAAGAATGAGTTGCTGTGCTAAAATGGAGGAGTAGGAGATACTATTTAACTGTGGCCTTTGTAGAGGGAGAGCTAATGATGATACTCCAAAAAGTCCGATTAAAGGGCAGGGGTCAAAGGTCAGACCTGAAAATGCTGAACATGCTTCAAATATTGAAGAGCAGAATGCACTTAGACTTGAACATGACCAAAAAGTGTGAAAGAGTCGCAGGTGCTCGTCTACATCTGTCAGAAATAGGATTAACACCTGGGTAAATGACATGTGAAGTCTGAAAAACATTTGAACATATTTCTGGACATTTTAACACTACGCTGGCACATTGTTTAAGCCTGAATAAGTAAACAAATGACACTCACAACTGTAAATCTTACACCTGAATCTATGTGTCGAAACGTCTCCAACAGCAGGAACATTATTGTGAGTCTCCACAGTTCTATGAGGATGCAGGGTTGGTTGTTTAGAAGTTTCTGTCTGAACAAAAAAGAGGAAATTTGTGTAAAACAGCGATTTCACTGCGGATCATAATGCTGCCTTTAAACCACGCCAACATTTCCTGTTCTCCTGCATTTACAGCTTAATTATTGTGAAAGATTCTGGCAGAAATTTCTGGCAAAAATTCTGTATAGAGATATCAATCACTGTTCCAGAGCTGCGAAAATCCTAGTCAGATAAACGCCATATTCACTTTTGAAACGAGGCTTTATTCTGAAAGTAGCATTTTCTGTATAAGGCATGTTTTATGTACGGATATTATTCAGGTTTGTAGAGCGTGTGTCTCAAATGAGGTTTGTATCGCTGTTTATGAGACTGTTTATTCCCTAGTTGTGGTCAGTTTTATGCATCAGTCACAAACCAACTAACGGATTTAGAATTGATTGATTGATTGATTGATTGATTGATATGTTTATTTCGATCATGTAAATGACAATTTAAAAACAGAAATGCAAATAAATCATAATCAAGAGTGAGAACAAAACAAAATGGTAACTTTAAACTGTAACGTCTTAAGCCTTAAAATTTACATGAGCAAAAATTCAGATAAAGCTGAATTTATGACTTTATAAGATGTTTTTTCAAGGCGTCTTTGGCAAATTTCAGTCCTTCCATTCATTTAAATAACAGTCCAACGGGCCTCATAGTTATTGTGTTGAACCAGGTTTCAATCCACTAACATTCCATTTCCATTTGTCCATGACTAATATATAGAAAATACTTTATTTAACCAGGAAAAAGAAGCCTAATTGATACTGCAAATCTCTTTTTCAAGAGTGACCTGGCCAAGAAAAACAGCAGAACACACAGTTTCTGACAAGACATAATCAACACATAATACAAAAAATTACAATTGATAGTTACAAAACAATCATTTGTGAATCATATGACATATTCAACACATCATAGCGTTGGAAGTTGGTCATGTAGCCCACTAGGAGCAATTACATTCATCAAAAGTGCAGACTTGAAACACTCTCCCACTTTTTATTTGATGTTCATAGAGCAAATACAACCAGAGATATGATGTTTTGAAATCGGAGCAAACAAGCGTGAATAAAAGTATGAAAATGAGGTGGGGGGGGGGGGGGGGTTAGATTTCTGACCATATCTTCATCATTTTTGATCCTTTTTCATGACGGAAAAAACTGGGTGAATCTCCGGGTTCTAATCCACAGACTGCATTAGCATCACAGGCAAGGGTGAGAATGACCCCCACCTGAACTGGATGTGGAGACCAGGAGGATGGGGGTGGGGGGGGGTTAGAAAACCAGAGAAAACGCTTATGTAAAGATCTGCTTTTATGTCAAATAGTTGTGTATAGTTTTAATTTATTACAATTTTAATTTTATATACTTAGTGTTTAGAACCAATATTCACTTTTAAAGTCTTTGAAAAGGTTCGTTAAGCATTTTTGTGTTATTTATGCAATAAATTATATACATTTTTCAAATGTGATTTTATGTTTTTTGTGTGTTTTTTGTCCTTTTGTGTTGATATAGTAGGTTAAAGTGAAAAAATAATAGACAGATGTGATAGATGAAGATGTGCTGAAAAAAAGATACCAAACATGGGTATTAGAAATGTTTCTGTATATAGTATATAAAGGCCAAATCAGAAGTACTCAAAAACAGCCAAAATAGGCTCAGACCCCTAAGAGTTAAACGTTTTGTGTTTTCGTAGATCTGATCCATAATGCACATGTGTCAATGATAAGTTCAGGCATAATACTGTTAAAATTGCACTTTCAGGTTTTTCAGGTTAGCCACTTTTTTGTGAAAGAATAGTTTGCAAATGTAAACATGTTCAATATGTGATCTAACTTTTTTCACTCTAAAACATAGAGAAAAGTTCAGAGTTGACATTTTTTGTAGGTTATTATTAGGGATGCACGATAATAGTTTTTTACAACCGATAACACTGGGTTACAAAAAAATGTTTTTTGCATGTTGTCTAGTTTTTTTTCCAACTGAATTAGAACCATTTTGCACCGCTAAATCCAAAAATGACATCTGTTTTTCTCAATCAGGTCAGGTTTTTTTGCTGATTTGATTTGGAAAAATTTGATCTTCTCACAAAATTGATTACATTTTTGTGAATTTATCAGTTGATTTTTTATATAGTTCTCACCCAAAATAGGTTTTAAGAGAAAAAAAATCATTTTCTAACAGGATGTATTTATTATTTATTATGTATTCACCGCAGATGTAGCAGAATACGTCAGGCTTATTTTTGCAAGATCTTCTAGTTGAAGCCATTTCATTCACCTGTAATATTAAAAAAAAAACAATCATAAATTGGCAAAAGTAAAATCTTCAGAACTCGTTTATTGCAAGAAATATGAAATAATTTTGTATCATATGATGTGAAAATGCCCATAAATGTAAGCAAAAATGTTAAAAAGCCAATATGTAGCATAGTTCAGAAAGTTGACCTGATTGAGCAAAATTAATGTGATTTTTGGATTCAGCACCAAAATTATCCTAAATCAGCTCAAAAAACTTCAACAATAAATTTGTTGTTGACCAGTGTAATTGATAACTTCCTGCTTCTCATAACAGATACAGATACCAAACGACAATAGTTCCCATTCTAGTAAACATTTGTTTATATCGTATATAAAGGCAAAATCAAAAGTACTCAAAAATGGCCCAAATAGGCTCAGATCACTAAGGGTTGAAAACAGTTACATTGACCAAGCTCACTGATTTCACGCTCCTTTAAAATATCTTTAAATTCACCTAAAGTAACAAGTTCAGATAGACTGAAGTTGTTTTGCAGGTCGTTCCATGCACAGGGGGCAGCACATTCAAATGTAGTCTGACCCAACTCTGTTCTGGCTCTAATGTTTCTGCTCCTGATGTTGAAGCTGATGAAGCTCATACCTGAACCCCCCCCCCACCCATGAACGACTGTTGGAGGGATTCCCAACTCCGTTTGGATATAAAAAAAAAATCAACACTAATTACGCTTTTGCTTAATTCTGTACAAAGATTTACAAAGAAAATTTAGCAACATCATTTATTGTCTGGATTTTTAAGGCCTTTGAGAGTCAGATTTAAGGATTAATTAACAATTTTTTAAAGATAATTAAGGCCATAATTTAGGACAATCACATTTAAGAATACTGAAGGATACCCTGGATACAGTTTGTAAAGCTGGAAGAGGAATGGATTCCCAAATATAAAGTAGAAAACTTTAGTTTTTAAAATCCGAATATTCATCGCTGTATGTAAATGAAAATACTAATGGAAAAGTATTTGTCATTAACTTTACAAAGGCTTTGGAGAAATGCCTCTTTGTGTAAACTAGTAAAAATGGGAATATTTCATGAGTGTAAATGTAGTTAATGAGCAAAGGTGGAAAAAGCATGTGTTAAATCCAACATTAAATCTGTTTTTTTGGCTGCTATTTTCATCTTATGTCAGTTCCATTGTTTTCATTTTTCAGATCGCTCTCTCTTTCTTTATTTTGATTTGATAATTCTGGCTTACACTAGATGAAAATAAAATCAGTGAAATCAACAAAGTAGGTGTTGGATCATAAAATCAGATATCGCTGTGTTAAGGTCTTGACAGGTCTGGTTGTGTACGATACAAACTGATAGACACATGAAGGAATCGTCTTGTTTTGTTCGTTTTCCGTCTACTTTGGCTGAAATCGGTCCCGATGATGGGTTAGTGGGCAATAATGAATATAAAAATTATTTATAATTCTCCTCAAATGCATTAAAACTGAAGTAACATGTCTTTTGAAAATGGAGGGAATAGATTTTGCAGGTATTTGTGTTTAAAATATGGGGATTAAAGGTAAAAAGATCCCTGAAAACTCAGTAAGAAGTGCATTAAGAAGTTCCCAGCTAATACAAATGACATGAATCTGTTGCTAATGCGTCATCATTCCTCTTCCCTGTTTGTTACACACCATGTAAGCAGGTTTATCTGATCTGAAACACAATCACAAGTTAAGATTTAAGACAAATCTGGTTTCATATGGAGGGAAAAACACAGAAAGATGTTGTTGTTTTCAATTACAGCCAACTCAGAGTGTGGTCGCATCTCAAGGAGTGAGTGCTATTTTTGCTTTAGAGTGAAAAACTTTGACATGAAGAGAAAAAAAAGAGCACAATACAGGCACTCAGTTACACATGGTCAGAGGGAGATGCAGAAGAAGAGAGGCTTGGAGCTTACCAGGAGGTCTGCTGCCACAGTTTGATAGTAGTAATGATCACAACAGCCTCAGTATCTCAATGCCGCTGACAGTCTTTTCAAGCCCCCCCCACCCCTCCTCCATCTACATCCCTCTCAGACCCATGAGAGGACACATAATTATCCTGAGGTGGGTGGGCAGGCGGGGGTAGGGGGTATCATACAGACGCATACGCAAAGAGGAACACGACGGACTTGTGTTGGCCTTCATCCTCTGTTCTGACGCTGAAAAGATGAGTCAAAACAAGCACTTGAGGAGAAATAAATGAAGAGATGGCGGGACAGCAGGGTGTGGGATTAAAGAGAGAGATGGACGGAAACATTAAGACGTAATGAAAGAAGAGGGGTAGAAAGAGCGGCTTCATCTGGCTCCGCCTTCTCTGTTGCTATGACAGCAGGTTGTGTTGGCATGCACTGGGTTTGGCACTGCCCTTACCTCTGGCATCACAGCCCCCCAGGGAGGATGTGTGTGTGAGAGGACGCTCACATGCAGCTCTGCAAAAGAAAAAAAAAACCCATACATACATATATATAACACTGGGTTACAAAAAATGTTTTTTGCAAGTTGTCTAGGTTTTTTCAACTTGAATTAGGACCATTTTGCACCGCTAAATCCAAAAATGACATCTGTTTTTCTCAATCAGGTCAGGTTTTTCTGCTAATTTGATTTTGAAAAATTTGATCTTCTCACAAAATTGATGACATTTTTGTGACTTTATCAGTTGATTTTTTTTATATAGTTCTCACCCAAAATAGGTTTTAAGAGAAAAAAAAAAAGTCATTTTCTAACAGGATGTATTTATTAAGTGTTACAAACTGTAGCAGAATACGTCAGGCTTATTTTTGCAAGATCTTCTAGGTGAAGCCATTTCATTCACCTGTAATATTAAAAAAACCATTAATCATAAACTGGCAAAAGTAAAATCTTCAGAACTCATTTATTGCAAGAAATATGAAAGAATTTTGTATCATATGATGTGAAAATGCCCATAAATGTAAGCAAAAATGTTAAAAAGCCAATATGTAGCATAGTTCAGAAAGTCGACCTGATTGAGCAAAATTAATGTGATTTTTGAATTCAGCACACCAAAATTATCCTAAACCAGCTCAAAAAACTTCAACAATAAATTTGTTGTTGACCAGTGTAATTATCATCTATATAATAATGTATCTGTTTCCATCAAATTCATACATACTTGGTGGGATCAAAATCCTCTTGGGCCTCATCTGGTAAAAGTTTGTAACATACAATCGTGGAAAAAATTCTTAGACCACTTATTGTTTTCTTCAGTTTCTTGTTCATTTTAATGCCTGGTACAACTAAAGATGCATTTGTTTGGACACATATGATAACAAAAATAGCTCATAGTAGTTTAATTTCAGAGCTGATATCTATCCATTTAACATGTTTTCTTGATAATAACCAAAGTCACTTCAGTTCTTCCATCAATATCTCTGTCATTGTACTGACAAAAACAGTGCTTTTAGACATTCCATGTTTTCTTTTCTGTCTGTTTTAGTCACATGACACACACAGAGTTGGTACTGGATTGCATAACTATTGTTTTGGATGAGTGTTGATGGTCTAATAATTTTTTCCGTGACTGTAAATGGTTGTGGTTTTGTGTGTTTTGAGCTATTGGTCTGGACTCATTGGTTTAAAGATTTTGCTGATTATTCTTAATTATTTACCAGTATTCCTTAGCCTTCGCAACAAGCAGGATAAGTTAACAAGACTTTGATTACAGTTTTACTTTAAATAATGTATATAATGTCAGGGTGCGATTTGTCAAAAAACACAGGTTTTTTTTTTTTTTGTCGGGGGTGGGGGGTGTGGGGTGTGGGGGTGTGGGGGCGTGTCCATAACTAACGCTGGCGTGAAACAAAAGTGAAACTCCATCAAGAGTTGACAGCTGAAGTTTGGCAAACTTGAGTGTTTTTGATCAAGGAAAAGACTAATATTTTGGGAGATATTAGTAATTTTTGGAATACAATAGCCTTTTTTTTTTTTTTGCTTAATTCAAGATTTTTTTTTGCTTAATTCATGCAAAAAAAAAAAAAAAAAATCTGCCAATGGAACAAGTGAGAATTATCTTGTTCAGATTTGTTGAAATCAGATTTTCCAGCTCTATTGTCTATAAATCAGTTCTTATCTCTCACTGAAAAGTTCCTCTTTAGGTGATTCGGTCTTATTTTAAGTGTGATGAGATATTTGGACTAGAAATGAGAAAAATACACTTGGTCAGATTTGGATTTTTTTCCAGTGTAGCAAACAATGTCACACTTCCTGCTGAGGTTTTAACAAGCACCAAAACATTTCCTCCTCTTTTGTCCGTACTTGCTCTGAAAATCATGCATATGCAATCATGCCTGGTCCAAAATTAAGTTTTTTGGTTTGGTAAAGCTCTAATGTCCACACATGTACATTTCTCAGTCTCTATATTAGATCCAGTCTGATATAAGTGACGTATGAACAGCAGGAAAAACTACAGTTTCAGGTAAAAACAGCTTCTATAAACTGGTCCTTTTTAATGTGACCTCCTTTTGCATTAACATGTCTCTAACCCTTTTATTCAGACAATATGAGGTTTATTGCATTCATTTTCTGATGTTTTGTACTAGCTTCCATTCAACACAAGTCAGATGTTTCTAATTATTTGTGCTGCTTCCTCTCATGGGGTCAGAGGTCAAACTAAATAATGACTTTAACCTTTACAACACGTTTAGTTCAGTTTTTTTTGTGTGTCTTTTCAGGGCACATGTGCACATATTTCCTGTATTTTCTTGTTGTATCTGAACAAAAGTGAATGAGAAATAGATATGTACGATGATTTAAACCCTGCAAAACCAACATCTGTTTAGTTTTGTGTCGTATCAATAGACTTGCATTCACTAAAGTGAGATTAATATGTAATTGCACGGCAGAATTAACGATTAAACACTGAACTGATGACTGAATTAACAGAATCGTGTGTGTGTATATTCCATGCAGGTGTGGGTTTATTTAAGCATCTATTTAACGTGTGTATGTGCGAGCGTGCACGTTGGCCAACCTGCACGTGCACACAGGTAACATGTTTGTGTGTGAGAGCATGCACGTGTGTGTGTGTGCGTGCATGTGTGTTTTTGTCAGCCAAGGGCCCACTTTCCCTCCCCGGCCAGACGGTGCTCTCACCACTGGACAGATGGCCAACACCCTCCCTCTCTTCTTCCCCTTCATCCATCTCTCCCTCTATCCCTCCATCATGATACTCCTCTTCCACCGCTCCCCCAAATGCCCCATCACCTCAGTCCCCCATTCCCCACCTCCCAGCATCCCTTTCTCCCACCACACCTCGCCCATAATAAATTAGAGATGAATGAAGCGTTTTTATTTGACTCACATCTTCGATAAAACTTGTAGCTTTTACACCGTTTGTGAATCTGTTCTCCAGATTTAAGTGATTTGACCATTTAATACCAGGTCAGTGATGACACCTGCACACTTAACCTTGTCATAGCTGCCATTTTTAAAAAAAAATTTAGCAGGAGATATAGGGGTAATATGTAATAGTAATGAATATATCTGTAAATCAACACCATATTTACGTTTGTCATTAAGTTTATGGAATGACTTCTCATGTCAACTCACAATGATAACTCTTGTTTTTTGATTAAAAGCTTTTGCGCTGGCAAGAGATTTTTTTTTTTTTGGATGTAGCGTAAATGGTATATCACACCAGGGATGCAGAATTGCATAGGGACGTTAGGGACACGTTCCTACCAATATCCAGCCACTACTGTGTAGTCACTATCAATACCACTGCTGTCCGTAGTGTTTAGTCAATGATTACACTGGGTTACAAAAAAAGGTTTTTTGCAAGTTGTCTAGGTTTTTTCAACTGAATTGGGACCATTTTGCACCGCTAAATCCAAAAATGACATCTGTTTTTCTCAATCAGGTCAGGTTTTTTTGCTGATTTGATTTGGAAAAATTTGATCTTCTCACAAAATTTATTACATTTTTGTGACTTTATCAGTTGATTTTTCATATAGTTCTCACCCAAAATAGGTTTTAAGAGAAAAAAAAAATCATTTGATGACTTGATTCCTGTTAGGTACAATGGTGTATTCACCGCAGACGTGGCAGAATACGTCAGGTTTATTTTTGCAAGATCTTCTAATCAAAGCCATTTCATTCACCTGTAATATTAAAAAAAAAACATTAATCATAAATTGGCAAAAGTAAAATTTTCAGAACTCGTTTATTGCAAGAAATATGAAAGAATTTTGTATCATATGATGTGAAAATGCCCATAAATGTAAGCAAAAATGTTAAAAAGCCAATATGTAGCATAGTTCAGAAAGTTGACCTGATTGAGCAAAATTAATGTGATTTTTGGATTCAGCACACCAAAATTATCCTAAATCAGCTCAAAAAACTTCAACAATAAATTTGTTGTTGACCAGTGTTATGGCACACAAAGGGTTAATTGTCGGTCTCTGCTAGAAGTCCCGCCTCTAACGTAAATGTCGGTCTCCGATTGGCACTTTGGTTTTGCTAATGTACATGTGATTGGCTGTCCCCGCTGTCACTCCATCTACTTGTATAAGTAACCTGCTAGTTGGACCACTAGCATAAGTTTTCAAAATGTTTGGCATTTGTTCTGTCTGAGTCACATTGGCTAGACGGATTTGAATATCAGTGGTGTCATTTATATGTACATTTGTACATGCGTCTGTTTGCGTGTGCATGCCTGTGTGTGTGTGCTCGGTAATTAGGATGTAAAGGACGTCATAGAAAAGAAAACTGGTCATAAGACACTTCTTTAGGAGTCAAAGTGTAAGTTAGTTCAAAGGTATAGAACTGTGGAGGCTCAACACAGATACTGAATAAAAGACACTAATGCCAAACAGAAACACTTTTTAAAAGTTACTTTTCTTATTATTTTAATGCATTTCTATGGAAGAGCAACTGTTTAAAAACACAAATAAAGAAAATTTGTAGGGAAAATACAATAAAACCTTAGATTGTAAATGTGGTTCTAGATTTTTGGGGAATAAATTACATGTAATAATTGAAACTAAAAGGCTTCTTTGCTCTGGCAATAACTGTACCATCAAACTCTATGATCATTGTATCCCTAATCTGTTCATATGTCATGAATCAACATATTTATGTCAGGTGACAAACAGTAGAGAGGAGGGAAGAGGTAGAGGAGGAGAAGAAGGAGGAGGTAGAGGAGGAGAAGAAGGAGGAGGTAGAGGAGGAGGACAAGCTGTAAATTCACAGGTGAGGTTAAATAATAATGGATATGTTATGAGAATAACACTGCAGAATGCACCAAATTTTTGTATTGTCTTTAGATATTCAGATATACATTATAAACATGTCAATTACAGAATTTTTTTTCTGGCTATGATTGTTTGATCAGCTCGACATGACGTGGAATTATGATTGCAAATGCCAAAAAATATCAACTTTCTGGAGTGCTGCCTTGGAGCACTTTGGTGTCCCCAGCAATGTCAGAATCACAGCTACTCCCTTGTATCACACAAAACTGCAATGGAAAGACCTTTCATTGCAACTAGAGTCACGTGAATAAAAAAAAAAAAAAAAAAAAAAGTAAAAATGGATGTTGACAGATGTTACAACAAGCAAAGAAGAGTTTTAAAAGAAACATGGCGCAGTATGTGTGGACACACCAGGAAACCCAATTATTTTTGAATTTAGTACATGATAGAGGGGTAATTTATAATAATAATGAATATATCTGTAGATCAACACCATATTTACGTTCGTTGCCATGTGTATGGAACGACTTCTCGTGTCATCTCGCGATAATAAATAAACAGATCATGGCATTTGTGATTTAATGGAAAAACTGACATTACGCACTTCTGTTTTTTCGACATGTAGTAAATATCAGTAAAGTTTTGCGCAGATGTCCAATGGAAAAGCAACTCATATTGTCAATTAAGGTGTATTAAATGATTCACAATATCACCTAATGCAGTAGTAACAGACAAGAATAACATTCCACCTTAAAAGTTGTCAGCAGCAATTAAAGCAATGAATGAAATTTGCAAAGAAACATTAAAATCATACTTAATGTGAAATGAAAGCAGGCACTATTTTTTAGGTTGTAGATGGGCTTATGTATTTAAATTGGGATAACATATTTTTATATTGTACATATTAGAGATGAATGAAGCCTTTTCATTTGACTCACATCTTCGGTAAAACGTCTGAAATCCGTTCTCCAGATTTAAGTGATTTGACCGTTTAATACCAGGTCAGTGATGACACCTGCACACTGAACTCGGTCATTGCTGCCAATTTTCAGTGTCGTTCTGGTGTGAGACGATAATTTACAATGAGACGTTTGATTTTAACTGCATGCATTAAAGTAGGTCATGGATATTATTGATTCTCTGTAATGGCGAGCACTTAACGTTTATTAATGGAGATCCAACGTAATGGATTATCCTTTAATAGGTCCGATTGTTAATAGGGATCAACCAATTACTGACCTGGCTCATTATTGCATCAAATGCATCAAAAAGTGCACTACATTGGCTCCAGTGAAGCCACATTTTCTGGCCTTAAATGTGATTTTAGTGCTCACCTGTCATCTGATCTCACTCCTCCGTTCTACATGTCGACCGTAAAGTTGAAATAATTTCATTTTCAGACACATTCCTCTTTTTATTCCTATTTCTACACATCACTGATCACCTTTGGCCTGGTACAACGATTACATACTTCATCTGAGTTTCACTTTATCTGTCAAAAATAAATCACATTGTCACAATCTTCTCATAAAAAAAGACTCAGACTCAGTTTTATTGTCATTCGATCAATGGTACACGATAGAATGAAATATAGTTACCCAGGTTTGTAGCATAGAAGATAAAAGCGTGAAATCTAAAATAAAAAAAAATATAAAAGGTAAATAGAGCAGAAAAATAACACGTGCAACAAAATAAAAATAAAATAACTTTTTAACCCATTATGACCCTGTGTGACATTTGTGGCAGTTTCCAAATGAATTTTTAATCTATATTTAACCTTCCTTTAGTGGTTTATCACCATTTATTGTAATATTATCCTCTTTATTTTGTATTTTTTCAATGAAAATCAAGTATTTTCCTGTATTTACTTCACTAATCATGGAGATGTTCATAGAAGCTCAGAGTAAAGTTTAAGTTTTATAACTAAAACAGAGAAAACTTCAGAAAAAGTCACTTTTTCGGCAAAATCTCTCATTAACTGGACATAAACCCAGTGTGTCCATCCACCGTCATTGATCCAACTCCATGGGTTTTACTGGTGAATCAATGTTGTAGAAGATGACGGCGTTTCCATGGTAACTAGGGAGCCTCTGAACGTCCAAATGGGTCATATCTGATGACCATGAAAAGATGGATAACTGTATTTTACACCAATTATTTACATGTATTGATAGAATTAGTGGATCAACAGGTATTAAACAGTTGAGATCAGTAGATGGTTTTGGTCGATGGTGGATGTTTGGGTCTTTATGGGTTAATATGAACAATATAAAAATATTTTATCCCAACTTTATTGGTAACAGTGTAAATACATAAGCCCATCCACAACCTAAAAAATAGTGCCTGCTTTCATTTCACATTAAGTATGATTTTAATGTTTCTTTGCAAATTTCATTCATTGCTTTAATTACTGCTAACAGCTTTTAAGGTGGAATGTTGTTCTTGCCTGTCACTACTGCATTAGGTGACATTGTAAATCACTTAATACACCTTAACTGACAGTATTCGTCGCTTTTCCATTGGACATCTGCGCAAAACTTTACCGATGTTTACTAAATGTCAAAAAAACAGAAGTGCGTAATTTTGGTTTTTCCATTAAATCACAAATGCGATGATTTGTTTATTTATTATCGCGAGATGATATAAGATGTCATTCCATAAACATGGTGACGAACATAAATATGGTGTTGATTTACAGATATATTCATTGTTATTATATATTGGTACTTTACCCCTATCTTGTACGAAATTAAAAAAAAAAAAAAAAAATCGGTTTCCAGGTGTGTCCACACATACTGCGCCATGTTTCTTTTAAAACTCTTTTTCTTCTCTTGTTGTAACATCTTTGAACATCCATTTTTTTTAAAAATTCACATGACTCTAGTTGTGCAAAAAGGTCTTTCCATTACAGTTTTGTGTGATCTACCATTTGCGCTATGCCAGAAAAAGCCCCTCTTGCCAGCGCAAAAACTTTTAATCGAAAAATGAGTGTTTTGGCAAAATTGTTGTTTTTCCATTAGGCAAATTTTCATGCACAAGTTATATTCACACAATTTGAGGGTCAATGGAAAAGAGGCTAATATGATGACTTCAAATATTTATTACATGGTTTAGCAGTGAGTCAGTTGTCATGTGTTTACCTGCACTGATGTCTACGGTTTATGTCAACTACTGTATTAAAGAGGAAAGAAAGTGTAGGAGTGTTGTTCACTTCAGCTCAAGCAGAATTATACAGATGAATAACACTGGTCTACAATTTTATAGAAATGATTTGCTTCAGAGATTAAATGTGCTAAATGTTACGTATTTTAATAAGATTAATTGGAAAATAAATGACAAAAGTGCCAGTTTGCTGATGTTTTCAAGGTATATGATTAAGTGTTATTACACATATATATTGGTTTATGTACAGTTATGTAATAGTTTTATAAATCTTCCACTAAATAGAACCTGTAAAGTGAATGTATTCTAATGTGCAGACAGTGTTTTGAAGTAGATCTTGTAGCTCTGAAACAAATATTCCTTTTGAGTCAAACCCATTTTCTCGTTAATTCTGGAATTTCATATTTTGACCCAAGGCTGTATCTTGGAAAGTTCAGCCAACCAGCATTTTCTTTATCAGTGACTCTCATGTGGTAAAATTTCATTACTTTTATTCTGGAAGCATTTTCCTTGTAGACCAGTGTAACAGCGTTCTGGGCTGTGTGAACTCTTCAGATGTCTACGAAAATTGTATTATGCTTCCATTGGTGCGAGTTTCACTTACAACTAGAAAAGCACTCGGAGAGCGCAGACCCCCCCCCCCCCCCATCTCAAATCAAAATTTAATCATTTGTTCTTGTGCTAGCATCAACATTTCCTGAAATTTTCATCCAAATCCGTCCATAACTTTTTGAGTTGTCTTGCACACAGACAGACAAACCAACGCCAACGAAAACATAACCTCCTTGGCGGAGGTAACTATCCTTTCATAAAAAATGTGAATAAGCTGAAGATATTAAGAACTAGAAAAGCACTCAGAGAGCGCAGACCTTCACCAAGGCAGTCCCCCCCCCCGTCCATAACTTTTTGAGAAATCTTGCTAACAGATAAACAGACAAACCCCAATGAAAACATGGCGGTAAAGGAGGTAGAAACGATGTCAGTTACGGATTCAGTGCTTCATCAGTCTGTCCCTCTTCACATTCCTCTTCAGTCTGGACACAGGGTTTCCAGTCCAGCTCTGAACATGTCCTCAGAGATCAGATCTGAATGCATCTGGAGTGTGTTCACACCTTGCATTACAGCTGTCCACTTGTGTTTGCAAATCTGAGGATGAATACTAATGCTTCCTGAGATGGTCTCCAGTTTGTGGCTCTGTGGTAGGGTGTACGCAATGATTATAGCAGTGAATTAACTGACAAAGTTAGATTTATTCATTATTGTTGTATTTATCTCATATCCATCCAGTTCTGTGTGAAAAGAGAAGGTAAATATTGTTTAAATATTACTGAATTTGCACTTTATTTGACATTTCAGCAAATTTATGAATTCTAGTTGCTCTAGATTTTTCATTTTTAGCAAATATTACTTATTGATCTTTATCATTCTTAACATCAGCCCTGAACAGAACATCTCTTAATATCTGTGTACTTCTAAACCAGGGGTGTCAGTTTAGTTCAGGAGCCACATCCTCCTAATATGATCTGAAGTGGACTGGACCGGTAAAATAACAACATAATAGCCTATTCTCAGTGTCAACTCCAAACTTTTCTCCATGTTTTAGTGTGGGAAAAAAAGTAAAATTAAATTATGAAAATGTTTATATCTACAAACTATCCTTTAAAAAATGCAAATAACATGAACAAACATGAAAATTGATATTTATTGACAAAAATAAATGTAATAATATTCTGCCTCAGTTTATCAGTTTACACATGTGCATTACAACTTCCAGATCACAGTGGATCTACAAATGCACAAAACATTTAGTCACAGGCAGAAAATTGTTAAAATTGCACTTATTTCTCTTTTATTTGTTCAGGTTATTCACATTTTTTATGAACCGTTAGCTTATAAATGCAAATATTTCCATGTCATTTAACTTTTTTTGGACTAAAACAAAGAGAAAAATTTGGAGTTGTCACTATTTCTATGTTATTATGATAGTATTTTACTGGTCTGTATGTGGTCCCTGAACTAAACATGATTTTAACACCACTGATTACCTCCGCCAAGGCACAGCAGAGGGTATATTTACCTCCGGCCTCGGTCTGTCTGTCTTAAATTTTGGTGGTGATCCGGGGGGGGGGGGGGGGTTCGACGACACTGATCTGCCTTGGTGGAGGTCTGCGCTCTCTGAGTGCTTTTCTAGTTGTTAATATCTTCAGGTTATTCACATTTTTTATGAAAGGATATTTACCTCTGCCAAGGAGGTTATGTTTTTGTTGGCGTTGGTTTGTCTGTCTGTGTGCAAGATAACTCAAAAAGTTATGGATGGATTTGGATGAAAATTTCAGGAAATGTTGATACTGGCACAAGGAACAAATTATTAAATTTTAGTGGTGATCAGGGTGGGGGGTGGGGGGGCCACGGGGGCCCACTGATCTGCCTTGGCAGAGGTCTATGCTCTTCGTGCTTTTCGAGAAAAGAGAGCGCAGACCTCCGCCAAGGCAGATCAGTGGGCCCTCGTGGCCCCCCCACTCCCCCAGACAGACAGACAAACATTGTGTGTGTGTGTGTGTGTGTGTGTGTGTGTGTGTGTGTGGGGGGGGGGGGGGGCGCACTGATCTGCCTTGGCGGAGGTCTGCGCTCTCTGAGTGCTTTTCTAGTTTGTAAATGTAAATATTTCCTTGTGATTTTCCTTTTTTTTTGCACTAAAACAAAGAGAAAAATTGGAGTTGTCATTATTTCTGTTATTATGATCGTATTTTACTGGTCTGTATGTGACCCCTGAACTAAACTGACTTGAATCATTAACAACCATTGATTGTTAGTATCTTCAGTGTAATATTTGCCTTTCACAAATCCATCCCATAGCCTGGATTGGACCCTTTGGTGGGCCATATGTTTGCCACCCATGTTCTAAACCCTAACAGGCTCCTCCACTCTATAGTTTGTTACTTCTTCCAGGTAAATTGGGCCATTGTTTCCCCCTCCTCTGCTTCCTCTCTCCTCACCCATCCGTCCCGTAGATGCTGATCTTGTCCTTCCTTTCATCCGTCCAGTGTCTCGATGTAACTCCCCTGTAATACATCGTACCTCTTCATTCCACTCCACTCCTCTCTTCTCCAGCCAGTGTCTTCAGAGTCGGTCCTATTGGATCCGCAGCGTTTATAATGTGATAATAAGGTGTGAAAATGGAGACACAATGGAGCGGTGTGGATTGGGCCGACGCAGCCTTCCACCGGTCCCCTCTCACACTCTGCCTGTCTGCTAACAGGACATGCACATTTGTACAATGATGTTCCATACAGACAAGTGCCACTCGGTTGAGCTGTGCATTTGGTTTTAGGGTAAATACACCAAAAAGTGTGTGTGTGCAGGTAAAAAAAGGAATAAAGCAGTAGAAACACAAATGGTCCTGCTGATATTAGATAAACAGACCTGGGACAAATGTAATGAGTTGGATATTTTGCAAGAATAAAAGAACATAAAAAAACAGAAATAAGACATCTACAGTCATTCTTAAACCTTGAACTGTAACTATCTTTCTGGTGCATCCTAAATGGATTTTTCTCTACATTTCACCTTTCCTAGGTAATTTATCACCATTTATTACAATATTATCCTCTTAATTTTGCATTTTTCAGTGTAAATTGGGTATTTTGCTCTATTTATTTTACTGATCATGTAGATGTTCATTAAAGCTGCATGTCAGTTCAAACATTATTATATCAAAAACAGAGAAAACTGAAGAAAAAGTGACTTTTTCCAGTCAAATCTCTCATTAACTGAACATAAACCCAGTGTGTCCATCCACTGTCATTGATCCAACTCCATGGGTTTTACTCGTGAATCATTGTTGTAGAAGATGGAAGATGATGATGTTGCCACGGTAAAAACGGAGCCTCTGAATGTCCAAATAGTCATATCTGATGACCATGAAAAGATGAATAACTGTATTTTACACCAATTATTTACTTGTATTGATAGGACTAATGAATGACGAGTTTAGATCATTTGATGCTTTTTGGCTGATGGTGGATGTTTGGGTCTTAATGGGTTAAAGAAAAAGAAATGTCACAAGTATAAAAAAAAAAAAAAAAAAAAAAAAAAAAAAAGGAATAACACACACTACTTGGCTAAAGTTTCCTCTACACTTTACAAACCTAAAAACTGATGATTCTTTTGTTCGTGCCCATAGAAGTCCCTGCCTCTGACAGAGAAGGGGAACCCAAAGAGGGTCAGAGGCCGATCGCTGAGGATGGAGAACAAGAGGAACACGAAGACCGCGACGACAGAGATCACGACGACGACCTAGATGATGAGTCCATCTTCACCTGTGACAACTGTCAGCAGGACTTCGACTGTTTGGCTGAGCTCACCGAACACAGAACCAACCACTGCCCGGCTGGTAAGACTCTTCATTTTTCCTCTGTGTTGGTTTTAGTTTCGATCCAGACTCACATCATCCTCACACTGTGATGGATTTCCCCCTAAAATCAGAGCTGCTGCTTTTGTGCTGGTGCAGAGAAACTTTAAAAGATGTATCCAACAGCCCCTATCCCTTCTCTAAACACCTACAGCTATTGGATTTAGTTGTACCCGTGTGTCTCATGGGGACAGACCTGTGCACGTACGCACATACACACACACGCACACACACACACACACACAAAAGCTGTTATTAGAACTGGTGTAATTAATGGAGGGGCTGAAAGGAACACGGCGGGGGCATCTGGTACCTACAGATTAATCCAAACCCTCACTTAACAAGCCAACACACACGCACACACACACATACCACACACACACACACACGTGCACACTTGAACAGTTGAACAGTTACCGATGAACGCAGTCTGCCTCGTAGCATATAAGATTGTGTATACATGTTTACTTTTGATGGAGGGGTGAAGAAATAGGAATGGGGGGGCAGTGAGTTAAAATGGAAATGCAGTGTCTACATTCATGTTTGTTAACACTAAGATGTAATTGGTGCATTTTGCTTTTGTAGTAATATTGTGCCTACTGAATTGAGTTTAGTTCCCATTTACTTGCAATTAGTAAAACATTTTGTTTTGCTGCAGTTGAAATAATGACAAAGGCTCCATTCACAGCAGGTCTTAATGCACAATTCAGATTTTTTGGGTGAAATCAGGTTTTTTTGTTTGTTCGTTCCTATTCTACATTAAATGCGACTTCTATCAGTTTTGAGTCTGAACTGAATGCGACCCTGAAGTGACCCACATGCGCAAAAGAGGTCATGATGCAGACACACACTGTGTTTACAAAAGGAAATATGTTTTTCCCGTCACTCCTCCTCCTCCTGGGGCACAGAATTGTGACATTTGTCGCATTTCAATGATGTAAAGGTCGGATAAATGCGACCTGGCCGTTCAGACTGAAGTCGCATTGGAAAATATCAGATAGGTATCAGATTTAAGACCACATAAGAAAGTGGTCTGGGTCTGATTTAGGACCACATAAGAAAGTGGTCCGGGTCTGATTTAGGACCGGATATGAAAGTGGTCTGGGTCAGATTTAGGACCACACATGAAAGTGGTCCGGGTCAGATTTAGGACCACATATGAAAGTGGTCTAGGTCAGATTAGTGCTGTTCAAACTGTCTTTAACAGATCGGATACAGGTCACATAAGGGCAAAAAAATCCAATTTGTGCCACATTTGCCTGCAGTCTGAACGTAGCCTAAGAATTACCGTAAGTCTATCAGCTGCAGGTCCAAGTCTGATTTGCACAGATACTTAAGAGATATGTCAGAACACGAAAACACATTTTATTCATTATAAAAGTTCAATGGGAGAAATGAAGCTACTACAACCTACGTACCTAATGGGAACACTGCAACTTTTTGGATTAGGATTAAATTAATCTAGATATCGTCTGTATTGTAATTATAAGTTTCTAGTGAGCACAGTTTCTGGTCAGATGACAGCAAAACTTGGTTTGGCTCTAACTCACCTACATTTGTTAGAGGTGATTCAGATTTAGCTCCAAAGATCATCATGGTCTTATGTCCAGATGGTCCAGCCCTATTTTCAGACACAGGCCTGTGAGCGTGTCCAATTATCAAAGCCCTGTGTTATAGAACCAGTTTAATCATATGCATTGTTAAACCTTACTAGGACATTAGGAAGAAGACGGATAGTCTGTTCTAATTCGACTTGGACAAAAAGCCGTGTATAACGCAGGCCAAGTGTCACATGTAATTGCTTTCCTTGTTTTTAATGAGTAACCTGTCTGTACGTCTAAAGTTTCCTGCCATTTTGCTCTCAGCCTGACCCATATATAAACACACACACACACACACATAGTCATTTACTTCCCAGTGCTGTGTCACATTCAGACACACATTACACCACAAAAAGCGCAGGGCTGCTGTCAGAGCGGGGATGTGGCCTGTGATTTCAGCACAGGAGTCTGGGGAGGGCTACATGTTGCTGAGCGAGGGAGGGAGGGAGGCAGTGCAGAAGAAAGAAATGAAATGAAATGATAAAACATGTTTTTCCCTGGAGAAAGAGTGGTTGAGATTGCAGAGTAATCCCTCAGCTCTGCAGGATGTGTGTGTACTTGCACGGCGTTTGTGTCTGCGGTTTCATCTCGCCGCGTTATTGTGTTTATGTTCGTATACGATGTATATGCGAGGACACAGGAGAGTGCATGTACGTAAGAAGTTAGTGGTGGGACCACAGCTTTTCTGGTTATTATAGAGGAGAATGCTAAATTAAAACACATGGACTAAAGAATCCTTTTAAGTTCTCTGGTGTACACCCCTGGGAGTCGGTTTAGTAGGAGGGCATGGGACACACACACAAACTGTACACACTGCCTGCTGGGGATAAACACACGCCACTCTGGATCTGCGTGAGAGACTTAATGTGTTCATGCATTTTGTAGTTTGATGGTGTGTGTTTGTCCCTGAGCGGAATCCAAACAACTCCAACATCAGCCATCTTGGTTGGGGGTGACAGATGGGGGCCATCTTGCCAGAAGTAGCTAGCTATGTTGTAGCTGTGATATTAGCTTTGGGTCTGCATGGAAAAGTCAATTAAGGACTTACCGCTCTGACAACAGAGAGTTTAAGAGCAGAGATTACAACTGTGACCGAGAAACCACTAGAATACTTGTGGCAGCGGAGTGTACTTAATAAACCAGGGAAGTAATCAACTGGAATTCACAAGAAAAATATTATCAAAATGCAGTTTTAAAGGGCTCGTATTTGTCTAAACCCACTTTTCTTACTCTGTGGTTCATTTCTTTGTGTATTTGGACCCTAATAGTTCATACAGTTTGAATTTGAACCCTCCAGCTGCTGCAAAACTATCTTTATATTCATTTGGGCAAAAATCGAGTGGATTCCTGCTTAATTTAGTACGCTTTATAGCTAGTTCCGTCTCCACATTTGCACATATCAGGTCCAGACTTCAGATGAACATTTTTCCAATTTTCCTCCGTAATTCTTTGTCAGCAGCAGCGGTTGCAGTCCAGACTGAAAATATGTCCGAACTTGG
This sequence comes from Sphaeramia orbicularis, assembly GCF_902148855.1. Taxonomy (NCBI): domain Eukaryota; kingdom Metazoa; phylum Chordata; class Actinopteri; order Kurtiformes; family Apogonidae; genus Sphaeramia; species Sphaeramia orbicularis. Next base: position 7,388,327 of record NC_043962.1, on the reverse strand, counting down.
AGCCAATTACCTCAAATGTTCAGTTGGTTGAACGGAACAGAGCAGCACAGCCGACCACCTGGAGGGGGCGGGGCCTGAAGTAGCTCATGTGCATTTAAAGGGCCAGACGTGATTATTTTTGTGTTTCAGGTACATGGGCCAGACGTGGGCATCAAACAGGCCGGGGGGATCTGGCACCGCGTAGTTACTGGAGCTATTTTATTCTTGTTTTATTGAGTCTGTGTTGACCTTTTCTTTTATCAGCTGGTATGGGCTGCTTACCCTTAAAAATAGGAACAGGTTGCAGGGCATCACTAAAGTGTGCAGCAAAATTGCTGGCACCACACTCACTGATCTGACTGTGTTGTACCAGAGGTGGACTCTGAAGAAGGCTCAGTCAGTCCTGGATGATCCCAGTCATCCCCTTTATGATGTGTTCAGGTTGCTTCCATCAGGTCGCAGATACAGTATTCCTAAATGTAGGACCAATAGGATGAGGAATTCTTTGGTTCCGGCAGCCATTATTCTGCTGAATAATTCTTTGTAATGTTGGTGCTATTGTTTTTAATGGATTATTTATTGTATTTATTGTTGGTTTGTTGTCCGTGTGAAACTGCTGGCTGTAGAACAAATTGCCCCTTGGGGATAATAACGTTCACCCTGACCTTGACCTTGACCTTGACCTTGGCCAGCGCTCCAAACCACCTTTTTGGTGTCATTACTCAGAAATAGGGTTGAAGATGGACCTGTGGAGTTGAATGAATGAAGAATTCAGACCCAAGCAGAGCATTTACAGTTTATGGAGACCACAGGGATTCCATTAAAAAAAAGCAAACTATCACTCTTTTAAGAACTATTCGAACTGGATTAGTTTGACATGGGTACGTAAAGTAATAATTGCCAGAGATTTTAGTCCTGTCCGAATGTGTTCCGTCTGTAATTATTACCAAACGATGTCAGTATAAATTACCACGACTTTTACCTTCTATAAAGGGTCAGGGGAAAATGACCCCAGGTAATTAATCCTATGCAAATAGACTAGTAGTTAATACAGTTGCAGAAAAAATTATTAGACCACTCCTTGTTTTCTTGAATTTCTTTTTCATTTTAATGCCTGGTCCAACTAAAGGTGCATTTGTTTGGACAAATATAACAGTAACAACAAAAATAGCTCTAAAGAGTTTGATTTAAGACCCTAACCCTAACCCTAATCCAGTCCGAATAGTGCTTTTGCAGGGTTTTCACATGCAAAAAACGCAAAAAAATCAAAAAGATACGCTAACTTGAAGCAATGTGCAGCTATAACTCACTACTTGTAACAAATAACATTAATATAATTTTCTACGTAGCATTATTTGTTCCAGCCAGGTGTTAGTATGCCCAGGTTTTCTATATTGAACCTTTCAGTCTCTTAGGTGGCGGTTTCATGTACACACGTTGTCCACACACAGTCATCAATTATGGAATAATATCTGATGTACATCCATGGGTCCCAGGTGCCGATTTGAGGACCAGGTTAGTTAGTGCAGAAATACCGCAGGAAAAAAAAAGCGCTGGTGTCTGTAATGCTAACTATAGTACTGTAGCAAATGGGTCCCAGGTTAGCAGCTAGCTTTGGCTATAACATTGAATGGGTCCCAGGTGCGAGAGTGAAGCACCAAGTAATTCAGTGCCACTCTAGCAGAAGGCCTATAAAGAGGCGCCATTAATTTGAGTGGAAATTGGACAAACACACACACGCACACACATAGCGGAGCAGATCAATGACACATAAATGTGCGTAGACCCACTCAAACACGCACATACCCACAGACCCAACACATTTGGTTAAAATAATGCCACATTAATGTGCATGAGCCTGACTGCTCAGCTGGTTGTACGTGCCTCTATTACAATACCAGTGTTATCCTTTTGCACTGCAGATCCAAGGCAGTGGGATGGCTCTGCTTTTAACTTGTAAATAAGATCCTTAGAATGGGTGTGTTTGTGTGTGCGTGTTGTGTAAAACTGAACTGACAGTAACCCTTGTATTGGACTGGGTCAGGGTTTCTGCAGGTCATTAAAAACATTAAAAGTCATTAAATAGATTTTGTGAAAATTAAGACCTTAAATGGCTTCCTTATACAGACTAATTTAATCTGCAGTGGGTTGGATCAGTCAAATACTATCATATTAACCTATAAATACTCACAACTCCACATTTTTCTCTTTGTAAATATAAACATTTTTATGTCATTTTACTGTATTTACACGAAAACAAATTATTATTTCACAAAAAACTTGCCCTGCGGTTCATGTTATTTACATTGTTTTAAAGGATGGTTTGTAGATGTAAACATTTTTATTGCATACTTTTACTTTTTTTGGCTCTAAAACATCGTGGAAAATTTGGAGTGGTGAGTATTTATAGGTTATTATGATAGTATTTTACTGATCCGACCCACTGCAGATTAAATTAGTCTGAATCTGAATCTGAATGCAAAAATTACACTGAAGATATTAATCATTTTAGCTCAGGTTCCACATACGGACTAATTTAATCTACAGTGGGTCAGATCAGTAAAATACTATCATAATAACCTATAAATACTCACAACTCCACATTTTTCTCTTTGTAAATATAAACATTTTCATGTCATTTTACTGTATTTACACTAAAACAAACTATCAATTCACAAAAAACTTGCCCTGTGGTTCATGTTATTTACATTGTTTTAAAGGATAGTTTGTAGATGTTAACATTTTTATTGCATAATTTTACTTTTGTCGCTCTAAAACAGGGGTGTCAAATTCATTTTAGTTCAGTTCCACATTAAGCCAAATTGAATCTGAAGTGGGCCGGGCAAGTGAAATAAAAACTTAACAATATATAAATATTGTCAACTCCAAATTTTCCACTATGTTTTAGAGCGACAAAAATAAAATTATGCGATAAAAAAGTTTACATCCACAAACTATCCTTTAAAACAATGTAAATAACATGAACTGCAGGGCAAGTTTTTGTAAAATGATTGTTTGTTTTTACAGTAAAATGACATGAAAATGTTTATATTTACAAAGAGAAAAATGTGGAGTTGTGAGTATGTATAGGTTATTATGATAGTATTTGACTAATCCGACCCACTGCGGATTAAATTAGTCTGTATGTGGAACCTGAACTAAAATGATTAATATCTTCAGTGTAATTTTTGCATTCAAATTCAGACTACTTTATTAATCCGCGAACACAGTTACTCTGCCTTATTGAAGATCCAAACAATAAGGGGCAAACAAACAAATGCAAAACATTCATATAGCGGCATTTCACAAATTCATCCAACGAGCCAGACTGGACCCTCTGACGGGCCGGATTTGGCCCCCAGGCCTCATGTTTGACACCTCTGCTCTAAAACATAGTGGAAAATTTGGAGTTGACAGTATTTATATGTTATTATGTTATTATTTCACTGGTCTGGCCCACTTCAGATTCAATTTGGCCTAATGTGGAACTGAACTAAAATAAGTTTGACACCCCTGACTGAAATGGTTAACACACAAAAGACTGTAGTACTACTGGTTTAAGGCCCACAGCTTATAAATACTGTATATTTTACGGCTAAAATTTACTTAGGGGGTCAAATGAGTGGCCATTTATGTCAAAAAACAAAATTTGTAAGAAATGCATAGAACTGTATTGAAATAATGCTAATACATTTGTGCACATACATTTGTGGTTGTTATGGATCCCATCATACTGATACTCGGCAACCATGTCACCGTTTCCACAAATGATCCCTGTGCAAAAACTAGGATCAGAATTATTTATTGTATAGTTTATCATCATACTAAAGAGTAAATAACAATATAGAATTGTTATTTCTTTATACAAATGCTTATTATTAGAAAACTCTTGATTTAAAAAGTGACGTGTGACATTCTTAATGTACGTATTGGCTAACATAAGCAGGATGGATCAGCACCATACTCCATATTGAACCTGTAAAAATTAAACATGTGATATGTCGGATAGAATCTGGTAAGAAAAAATGGGGAATCTAAAAGAATAGAATATTTGTTTTTCAGGTAAATTCAGTTAAAATATAACTTGGCCATTTGTGACATGAAAATAATGTATAGCATTAATTGTGATGAAATTGGACATTTTTGACCTGAAAACATAGTTCATATGAGCATCAACATGTTATAACAGAACTTGGATTTACCAACACAAAGTTCTTTGGGGGTTCATTTAGATTGATTTCTTATGCACAAAGACATAAATAAGACCTCTAAGCAAATTTTAGCCATTTAGTGTTTCACATGAATAGGAGGTTTTGACACATATGTATAGGTGTATAGTGTTAATATCTATATGTGTGATGTGTGTGTTGTAGAAAGTATGTGTGGGTCTGTATCCTGTGTGTTTGTGTGCGTGTGTGTGTGTGAGAGAGAGAGACAGCGAGAGTGTGAGTCGGGGGAGTGTCGATGGGTCTCAGTAGGAGTCAGAATGTGGAGCAGAGGCTCCCCGAGGAGAGGAGGAGCGGAAAAAAACCTCCTACAGATCAAATGGAGAACATTCTCTGGCCCTGCTCTGCCACATACACACACACACACACGCACACACACACACATGCATGCATGCATGCATGCATACACACAAACACACACATCCCATTAGGGAATCCCAAAAGCTATCTTACTGGCCACAACATTCCAAGGTTGGGTCAAAGTGATGTGTGCAGAGCTTGAAACGCACATTTCCAACCGCTGTGGAGGTCCTGCGATTGTGTAGACGACATCCGTATGACAACACACACACACACACACACACACACACAATCACACCTGCACGTCATCACTGTCTACACACTCTCGCTAGGTGTGAGTGAGAAGGAGACAAAAGGGTGAGAAGGTGAGAGATTGTTAAAGATGTGAGTAAAAAAAAAAACAAAAAAAAAACAATAACACTTTAGGGAAAGAGGAAGTGATGAGAAGGTAGGCACCAAGTAAATGAGGAAGCTGTCAGTCAAGGCAGGGGGGTGGAAACAGGCACTGTCAGTGACAAATAGCAAGTCATTAACCCAGCTAGTCTCTTTTTAGATGGTGAGATGGTGTGGGTGGAAACCGGTGTGTGTTTGTGTGTTTCGCGTGTGCAGTGCGAAAGCGAGATCCTGTGCATATTCTTTGCTGAGGTATTTGTGAGGTCTGTGTTAATTGAGCACATACAGCTGCACTCTTCGTCTCTTCTCTTTCCTCTCTCAGTGGGGGAGAGGGAAGATTACCAGGGAGCCGTTCCAACGGAGAAGGAGGGGGAGGAATAGAGGGAAAAAACTGAGGAGTACAGAGAAAAAAGGGTGATTTGGATGAAGACTACCTGTCCTTGACTTACAACTTTAGATTTGATATTATAATGTACTGTGCACTTGAGAACAGGGGTGTTAAACATACGGCCCGTGGACCAAAACCGGACCACCAAAGATTCCAATCTGGCTCGTGGGATGAATTTGTGAAATGCAAAAATTAGAATCAGACAAAATCGTTTCAGTTCAAGGGCCACAAGCAGATGAGCAAATACATTAATATATAAAGATGATCAAGACCAAATAGCAATTGCCATGTACACTAGTAATAACAAAATAAATTCAATAAGTATTGCTCAAGGAGTGGGAAGAAGAAAACTTATTAAATCCCACCCCTATTTCACATTTATACAACAGAACACATGACTTTTTCTTCCTTAATGATATAATAACATCTGTTTAGTCCTAATAATGTAAATAACAGATAGAAAACAGATTAGGAAAACTGATGTATATTACACTTATAATACAATATATTTCCACAATAGCCTCATACCAACAATGGTAATGGAAGTGGAACATACAAACATGGCAAACAACGACAAGCACACACCAACAAACATAGAAAAAGTGTTGTGGTTGTCATTATTCATAGGTTATTCTGTTATTATTTTACTGTCCGACCCTCTTGACATCATATTGGGCTGAATGTGGCCCCTGAACTAAATGAGTTTGACAGCCCTGCTTTAAACAGTCTAGAAACATACCATGGATTTTTATATTTGCATAATTAAAACCAAATATTACATTGACATACCACTGTAACCAGTGTAGAATATTTTTGTGGTTAAAAATGATCAAGTCAACGAGTGTTTCTCAATAATTTCATACACTGTGGTCCTGCTAGAGATTCATAATGAAGCCAAAGTGTTTTTAGTCGTCCCATAACAACATTTAGATTAGATTAGATTAGATTAGATTAGATTAGATTAGATTAGATTAGATTAGATTAGATTAGATTAGACTTTATTGAGCCCACAATGGGAACATTCACTGGTACTGTGGTGGAGTTGGAATGTTTTAGCTACACTGTCATTTCATGATCTGCAGGATCTGAAAAACAAGTAATAAGACAAATGATTAGAAGAATTAGAATAGACTTTATTTGCCATTTGCACAGATGCATAGCAGTATCGGTAGATTGGAATTCTTGTGTGTTACCCTGAGTCAGAGAAGGAGTTAGAAAAAAAAGGTAAAGATATGACAAAAAAGACAGATACAAAGCATAAACACAGCTAAAAAACATAAAAGAAAAAACAGTTATTGCACACATAAGCTCAAATAGACATTTGTAAAATAGACTATTATAAAAAAGAGTAATAATAATAATAATAATAATAATAATAATAATAAGAGTACTGAGAGGTAACAACAAGTTATTGCACGTTTGAATTAAAATTAAAAGTAGTGGGGCGTAGTTAGCAGGTTATTGCACATTCAGTTTAAAGTACTGGGAGGTAGAGTAGGTGATCGTCTACAACATAACGGTGTCATATCTCCCACCCCTAAAGCTGGATGAGGAGAAGCTGATGGTGGAGAAAAAAAATGGACACTGTCAGCCAATAAGTCAGAGATTGAGTAACTGGGGAACTGAACAACAAAAATATCAAACCAACTGTAAAAAATAAACGACTCTAGGAGCATTTTCAGAACAATTTTCCCCCGAACTCAGTGGTTCCCGTTGCGAAGCCCGTTATTACCACCATCGGCCCCCGTCAGAGCCAAGTTCTGCCAATACCTGTAATTTGTAAAACGGTCTCTATCTAGTATGGATAAGGACGAAGAAGTGCGTAGAGAGGAAGTGAGAGGCGAAAACATGGAGGGGGAAACGGGGAGGAAAAAAACGTCTGTTAGTGCAGGGGGGCCCTTGGGTGACTGGTTGTCCGGCCCCGTGGGACGTCTCCCCACTGCTAAGCTTTTACCGTCTGTCGCAACCCGCTGTCACACACACATATGGAGAAACACCCTCTGAAACACACATGCGCGCACACACACACACACACACCTCGCCGCGTCTGTCGTCAGGATAGCAGCTGAGTCCTGCGAGGCCAAGACTCTTATTAAAAACCACAGATCACTTTCTACAAGAGAGTGAGAGAAGAAGAAGAAGTAGTCTAAAAGGGGAGGGGGGGGGGGGGCTGTGTGGGTGTAATGTGAATCAAAATTACAGTCGGCCTCTTGCACTCCGGCCTGCCTCTTACTGCATGTGTGATTTTGGAATCCAGTAGCTGTTGTTGATTGACAAAATAAATATTAGCCTCCTTGACTTCTCTATGTTCACGCCTTCTCTTCGAGTGTCCTTTCCCGTGCTTTCCCTTTTCCCTCTCCCTCCTTTTTTGCCCTCTTCGCCACCATGTGCCCCTCTTCCCTCTTTCTGCCCCCCCCCCCCCCGTCCCTCCCTCCCTCCTTTCCCCCTCTCCTCCCATCCCTCCCTCCTTCCTTCCCTCTGTGTCTCTGTACCCGGGGGTGGCCTGAAGATTCCTGTGCTAAGCCCTTGGCATACATACAAGTGCACACACACACACACGTACACACACACACACACACACACACACACACACACACACACACACACACACACACACACACACACAGACACAGCTGGCTGCCGCTCAGGTTTTCCAGGGAGAGAGCAGGAGCCCGGCACCAGAGGAGAGGGGGATGGAGAGAGAGAGGAGCACTGTAGAAGAAGAAGAAGAAGAAGAGGAGGGTGGGGGGGGGGGGGGACTACAACATGCAGAGAGGGAGAGGGGAGGGATGGAGGGATGGCAGGGAGGGGGTGAGACGGAGAAGGGTTGTTGTGAAGTCATTTTTCATCACAGGGTTCATTTTTCACTGCAGAGTTCTCCCACTCTCTACATCGCTCTATTTCTCTTTATCTGTCCTCTCCTCCTCCCGTTCCCCTCCCTTGATCCCGCTTTGTCTCTCTTTATCTTCCCTTTTTCCTCTTTTTTTTTTTTTCTCTTTCCTGTCATCCTTTCTTCTCCCTCCCTCCCTCTCTCTCCTTCTCCCTCACCCTCTCGCCTAAACTCTTTCCGTCCTCTCTCTGTCTCCGTCTCTCTCTCTTTCAGCCTAGTTTTCTCCTTTATGAAATATGGATGGGAGCAGTTTTGGGCGCGCTGAGAGGTTTGCAGTTAGAGGGAGGGAGCGATGGAACTTGGGAACTGGCAAGCATGGGAGGGAGAGACAGAAAGAGAGAGAGAGAGAGAAGAGGGAGGGGAGGGAGGGAGCTCGTGTCTCAGCAGACGTGCCTTATGCATGCACCTAAACACCTCACTGAGCAATCTGTCAACATGTCAGCAACACATGTTTGGTTAAAAAAAAAAAAAAAAAAATGAGAGAGAGAGTGAGAGAGCGCGGGTTTGGAAGGAGAGAGAGAAGAAGAGGGTGAAAAAATCTCTCCTCCTCCTCCAGTGGGAGTAATGGCTCCCACCAGGGCTCTGGAAATGCTTTGAATTCAGCAGATTTCTATTGCGGGGTCCTCCCCCGGGGGCGTCTTTTTACAATGCCTGCATCTCAGAAATTTGAGCCCGAGGACCCCTGGGGGCGTCCTTTCATAATGCCTGAAAATGTAGGGTTATATTGTGTGCTCTTCCCCATGGGGCTTTTATTAATACCTGTATTCACTGCCACTGGAAATTACACAGGCGGCGCTGCAGGGGCCCGCGCTCACTCCAGGAAGGGAGAAAGACTCTGCAGGGACGTTTTCTCTCTTCTTCTTCTCCTCTTCTCTTCCCTTCCCTTTTACCCCCACCACACCCCCACCCAACCCCACCACACCCCACCCCACCCGCCCTACGTACCCCTCCTTCTTTTCTTCCTCCTCCTTCTCTTCCTACTTCAACTCTCTTCCTCTTTTTTTTTACTTAATGCAAGAGTGAAAAAGAAGAATTTGCCAAAGGACACACTGAGTCTGTGTGTGTGTGTGTGTGTGTGTGTGTGTGTGTGTGTGTGTGTGTGTGTGTGTGTGTTGGCACCAGCTAACCCCTTGTATTCAGCCCTACTTTGCTCAGAGGAAAAAGAAACACACGATTAAAAATGTAGCTTCCCCTTTCCTCTTTTCTTTTCTCTCTCATCTCTTCTCTCCATCCCTGTCCTTGTGTGCCCATGTGTGGATCTTGCCGAGAGTAAATATTTGTGTGTGTGCCTGTGTTTAAGGGTAGATTCATATATATATGTGTGTGTGTTGAAAAATTAAAGCCTAAATCTATAGTCCAGTTCGTGTGATTTTTTTTTTTTTCACCCCGTCTAAGGCGTAGGTAGAGACGACAGGCTTCAGTCTCCAAACATTCATTAGAATTCTTCAGCCAAAGGCTTTGCGGCTTGTCTGTGTGTTTGTGTTTGTTTGCAAGTTTATTAATCAAATATTTACTCAGTCAGATTATAGAAATATACATTTACATATCTGTGAATACATAACGTTTATCTGATCTCTCCACTTAGGCAGTTCAGAATTGCAGATTTGGACTATTTTGACTAGACAAACCTACAAAAAAATAAAAATAAAAATCAATATGTACCTTAAGTCTGTCCGTTATGTACCTGTCTTCTGCTGTTGTTTTATTTATTATTATTATATCATCCATTATTACCTCTACAATAACATGTAAATATGTAACCCCTGTAACTCCTGTTTACATTCCACTGTCTGCACTGGATATACTGTGTATATATTTTTTATTTTTCTACTTAGATCTTTTCTAATAAGTACCCTATTTTTATACATACTGTCCTGTTTTCACGTCTTAAGTCGCCCCCTGGGGACAAATAAAGTTTTCTGAATCTGAACAACACAGAGGTAAAGTCCTGCACCTTCCCAAGGGACCTAAAATTGGAAAAATGTGAACGGAATAGGAATGTGTAAGAGTATGAATGGGTATTTGATAGTTAAGTAATATGTAGTTTCTTTTGTCGCTTGTAATACACGTCACCAACTGTATGAAAACCGAAAAAAAACTGTGGAGAAAGTGACTTTTTCAGTGAAATATAGCGCTGACTGCACCTAAACCCTGTGTGCCCATCCACTGTCATTGATCCAACTCCATGGGTTTTACTGGGGAATCAATGTTGTAGAAGATGACAGTGTTTCCACCGTAACCACGGAGCCTCTGAACGTCCAAATGGGTCATAGCTGATGACCATGAAAAGATGAACAACTGTATTTTATCTGAATTAATTCAATGTATTGATAGGTTTAGTGGTTCAGAAGTTGTTCAACATTTTGGACACTGTCTGTTCATATGTGACGTCTGTTTACATCCCTGTCTGTTGATGTATTGTGTGTGATTACATTGTACGTGCTGCTTTTGTATGTTTGGATTATATGTGCTGTCTCTGTATGATTGTGCCAAAGCTTCACTGTTCTCTTTTCTCTTTTTTCTCTTTTCTCGTTATTGATTTATCTTATCTCTGAGCTGTCTTATCTCTCTCTTTTTAATTAATGTGCTGTAATATATTGTTTTTTTTTAGGGTGCTTATTGTCATCTACAGCAGGATGGTAGCCATGTTGGCTAAAGCAGCTTTTTTTTACTGTTACTGACACAGTTAATTAATTGGGATTGTCCATGATATAATAAACTAATAATCAGAATTTTAGATCAGTAGATGCTTTTGGTCACCAGTGGCTGTTTGGGTCTTTATGGGTTAATTTTACCACTAGAGCAGTGTTTTTCAGCCTTGGGGTCACCTGAAATTTCTAGCAATTGATTAAAAAAAAATTACTAATAAAAATATGTTGTAGTGATTCAATATATATGTCATTATAATCAACCTCCTCAGACTCAGCTATGAGTTTCACAACTTTATACAAAAAAAAAGAAAACTGTCCACCACAAAGGACATTCCATATAAATTTTAAAAACTGCATCTGATAAAACTGTTGCATCACGATGTTTCCAATCTAGGCACTTATTTAATAAAAAACAAAAAAAGCTTGTACTGTGCTGACATTTCCTGGGTTTCAGGAGGTTAAAACACTGCACACTTTTCTTTATAAAAATTTGAAAAAGGTGCATTGTATACATTATATAGTCTAAATATTGTATAAAATTAATGTTTATTTGCAACATAGAATAACAAACTAGTACATGATCAAAAACAAAATTTTAGCAAAAAAAAAATTTCTCTGTTTTGAATGTCTGGGGTCTCTAGAAATTGGGGTCACGAGCTGAAAAAGGCTGGAAACCACTGCACTAGAGATTTAAAAAATAAGTTTGTTCTAAGTTTTGTTGGGAGCAGTTTTCCTTGGTAACTCAGTTACCTTATTAGCAGTAACTGCTTCAGTGTAGTTGACTAGATAAGAATAGATGATTGAATAACAACCCTAAATATCTCGTCTACCCTTTTGTAAAAGTGACACCGCTCCAGATATTTTGATTAGTGACATCTCTCCCGAACAGGTGTCGGAGTCTCAAGTTGCTCGGAAATTAGTTAATTACTGTATCATTCAGTTTGGGAGTTTACGACAGAGATTATTTAAATGCTTCTAATTATGTTTAGACTTATCATTCAGTCAGATTTTCTTGTGTCATGAATATGGTAATTTCTTTTTTTTTTTTTTTTTTTAAATATACAAACAGACAATCACCATTTCCAAGGCTGTGTTTTTGTCTTGCTCAGAAACAAAGCTCATGCTGTAGGCAGTGGAAGGCGAGAGCAGGATGAGATCAGGTGCAGCCCCATGGGGGAACCTGGAGGAAACAGCCAAGAGGTAAACGCTGGGCTGTGATTTATACAGCAGTAAGAGAGCGAGCAGACGCTGAAAACCTTAACTGGACTGTTCAGCTGATGATGACAGGCCACTCAGCGCTGTGGTGGTGAGTACAGTGACCCTCTGTCCTCCAGTAGTGACTGAAGGGTACTCCAGATATGAACCCCCTCTGACATGGACTAGGTTTAGTCTCATTCATATATAGAACAAAGTGTAAACTGAAACAAATGAGAGTGAATTAAAGAGATAATACAAGCTGCAGCCACAGTAAAGACTTCATTTCCTTTGTGTTTTTATTTATTGGCTTTTGTATTTTATCCTTTGGCGTATGGTGTATAGTATAGGGTTTTATGAAGGGGGCTTACAAATGAAAATTCTTCTTCTTCTTCTTCTTCTTCTTCTTCTTCTTCTTCTTCTTCTTCTTCTTCTTCTTCTTCTTCTTCTTATTATTATTATTATTATTATTATTATGATTATTATTATGATTATTATTATTATTATTATCAGGGTGCCATTTATCGCAGTGGATGGGGGAGAATCAACCCTCTCCTTTGGTTTTTACATCCCTACTTCTGCTCAATGAATTTCATCCTTGGGGGGGACAACCAACCAATGTAAATACCAGCAAGTTGTGTCAGTTTTCTTCCACCTATATCCTACATTACTGGCACTAACGTTCATCTGAACCCAACTGTCGGCAGTCTCAGAATTCGTGAACATCCCCATGCACTGGGGCACCGTAAAGGGGGGGTAAACGTGACAAATTCATGGGGCCCAGCATTCGTGTGTCCAGTGGATACAGGTTAGAAGTTGTGAAAATTTCATGTAAGATCCACTGAATAATAGAGGAATAGAACCCAAGAGTTGTAAAGTTTCACTTTTGTTTCACGCCAGCGTTAGTTATGGACCGCACCCCCCACGTATATATAACTGCCCCGACCCCCGGATTTTATTTTTTGATAAATCACACCCTGATTATTATTCTTCAGAATCATGTTTATTGCCATGTAAGTAAACAGGGTTCACATTACTAGGAATTTGCTTCAGTGGTTTAATTCATATGTAGAACATGACTGAAATAAATAAACAAGTAAGATAGAGTTACAGTGGACTATAACTAGTAGTCTAAACTATAGTCGAATTTTTAAAAATATGCAGTGTGAATGACAAACCCCCCTCCTTTGGCAGATGGATATGTGATGTCATGTTTTTCCTTAAAATAGAAAAGATTAGATACACTTTGAATGGATCAATGGGGAAGTTTAATGTGGTATGGCATCCTTTTATTTTTATGTAGAACAGCTGACAATGCACCTTCACTCTGGATAATGTGTGCTGTGTACTAAGTGATTGGGTAATTACGAAGTGGAACCCTTTAGCACCTCCGCTAAGAGGTTATGTTTTTGCCGGCGTTGGTTTGTCTGTCTGTCTGTCTGTTTGTATGCAAGAAAACTCAAAAAGTTATGGACAAATTTAGATGAAAATTTCAGGAAATGTTGATGCTGGCACAAAGAACAAATGATTAAATTTTGGTGGTGATTGGGGAGGGCACTGATCTGCCTTGGTGGAGGTCTGCGCTCTCCGAGTGCTTTTGTAGTTTATTTATTTATGTGTTTTTTGTGGCGTCTTATACCTCTGTTATACATCTCAGTGTTTGTCTTACTTTTTGTATGTTTGAAAGACTGAATATGAATAAAAATACATTGATAAGAAAAAAAAAAAAAAAACTACATTGCGGACAAAAACAATGAATTTGAATGAGGTACTATTATTATTATTATTATTATTATTATTATTATTATTATTATTGTTATTATTATAAAGAGTGGAAACTGGATGCACAAACTAACTGGCTTGTCACATTATTAACCCTTTCATGCATAGTGGTCACTACAGTGGACAGTTACTCTACAGCTGTTGTCTTGTATATTCATGGGTTTTGTTGTTTTAGTTCCATATCAGCCAACACAGTGGACACTTATGCATCATCTCATAAACTGCAATTCACACCATTATTGTAACTTTGCGTTTCTTGGTTGGTTCTTGAGTGGAAATCAATTGTTAATATTTATTTTTTGCATATTATCTCCATGAAGTGAGTAATAACTAGTATTAGAATATGTTAAAATATGAGAAAACATTAGATTAGCTGCATTAGACGTGGTTTCATTTCACTGTTTTCATATCACTTTATGATACTGGGTTTTAAATACATGTTTCTTTGCTTCAAGAATAAAATTCATGGTGTAGCTGAGTGGACATATTTGTAACTCCATGAAAAACAGGTTGATTAAAAAAAAAAAATTCAATCACATTGTTTTTTTTTTTTCATGCCTAAAGAGGAATAAAAACACTCAGGAAAAAAAATCGTGATTAAGGTTCTTATAATTCATGCATGAAAGGGTTAAAGGATGGCTGAGAATGGTTCTAGTCCTTTTTTCCTTAAAGTTTAAGTGTTATTTAAGTGTATTTTTAATGTCGGTCCTGAACCGTACCCCTCAGTGGAAACATGCTGTAACTGAACCACTGCTGTGACATAAAACCAGGGTTAAACCTGAACTTATTTTGCTAATTCCTTAAGCCTGCCTCGTATTCCCGACCCCACTAGAAGTATGACTCTCCTCTAAAACAATGGTACGTTAAACCAGCCCCCCCCACCCCCGTCCAAACATGGACTTTGTATTGTGGTTCTTAACCCCTATTGTGTTCATTACTATGGCTCGTCATGTTCATGTGTTGTTGTTTGTTTATTTATAATGGTGTTTGGGAATGTACCTCAGTGTGCTCATTAGTGTTGGTTTGTTGGTCCTTGTGTGTGCGTTCATTGATGTTTTTGTGTGTGTTTCATGTCTCTATCAGTGTGTGTGTGTGTGTGTGTGTGTGTGTGTGGACAGGTCAGGATAGAGTTGTCATGGGGCCATGTGGGGTGGGGGGGTGGTGGTGGTGGGGGGGCTCTTCTGTGTATGTGTATATGTGTGCTTTGAGTTGAGGGGGTGTCTGGATAATGAGGAACAGGCCATTCCCTTGGATTCCTGCACCCCTGCCAACAGCCAGGACCCCCAGAACCTCTACCCCCTCTTCTTTTCCTTTCTTTTTTTTTTCTACCCCCCCTCCCTCCTGCTGACACCTGGGACTCTTTCTTTTTTTCTTCTTCTTCTGTTTCACTCCCACTTCTTCTTCTTCTTCTTTTTCTCTCACCAAGTGGAACAGACCTTCCTCCATTCGATACCCATCCTCTCCTCTCCTCTCCTCTCCTCTCCTCTCCTCTCCTCTCCTCTCCTCTCCTCTCCTCTCCTCTCCTCTCCTCCTCCTCTCCTCTCCTCTCCTCTCCTCTCCTCTCCTCTCCTCTCCTCTCCCCCCCTTGCTGTCCCTCCCCGCTGAGTCCAACTCAAAAACTGACCACATCCCTTCCTTTTCACCCTCTCGTCTCCCTTCCCCCCACTGCCCTCCCCTCCTCTCTCTCTCTCCCCATCTCCTCTGTTCCCTGTGGAGCTGGCCCCAAAGCTCTGATCCTTTCCTCCATGCCCCCAAACCCCCCCACCGTGCCCTCCCAAGACACACATGCGTGCACATACACACCACAGATACACACCCTGTGGCGACTGGCCCCAAAGCAAGTCCCTGTTTGTCTCCCTCCCTCTGTTTATCCACTTCTTCTGTCTTCTCATTCTCCACCTCTGTCTCCCACACCCTCTTTGATGCTTTGCATTTGTTATGCACTTCACTCAACCCTTTACTTCAGCTGGAGCAAATTATTGAATTACATATAATGTTTTGATCACTGTTGCATGTTTACACTGCATTATCTTCGCTTGGAAAATTGTACACGAACAATGTAGAACTACAGATTTTTAAAATTTTTTAAATAATTTAAGTTTTTATTTGCGTTTTCACTTGGTACACGACAATCATGCAATGTTGCTTAATATTAACAAAGAAGAGTATCAAAAATGCTACAAAGCGTGGAGGTTCCCAAGAAGAAAAAATAAAATAAAATAAAATAGATAAATAAATAGATAAATAAATACTAGAGGGAAGTAGTTCAGCTGTCATCCTGCTGACTGTCAGTCATAGTTCTGTAGGACCAGAATGGCTCCCAAACTGGTGCTGTGGTTCCATCCCTTATGAAGCACACATTCATATGAAGCAGTCGTTATCATCATGTTGACCCATTCTTTAAATAATAGAACTACAGATTTTTACAAATACACACAAGTTGCTTTTGCCACTGAAAGGGCGCTGAGTTGACATGTTTAGTTTAACTTTATTTCTAGACCTGTTGTCTTTGCACAGTGACACGGAAAATCTCTCTTTTTGAAACAATGTCTTTTCTTTCTTTTTATAAATATACATATTAATTAAGTGTAGCAGTACTTCATTTGCTTTCTTTCTGGTGGTGCCAATTTGGCTCTTTTTGCTAATGGAAATCTCAAAATTCATTATAAATCCCACTAAGCATAAAAAGAATCACTTATACTATGTTGGAAATCACCCATTAGTGAGTTTCGATTGTGGCATATTAGAGGTTTTGCATAATGCTACACATTACTTCATAATATTCCACTTGGTTCTTTATTATTATCTTTAATGACTTCAATCAGCATAATTATAATCTGGTTCTTGCACTAAAAGCATGTATGAAAGTGTAAGCACAGGGAAAACTAAAAAAAAGCATAGAAAATGGAAGGTTCTCCACCTGTACATATGGAATTTAAAATAATGACTTAGAGCACACATTGAAAACTAAGGCTATGTTCAGATAGCAGGTCTTCTTGTAGTGTGAATATGAGCGTAAATGATTGTTTGTCTGTATACAAGGGTGGCCAAAATAATAAGAACACTTTTTTTTTTTTAGTGGCCATTAAAATACTAATAAAACAAATGAACATCTACAAAGTCACCATTATGCACTATAAACATTAGAATAAGGAAATTTAGTTCATTTTCCTACAAAAAATAAGTTGTCAATTACCCAGTTTTCATACACACTAAGGCTACGTTCACACAGCAGGTCTTAATGCACAATTTGGATTTTTTGGTGAAATAAGATTTTTGTGTGTGCTTGTTGATATTGCACATTAAATGCGACTTTT
Organism: Sphaeramia orbicularis; assembly: GCF_902148855.1. NCBI lineage: Eukaryota > Metazoa > Chordata > Actinopteri > Kurtiformes > Apogonidae > Sphaeramia > Sphaeramia orbicularis. The sequence goes on along the minus strand of NC_043962.1, from coordinate 7,371,207 downwards.
ATCTGTTTTGAGTATGAACTGAATGCGACCCTGAAGTGACCTGCATGCGCAAAAGAGGTCCTGATATAATATGTGACCACACAGACACACACTGTGTTTACAGAAGCCAAAATGTTTTTTCCGCCACTTATCCTCCTGGGACGTGGAATTGTGACGTTTGTTGCATTTCAATGGTGTAAAGGTTGGATAAATGTGAACTGGCCGTTCAGACAGAAGTCGCATTGCAATATATCAGATACGAATTGGATTTAGGACCACATATGAAAGTGGCCTGGGTCGGATTTGGAAAATCAGGTTTGTGCTGTTCAAACTGTCTTTAACATATCGGATACAGGTCACATGACCCCAAAAAAATGGGATTTGCGCTGTTCAAGCTGTCTATAACACATCAGATACAGGTCACATGACCAAAAAAATGGGATTTGTGCTGTTCAAGCTGTCTATAACAGATCAGATACAGGTCACATGACCAAAAAAATGGGATTTGTGCTGTTCAAACTGTCTTTAACAGATAGCATACAGGTCACATGGGCAAAAAAATCGGATTTGGTCTGTTTAAACTGTCTATAACAGATCGGATACAGGTCACATATGGGCAAAAATGTCAGATTTGTGCTGTTCAAACTGTTTTTAACAGATCGGATACAAAAATAATTGGATTTGTGCCACATTTACCTGCAGTGTGAATGTAGCCATAGATACATCCAGGCGTACAGGTGAGTGCACATACACGTGCACACACAGAAATACACACAGATGTGCACACGCGCAGAGTTTCCGTCACAGACAGTGGTGGCAAAGGCCAGTGTACCACAGGGAGAGGGCCTATAATAGTTTTAACCCAGCGCTCAGGTGTGACTCGCCTTTGTCCAGCCAAATGTCAGAGAAAAGCACAACTCCGGGGAGAGGGGGAGGGAAGGGGGATGGCAGGAAGGACGAAGTGGAGTGGAGAGGAGGATCAAGGGAGAGCAAGTCGGAAAGAGTAAAGATGCAGAAAATTGTAGTGTGATACACAGTGGGCACAGAGGGGGTTTCATATAGAGTATAGTGGACATCGGAGGAAAGGATAGAAATACAACGAAGGTGGAAGCCTGTAAATACAGACCAGGGCTGGTTTTACCTCCACGGTCTTCCTATCATCCTCAAATCCCTTAACGGTATATATCACGGTGGAGTAATTGTTCTGCAAATTCAATTTAAAAATGGTTTGAAATAACCACTTTTTCCAGTCCTGCTCCTGTTCACAGTTTCCCTTCTGTGTCACGTTCACTCTCCATGTTTGTTTGTACTTTTATACTAAGGCTGCACAATTAGGGCTGTAAGAAAATATTGGTTCTGCAATATATTGCGATGTTTCATTTCACAATACTGTATCGGTATTAATAAGTACTGTATCGTTATTTTTAGGTATTTATTCCAATACAGATATTGTGGAGGTTCATTTTTGGTGTTTTGTTTTTGTCTTTTGTTTATATATATATTTTTTTTTATTATTTAACACACTTTTATAAAAAATAATGTTAGTTCCTTTGTTGGGATTGCACAAAAATAATGTTATGATGTTAGTTATGAACTAATAGAACATGAACATTTATAATATGTAGCCACGCAGGCACGCACTGCATTTGTCGCATTTCAATGACGTAAAGGTCGGATAAATGCGATTTGGCCGTTCAAACTGAAGTCTGGTTGGAAGATATCGGATATGTATCGGATTTAGGATCACATATGAAGGTGGCCTGGGTCAGATTTGGAAAAAATGGGATTGGTGCTGTTCAAACTGTCTTTAATAAATCACATACAGGTCACATATGGGTGGAAAAATCAGATTTGGGCCACATTTACCTGCAATCTGAACGTAGACTTTGAAGCTTTTGGATTTTGTCAGATGAATGTTGTGCTGCTTTTCTGAACGCACTTGTATTTATGCTGATTTTATTTTGTTTTTAACCGTCTGACTTACTGACTGATGGCTGTGTCCGGTACTTGAGTGGTTGTTTTTGCCTGCCTGCCTGCCTGCCTGTCTGTGTGTCTGTCTGTCTGTCTGCCTGTCTGTCTGTCTGCCTGCCTGTGTGTCTGTCTGCCTGTCTGTCTGTCTGTCTGTCTGTCTGCCCGTCTGCCTGCCTGTCTGTCTGTCTGTCTGCCTGTCTGTCTGCCTGTCTGTCTGGGCCCTCGCTTATGGGGGGCTGGGAGCCCAGGTCTGCTCTGTTCTCTCCCCGCCTTAAGAGCTCTCCTGGGGGCAGCAGGACCAACTCTGCCAGGCTCTCTCTCACACTCACACCCCCCACCCACCCCAGAGCTGAACACACACACACACACACACACACACACACACACACACACACACACACATGCACACACTGACGTCAGCTGCTCTGGGCCCTCTCCCCTGGGTGCTACCAGAACCCTTTGTTTCCCTCCCCTCTGTTCCCCCCTGCCTCTCTCCTCTCTCCTTCCACCCCCCCCCCCCCCCCCCCCCCCCCACCCACTCCTCTCCCTGTCCTTTGTCCCTAGAAATAGCTGTCCTGCTTACTGCCTGATTGGAATTCACTGCACTATGGGAAGTCACAGGGGAGGGCCATTGTCAAGTGTGTGTTTGTGTGGCCATGCATGTGTGTTAGAGGCGCATTTTTGTTAAATGATCATGAGTGCAAGCATATTCCAAGTATGTGTGTGTGTGTGCGTGTGTGTGTGTGTTCAACTGGAGGAGGGCTTTTCTTCTGTTTGGGAGGGAATTCAACCTGCTGGAGAAAACACTGTACATACTCAATACATTGTCATCTGTATTAAAACACAACTGCTAACTATTCAAGGCCTAATGCAGATTCATGATGATTGTTTTTGTCACCAGAGTTATCGATTGTAATTCAGTTCTTAATCAGCCTCCAATAATGGACATCTGCTTATTTTCCCCATTTTTCTTTTCTTTGCTTGTTTGTCAAATCTATATACTTTAATATTTAGCTCATAATGAATATAGAGAAAGACTTGGATCTAATCAACGCATAAAAATAAATGAGCAATAAAATGAGACGTGAAGCTATAAAACCATTCACCACATTCCAACGCTAAAGAACTGTCTCTGGAGTGATCTACTTCCCCTGTACAGTGGTAATAATAGTTACTTTCATTGATTAATCTATAGATATATATTTTTATTAATCCATTTATTGTATTCAAATTACAAAAATGTCAAGAAAAAGGAAGAAATGTCACTTAACAGAGCTGTAAGTGTGGTTTAATGAGGGGTGGGTAGTGATACCCAGTACTAAAGGGGTAATTAAAGACCGCAGTATCGATAAAGTCAGATGGTATCGGTTTTTATACTGGTACTGGAGAAAGAAAAATAGAAAACGGAAGAATAGAAATGTTCTTCAGGCAGAAACAGGACAAAAAGTCAGTTGAAAGTTCATCAAGTAAAGACGGGGAAATGCACAGTGATGTTTAGCTCATGTGTCTGCATCCGTTTATTCTGTTTAAATGACCTGTAGCAAAGTAACTCGATAGCTTTTTGTCCACTATTGGCCCGTCGTATGATTCTCTTTAAGTGGAAGGAAGCTCTGCCATCCACTTCTGTGCAATGGGTGCATGATTTACTTTTCTTTTTAAAGTTGGAAAAGATTAAGTTTTCTCTTCGTGGACAAATTAATTGGTTTTATCAACAATGGAATCCTTTTTTCTCAACTGTCAACAAGAGTGTCCTGCTGTCTCCTATGGCCTCTTGATGGAGAAATTTGTTGTTAGTATACATTATATTAACTCACAATCAGCCCTGAGCATTGTCAAGAGGAGTTGATAATATTATTTATTTATTTATTTATTTATTTTTTTGTGTGTGTTTAATAGGTTTGTAGGTTTGTTGTATAATTTTTTTGTTGTAATGTGTCTGTGTGGTTCCTTATGTCTAAGTACATGTTTATGTAAATGTATAATTTAAAATAAAAATAAATAGATGTAGCCAGTGACTGTTCCACTGTGGGTCAGTTCATAAATCTGATGTGAAATAGTCAGAGCATCATCTATTCATTCACAGACTCTGAGCAGTTGGATTTAGAGAGCAAGAGGCTGTAGAAAAATCAGCACACTGTCAAAATACAGTATTCACTTTTAGACCTCAAAATGATGAATGGATTACTATTTTTACATAACAGTTTTGCATAATTATAAAAAAGAAATTGAGAATTTGTAATTAGATTAGATTCAGCATTACCATTACACATGTACAATGTAATAAGCAGCAAGTGCAAAATATAATGTATCTGTAGTCTACTATGGACATATAAACAGGTTTAAGTGAATATAATATACAGTGGAAGTATTATAGACATAATATACATGTGGAGGTCCAAGGAAGATAATGTACAGGTGGCTTATACAGTCATGTGAAAAACTATCAGACCATCAAAGTCTATAAAAATAATGGTTATGCAATCAAATACTAACTCCTGTGTGTATCATGTGACTAAAACCGACAGAAAGGAAAACATGGAATGCCTAAAAGCACTGTTTTTGTCAGTACAATGACAGATGTTGATGTAAGAACTGAAGTGATTTTGGGTATTATCAAGAAAACTTGTGAAATGGATAGATATCAGCTCTGAAATTGAACTGCTATGAGCTATTTTTGTTGTTATCATTATATTTATCCAAAGAAATGGACCTTTAGTTGGACCAGGCATTAAAATGAACAAGAAACTGAAGAAAACAAGGGGTGGTCAAAGAATTTTTTCCATGACTGCATGAATATATATGCAGATGTAAGTACCATGAACATAATGTACATAACATATATGATGGTGATTCGTTCAAAACAATGCTTTTGCACTTTCCTATTAAAAATATCTTGTATTATGTAATAATTGCATGGATCGAAGCTACAATTGAGAAAGTAAAGTAAATAATTTGTTGATAATTCTGCAATTCTAACCGAACAAAGAACCAGGATCAAGACGATAAGATAAAATATCAATGTTAAACAGAATGACAATAAACTTGAAACTTTATATTAAGATAAATTCTGGAATTTAATTGCTTAATTAGAAGTAGGTAGAATAGGAAATTTGTGTCATTCCAGTTTTTGTGCTAACAGCTAAGCATTTCCTTTTAATATCCTTAAATGTGCTTGAATATTTTCTAGTGTCTGTTTGGTGTGTGTGTGTGTGTGTGTGTGTGTGTGTGTGTGTGTGTGTGTGTGTACAGTAAGTGAACATTTCTAATATAGGCCCTTCTTCGCTGTGCTTTCTGTGCGTTCGGGGAATGTGTGTGCTGGTGTGTGTGTGTGTGTGTTCATGCGTGCTTCTGCTCCCAGCATGAATCCTAAAATTGGGGTTAAGGATCAAGAGAATTCCTCCCTCATATTCCCTCCTTTCCTCTTCTCCCATATCTTCGCTCCGTTTGTCTTTGTCTCTCTCTCTCTCTCTCTCTCTCTCTCTCTCACCCGTGCAAGTGGGATGTCTTGAAATATTAAGCAATCTGCTCTTCATTTTTCAAATATGATAGAAAACACACTGCTAAATAAGTCAGGAGCGAGGCCTGCTGGGGAACGCAGCAAGACGGGGCACTCAAATAAACAACAAAACAACACAAACAACAACAATGAAGAAAGGGAAAGACAGAAAAGCCAAGGGGGGGGGGGGGGGGGGGCGTTTGGTTGCGTCTTCTTCCGTCCATCTATCTGCTGTCTCTGCTGCTCGGTTTGAACGTCACATTCGCTCTGTTTTCAGTAGGGGGTGTAAGAAAATATCCGTTTGGCAATATATCGCGATACTTCATTTCACGATACTGTTTTGATATTAAAAAGTACTGTATCGGTATTTTTAGGTATTTATTCAAATGCGGATATTGTGGAGGTTCTTTTTTTTTTTTTTTTTTTCTTTATTGTTTACATTTTCTTTATTATTATTACCACTCTTTTGTTAAATAATGTTAGTTCCTTTGTTGGGATTGAACAAAAAATAATGTTCTGATGTTAGTTCTGAACTAATAGAATATGAACAATTGAGCAGGATCTTAAACTGTAATGTCTGTAAAACATCATTTAAGTTTTAACACAGGGACATTTTGTGATATAGCATTAGATCACAGGTGTCAAACATGCAACTCGGGGGCCAAATTCGGCCCGCTAAAGGGTCCAGTCCTGGCCGGTGGGATGAATTTGTGAAACGCAAAAATTACGCTGAAGATATTAACAATCAATGGTGTAAAAATCATTTTAATTCAGGTTCCATACAGACACATACAGACCAATTAGATCTCAATTGGGTCAGACCAGAAAAATACTATCATAATAACCTATAAATAATGACAACTGCAGATTTTATCTTTGTTTTACTGTAAAGAAGTAAAATTGCATGAAAATGTTTACAGTAACAAACTATCCTTTTACAAAAAGTGTGAATAACCTGAACAAATATGAACAATGTGGAATGTCTTGAGAAAAGTAAACGCAATTTTATCAATATTATACCTGTGACTAAATGTTTTGCGTATTTGTAATTGTAATGTAAGTTGTAATGCACATGTGTAAATGATAAACTGATAAACCGAGGCAGAATATTGTTAAAACTGCACTTGGTTTTCTTAAGACATTTCAAGTTGTTCATATTATTCAGATTTTTAAGGAAACCTTGTAGATGTAAACATCATCATAATGTAATTTTACTTTTTTCACTGGTATGATTTTACTGGTCCTGCCCACTTGAGATCATATGAGGGTGAACTAAAATGAGTTTGACACCCTCGCATTAGATCATCTGTTCCGATCAAATAAAAATGTATGTATCGTATATAAAACATGTTTGTATCGTATTGCCAGATTCTTGCTAATACACAGCCCTAGTTTTCAGGTCTTTTTTTTTTTTTTTTTCTGCTCTTTTCCACCTGTGTTTCTTCTCTCTAATGAGAACGGCTCAACTGGAGTATTACTGGAGTGTGTGTCTTGGAGGGTTGAGGGTTCGGGATGGGGGGTGGGGGGCTTCCTTCTTTACCTCAGTATCGCTGCTGGCCGCTAGCTGGAGGGAGTGCCCTGTTTGAGTAATGAACTCCCCCAGGAACAAGCGCTGCTATGTGGTCTTGCCTCCATCCTGTGCTCCTCTCTTTCTGCTCCTAGTATAGACTGATTTTAGTTGGGGAGGGGGGGGATGGATGGTGAGTAGAGGGCATTTGGGGTTTTGGGTGGTAGGGTGAGTGGATATCCCCCCCCCCCCCCCGTTGGCTGCCAAGTCATGCGGCCTGCGAATGAGCAGATAAAATTGTGTGTGTGAATGCGACTCAAGAACTGCTCCGGCTTGTGTTCGGAGATTTGTACGCGTCTGTGTCTGAAGTAGGTTTGGAGTGTATGTGGGTATTTGGCGTGTGTGTTAGGGAGTTTGTCCTCAGAGAATAGTGTGTGTGGTGGGAGGGGAGGTAGGGGTGGGGGTGAGGGTGAGGGGGGGGTAGTGACAGCTGCAGAGAGGGGGGGTAGGGGCTTTGGGGGGGGGGCTGACTGCTCGCTGGCTGATAAGGGGGGGTTTCACATCAGAGACATGACGAGAAGACTAATAATTCGGTAGTGCGGCGTAAATACACACACACACACACACACACACACACACACATAGAAGCTCATAGATGAGACGCAGTGTGTGGAAAAGTTAAGGAAAACTAGACAGGGCTGTGGGACACTGGGAGGAGACTGGGAGCAATCAGGAAGATGTGAATATGTACATGTGTAATGTCGGCGCTGTCGGGTGGAAACCTCGTAAGTGTCATAAAACGCTTCTATTGGTCGGTCGTCGCATTTGTCTGACAGTTTTAGAAAAAACGTGTTGAAAACGGCTTGCAACAACATCTCTTAACCCTTCACTGGCTCCCCGTTTACTTCAAGATCCTCCTCATCACCTAACCTCACCCCCTCTTACCTGAATGATTTACTGCACCGCCACTCCCCTACTCGCCGCCTCCGCTCTGCAGATGCTAACCTTCTCACCCCCATCACCAAGACTAAGTTCCGTACCCTGGGTGACGGGGCTTTTGCCATCGCCGCCCCAGCCCTCTGGAACTCCCTACCCATTCACATCCGGAACTCCAACACACTCGCCTCATTCAAAAGCCAACTCAAATCCCACCTCTTCAGATCATCATTCCAAAACTGACTGCCTGTTCCACCTCATCCACTCTCATCTACCTTCTCTTGTGTGATTTTTTTGTCCGTATCTGTCTCTGTATTTGTTCTTTCATTGCCATTTAGTATTAACTCTGTATCTGTTTACCCGTTTGATGTATGTTTGTCCCTTGGCTGTTTATTTTAAAACGTCTTTGAGTACTTAGAAAAGTGCTATATAAAACTGATTATTATTATTATTATTATTATTATTATTATTATTATTATTATTATATTTGTAATATCGTCGCTGTCGGGTGGAAACCTCGTAAGTGTCATAAAACGATTCTATTGGTCAGTCTTCGCGTCAGCCCGACAGTTTTTAGAAATATTTAAGTAAAAAGTGTTGAAAATGGCTTGTGACTACATCTCTTAACCCTTTGTACATTTGTAATATCGTCGCTGTCGGATGGAAACCTCTTAAGTGTCATAAAACAATTCTATTGGTCAGTCTTTATGTTGGCCTGATGGTTTTTAGAAATATTTAAGTAACAAAAAGTTTTGAGCACAGCTTGTGACTCCATCTCATAACCCTTTTTAAATGCTCTACCTCTCGGTCTGCCAACAGTTTCTTTCCCAGTGCTGTGCGTAACCTTAACAACTGCATATCACATATGTAACAGTGTTTGGTGTATGTTTTATTTTTGCATTTGTGTATAATTAACACACTTTATATTCATGCACTTTGTCCAAGTGGGTGTCGGTCAATCTACGGGGGTTACCTGTCTTTTTATTTCTCTTCTTCATGTCATTTTTCATTGTTTTTTTTTTTTTTTTTGTACTTTGTATTGTATTTTATGTGTTTTTATGCTGAGCTCTTGCAACTCGTTTTCCAATGCAGTTTTTCTGCAAATAGCAAATAAACTAATTCTGATTCTTTTACATGGCACTCATTGAAATACTCTCTCTCACCTCTCTCTTCTTGCCATAAAACATCCGAGCAGCACTTGCTAAAAAGTAAAGACATGCAATAAAACAAGTGTTATAAAGGTCATAAACTAACAAAAATCACTCATATTCACTATTTGCAGCTTCAAAATGTCTATAAAATCTCTGTGAATCACTGTATACTGTTATAAAAACCGACATGCGCCTTGACCTCACTACGGTACAGGATTGGCCCCATATTTAATGTTTGTCGAAATGACCATAGTCACTTGCCTAATAAAGGGTTGACTCCATTCATTCTTGTTCATTTTAATGCCTGGTCCAACTCAAGGTCCATTTGTTTGGACAAATATAATGATAACATAAATAGCTCATAGTAGTTTAATTTCAGAGCTGATATCTATCCATTTAACATGTTTTCTTGATAATAACCAAAATCACTTCAGTTCTTGCATCAATAGCTCTGTCACTTTCCTGACAAAAACAGTGCTTTTAGACATGCCGTGTTTTCTTTTCTGTCTGTTTTAGTCACATGATACACACAGGAGTCAGTACTGGATTGCATCACCATTGTTTTTGATGACTTTTGATGGTCTAATAATTTTTATATATTTTATGTATATTGAAAAATCCAGTATTCCTTAACCCTTTCATTCATGAATTATGAGAACCTTAGTCAAGATTTTTGTTCTTGAGTGTTTTTATTCCTCCTTAGGCATGAAAAAACGATGCGATCAAGTTTTTTTTTTTTTTTTACAGAGCTACAAAAATGTCCACGCATTTCATTTTTGAAGTAAAGAAACATGTTTAGAACCCAATATCAGAAAGTGATATTAAAACAATGAAATAACATTTTTAATGCTGCTAATCTGATGTTTTCTCACATTTTAACATATTCTAATTCTAGTTATTACTCACTTCATGGTGATAATATGCAAAAAAAAAACTGATTTTGTCTGACAAATGACAATTGATTTACACTCAAGCATGTTTCTGCAGATCAGGTTGATCAAAAACAGCAAAATGTCAGTAATGGTCTGAATGTCAGTGTATGGGATGATGCATAAGCGTCCACTGTGTTGGCTGATATGGAACTAAAACAACAAAACCCATGAATATACAAGAGAACAGCTGTAAAATAACTGTCCGCTGTAGTGACCACCATACATGAACGGGTTAAAATCTGTTGACATGACTAATAAAAATGACTCTGCTGTTAATGTTCCTGTTTACATTCAGCTGTGAAAACTCTGGTTAAAAATAGCGTTCTTCAAAGTTTTCCACTGGCAGCAGATGTTCCACAGCCTCCCTCATTTTCAGAAGAAGAATCTTTATTTGGCGGTATATATTTTACATGCGGACATGCAACACACACTGAAACTGAGCATCTGTTTTGTTTCGAACATGCAGGAACACACCACATATTACAGACGGGGAGTTTTGGAAAAAGTCAGCTTATTGATATTTGCATCCAGGTTTTTGCTTTTCTTTGTGTCATGCATCTATGCCACAGAGGTCCTTGGTCTTTATAGTCACTCACTGTAAAAATGGGCCTGTAAACACTGTTAATATTATCATTATTATGGAATATTAGTGTGTACGGAAACCTACTCAATGTGCACTAAGATTATAATAATTTACTGGGTTTTTCCACACCACCTTTGCAGCACAGGATATTTTTACACATCGTTAGCCTCATAGCATAATTGCCCAAGTCATATTTTTAGCCAAATTGTAATATCTGCATAAAATGACATAGTAGTGTTTGAAGAGTGAAGTAACACAGATATCAAACTCATATTCTTTCGGGGGCCACGTTCAGCCCAATTTGATCTCCAGTGGGCCAGACCAATAAAATAACAGCATAATAGCCTAGAAATGATGACAACTCCCAATTTTTTTACATGCAAAAAATAACATTAAATTATGAAAACATTTACATTTTACAAACTATCCGAACAAAAAAAAGATGTGAATAACCTGCAAAAGTAGAAATTTCTGAAGAAAAATAAGAAGGAATAATAATAAGAAAAATTTGATCAATATTATGCCTCAATTTATGATTTCTACATGTGCATTACAGATCAGATCTACCAAGATACAAAACAGGCAGAATATTGCTAAAATTGCACTTATTTTTCTTTAGACATTCCAGGTTGTTCATATTTGTTCAGCTTATTGACATTTTATTATTAAAGGATATCAAAATTGAATGTTCTTTGCAGTAAATCAAAGAGAAAAAAATGGTGTTGCCATTATTTTAGAAGCATGATGTGATATTAAACCAAGAAGAAAATGTGGAGTCATTATTTCTAGGTTATTATGCTGTTATTTTCGAGTTCAACGCCCTTGACCGTTAATATCTTCTGCACTTTGCAAATTCATCCCGCGGGCCGGATTGGAACCTTTGGCGGGCTGGTTTTGGCCCCCGGGCCGCATGTTTGACACCTGTGGCCTAAAATATGACTTGGGCAATAATGTCCAATTCATTATTCACTTCCATTATATTTTGATTGGTGAGATAGTTTCAGGTGAAAACCAACCCCCCCCCCCCCCCCCCCCCCCCCCCCCCCCCCCCACAGGAAGTGACAACACTCGATCACTCAATCACTGGTCCGTCACAGTCAGACATCATCATTTCCATACTGGTTATAACCTCTTAACATCCACCAGGGCAGTAACCGTCCATTTTAGGGTTAAACTACATGCATATTGGCGTCACACTTTTTATGTAGACGCCTCAACCCTAATGAAAAGAGTGGATGTTAAAAGGTGTATTGATTCTATATGTTGGGCAGGAAATCAATGAAGCACAAAGGATGACGGTGAGACAGTGAAATGGAAACTGCAGGGCAATCGTTCAGCTCAAACAGTGTATTATCTGACACATGGAACATTAGCCACTTAGCTTTGTCGCTCTATAAATATGTGTTATTAAGCTCATCAAATTATAATTATTATTATAACTTTTGCCTGTGTTATTAATAAGCAGCTCCTTGTGCTCATTCTGGTAAAATATATTTATATTTCAAATGCTTATCATGTTGTTGTTTTTTTTATTTCTTTGTAGTAATTAAATGAACATAATAAGCATGTAGCAGCTAGTTGAATAATTGCTGGCTACTGCTCAACTAGGAAAATGTAATTCACAGTGTTTTTCATTATGTCATATTATATTCACGTTAACCCTTTCATGCATCGTGGTCATTATAGCGGATAATTATTTTACAGCTGTTCTCTTATATATTGATGGGTTTTGTTGTTTTAGTTGCATATCAGCCAACACAGTGGACACTTATTCATCATCCCATACTGTGTAATTCATACCGTTACTGTAAGTGTGCTGTTTTTGATAAACCTGATCTGCAATGACATGTTTTAGTGTAAATCAGCAAACACAACAGTTTTTTTTTTTTTTGGCATATTATCTCCATGAAGTGAATAATAACTAGTATTAGAGTATTTTAAAATGTTGGAAAACGTCTGGTTAGCAGCATTAACCCATAAAGACCAAGTGGTAATTTTGTGTCAGTTCCTAAATTATTATTTTTTCTCCAGATTTAACCTTTCTTAAATGATTTATCACTGTTTATTACAATATTATCCTTTGTGTTTTGCATTTTTTTCCAATGAAAATCTTGCATTTTTTTATATTTAATTCACTGATCATGTAGATGTTCATTAAAGCACCAGACTAAAGTTGAGGGTTATTGTATCAAAAACAGAAAAAACTGCAGAAAACGTAACTTTTTCAGTAACATCTGTCATTAACTAAACATAAACCCAGTGTGTTCATCCACTGTCATTGATCCAACTCCATGGGTTTTACCGGTGAATCAATGTTGTAGAAGATGACAGTGTTTCCACGGTAACTACTTAGCCTCTGAACGTCCAAATGGGTCATATCTGATGACCATGAAAAGAAGGTTAACTGCATTTTACACCAGTTATTTACATGGATTGATAGGATTAGTCTTTCATAAGTTATTAATCATTTTAGATCAGTAGATGGTTTTGGTCGTCGGTAGCTCGTTGGGTCTTTATGGATTAAAGCACATTATTATTTCATGATCAAGATGTCAAATTATAGCAATTTACCTGCATTCCTGAGTGTAAAAATTTGTTTCAGTGGTTGAATGCTATTCTTGATTTAAAAAAACTGTATTTTACGCCAATTATTTACATGTATTGACAGAAGTAGTGGATCACCAGGTATTAAACAGTTTATATCTGCTGATGATTTTGGTTGCTGGTGGCTGTTTGGTTCTTTATAGGTTAAAAATGTTTTTATTGCATATGTTTCCATATCACTTTCTGATTTTAGGTTTTAACCCTTTCATGCGCAGTGGTCACTCCAGTGGACAGTTACTCTACAGCTGTTCTCTTGTATATTCATGGGTTTTGTTGTTTTAGTTCCATATCAACCAACACAGTGGACACTTATGCATCATCTCATAAACTGCAATTCATACCATTATTGTAACTTTGCTGTTCTTGATTGGTTCTTGAGTGGAAATCAATTGTTAATAATTATTTTTTGCATATTATCTCCATCAAGTGAGTAATAACTAGTATTAGAATATGTTAAAATGTGAGAAAACATCAGATTAGCTGCATTAGACGTGGTTTCATTTCACTGTTTTCATATCACTTTATGATATTTGGTTTTAAATACATGTTTCTTTGCTTCAAGAATAAAATTCATGGTGTAGCTGAGTGGACATTTTTGTAACTCCATGAAAAACAGGTTGATTTAAAAAAAAAAAAAAAAAAAAATCAATCACATTGTTTTCTTTTCATGCCTAAAGAGGAATAAAAACACTCAGGAAAAAAAAATCTTGATTAAGGTTGTCATAATTCATGCATGAAAGGGTTAAATACATGTTTCTTTGCTTCAAAAATGAAATACATGGTGTCCAGCTGAGTGGACATTCTTGTAAAACTTTTTTTTTTTGTAATTCAAGTTTTTATGAGAGTTTTTATTGGTACATGACAGTCATATAGTGTTGCTTAATGTTAATTTAATGTTGAATTTCTGTAACTTCTTAAAAAAAAAAACAGAAAAAACTCGATCACATTGTTTTTTTTTTTTTTGTTTTTTTTTCATGCCGAAAGAGGAATAAAAACGCTCAGGAAAAACACCTTAACTAAGGTTCTCATAATTCATGCATGAAAGGGTTAATGTTATTAACCTGACCTATATGACAGCCCTAAAACTGACAAAACTACATGTAATGCTTTCAATAGGATGCATACTTTTCCAATTATGACACATCCAAATGTCTGGTGTAAAAACCAGCAGACAGTTGAGAGGATGCGGTGCATTCATGGACCTACACCCAACCGTTCACATCATGGTCACAGTCTCTTGTACCTGCTCGTCTCCTGCCAACACACACTGTTTCCTAATGTCCTTCCTGCTTACTCACCTCCGCATCCCACAGATTCAGCCTCTCCAAAACACAGACCCAGTCAGTCTGTGTTCAATCCAATCCAGTAGTGGAATGTGTTTTGCTTCCTCTTTCCTGATATAATAATATCCCCCGTCAGTCCTTAATTATTCATATTTTAGTAATACAATCCAAGTTAACGGTTCAAACATTAGTACATAATAAAACTCCCGAGGCTTTTCTTTTAATTTAATCCCTTCGCTTAAATTAATTTTGGGGCATGCTTGTGCTTTTAGCTTGCTCCTCCGCAGAGAGGGGAGGGGGTAGGGAAGGAGATAGAGTGGAGGAGGAGGAGGGAGTGATGGAGGAATGAGGGAGATGGATGTGCTGCAGGTGAAAGAGCAGCCAAACAGGTGTTCTTTTTTTTTTTATGGGGGGGCAATAGGTTAAATGATGACTTCATAATGGAAGCTTAACCTTAGCATTAAAGGACTCATATTCATCTAAACCCACTTTTCTTAGTCTGTGGTTCATTTATTTGTGTATTTCTCATATCCATCCAGTTCTGTGTGAAAAGAGCCGGTAAATATTGTTTAAATATTACTGAATTTGCACTTTTATTTGATATTTCAGCAAAGTTATGAATTGGAGTTACAGTAAAATTTGATTTAGATTTTAAATTTTTAGCAAATATTAGTTATTGGTCTTTATCATCACCAACATCAGCCCTGAACAGAACATCTGTGTACTTCTAAACCAGGTAAAATAACAACATAATAGCCCATAATTAGTATCAACTCCAAACTTTTCTCCACGTTTTAGAGTGGAAAAAGTAAAATTACGTTACAACGAAAATGTTTACATCTACAAACTATCCTTCAAAAGGCTCATATTCATCTAAACCCACTTTTCTTAGTCTGTGGTTCATTTATTTGTGTATTTCTCATATTCATCCAGTTCTGTGTGAAAAGAGATGGTAAATATTGTTTAAATATTACTGAATTTGCACTTTTATTTGATATTTCAGCAAAGTTATGAATTGGAGTTACAGTAAAATTTGATTTAGATTTTAAATTTTTAGCAAATATTAGTTATTATTGGTCTTTATCATTCCCAACATCAGCCCTGAACAGAACATCTGTGAACATCTGTGTACTTCCAAGCCTTGTAAAATAACAACATAATAGCCCATAATTAATATCAACTCCAAACTTTTCTCCACGTTTTAGAGTGAACAAAGTAAAATTACGTTAAAACGAAAATGTTTACATCACAAACTATCCTTCAAAGGGCTCATATTTGTCTAAACCCACTTTTCTTAGTCTGTGGTTCATTTATTTGTGTATTTCTCATATCCATCCAGTTCTGTGTGAAAAGAGCCAGTAAGTATTGTTTAAATATTACTGAATTTGGACTTTATTTGACATTTCAGCAAAGTTATGAATTGGAGTTACAGTAAAATTTGATTTAGATTTTAAATTTTTAGCAAATATTAGTTATTGGTCTTTATCATTACCAACATCGGCCCTGAACAGAACATCTGTGAACATCTGTGTACTTCTAAACCAGGTAAAATAACAACATAATAGCCTATAATTAATATCAACTCCAAACTTTTCTCCACGTTTTAGAGTGAACAAAGTAAAATTACGTTAAAACGAAAATGTTTACACCTACAAACTATCCTTCAAAAGGCTCATATTCATCTAAACCCACTTTTCTTAGTCTGTGGTTCATTTATTTGTGTATTTGGATCCTAATAGTTCATGCAGTTTGAATTTGAACCCTCCAGCTGCTGCAAAACTATCTTTAGATTCATTTGGGCAAAAATCTCTACAAAAATTTCTCCAACCTGTTTGAATTCCTGATTAATTTGTTACATCTATAACTAGTTCCGTCTCCACATTTGCACATATCAGGTCCAGACTTCAGACCAACATTTCTCCAGTATTTCTCCATAATTATTTGTCAGCAGCAGCAGTTGTAATCCATACCAAGGTTATTATCATTAACGAAAACTAATGAAACCTACTAACGAAAACTGACGATGAAAACTAGAATTGTAAAAACATTTTCATTAACTGAAATAAATAAAAACTATAATTAAAAGAAAAAAAAACGATAACTAACTGAAACTGTATTGTGTGCTTACAAAACTAACAAACTGTTAAAAATTATAGATAAGATTCCCTTCGTTTTTCGTCTTTGTCAACGTCGGATTGCTATGAAATCGATTTATTTCCCTCAAGCAATTTTAGCTGCTGGCACCATATGATATTTAACGGTCCGTCACTTGTCGTCACTTGTCGTTTATAGTCGTCTTCTCATCCTCACGCTACCTGAAAACATGAAGACTGAAGTTGGGAGAAAGCAGCAGAGTCCTGTCTGGGATTTATTTGAATACAACAGCAAAGAAGAGAAAAGATATGAAAAAAAAAACTAAACTAAAACTAAGCATTTAGAAAATAACAAAATCTAATAAAACCTAGCAATCCTGCTCTAAAGATGAATTAAAACTAACTGAATAAGAGAAATTAAGTCAAAACTAAATAAAACTAAACTATAATGAAAAATCCAAAACTATTATAACCTTGGTGCAAACTGAAATATGTCCAAACTTGCAGCCCATTCCCTAAAATGTTCAGTTGTCGGTTGAATGGGACAGAGCAGCACAGCCGACAACCTGGAGGGGGCGGGGCCTGAAGTGGCTCATGTGCATTTAAAGGGCCAGCGCTCCAAACCACCTTTCTGGTGTCATTACTCAGAAATAGGGTTGAAGATGGACCTGTGGAGTTGAATGAATGAAGAATTCAGACCCAAGCAGAGCATTTACAGTTTATGGAGACCACAGGGAAATGTTTTCAAATGAAGAATTCCATTTAATAAAGGCAAAATATCACTCCTTTAAAAAAAAAAAAAAAAAGTGAATAACATGAACAAACATGAAATGAACTGAAATTTATTAAGAAAAATAAATGGAATTTCAACCTGCCTCAATTCTATTTTAAAAAGCAAAATATCACTGCTTGATCGCAATGATCAAATCATCGCATTTGTGATTTAATGGAAAAAACACCATTACGCTCTTCTGTTTTTTTGACATTTAGTAAATATCAGTCACGTTTTGCTCAGATGTCCAATGGAAAAGCGATTAGTGACGCTTATTGTCATGGGGACAGAGGTTACAATAAATACTGACTTTTGCGGTAGAATCCACATAGTTCATAGGGTTCAAATTCAAACTTTTTTAACTATTAGGGTCCAAATACACAAATAAATGAACCAAAGACTTACACAGGGTTACAAAAAAATGTTTTTTTCAAGTTGTCTAGTTTTTTTCAACTGAATTAGGACCATTTTGCACCGCTAAATCCAAAAATGACATCTTTTTTTCTCAATCAGGTCAGGTTTTTTTGCTAATTTGATTTTGAAAAATTTGATCTTCTCAAAAAACATAATAATTAATACCAAAATAAGATTGGTAAGCACACTTTATGAAACTTGTGACTTGATTCCTTTTAGGTACAATGGTGTATTCACCGCAGATGTAGCAGAATACGTCAGGCTTATTTTTGCAAGATCTTCTAGTCGAAGCCATTTCATTCACCTGTAATATTAAAAAAAAACATTAATCATAAATTGGTAAAAGTAAAATCTTCAGAACTTGTTTATTGCAAGAAATATGAAAGAATTTTGTATCATATGATGTGAAAATGCCCATAAATGTAAGCAAAAATGTTAAAAAGCCAATATGTAGCATAGTTAAGAAAGTTGACTTGATTGAGCAAAATTAATGTGATTTTTGGATTCAGCACACCAAAATTATCCTAAATCAGCTCAAAAAACTTAAACAATAAATTTGTTGTTGACCAGTGTTATTAATAAAAGTGGGTTTAGTTAAATATAACACCTTTAACTGAACATATTTTATCAGAAATCAACTTAAAAAAAGTACTGACACCGATAACTGTAACAGTATCAGTATCAGTGGGTGATGGGCTGATTTTTGTGTCGTGAAAGATTGAGAGTGATGGAGGGATACGTGGGTACATGGTTGAGGATAGCGGGGCAAACAGAGGGGTGGAAGAGAAAGAAGATTAGTCATGCTGATGCTGGGGGGGGTCCCCTCTAAAGGCATGAAAGCACAATGAACCCCAGTCAGTCCAAGAGGCATTTCCATTTCTCTGCTCTCACCGCTCTATTAGACTATTTGTGTCCTCTTCCAATGCTGTGTGTGTGTGTGTGTGTGTGTGTGTGCGTGTGCGTGCGTGCATGTGTGTGTGTTTGTGTGTGTGTAGTACAGACAGAACTGGGGTATGCCTGTGCCCATACTCTGACTTTGTGTTATGCGTGTGCGTATGTTCAGCTGCATGTCTAGCTCTACATGTGTAGTGTGTGTGTGTGTGTGTGTGTGTGTGTGTGTGTGTGTGTGTGTGTTTGAAGTCAGTGTGGTGCTGTACAATAGTTTGGGTCTCAGAGCAATCCGCTTTTCTACTGCAGAGACCAACCAGTCAGTGGTCTGCATTGATCTGCACCCATCCACCACAGACATTCCCAACCCCACTGTGTGTGTGTGTGTGTGTGTGTGCGCGTATGTGTGTGTGTGTCCCCGTGCGCATTGCATGTTTCTGCAGATACACAGTCGTGCGTGTGCGCTCATGCGTCGTACAGCTTGTGTTCCTGTTCGGATCTTTTCAACTGATTCTCTTACTTCTGTAGTTTGACTTACTTCGACTTTGTTTATTAGTGGAAAACGTATTTGTGCTTGAAAGCTGTTTGCATATCTCTTTTTTTTTTTTTTAACTTTCTATCTCCCAGTGTGCGTCTATGTGTGTGTGTGTGTGTGTGTGTGTGTGTGTGTCGTTGTTTTTAGTTTTTTTCCTGTCGGGCGATCACAGTGGGAGGAAGAAAGCGGTGAGGTATGGGTTTGTTTGCGTGGAAGGGAACAATTTCCCCTCAAAAACGCCGCTTCATTCCAAAGCTTCGACTACCTACACACACACACACACACACACACACACACACACACTGCTCAGCTTGGTGGATGCAGGTTGTAATTACGGGACCCCCTGGCCCCTCTCCCCTTCTTTCTCCTTCCCTGCCCTACCCTCTCCCGCCTTTTGATCTGTTTCATGTCACACCAGCTCACCCACACCCACCCACCCACCCACTCACTCACCTCACACACACACATCCTTTTTTTTTTTTTTTTTTTTTACCAAATCCACCTTTGTCTCTGTCTCTGCGTCCGTCCCTTTGTGCGTCTGAGCGCTGCTTTTTGTTGCGGCCAGTGTGTGGTCTTTAATTCACACAGGAGCCTCTTTTCTGGACGGTTTGTTTTGAAACGTGGCCGCTCCTTCGCCGTCTTCACATTGAACTTGATACTTGGGGATTATTTGCCTTCTTAGCTGACCTTGTTTGCGTGCTAGCATATGTGTCACTGTTAAAAACAAAGCCCTAAAGCCGGCAGACATTTTCCTGTGACAACAATAAAATCTGTTCTGATCAGTATTTTGTGCTTGATATTTCATTTTTCTTTTGTCTTGCTCCTTGTGTCCTTGACCCTTATCTGGTAATATTGTGTTTCTCAAGGGAGATAAAGGTTTAACACTTGAGTAATTATTAGACGACACACACAGCAGCCAGGTGGTTGGAGATTAAACACAAAGGAAGACACGCAACGCTTTAATATTTACATGAAGAAAGCAACACAGACACTAGTTTTTGCATAGTTTTTAAGTTTTTAGCTCAATGGCCGGTAGGTGATGAGGTTTTCTGAAGGCTCTGTGTCCGGTATTGTCTTCGTCATCGTCATTGTCATCGTCTTTATCCTTGTTAACAGTTTCTTCAAATATCTTCTCCGAGGAAGCTATACGGGTCGAATTCATTTCAAATTTTTTATGTAGCTTCCTTTGGACAACATCTACAAAATTTCACAGTTTTGAGATATATGATTTTTATTTTATTTTTTTTATGATTTTTTTGTTTTGTTTTTTTTGAGGGCGAGCAAGAAGGTCCTGGGTTTCACTTGGTGTCGCTTCAATAAAGGTAAAAAAAAAAAAAAAAAAAAAAAAAAAAAAGAAGGTCCTGGGTTCGATTCCAACACCAGTCGATGGGGGTGGAACCTTTCTGTGTGGAGTTTACATGTTCTCCTCGTGTTTACGTGGATTCTCCCCTGGTACTCGGGCTCCTCCCACCATCCAAACACATGCACTGATAGGTTAATTGGTTAATCTAAATTGCCCATAGGTGTGAATGTGAGAGTGATTGTTTGTCTCTGTATGTCAGTCCAGTGATGAACTGGTGACATGTCCAGGGTGTACCCCACCTTTGCCCATAAGTAGCTGGGATAGCCTCCAAGCGACCCCCGTGACCCTAGTGAGGATAAAGCGGGTTCAGGAAATGAATGAATGAATTTTTGACATATTAAAAATGTGCCTTTAATCATTAATTAAGTCATATCAGAGTGTTCTTTAAGTGAGTATATGAGCCACATCTGGCTATGTTTATTCTGGGCAAACCAGATCATCCTTTGGAGGATAATGTATATCCATTGTGGTTACCTGAGTGCAATATCTGTTAAATTTAAGATATTGAAGGTGAATGGTCACTATAAGGACGAACAAACCTTGTCTTACGGGCAGGTGAAGTGCATCTCCTGGACTCCACAAAAACTGGAATGACATTTGTCTCTTTTTTTTTTTTTGTTTTTTACCAAAGTCGATCTGCTGGTGAATTTACGGGTTCATTTCAAATAAAGATACAATTAACCTCCTGAGACCCAGGAAATGTCAGCAAAGTACAAGCTTTTTGTTTTGTTTTTTTATTAAATAAGTGCCTATATTGGAAACATCATGATGCAACAGTTTTTTCAGATGCAGTTTTCAAAATTTTTATGGAATGTCTTTTGTGGTGGGCAGTTTTCTTTTCTTTTCTTTTTTGTATAAAGTTGTGAAACTCTTGCCCATAAATGTGGACAGAAAACTGATTTGATTAAATTGGGCTGAGTATGGCCCCTGGAAGAAAATGAATTTGACACCCCTGAGCTAGAACATCTATGAGATACAGAGACATTGGTCCTATTTTTTTATATATTTTTTATTTTATTTATTTTTTATTTTACTTTTGCTCCATGTGTCCTTGACCCTTATTTGGTCATATCGTGTTCCTCAAGGGAGATAAAGGTTCAATACTTGATTCGACAGCACACACAGGTGCCAGGTGGTAGGAGGTGACGGAGATTAAACACATGGGAAGACGCTCGACGCTTTCATATGTACATGAATAAAGCAACACAGACATGAGTTTTGCATTCACTTTTAAGTTCTTTGCTGCTCATTTTGGTTATTTGCCATGCTTTAGTGCCTGCCTGCGTTCGTGTATGTTTATGCATATTACTTTCTGGATATATTGTGCATCCCTGTGTGCATTCTCCCTCTCCATCTCTCTTGCCGTCTGTGCTTCTAATCCCTGAGTGTGTCACTAATGGCAGGTCCAGGTGTTCTGCTCCGCTCTGCTCCTCCCCTGGGGACCCCTCTTCAGTTTGTATGTGCATGTGTGTGTGCCCCCCCCCTCCCCACACTCTCTCATGGGGGGTTGGGAGTTGTGAGTAGGGGGCTGTCCAGGATCCCATCCTCCAGAAGGGATGGGAGGTAAGGAGAGCGGTGGGCAGGAGGTACCCGCCTCTCGCAGCTTGCTCTCAGGCTTCCCCAGGGCTTTGGACCCCCCTCTACCACTTCCCCCCAGGGACTTAAGGAGCCTCATTGCTTCTCTGTCTTTGGTTCTCCCTCATTTTCCCTTTGCTCGTTCTCAGCCCGTCTCCTGTGCTTCATCTCTCTGTGGTTTGTAGATGTCCACTGTTTCAGCTCTTTTCTTTCTGGGCTAATTACCAGTGAGGTGTTAACAGAGGTGAACTAATACTGTGTTCAAACAAACACAAATAAAAATAACAATCGTTTCATATGTTTGGATCATGTTAAAATGTGTAATCCCACACAACAGCCTGTCCTGATGACTATTTGGCTGATTTGTTTGTTATTTTCTATTTATGGGTCAAAACACAATATTCAAAATCTCTGACAGGAAATTTTAGAGACAATTTGACAGATTAGTGTTGCGAACTGACCCACATTTATACTTTTAAATTCATTTTTGCTTTAGTTGGACTATAAGGGATTATCTAAAACAAGGAGTTAATTTATATTGAAATAAATTTTGGAATGGCAATCAGTTAAAGTTCACTCTCTGACAGGACATTATTTTGTTTTGACCCTTATTTATATTTGTGTTGTCATTTTCCACTGCCTTTTGGGTAAAGAAATCGTAATTTAAACCGATCTGTTGTTACGGTCCTGAGCACCTCATTGGAAATGTTTCTATATCAGAATAAATTACACAGCAGATAGATAGATTTGTGGATAGCTGATGTCCATAAAGGATCCTAATATCGGATACTGTTGATGTTTGACTGTGCTACATCGTACATTCTTTAAAGCACTGATATTTTGCTTTTTTTTGAAAAAAATGGAATTATGCATTTAATTATATTATTATTTTAGTTAGTGTCATTTTATTTCAAGCACATACAATCAACAGATAACAAAGAACCATACAACATGGTCAAACAAAATTTTTCGGCGCTCGAAAAGGAGTGGGAAGAAATATAACTTATAGAGTCCCACCCCTTTTTACAAACAGATAACTGAATTAATTCCACTTCCTTTGCTTTTAAATGGGTCTCCATAAACTGTAAATGCTCTGCTTGGGTCTGAATTCTTCATTCATTCAACTCCACAGGTCCATTTTCAACCCTATTTCTGAGTAATGACACCAGAAAGGTGGTTTGGAGTGATATAACTGAAATATTAATTAAAAGTAAAAAAAAAAACAAAAAAAACATACAAATCAAATGATATAAAGCCTTACTTTTTTTTTTCCAAAGATGTGGTCCACAATATTTTAGAGAAAACTGACTGACAGAAGTTCGACAGTACGGTAGATAAAAGTTACTTGAGTATCATGTAGGATAATTGTGAATAACAGAAAACAACATTAAAAAAGTTCTGGAAAACTTTAGGAAGGACATGAGTTAAATGAACATATTCGTACATGAAGATACAGGTCTGGTAAACATTCACATTTATTTATTTATTTATTTATTTGACAGGGACAACGCAGTCAAACCTAGTTACAAGTTTGCAGCTGATGTGATGCATGTAGAGTTAGTGGTAATATATATCTAGCATATATAGCTACTGCTAATTCTAAACTCCAGTCCCTGGTTGGGCTCTTCTACAACATTGCAGTACAATATAAAATATACAACATTTAAAACAATCATACCATGCATAAAACTATAATATATATAGATAGAATATACGTCATTTAAAATGGTCGTATCATACAATTCGATAATTAAGTGTTGCATTTATATATGAGGCATCAAAAACTGAAAGAAGTTTGAATTTTCTGCAAAGACGAGCAGCTGACAATTCTTAGCTTATTTCAGTTTTGCGTGTCCTTTTTCTGCCTCTTTAATTTGACCTTTTATCTCTCACATGTGGAATCAGTAACTGACTTGCCACATAATCGTAGGATATTGAACATTTTGCCAGAGGGTAGTAGTGTAGTCAAATAAAACTAAGACTAATACTTCAGAATCTTCATTACAGTGACTGGTAATTGTAATTTATGACTTCATCCCTGTAGGCTGCTGCTGTATTTATACTACATATAGAAATGAGTTTTTCTGGTGTGCATGAGTGCGCTTTGAGACGTAAGCTTCAGCTGCCTACATCACTTATTTATAGATCCCACATCCACGTAGGTGAATATAGACTGTACACTTGTGTGAGTAATATTACTAATACATGCCTTTATCAATCGCTTCCATTTACTGTAGAGCGGCGAAGTTTGTTTAAAACAGGGGTCTCAAACATGCGGCCTGGGGGCCAAATGCGGCCTGCCAAATGTTCCAAACCGGCCTGCGGGATGAATTTGCAAAGTGCAAAAATTCCACAGTCAAGGCTGTGGAACTCATTTTCGTTCAGGTTCCACATACAGACCAATATGATCGACAGTCAAATAATAACAGCAGAATAATCTCCAAAAAATAATGACTTCATATTTTCTTGTCGGTTTGATGTGAAAAAAATCATATTACATTTTGCCTATAAATAATGCAAACTTCAAATTTTTGTCTTTGTTTTAGTGCAAAAAATAACATTAAATTCTGAAAATATTTACATTTACAAACTCTCCTGTTACAATAAAATGTGAATAACCTGAACAAATAGGAACAATCTGAAATGTCTAAAGAAAATGAAGCACAATTTTAACAATTTTCCGCCTGTTACTCGGTGTTTAGTATCTTTGTAGATCCGATCTGTAATGCATGTGTAAAAATGATAAGTTGAGCCATAATATTGTTAAAATTGCACTTATTTTTCTAGAGAAATTTCAGTTTTTTCAGGTTATTCTGATCTTTTTTGTTATAAAAGTAAGTATTTTTAGAATTTAATTGGGTTTTTTAGCCCTAAAACAAAGACAAAAATTTGGAGTTGTCATTATTTATAGGTTATTACCTCCGCCAAGGAGGTTATGTTTTTGCCAGGGTTTGTTTGTTTGTCTGTTTGTTTGTTTGTTTGTTTGTCTGTCTGTTAGTGTGCAACATAACTCAAAAAATTACAGACAGACTTTGATGAAATTTTCAGGGTTTGTTGGAAATAGGATAAGGAAGAAATGATTAAAATTTGGTGGTGATCGGGGGTGGGGGGGCCCATGGGGGGGGGGGGGGGGGCCACTGATCAGCCTTGGCGGAGGTCTGCGCTCTCCGAGTGCTTCTAGTTATACTATTATTTTACTGGTTCAGCCCACTTGAGATCAAATCGGGCTGAATGTGGCCCTTGAAAGAACATGAGTTTGAGACCCCGGTTTAAAATGATGAATGCATACGTGAATGTACACACAGTTGTTGCTAAAACACTAATTATCCTTTATTATTCACAAGGCAGCGCTAATGCTTCAAGATAAAAACTCAGCTGTTATTATTTATAACTCTATGTGGGTACTTCTGTGGGTATTTCAGTAAACATCTAAGGGCCTCCTTGTGTGCATGAGTGTGTGTCGTCTCTGAACAAGTGTGTGTGTGTGTGTGTGTGTGTGTGTGTGTGTGTGTGTGTGTCAGACTATGAGAAATGAGCTGTGTGTGAGTGACTCAGGTGAATGTGTTTCTAGGTTACTGAGCGGTCTGTCAGTCCACCAAACCTCATTCTTATAAATAGATGATATAGCCGCCGGCACGCACACAATGGGACCGCACTACCCCGGGTTTGTGTGCACGCATCTTCATGTAAGCATGTGTGCGACTGGGCTCTATATATATATGTGTGTGTGTGTGTGTGTGTGTGTGTGTGTGTGTGTGTGTGTGTGTGTGTGTGTGTGTGTGTTGGCATGGTGTTGTTGTTTATCTAACACTCTGCCTGACAGCTGGTTCTCATTTCTGAGCGAACAAACAGCAGACAAGATGGACAGAAAGCGGGATGGAGGAGGGAGCGATGAGGAATGCGCTGCCCTGGGAATACAGTCCAAGTACTCACCCTCATGGTTACCACGGCGTTGTGCTGTAACTGGAGGTGAATCAGACACAAAGTGAATAATCACCAAAGCAGGACACAGATAGATAAAAGGGTTCCCACGAAACAATACGACTGTTCATATGTTAGTGAAAACTGGGATTTAACGTGTGACTTGTACAGGGTGAGTCAGAAAAAACGCTCTTTCCATGTAAAGAAATTGTACTGCTAAAACGGAAACACTGATTTTCCTTTTGACCATACAGTCATATTGATGTGGTTATTGAGCATGTCTGGTGATGTAGTCATAGATTTATTGCATTGCATAAGAGAGAGAAGGTCCATTGTTTATTGGGCACTGAAATACCTGCCAACACAATGTATGCCACAGTGAACAAACTTGAAATTGACAACAATTACAGGAGTCGGGGCTTTGCTTTCACACTCAGGACATAGGCCTACATGACAGTGCCCAGGGAGTTTTCATCATGGCAAGACCACAGTTTACGGATGTGCAGAGAGCTTTCATGGTGACAAAATTCTGCGAAACTGGACTTGACCCCCCTTGATTTTTTCTTGTGGGGGTATCTTAAAAACCGTGTGTCAGACTGTTCCACAAACTCTTCAGGAACTCCGAAATCGCATCACGGCTGAAATCCAAGCCCTACGACGAACACGAATGGCGAGAAGAGCTGTGTTAGAGATGCGACAACGAGCACAGATTTGCATCAATCTGAACGGTAGCCAGGTTGAAGGTCGTGCCGGACGACTTCGTTGAGACAAAACATTTTGATGGCGAGTAAACATGCTGTAATAGTTGACAATTTCAATTTCATTCACGGTGGCATAAACTGTGTTGGCAGATATTTCGGTGCACAATAAACAATGGACATTCCCTCTGTTATGCTATGCCATAAATCAATGATTCAATCGCCAGACATGCTCAATAACCACATCAATATGACTGTATAATCAAAAGAAAAATAAGCATTTCCATTTCAGTGGTACAATTTCTTTAAATGAAAAGAGTGTTTTTTCTGACTCACCCTGTACATAATATTACACTCTCAAAAATAGAAGTACGAGATCAGAACATTTATGTACCTATAAATACATTTTTTAAGAATGTTCTCTCAAAAGTACAATATTGGTCTTTAGGAGGCCAGAATTGCACCTTTAGACTATGAAAAAGGGTCCAAAGTTATGTAAAGTACAAATTTGTGCTATAAGGTACCCTGCAGCATTAAAAAAATATGTGTAGACCATGAGAATAGGGTATAGGCTAGGAGAACTGAACAGTAGGCCTAATTATAGTTCAAACATTAGGCTTAGCACATTATTTATTATATATCATACTGTAATTACTCTATGTTATATTTAGTAACACTGGGTTACAAAAAATGTTTTTTGCTAGTTGTCTAGGTTTTTTCAACTGAATTAGGACCATTTTGCACCGCTAAATCCAAAAATGACATCTGTTTTTCTCAATCAGGTCAGGTTTTTTTTTTTGCTAATTTGATTTGGAAAAATTTGATCTTCTCACAAAATATAATTAATACCAAAATAAGATTGGTAAGCACACTTTATGAAACTTGTGACTTAATTCCTGTTAGGTACAATGGTGTATTCACCACAGATGTAGCAGAATACATCAGGCTTATTTTTGCAAGATCTTCTAGTCGAAGCCATTTCATTCACCTGTAATATTAAAAAAAAAAACATTAATCATAAATTGGCAAAAGTAAAATCTTCAGAACTCGTTTATTGCAAGAAATATGAAAGAATTTTGTATCATATGATGTGAAAATGCCCATAAATGTAAGCAAAAATGTTCAAAAGCCAATATGTAGCATAGTTCAGAAAGTTGACCTGATTGAGCAAAATTAATGTGATTTTTGGATTCAGCACACCAAAATGATCCTAAATCAGCTCAAAAAACTTCAACAATAAATTTGTTGTTGACCAGTGTAATAATTTGTGTTTTAATTTAATAGCCCAAATAGCTCAATGATAATAGCCGAATAATTTATTTATCTTATTAGAACCTCTGATTATTGCCATAACCTCTGCTTTACCCAGTTTTCATTCACACCTCCATGTCTTGATGTCGTACCTTGCCTATGCCGTTTTTTTTTTTTTCTCTCAGTTAGGCCACCGGTTCAAACTTTAAACATCATGGCATTATCAACTATATGAGAGTTTTCTTTCTATGTAAAGTACTTAAGGTACAAAAATGGACCATTTCGAAAGGGTACAGAAATGTCTCTGAAAAAAGTACACCCCCAGCGACAGGCATTTGTACCCTTTTAAGTACAAGGTGGTACCTCTATTTTTGAGAGTGTAGAGCTGAAACGATTAATCGATTAGGTGCTTGAAGCGAATGCAAAAATTCACGATTTGATTAATCGACTCGAATCGATCGGAGGGAAATATTCCATTGCAGTTTTCCTGAATTGAAGCTTCTTTGTGCGTCACAATAAGCGTCCATGTGAAACTCAACAGTGGAACCAATGTTTAACAGCAGAGAAATGAAGGAAACAAAGCTTTGATTCAGGAGAATTGTGGTTGAATGATTTTTTTTGGATCACTTTGAGTCGATTAATCGTTTCAGCTCTACATAATACCTTCCTGTACAAAGTTACTATCATGAGTCGTGTTTATTCACAGTGTTTTTACCTCCTCCAAGGAGTGGCGGAGGTTATGTTTTCATCAGGGGTTTGTTTGTTTGTTTGTTTGTCTGTTAGCAAGATAGCTCAAAATGTTATCGACGGATTTCATTTTTCATTTCGTTTTATTTGTTTATTTCGAGCATTTACAGAATACAGATTTGGATGAAATTTTCAGGACATGTTGGTACTGGCACAAGGAACAAATGATTAAATTTTGGTGGTGGAGTGCTTTTCTAGTTTCATAGTTATTTCTGTTTTTATTCTGGTTTTACTTTTTTTACTGTGGAAGGAGGGATAGCGGACAAAGAGGTTCATCATACGGTGTAACTTGTATGTTTTATCCTGTGCAAATATCAGTGAAACCTCTTGAATCTTGAATATGATGTATTAGTGAATGGATTAAAGGTTTCGTGAGAAGGAGTTCTCACTAAACTAAATGTGATTCAACGTGTGACTTGTACATAATACCTTCCTGTACAAAGTCACTATTATGAGTCATGTTAATTCACAGTCTTTTTACTTCCGCCAAGGAACGGCAGAGGTTATGTTTTCATCGGGGTTTGTCTGTTTGTTTGTCAGTAACGAAGATAACTCAAAAAGTTATGGATGCATTTAATTTTTCATTTCATTTTCTTTGTGTATTTCGAGCAGTTACAGAATACAGATTTAGATGAAATTTTCCGGAAATGTTGATACTGGCACAAGGAACAAAAGGGGGGGGGGGGGGGGGGGGGTGACTGATCTGCCTTGGCGTAGGTCTGCGCCCTCTGAGTGCTTTTCTACTTTGACTATTAACTGAGTTTGTCACTGACTTGAAATAAGAATTAAAGACTTTGAAGAAGCAGGAGGTTATCAGTTATCTGTATTAAAAAATGCTTAACTAAAGTGCTGGATTAAAGAGTGCCTTTCTAGTTTCATACTTATTTCTATTTTTATTCTGTTTTTTTACCTCCGCCAAGGAGGTTATGTTTTTGCCAGGGTTTGTTTGTTTGTTTGTCTGTCTGTTTGTTTGTTTGTCTGTCCGTTAGTGTGCAACATAACTCAAAAAGTTATGGACAGATTTGGATGAAATTTTCAGGGTTTGTTGGAAATGGGATAAGGAAGAAATGATTAAATTTTGGTGGTGATCGGGGGTGGGGGGGCCCACGGGGGGGGCCACTGATCAGCCTTGGCGGAGGTCTGCACTCTCCGAGTGCTTCTAGTTTTGGTTTTGTTTTTTTCCTTTTTTTTTACTGTGAAAGGAGGGATAGCGGACAAAGAATTTCATCGTATGTTGTAACTTCTGTGTTTTATCCTGTGCAAATATCAGTGAAACCTGTAAAATCTTGAATATGGTTTATTAGTGGATGGATCAAAGCTTTAGTGAGAAGGAGTTCTCAC
This sequence comes from Sphaeramia orbicularis, assembly GCF_902148855.1. Lineage (NCBI taxonomy): Eukaryota > Metazoa > Chordata > Actinopteri > Kurtiformes > Apogonidae > Sphaeramia > Sphaeramia orbicularis. The sequence goes on along the minus strand of NC_043962.1, from coordinate 7,341,167 downwards.
CAAACTATAAGTGATTTAATATGTGACTTGTACATAATACCTTCCTGTACAAAGTCACTATCATGTGTCATGTTAAGTCAGTCTTTTTTCATACTTATTTTTATCTATATTCTTTTTTTTTTTTTTTTTTTTTTACCTTTTCTACTGTTTAAGGAGGGTTAGTGGGTGAAGAGTTTCATCACATAGTGTAACTTCTATGTTTTATCCTATGCAAATGTCAGTGAAACTTCTTGAATCTTGAATATAGTGAGAATGAGTTCAAAGTGAGAAGAGATGTAATAAAAAAAAAAAGCAGCATGCGTGTCCGGGAGGTAATGTAGATTCTTGTTGAATGGTTCCTCTACTACTCTTTAACAGTGAATGTTCATTTATTTACTCATATCTTCAGGAGGTTGCATTTTTTTGTTGTTGTTTTTTTGGTTGTTGCCTTTCAGTTCATCAGTTTGACCTGGTTGACCTAGTCTTGTGCCGTCCTGTGTACGGAGCGCTGTATGATGTTATATACAGTATATTGTGGACAAACTTGTCATCTGCCAGCACACTGTCCACCCACCCCCATCCTTAGCCCCCTGCCCCTAACCTTCTGCCCTCAAACACACTCGTGCACACACACACAAACACACACTGCCCATATGGAGCAGTTGGCGCCCAAAAGCGTCCAAAGCAGCCGGACCCATTCCCAGGGCAGAAGGTGAGGGTCCCCACAGCCTGCTTCCAGCATGTGAGCGTGCGTGTGTGTGTGTGTGTGTGTGTGTCCATCCATCGTGTCCTCCAGGGCTTGAGTCCTTTCTGTCTGTCCTCGCTGTGGCGCGTATGTGCGTCTGTCCCAACAGACTGCGTCCCATGTGACTTCCAAGGACGGCAGCAGAGGACTGTGGGTCCTCCAAGCCCAGAGTAGGGCTGCAGCCACGTGCATATGTGTGTGAACTGCTGCACTCACTTCACATCCAAACACACTGTCAATGCAGGTCATGTCCTCAGAGCTGCATGTCCATACAGGACAGGCCAGTGTTCGGAAGTGACTACTTATTTGGAAAAATGCAGCGTGTCCATAAAGTCTATTTACAATTTAACACATTTTTTCCCCCATTCTTTGTTTATTTGGAAACGCAAGTTATACCAAACTTCCCTTTCGGGTACAATTCAATATCCACACATCAAATTTGAAAGAAGATGCTGTTCCAAGGTTTTTAGTCGAATATAGAACAAATAAAATAAAGAAAGAAAAGTGGGCTGGAGGGGAGGGCTTACTCCTCTACTTCATCATCAAGATAAAACACATTAACCCAGAGCAAACAAACGTGAATAAAAGTATGAAAATGAGGTGAGGGGGTGTTAGGAAAAAAAAAAAAAACTGGCCGAACTGCATTAGCATTACAGGTAAGGGTGAGGATGACCCCCCCATCTGAACCGGATGTGGAAACTGGGCGGCGTAGAAAACACCTACGTAAAGATATGCTTTTATGTCAAATAATTGAGTAGGGGAGACCGGGGACAGTTGTAACATTTTTGACATTTCTGTCTCTAACTTTGAGGTCTTTTAACCCAGTGTCTTCAAACTGCGAATTAAACTAGCTTCAAGTGTCTGCTAATAAATGACCTAGAAAATGTCTGTGCAACACAAATAGAAAATGCATGACTTAATCTCAAACACAAGGAGTGAAATGTTACAACTGACCCCATAGTCTGGGTCAGTTGTTACTTACCTTGGGGTAAAATGTGACATTATAAAATCAGGACCATGACAGTGACTTAAGATATTGAGTGACTAATGGGAAGAGTTTTCCCATTCTTTGTTTATTTGGAAAAACAAATTATACCAAACTTCCCTTTCGGGTATAATTCAATATCCACACATCAAATATGAAAGAAGATGATGATGATAAAATTCTGTATTCAGTCATCACATAATAAAACCAGTGTCAACAGTCCAGACATTACCAACAGGTCAGTGACTGAAAAGGCCCAGGCAGAAGCAGAATGCTAATATTAACGCCTGTCCTACAGAACAAATTCAGTTACCCAGCATTCAATACCAGAAAAAGAAAAAAACAACCATGCATACAACCAAACAAACAAGCAAAAATATAAAAAAATGAAACTAAACCAGAAAAGTAGAAAACATAACCAACCGTACCCATGCAAGATTTCAGTGGTGATCACCCCCCCCCCCCCCCCCGCTATTTTCTCATGCCCACCGGGGTGACCATGGGATATACCTGAGCCTGGAGGGTTTTTTCAACTTCTGTCTCTCTGACCAGATAGTCCAGATGACCGTGGACTAGACCAGCCTCCAGGGAAAATGCTCCGATCCGATACCGACCCCGCATTTGTGCGTTTATTTAGGCGGGGGGGCACCACTCCCACAAACAGATGGGCTGGTCTGTGTTTGGCTCCACCATGTCCATAAAGCCATTCTAACTCATCAATGAAATGATCCGGGCCAATGACCAGCTATCCCAGCCACGGTGTCACAGAATGGACAAACCGGCAGCCTTCGGACGGAGGTGGACAGGTGTGGACAGGTGAACAGGTGTGGACAGGTGGACAGGTGTGGACAGGTGAACAGGTGTGGACAGGTGTGGACAGGTGTGGACAGGTGGACAGGGTGATTCCTGCTTTATTCAACTTCAGCGATGGAGCCTAGTATGGGCAGTGGCACCCCCTACTGTCGACACCACAAATCCCGCCATGGAGTAGGGCCATTAACCAACAATTAATTATTTTTATTGATTTATTTTATTTATTTCGAACATGCAAAGAAACAAAATAAAACAAAACGAAGCAGATTAAGACGAAAACAAAATAACATTTAAATGAACATCTATCTTCAAGTACGTACAAGTCTAAATTTTGCAAGAAAAAGAGTAGGAAGAAGTATAAACATATTTAATCCAACCCCTCAAGTGCTTTTATACCTTTATCACTAACTTAATACAACAATCAAACAACATGTTTTTCCTAATTTTAGTATTCAGCCACAACAAATACATAATGTAGTAATGGAATGATACACAACAATATGTTCATGGTAGTATAGTCATACAAACAGACTCAATAATTCAACAATTTTCTCCAATAATTACAGCATATTTATTAATACATCATGCATAAACAAACAGCCCTCATTTAATCGAGCAAATTCTTCTCAATAGTCAATTAATTGTTTACATCCCTAAACACAGCCTGTTTCATCAACAGAGTACCTGAAATACACAAATACAATGTGATTAAAAACTTCGAGTACATAGAACAAATCTGATGAACATATCTCATCAATTGCTTTTGTAATATATATATATTTTTTAAGTGTAAAAAGTCTTTGTGGTCACCCTGTGTAACAGTAGTGTTCTGTGTGCAGGGGGATGAATTCCTCCTTCCACTTCTTCTACATTTTTTTGTTCACAGCTGCATCAGATAGACGACACAACAGGTAGTTCCATCCAAACAATCTGACTGGTCAAATAAACGTTCCTACTGTGCAATTCTCATAATGCATGGCAACCAGTAAGCTGTGCTTAGCTTATCGGTTGCCATGCCAACTCCTATGGTAATCACCGTGCTAGGTAGGGATCTTTCTTGTTTTCTCTAGTCTAGATATCCCATGCGCTATGTGAACTATTTTGAAAATCCCTCAGAGGATTGTGGCACAGTCAAAAACAATGAGTGGGTTTTTTATTTGTGTTATGGTCACTATTACTGGGGTTTCTATGTCAGGAGTTTCATACTGCAGAACACAATGAAATACTTATTAACCCTTTCATGCATAGTGGTCACTACAGTGGACAGCTATTCCCCAGCTGATCTCTTGTATATTCATGTTTTTTTTTGTTTTAGTTCCATATCATCCCAAACACTGCTATTCATACCATTACTGTAGCTTTATGTTCTTGATAAACCTGATCTGCAGTGACATGGCTGAGTGTAAATCAATTGCTAATTGTTATAAGACTGTAATTAACAGTTTTCTTAAACAAAAAGGTGTTTTTTTTTTAATATTATCTCCATGAAGTGAGTAAGAATTAGTATTAGAGTGCGATAAAAGGTGAGAAAACATCAGATTAGCTGCATCAAAAATGCTTTTTTTTCCCATAGTTTTCACACAGTATATCACTTTCTGATATTACATTTTAAATACGTGTTTCTTTGCTTCAAAAATTAAACACATGGTGTCTAAATGAGTGGACATTTTTGTAACTCCATGAAAAATAGGTTAATTAAAAAAAAATTAAATCTCATTGTTTTTTTTCATGCCTAAAGAGGAATAAAAACACTCAGGAAAAAAAATATCTTGACTAAGGTTCTCATAATTCATGCATCAAAGGGTTAAAACATGAAGAAAAGAGGCAAAAAGCTGCACACACTGTAAGACCGGATAGTTGAGTTTGCTTAAAAAATCTCAGGTAACTCATTGCCTTAAAAAATTTAAGTAATGAGTAATGAAAACTTGAATGTATTAAACTTAAATGCTTGAATTGAATGGAATTGCTGTTTTAAGTACAACACACTAAATGCCAAGTTAATTTAACTTAAAATCTGTTGCAACATCAATTGCTGTGTAGAATCATTAGACTTAATGTCATCATTTCATTGGACTCAGTTCCAAGTTGATTTAAATTAAAATCTTTTGCGATATTAAGTGCTTTGTAAAATTATTCAACTTAATATATTGTAGCATGGATGGAAGTTAGCTCAATGTCATTTGCCAGAACAGGAAGTGCGTTTAATTTGGCAAGGCATCAGGATTTCCATTGTACAAGAACACTCTTAGATGAACAGTAAATCCATAGTTCTTCCTCTGACTCTGACTCATGGTGCAGCTCTACAGAAATACAAAAACAAACACAAAAAGGACAATAAACATTGCCAAACACACATTAAGTAAAAATGAACACTTAAAGCACAACCCCACTGAACCCCTGCACAGAAAAAGAACACATTTACAACAACATGCCCAATACCCCCAAAGATAAAAAGGTGTGGTCATGACCAAGGTTATAATAGTTTTGGATTTTTTGTTATCATTATCATCATGTTATCATTATTATTATCATATTGCTATTTACATTTCTGATCTTTTTCATTGTAATATGACGTTGTTGTTTGTCAATACTCTGTCATTGTTGTTGTTTTTTGTTTATTTGTTTGAGTTTCCTTTGGTTTATGTGTTGTTGTTTTTCTGTCCACATTGTCTTGTTAACTATCACTAATAAAATTAAAAAAAAAAAAAAAAAGTTTTGGATTTTTCATTATAGTTTAGTTTTGACTTTTTTTCTGTAATTCAGTTAGTTTTAATTGACTTTTTAGAGCAGGTTTGATAGTTTTTATTAGTTTTCATTATTTTCTAAATGCTTAGTTTTAGTTTTAGATTCTTTATATCTTTTATCTTCTTCACCGTCGTATTCACATAAATCCCCGACAAGACTCTGCTGCTTTCTCCCAACTTTAGTCTCCATATTTCCAGGTACAGTGGGGACCAGAAGACGCCTAAACGACAAGTGACAAGAAGTGACAGATGGTTAAATATCATATGGTGCCAGCAGCTAAAATTGCTTGAGGGAAATAAATCGATTTTATATCAGTCTGACATTGACAAAGACAAAAACGAAGGGAATTTTAGCCATAATTTTTATAAGTTTTAGTTAGTTTTGTAAGCACACAATACAGTTTCAGTTAGTTATCGTTTTTTTTTTTTTTTTCTTTTAATTATAGTTTTTATTTATTTCAGTTAACGACAATGTTTTTACAATTCTAGTTTTTGTCATTTCCTTAGTTTTCATTAACGACTACCTTGGTCATGACTAAAACTTAGTGATTTAAATCCTTTCAACTTCAACTTTTCGTACTTTCAACTATGTCTACAAATTAGTCGAATATACTGAACATTTTATAGTAATGGAATAAAACTGAAATCATGGAAGTACATTGTAATTAAAGCATTTTAGTAAATACAAAGTCCGGGCTTACAGTGCATATTGCAACACAATGGTCACAATAAAGAGGGAAATTTGGAGATTTACGCTTGTTTTCCGTTTCGCTGAAGTACGGCGCAGTGAATGGCGCTCTAATTGTATCTATGTGTTCTTGAGTGCATGTGTGTGCGAGAGAGAAAAAAGCATAAGTGTGTGCAGAGCTGCCCAGAGTGAGCCAAGGGTGGAAGTTGTTTTTCTGCCCCCTACGGTGTGTGTGGAGCTGTGTGTGTGTGTGCGCACGCCTGGGGCAGCCTGGGGCCATCGGAGGGGGCCTGGGGAGCAGAGGAAGGAGGGATGAAGCGAAAAGAGGGATAGAAAGATAGGAGGTCAGCGGGGTTCTGGATGGGAAAGGTGCAGGTCTGGGCCAACGGCCAAGCAGAAAGGTGGAACGGTGGGACGGTCGGGGAGAGAGAGAGAGAGAGGAGAGAGAGGGAGCGGGACAGGGAGCGAAGGGGGGCGCTGGGAGAGGAAGATGGGATGCACATGGATTAAAACCAGTGCAGGTACGAGGCGAAACCAAGCCACGGCATAAAATAGTGGAGTTTGTTTGTATTAAAATCACAAGGGTTTACACGGAGCTATTGATGTTTGGAATGAAACCGTTAGCATCGAACATTTCTTTATCTTGAAACTAAAAAAGACATTGGTTGCTAATTCTGAACTAAATTAAGGTTATGATAAAAGGTGCTGGGAAGCCTTTGATAATCTCTTTGATATCCAAATATTTCACATTCAACTGTAGGAGCTGTTTTTGGACGCTTCCGTACCATGTTTCCTGTTGTAAGAAAACACATCTATTACACTGGGTTACAAAAAAAATGTTTTTTGCAAGTTGTCTAGGTTTTTTCAACTGAATTAGGACCATTTTGCACCGCTAAATCCAAAAATGACATCTGTTTTTCTCAATCAGGTCAGGTTTTTTTTGCTAATTTGATTTGGAAAAAATTGATCTTCTCACAAAATTGGTTACATTTTTTGTGACTTTATCAATTGATTTTTTTTTTTATATAGTTCTCACCCAAAATAGGTTTTAAGAGAAAAAAAAAAATTTTTCACAAGCACACTTTATGAAACTTGTGACTTGATTCCTGTTAGGTACAATGGTGTATTCAGCGCAGATGTAGCAGAATACGTCAGGCTTATTTTTGCAAGATCTTCTAGTCGAAGCCATTTCATTCACCTGTAATATTAAAAAAAAACATTAATCATAAATTTGCAAAAGTAAAATCTTCAGAACTCATTTATTGCAAGAAATATGAAAGAATTTTGTATCATATGATGTGAAAATGCCCATAAATGTAAGCAAAAATGTTCAAAAGCCAATATGTAGCATAGTTCAGAAAGTTGACCTGATTGAGCAAAATTAATGTGATTTTTGGATTCAGCACACCGAAATTATCCTAAATCAGCTCAAAAAACTTCAACAATAAATTTGTTGTTGACCAGTGTTATCAGTCCATCCAGATTCAGATTCAGACAACTTTATTTATCCCATACGGGCAATTCATTTGCAGCTGACCACCGACATCAGCCCGCATCCAAATGTGACAAACATAAATAAATCAGTGTACAGATGCAAGATCATTGGAATCAACTATGAATAAATGCATTTAAATAATCGACAATAAATAATCAATAAATACCAATGCAGACTTAAAAGACCCTGTTGGTTCTGCTAACATAAAAAAGAAAAAATACCTCATATAAAATGGCTGTTGCCAGAGTTTAAAAGTGGAAGAGCTGAAGTAATAAAAAATTTTGAGTATCTGTTGGTTCTCATTTGAAGTGCATGGTAACACCGGCCTGAAGGCATCAAAACAAGCAAACTGATCCATTTATCTTATTTTCATGTACTGATTAGTCCTTACAAGGGTCTGGGACAGGGTTGTCAAACATACGGCCCGTGGTCCAGAGTTGGCCGGCCAAAGGGTCCAATCCGGACCACAGGATGAATTTGTGAAATGTAAAAATTACACTGAAGATATTGATTGATTGATTGAGAACATGCAAAGAAACAAAATAAAGCAAAGCAAAAACAAAAAACAAAATAACATTTAAATGAACAGAATCTATCTTCAAGTACGTACAAGTCTGAATTTTGCATGATCGAAAAGGAGTAGGAAGAAATATAAACTTATTTAATCCAACCCCTCCAGTGCTTTTACACCTTTATCACTAACTTAATACAACAATCAAAAACAATAATTTTTTTTCTAATTTTAGCAATAATATTAACAATCAAGTGTGTGAAACTCATTTTAGTTCCAAACTCCAAATGCCAGACTCCAAAAATGTACTAATATTCTGCCTGGTATTAACACTTAGGAATACACAGTCATGGCCCACATGACTGAATCATATGACGTATTCAAGACGTCATAGCATTGGAAGTCGGTCAGGGAGACCACTGGAGAGAATTGCATTTCAAAGTGCCGACTTGTAACACTCTCCCACTTTTTATTTGATGTTGATAGAGCAAATACAACCGGAGATATGACCATTTGAACCTGGAGCAAAGAAACATGAATAAAAGTATGAAAATGAAGTGTGTGTGTGTGTGTGTGGGGGTATATTTCTGACCATATCTTCGTCATTTTTTGTTTTCAAAGTGGGAAAAAAAAAGGCCAAATCTGCAGATTCTAATCCACAGATTACATTAGCATTACAGGTAAAGGTGAGGATGACCCCCACCTGAACCGGATGTGGAAACCGGGAGGACCGGGGGGGTGAGAAAATGCCTATGTAAAGATCTGCTTTTATGTCAAATATTTGAGTATAGTATTCATAAAGCACTTTAAAACAACCACAGTGGACCAAAATGCTGTACAGTATATGAAAAACACAATAAAAATTAACAAAGCATTAAAAAACATTAAAATCAAATAAAAGTAGATAAATAAAACAATTTAAAATATAAAAACAAACAAAATGTCAGCATCGCACGAGTGTTAAAAGGCCAAGGAGAACAGGTGGGTTTTTAGAAGTTTTTAGTTTTAATCAATAGCAGTTTTAATTGTAAATACCCAATATTTGGAACCAATATTCACTTTTAAAGTCTTTGAAAAGGTTCGTTAAGCATCTGTGTGTTATTTATGCAATAAAGTATAAACATTTTTCAAATCAGATTTTATATTTTTTGCATGTTTTTGTCCTTTGTGTTGATACAGTAGGTTAAAGTGAAAAAAAAAAAATAGATGATAACCGATGAAGTTGTGCTGAAAACAAAGATACCAAACATGGGTATAGTAAACATTCCTGTATATATTATATAAAGGCAAAATCAAAAGTACTGAAAAACGGCCAAAACAGGCTCAGACCACTAAGGGTTAAAAAGGCAATTTTTTTTTTTTTTTTTTTTGTTTCTTTTTTTTAGATGATTATTTCCTGGAACAATTGAATTACAGCAGAAATATGCACACATAATAAACACATTTTTATTTGATCACATTAGGATCTAATACTATATCACAAAATATTCCTGTTTTAAAACTTAAATTATCTTTTACAGACATTACAGTTTAAGATCCTGTTTAAATGTTCATATTCTATTAGTTCAGAACTAACACCAGAACACTATTTTTATCCTAACAAAGAAACTACCATCTGCCTCTCAGACACTAAAAAGTGCTTTTAGGATGCTTCAAATAACCATTATTTAACCCTTTCATGCACAAATTATGAGACCCTCAATCAAGATTTTTTTTTTCCTCTGTGTTTTTATTCCTCTTTAGGCATGAAAAAAAGCATGCCTAAAAAAACTTTTCTTATGAACCTATTTTTCATGGAGCTGTAAAAATGTCCACTCAGCTGGAAATCATATGTTTAATTTTGGGAGCAAATAAACATGTATTTCCTGATATATTGTGTGACAACTATGAAATAAAAACATTTTTAATGCTTATTATGGGTAATTCATTTCTCAGACAGTGGTAGTTGTTTGTTTACTTGCTTTACTAGTTTGTCTGATAAATGAATTACCTACAATAATTACATGTGGAAGACAGTATGAACCTTTACCAGACATGTTTAATGCTGTTGATCTGATGTTTTCTCACATTTTAACACTCTAATACCAGTCATTACTCACTTCATGGAGATAATATGCAAAAAAAAAAAAAAAACAACTTACAAAAACTGTTAATTACAGACAAATAACAATTGATTTACACTTAAACATACTACTGTAGATCAGGTTTATCATGAACAGTAAAGTTACAGTAATGGTATGAATGTCAGTGTATGAGATGATGCATGAGCGTCCACTGTGTTGGCTGATATGGAACTAAAACAATTAAATTCATGAATATACAAGAGAACAGCTGCAGAATAAGTGTCTACTGTAGTGATCAGTATGGATGAAAGGGTTAATAAAACAGTGTTAAATAGTAATAAATAAGATATAAACAATAAAGAAAACAAAAAACACTAAAATGAACCTCTGTCATATATGCATTTGAATAAATATCTAAAAATATCGATACAGTACTTTTTAATATCTGTACAATATCGTGAAATGAAATATTGTGATATGTTGCAGAACTGATATTTTCTAACACCCCTACACCTACATATGATTTAGACCAGGGGTGGGCGATTAAGTTTCTGATGGGGCCACATGAGAAACTTTGACAGTTGTTAAGGGCCGAATCAGTGCACTTGCAGCTCTCCTAAATATCTCTCTCTATCTATATATATACTTTACTATAATACAAAAACAGTAAATGCAACAACACAATAATAAAATGAAAATGTGGAGCACAGAATACAACTATTTAATGAATATTCACAAAAAGACTTTTGAAAATGTGCAAAACCAGCTCCACATGAACTATACATGAAAAACTATAAATGCATCCAGCTTTGTTTGTTTGCATATCACAGCTCCTTTTCGTTTTCTTTACCTCTGACTTCAGAAAAGAAATACTTGCAAGTCCATGTCTTGTTAAAAACTCTACATTCGGAATTAATCTTTTTTTTTTTTTTTTTTTTTTTTTTTTTTGCCATTAGCTGACATCTTCAGGGGCTGAAACTGACCAACAAACCAACCAGTGCATAAGCCTTATGCAAGTACAGAAAGTATGTGAAACAACGGTATCCTTCAAAATAAAAGCAGTGACATTGTATTGGTTACGTCTATTATGATGATATATATTTGCATTGACTTTTAATTTAACAATGACCTCATGTGAGCCAGTTAGGGTCTGCTGTCGGGCCGCATGTGGCCCCCGGGCCTTACAATGCTCAGGTCTGATTTAGACTGAGCTGTTATTTATTAAGGTGCATGTCTTTGGACGGTACCTGAACAGAACCCATGCAGATACCGAAAGAACATGCAAACTCCAGCAGTCCGCTCCTGGAATCAAACTGTGCCGCCCCTAAAATAAGTCGTTTAAATAAATGATTAGATGCTTAACACAGCAGATCAATCACTGTATCACTCATTTATTCTGCATTTAGTACTTGTAGGAGCAGCTCTGGGAGATGAAACCTTTTTGTTGCAACCAGCTGAGCTCCTGTGATTAAACATCAAAGCAACAGAAAAGAGCAAGAGAATGGCGTTCGTGGATTATATTTCCATTTCAGGCGTTTAGTCGGCGCTGTTTTCCGGAGCTAACTAATTGAACTAATGTGTCGGTGCCATGTCAGCCCGGTGCGTCATTTACTTCATGTGCACCTCAGTCATTAGTCACTCAGTCAGCAGAAATGTGGGCGAACTACGGAGGGTTTTAACTCTGATTCATGCTAGTTGTTGTTGTCTTCTTTTTTTTTTTTTTTTTTTTTTTGTCTTTTTTTTCCCAAATGTTGGATTGAAACTTGTCAGTGAAAGTTCCTTTATGAACAGTTTTCTAAACTCCGCTGCTTTGATATATTTTCCCTCTGTGATACAGTCATGAGTTTGGAAGGGGGGGGGGGGGGGGGGTTTACGACGGGGGAGGCAGAAACATGAAGCGAGATGGAAACGACGGAGAGATCAGCGTGTGTGTCTCTTCATTAGAGTGTTTCACCAAGGCTGTGTCCTCCACACGTTACCACCATGTCTGGCCTATTAGAGGGACGAGCAAGGAGGGAGAGAGAGAGAGTGTGTGTGCATCTGTTATTTCAGGTAGACTCAGGTGGTCCCTTTAGCTTCCAATTGGTCTGATTGTAGACCCCCGGGTTCCTCCTTGTTTCTCCTCGTCTTGTCTCTCCTCTCCTCTCCTCTCCTCTCCTCTCCTCTCCTCTCCTCTCCTCTACTCTCCTCGTCTTGTTTCTCCTTGTTTCTCCTCTCCTCTCTTCTCCTCTCCTCCTTTCTCCTCTCCTCTCCTTTTCTCATTTCTCCTCTCCTTTCCTCGTTTCTCCTCTCCTTTCCTCTCCTTGTTCCTCCTCTCCTCGTTTCTCCTCTCCTCGTTTCACCTCGTTTCTCCTCTCCACTTCTCGTTTCTCCTCTCCTCTCCTTGTTTCTCCTCCTTTCTCCTCTCCTCTCCTCATTTCTCCTCTCTTTGTGTCTCTTCTCCTCTCCTCGTTTCTCCTCGTTTCTCCTCTCCTCCTTTCCTCTCCTTTCCTCTCCTTGTTCCTCCTCTCCTCCTTTCTCCTCTCCTGTCCTCCTTCTCCTCTCCTCCTTTCTCCTCTCCTCGTTTCTCCTCTCCTCTCCTTGTTTCTCCTCCTTTCTCCTCTCCTCTCCTCATTTCTCCTCTCCTTGTGTCTCTTCTCCTCTCCTCCTTTCTCCTCTCCTCCTTTCTCTCCTCTCCTCCTTCTCCTCTCCTCCTTCTCCTCTCCTCCTTTCCTCTCCTTGTTCCTCCTCTCCTCCTTTCTCCTCTCCTGTCCTCCTTCTCCTCTCCTCCTTTCTCCTCTCCTCTCCTCTCCTCCTTTCTCCTCTCCTCATTTCTCCTCTCCTCTCCTCCTTTCTCCTCTCCTCATTTCTCCTCTCCTCTCCTCCTTTCTCCTCTCCTCTCCTCTCCTTCCTGTTTCATCCTGTCATATCTCCCCTCTCCTCTGGAGTTCAGAGTCTGTCCATCTGGAACGTCCCCTCCCTCTCTCCCTCGGTCCCGTCCAGGCCGAGACACGGGGGTGAAGGCCAACACCAGTAGGGGACGGACTGTCGGAGAGACGGCGGGGATGGAGGGAGAGATGTCAGCGCTATAATGAGTAACAACATGAAAGCTGACGGAGGGAGGGAGGGAAGACGGGAAGGCAGTGGAAGAGAGATGAAGACAGAAGAGTAGAGGGACTGCTGGGGACGGAGGGAGGGATGAAGGATAGAGGGAATGGATGGGAATGGAGAAGACTGCAGAGTGAGAGATAAAGCGGGAGCGAGCGGTTGGGGCCCTGTGGTCCTCCACTCCGCTCCTCTTATTCGTTTGGTTCGCCAGAGAAGAAGAGAGGAGGAGGAGGGGGAGGAGGCGACGGGCGTAGGAACAGCGTGTGTCGGCGTCTGCTTGCTCCTGCCTGTTTGTCTTTTTCAACTACTTTTTTCTTTTTTTTCTACAGTCGTCCCCCCCATCCTCCCTCCCTCCCTCCACCCGACCATCCATCCATCCTCATCTTCTCTTCTCTCGAGGATCCTTCTCTAATTTAACTTCTCATTGAAATTTTCTTCGCTCACCCTCCCCACCCTCCAGTTTTTCCCAGTTTGCCGTTCGGCCTTGTCTTGCCAGGTCCCCTCGCGGCCCACTGACAAAGGCGCCGTTAAAAAGCCGTGTGATCCTCCATTTTAGCGCCAGCCACGCTAGTCAGAGGATTAGGGCTCTTTAATGACGCTAATCTCTCCTCCCCTTCTTTCTCAACACCCCTCCACCCCTCCACACCCCCACACCCCCCCTCTCAAAAAGTGATTTCTCCCAGCTTGCTCTGAGTGAATCTCTTTCTTGTTCAATCTCCCTGTTTCTCTGTGTCTGGCATCTTCCTCTTACTTTCCCTCTTCAGAAACATTACCATTTAACTGACTCATACTGGTGTGTCTATAATGAACCACATAATTATGTCCAGACCAGCGCTGTGGTGAAAAAAAAAAACACTTTCACTCTTCAATATGAGGTTCCGTTTGCTTCATTTTCTTTACTGCTCTGCTTTTATGTGACGACTCGTGAGCTTTTTGCGTTTTGTTTTCTTTCTCTCTCTCTCTCAACCCCAGCTGACCATTTTGAGTTGATTATTTCTGTGTCCGTATAGTCTCTTTTTGTGGTTATCGCTGAGTGAATCCTATTTGACAGAGCCAAGAGAAAGAGACAAAAGGTGAGAAGGTACTATACCTTTGAGACAGCATCTCCAGTCTTTCTCAGGCTGCACTAAATGACTTGAAGCCATTTTTTTTTTTTTTTTTTTTTTTGTACAGAAACACTGTATTTTAACAGCAGACCTGCTCCATTTTAAAGTGACAGTGTGGATTATTATAGCAGGAAAAAAAAAAAAAAATCAATATCAGTTTACCGCACTATGTATTTTTAGAATTATCACTCCAATTTATCTTGTCATCAGTCATTTCTCATATTCTCCTGCGACCCAGCAATGCATTTTTGTCCTCTGCAGTGGACTAGAGTTTCCTAGCTTTATTTAAAATAAATAGATATATAAAGTATAAAAACAACAGTTCCTACTGTTTAGATATTTTTTGTGCTACTGCTGAAAAAAACGCAATAAAAAAAAATTGTGGAAAAAAATAAAATAAATAAAAATGTCCACTGAAAAGGACATTATAATAAAAAAAAATATTTAAAAAAAAAAAAAAAAGTATCTGAAAAAACTGTTGAATCGTGCCGTTTCCAAATAAGGCTATTATTTAATGTAAAATGGTGAAAATGTTTACTCATTAGGTCTCAGGAGGATATGGGAAATAAACCATAAAATATTCTTTCAAGCTCCCAGATTTGTTGACGAAAGCAGGAACTGTATGATCAATCATTAGATGCAGAAATGAATGGTCTATTACTGCCATAATTGTTTATTTGCTTGTTTAGCTCCGAACCGGTCACAAAATAACATAAACTAAATGATTAAAGCAGCAGTGTCATAGATGAACAACCTCTGCGTTTCCTGTGATATAAAATGACTGTTTTTGTAAATGGACTCTGATATGATTGCATTAAGTTTCCTATTGGTGAAGGCGTCTGACAGCGAGGTAAATAAGGAATATGCGTAAAAATATACTGTATTGTAAACAAAGACCTGTGAATACTTGTGTGTGTATGTGAAATATGTGTTAGGAGTCAGTTGTTGGTTGACGTTAGCTAATTTCATTACTAAGTTCACAATGACTTTGGCCGGGATTTTGTCCACAATGCACTGATTTCTCGGTTGAGTATAGAATAGAATAGAATAGAATAGAATAGAATTTATCTTTGGTCCCAAAAAACATAAAAACATATATAAGAAATTATTACACAACACTTCACAGCCACTAAAACAGACACACAAAATAAGCATGGAAGCATCAAGTGGTCAGATTTTCTCCAAAAGTGGGACTCGCTCCTGAATTTTTCAGTTCTATTCTTTTTTTCCTATCATAAGTCACACTTGATATTGTTAGCTTTCAAAATCACAGGTTGCTAATGGCAACAGACACACACAAACTTCACGTTTACGCTAGAGATCTCTGATTGTTTCTAGTTTTTTTTTTGTTTGTTTGTTTGGTTTTTTTTGCTTTTTCATTCAAGTTAACAGTGAAAAACACTTGAGCGCTGCCATCATGTAACTACAGATCCATCCGAGTCAGAACATTTCCATAAAAATATTATGTTTTTTCTTATTCATTGTATTTCGCAGTATATTTATTACCTGCGTTCTCATGATGTGGATATGATTTATCGGTTCAAACTAGAGGTCGATCAGTATCACCCCTTAGTTGCATCGAAGTTGTAAACAAAGGGATTAAAATTGTGGATTTACAGGATATAATAAAACAAATAATCATTCTGGAAGGGCTAGTAGTTCCTTTACAAAAGCATAACATTGACTCTAGCCCGAATCTTGCAATATTTGTGCCAAAATGAAACTGGTATAGATTATTGTGTGCATTATTTATGAATATTTATATATTTTTTATACCAACTATTTCATTTGATCCTGTTTACTAGTGTTTTTTCTGTGTTTTTATTGAATCCAGTGCAGAGTCATTTCATTTTGCAGTGCATTTATGATGTAATGTTTACAACGACATTATAAAAATTGGATTCTATTACCCTTCGGCCCTGCCATTCCATCTGCACTCTACTGTAGTTGCATTTGAGGGATTTCATAGTTTCGTTTCCATTCTGAAATCTGCCCAAAACAAATCCTTATATCAGGGGTGTCAAACATGTGGCCCAAGGGCCAAATCCGGCCTGCCAAAGGGTCCATGCCGGCCCTTGGGATGAATTTGTGGAATGTTAAAATTACCCACACTAAGATATTCATAATCATTTTAGTTCAGGGGCCACACTCAGACTAATTCAATTTCAGATGGGTCAAATCAGTAAAATACTACATAATATCCAATAAATACTCACAACTCCAAATTTTTCACCTTGTAAATATAAACACTTTCATGTATTTACACCAAAACATTTAATTTCAAAAAATGAGAATAACCTGAAACAATAACCTGAAATGTCTTAAGAGAAGTGCAATTTTAACAATATTCTGTCTGTTACCAAATTTTTGGTGTATTTGTAGATCTATTGTGATCTGTACGTTGTAATGTACCCGTGTAAATGATAAACTGAAGCAGAATATGGTTAAAATTACACTTATTTTTTCAGTTTGTTCATGTTATTTGCATTGTTTTGAAGAATAGTTTGTAGATGTAAACATTTTCATGATGTAATGTAATTTTGGAAAATTAAGCACAATTTTAACAGTTTTTTTTTTGCCTGTTCCTCAGTGTTTAGTGTCTTTGTAGATCTGATCCATAATACACATGTAGAAATGATAAGTTTAGCGATAATACAGTTAAAATTGCACATATTTTTCTTAAAAAATTTCCGTTTTTTCAAGTTATTCACATCTTTTTTGTTTGGATAGTTTATAAAAGTAAGTATTTTTATAATTTAATGTTTGTTTGTTTTTTGCTCTAAAACATGAAGAAAACTTTGGAATTGACATTATTTATATTTTATTATGTTATTATTTTACTGGTCCGGCCCACTACAAACCAAATTTGGCTGAATGTGGCCCCTGAAGTAAAATGAGTTTGACACCCCTGCCTTATATCATTACTCAGGTCTGACTTGTTTTTAATTGCGTTGCCTTGTTTCTAAAGGGCCTACGCATTCAGCATCTCTTCTTTTTCTAGTCAGCAGTTTGCAGATTTTCCGCTCTATCACCACGTGTAGGCTTCTAGGAAAACACATCGTCTTATCTTCCTCCACTCTGTCAACACCTACATGCTCTTCATCCTACCTCTTCTTCATGTTGTCAGTTTTATCCGTCTCCTTCCATTTCTCACTCACTCTTTCTCTCTCTCTCTCTCTCTCTCTCTCTCTCGCCTTGCTGTTGGGCTTCATGTTGATATCTCTATTCCTATATTTTCTTAAGCCTTTTTTTTTCTTTCTTGCTTCCAGTCAAATTTATAATTCATGCTTTTACATTTTTTTTTTTTTTAACCCAGACCCCCCTGCAGAGTTTTATTTGCTCATCGCAGTGCCTACATTTTTCCGGCGATCAATACATCACAAGGATCTGTTTTCCACCCCCTCTCGGCTAGACGTAATACACAGCAGACAAGACACACACACACACTGACAGAAGACACACATGACTGTGGAAAGAACTGGTTAGGGTAAAGCCTGTGTGTGCTTTAGATAAGTGTCTGAAACTATCAAGAGAAACTTGTCTGCTGCACGTGCTGCTCATGTCGGAGCGTTTGCATCGCAGAAACATCGACTTTCTGCTGAATTAATGCACGAGTCATCCTCATTTTTTCCCCATTCTCTCTGCGTCCTACCACTCCAGTTTAGTTATTTTTCTCTCTGATTTGTTCCCCGGCCCGGTTGATATAGTTATCAGATAAAAAAAGCAAAGAAAGCAGCTTCCCCTCCTCTCTCTTCATCTACTCTCTCCTTTACATTTTTCAGGCAAATGCTAAATAGTCTCACTGTGCTGCTTCACAGCGTGCACAAAGAAGAACAGAACAATATCAAGCATTATTCAGCCCCCTCTTTTGTCACCCTGAATCCATTCTGAAGTGTCTATTAAAGGAGTCGTGGCCTTTTTGTCGCATCTGTGCCAGACTACACAGGAGGGGGAAAAAAAGAAAAAGAGGGAGAGACGAAAGAGGGGAAAAAGAGCAATGCATAATCTCCTATGTATGACAGATAAAGGGAGTGAATATCGCCATCTTTCTGCTCCGCTCTCCACATCTCCTAATCGCTTTTCCGACGTTTCAATCTGCCAAGGCCCTAATGAAAATATGATGAGGCGGATCTATGGTCCTCGGGGACGGATGGAGGGGATGGGAGGGGAGGGGAGGGGAGGAGGTGAGGGGAGGGATGGAACGAGGGATGGCTGCAGAGGGAGGATGAAGGGAGAGAAAATACACTCTGTCCTTATTTCTGGGCTCCGTCGGGGATACATAGTTCTTGGAGCTTTCTATTTAGATGTTGCTGCTGCTGGAGTGTGTCTCTTTTCTGTTTCATTCTCTCTCTCTTTATCTCTGCCATCCTCATTTTCCGTCTGTATATATGTGTGCGTTTGTCTGTGTATGTGTGTAAACCAGGATAAATGTGTTTATTTTTTTTTTTGTTTATATCCTCTTTTTCTCATTTTAACTCCCACCGGCTGCCTCTTCTGCCTTCGCCTTCCAAGAAAGATGTAACTTCTTCTTAATCATTCTAATGCTCCCGGTTTTACCCCCACTTTTTTTTGCTGTTTGCGCTTACTTGTCTTTTTCTCCTTTACAAAAAAAAAACAAAAACAAAACAACAAAACAAACCCTGCACCTGCGAACAAAAGAAAGCGTGTTACTTCAGTGCCGATAAATCACAGGCGTTATTATTATTAACATGTTTCCGTCCCTGTCTGTCCCTGTCAGATGGCGATGATGACCCAGCGGGGCTTTCCTGGGTGCCTTCCTCGCCCTCGAGTAAAGATGTGGCGTCGCCTTCGCAGATACCTGACGGTTGCTGTGACCTCGGCATGGCCACCGGCGGTGAGGAGGAAGGAGGCGCAGGTCTGCCGTACCCCTGCCAGTTCTGTGACAAGTCCTTCAGGTATATAATTCACAGGTTTTCGCTCCCCTGAGAGGCTGGAGGTTGCTTCTCAGTGTACGGCTGTATTACAGACAATAACAACAGTCATATTTGTGGTTTATTGGCATCCTTATATTCCGCTCTTAAATATTTATGTGCACATGAATAAACAGAATTCTCAGTATTACCTCGGTCTAACATGGGCCGCGAAGGCAAACAGTAAAACGAATGAGGTGAATACATTTCATACTAACCTCTCTGGGGACTTTTCACAAAACCCATTTTAAGAACAGCTGTCACGTACTCCATAAAATCCCCGTCATGAGTCTTTATTTTTATCATTTCATTAGCAACCTACTCTCTGAAAGAATACTATGGCATTGGTTTTTAGTAGTAGTAGTTTTATTTCGAGCACATAGAATCATCAGATAACAAAGAATCATACAACATGGTCAAAAAAATAAATAAATAAATTTTTTCTGCGCTCGAAAAGGAGTGGGAAGAAGTACAGGGTGTCCCATAAGTCTCCATACACAGGAGACATAATACATTCCATACATATATGGTTCTAACATGTATTTCTGTATATTTCTTCTTTATAGTTCTTCAGCAGTGGAGGACACGCATTGAAATGTGTTCCTGACAAAATGGCAGTCATATAGAGCATATTATAGAAATAAAAATGGTTTATGTCAAGAAACGTTTATTTTTCCAATGTATGGAGACTTATGGGACACCCTGTATAACTTATTGACTCCCACCCCCTTTTTACAAACTAATAATCAAACTAGATCCGCTTCCTTTGCTTTGCTAACACACATTTTCCTCTGTATATTTTTACAATAACACAAAACATCCATACAAATCATTCACATACACTTTTTTAGTTTAGAAAACTCTAAAACAATAAATAAACATTGCACACTGGAAAAAACAATAAACAACATAAATAACATTGTTATTATGAAGCAGTGACTATGAATTTGTTCTTACCTTTGCTGTGTTCTGATCACAACTTGTTTTTTTACGAATGAAGCTTCTGCTATCGGCTAATCCATTGTTTTTTGTTGGGTTTTTTTTTGCAATGTAATGGTTCAGAATTGGACCAAATGGCCCAGGATTTAAGGGGTTAAAGGTCAAAATGAGCCGATCTGGTCTCAGTTGGATTCCATGGGCTCAGACGCTGATTGAGATGCTCCTGGTTAACAGTGGTGTCTCCTGGTTAACAGTGGTGTCTCCTGGTTAACAGTGGTGTCTCCTGGTTAACAGTGGTGTCTCCTGTTTCTCCCGCAGCCGCCTGAGCTACCTGAAGCGCCACGAGCAGATCCACAGCGACAAACTGCCTTTCAAGTGCACCTTCTGCAGCCGCCTGTTCAAACACAAGCGGAGCAGAGACCGCCACGTCAAACTCCACACAGGTTGGTACCAATGGAACAACCACAGGGCATCCTAGGCCCAGAACAATGTCTCCCAGGCCATTGGCAAACTCAATAGGCATTTATTACCTCTGCCAAGGAGGTCATGTTTTCGCCAGGGTTGGTTGGTTAGTTAGCAACATAACTGAAAAAGTTACAGACGGATTTCGATGAAATTTTCAGGAAATGTCCGAAATAGGATGAGTAGCAAATGATTAGATTTTGGGAATGATCCGGATCACTGTCTGGATCCAGGAATTTTTAAAAGGATTCTTTATCATTGGGAGATAGGGATATTTTCAACATATGTATGTGGTCTGGGTCAGATTTAGGACCACATATGAAAGTTGTCTGGGTCAGATTTAGGACCACATATGAAAGTGGTCTGGGTCAGATTTAGGACCACATATGAAAGTGGTCTGGGTCAGATTTAGGACCACATATGAAAGTGGTCTGGGTCAGATTTAGGACCACATATGAAAGTGGTCTGGGTCAGATTAAAGACCACACATGAAAGCAGTCTGGGTCAGATTTAGGACCACATATGAACGTGGTCTGGATCAGATTTAGGACCACATATGTATGTGGTCTGGGTCAGATTAAGGACCACATATGTATGTGGTCTGGGTCAGATTAAGGACCACATATGAAAGCAGTCTGGGTCAGATTTAGGACCACATATGAACGTGGTCTGGATCAGATTTAGGACCACATATGAAAGTGGTCTGGGTCAGATTAAGGACCACATATGAAAGTGGTCTGGGTCAGATTTAGAACCACATATGAAAGTGGTCAGGGTCAGATTTAGGACCACATATGAATGTGGTCTGGATCAGATTTAGGACCACATATGAAAGTGGTCTGGGTCAGATTAAAGACCACACATGAAAGCAGTCTGGGTCAGATTTAGGACCACATATGAACGTGGTCTGGATCAGATTTAGGACCACATATGAACGTGGTCTGGATCAGATTTAGGACCACATATGTATGTGGTCTGGGTCAGATTAAGGACCACATATGAAAGCAGTCTGGGTCAGATTTAGGACCACATATGAACGTGGTCTGGATCAGATTTAGGACCACATATGAAAGTGGTCTGGGTCAGATTAAGGACCACATATGAAAGTGGTCTGGGTCAGATTTAGAACCACATATGAAAGTGGTCAGGGTCAGATTTAGGACCACATATGAACGTGGTCTGGATCAGATTTAGGACCACATATGAAAGTGGTCTGGGTCAGATTAAGGACCACATATGAAAGCAGTCTGGGTCAGATTTAGGACCACATATGAACATGGTCTGGATCAGATTTAGGACCACATATGAAAGTGGTCTGGGTCAGATTTAGGACCACATATGAACGTGGTCTGGATCAGATTTAGGACCACATATGAAAGTGGTCTGGGTCAGATTAAGGACCACATATGAAAGTGCTCTGGGTCAGATTAAAGACCACATATGAAAGTGGCCTGGGTCAGATTTAGGACCACATATGAAAGTGATTGGGATCAGATTTAGGACCACATATGAAAGTGGTCTGGGTCTGATTTAGAACCACATATGAAAGTGATTGGGATCAGATTTAGGACCACATATGAAAGTGGTCTGGGTCTGATTAAGGACCACATATGAAAGTGATTGGGATCAGATTTAGGACCACATATGAAAGTGCTCTGGGTCAGATTAAAGACCACATATGAAAGTGGCCTGGGTCAGATTTAGGACCACATATGAAAGTGGTCTGGGTCAGATTTAGAACCACATATGAAAGTGATTGGGATCAGATTTAGGACCACATATGAAAGTGGTCTGGGTCTGATTAAGGACCACATATGAAAGTGGCCTGGGTCAGATTTAGGACCACATATGAAAGTGATTGGGATCAGATTTAGGACCACATATGAAAGTGGTCTGGGTCTGATTAAGGGCTGCATATGAAAGTGGTCTGGGTCAGATTTAGGACCACATATGAAAGTGGTCTGGGTCAGATTAAGGACCACATATGAAAGTGGTCTGGGTCGGATTTAGGACCACATATGAAAGTGGTCTGGGTCGGATTTAGGACCACATATGAAAGTGGTTTTAGTCAGATTTAGGACCACATATGAAAGTGGTCAGGGTCAGATTAAGGACCACATATGAAAGTGGTGTTAGTCAGATTTAGGACCACATATGAAAGTGGTCTGGGTCAGATTTAGGACCACATATGAAAGTGGTCTTAGTCAGATTTAGGACCACATATGAAAGTGGTCTTAGTCAGATTTAGGACCACATATGAAAGTGGTCCGGGTCAGATTTAGGACCACATATGAATGTGGTCTGGGTTGGATTTAGGACCACATATGAAAGTGGTCTGGGTTGGATTTAGGACCACATATGAAAGTGGTCTGGGTCAGATTTAGGACCACATACGAAAGTGTTCTGGGTTGGATTTAGGACCACATACGAAAGTGGTCTGGGTTGGATTTAGGACCACATACGAAAGTGGTCTGGGTTGGATTTAGGACCACATACGAAAGTGGTCTGGGTTGGATTTAGGACCACATAACTCCACAATGAATGGTCAGAGTACTTGGTAAAAAAAAATACAAAATAAGTTCCCAACAGGTTCTACAAGCTGTTGAAGACTGATACATCATGTGTAGCAAAAGTGATAGAGTTGTTTGTCTGTTAGCAAGATAACTGAAAAACTTATGGACAGATTTGGGTGAAATTTTCAGGAAATGTTGATACTGGCACAAGGTACAAATGATTAAATTTTGGTGGTGATTGGTGGGGGGACTGATCTGCCTTGGCGGAGGTCTGCGCTGTCTGAGTGCTTTTCTAGTTAATCCTGCAATTTGGTGGAATTCAAATAAAGAAGAGTCTAATTCAGAGCGACTTTGAAGATTCTCTAGAACTGTGGCATCATATTTAAAGTGTCAGTGGAAGTAAAAATAGTCTGTTATCATTCTGTCAACTAATACAGGAGATAAGAAGTATAGTTGTCAGGAGTGTGAAGCTGCATTTTCCCGCTCTGATCATCTGAAAATCCATCTCAAGACACACAGGTATGTCGTTTTCACATAAAACTTGCAAAATCAAGATAATAGTGATTGATTTATTTATTTATTTATTTTTTAATCTGATGTTCAGAATTTTTTTTTTCTATTTTAACCATCTGTGCCTTTGACTGTAGATCTTAATTAATGCTGATTGATTTTGTATTTTTAATTTATGCCTCTAGCTCCAGCAAACCATTTAAGTGCAGTGTGTGTAAGCGTGGCTTCTCCTCTACTTCGTCGCTGCAGAGCCACATGCAGGTACAGTTGAAGACGACGTCAACTATATTGGGGTTTTCTTTCATTTGTCACACGCCGTCAACTTCCACCAGTTTGAATTTCATGTTCCAGAAATACACTATATGGACAAAAGTATTGGGACACATTGAATTCAGGTGTTTGTTTTCTAACAGGGGTTGGGGATACAAAACAATAATGGCAAATGTCATAATATATTTTCGTTTTTATTTAGTTTTTTTTTTTTTTTTTTAATCCATGACTATGATTTTCTCAAATATTGGTCCTGCTCTCACTGTAAATAATAATTTTCTACCACATTTAACCATCTACTTTCTTCACATCTCACTGAGGAAGAAAAATCTACCGTTAAACTTTAAGGAAATATTGACGTTTTTATCTCAAATCATTATGAACAGGACATCTGACAGCTGTAGACATGATGTGTCCCAATATTTATGTCCATGTAGTTTGTTGTTGGTCCATATAGTTGGTCTTTTTTTTTTTTTTTTTTTTTTTTTTTAATGTACGATTGTATTGCTTTTTGGTTAATTTTTTTCAGCATGTTGATTTAATTCATTTTGCTGACAATCAATGCTCTTCCTTTTTTTTTTTTTTATAATAGTCTATATAATGTATATTATTCTGGACAGAAGCAGTAAATCCAGGTGTAGATTACTGCACAAAGGGAGAATTGGACTTTCCTTGGTCAGCATATGTACAGTCAGTCCAGCTTGGATTTACAAGGCTGACAATTAATACTGAACAAACAAGAACTCAAACTATGAATTATGAAAGAGCTGCAGCATCTGAAACCGACCACAATGAACATTTGACAGATAAACAGAACCACAGTGTTTCAGTTTCGGACTCACAGTTTGTCATGTCTTTTATGTATTGTGATTGTCTCTCTCAACTCACCACATATTTCTTATTAGTAGCTAATTTTCATTTTATTGTTTGTTTTTATCAATTACTAGAAATTTCAGGCGACCCCATGTGGGGTCTCGACCCCAGGGTTGAAAAACACTGAATTAGACTAAACGTCTGAATCCTTTCCAGCGCCTGTTTCTGATCTCATCTCTGTGACTCTGACAGGCTCACCGTAAGAACAGAGAACACCTTGCACTGAGAAGTGAGAGGGATGGAGGGAAGAAGGGAGGCGGAGGAGAGGGCGACCTGGAGCAGGACCTGTATATGTGCGATTACTGCGAGGAGACGTTCAGCCAGACCGACGAGTTGGAGAAACACGTCCTGACCAGACACCCCCAGCTGTCCGACAGAGCCGACCTGCAATGCATTCACTGTCCGGAGATCTTCCTAGACGAGGCTTCTCTGCTCACACATATTGAAACCCAGCATGCCAACCGCAAACACAAGTACTACAGAGCCCTCTTTTTTAACTTTATAACATCTTAAACCGCAGCCGCTAATATTGAACGCTGAATAAATGAAAAATTCAGGATATGAATATGTTTCATGGGTCATTTTCCGCCTCCCCAGGTGTCCTGTCTGCTCAGAACAATTTCCTTCTGTGGAGGACGTCTACTGCCACCTCGACAGCCACCGCCAACCCGACTCGTCCAATCACAGCGCTGCCAGTCCAGACCCGGCGCTAGGCAGCGTGGCTTCAATGAGCTCAGCCACTCCAGACTCCAGCGCCAGCCTGGAGAGAGGCTCCACGCCCGACTCCACCCTAAAGCCCAGCCAGGGGAGCGAACGGGGCCGCAGAAGAGGCGCTGACGCTGGGGAGGAGATGGGGATAAGCCTGGGCCATCAAGGTGGAGGTAAAGTCCAGTTACAACCGCTGACATGACAGCTGACACTTTAAAGGTGTAATGCACAACATTTCTGCAGACAAATATCCTCCTGAGACCCATCAATCTTTGTCCTCTGTGGGGGACAGAAATTTCAGTTTTATTTGAAATAAAAATTAAATGAAATAAAGCTGTCAAAGGCATTCTATAAAAAGAATATAATAAAATCTGAAAAAAAAAAAAAAACTCTTGTAATGTGCTGTTTTTAATCAAGGCTATTAGTTAATGTAAAAAAACAAACAAACAAAACTTTTATTTTCCTGGGTCTCAGGAGGATATCTAAATGTTTGTACATTATATCAAATATTTTCAAAAATGTCCAAATTCAGATAAATTCATAATTTTATTGAATGATTTGGTACATTCCATTTGTGTATGTCATATCCTCTTTCAGGGAAATGCCATGTCTTAAAATTGTTGTTTAATTAAGGCCTTACTTATCCTTAAAGCTGCGTATGACCTCCATCACCAATTTTTCATCAAATTTGTAAAATCCGAGACATAGCTGAGTCAAAAATTTACAAAGAAAATATAGAAACATCATTTATTGTGTCTGTGGAATTTTTAAGCCCATTGACTGTCAGATTTACTGTTTAATTATTAATTTTAAAGCTGCATATGACTTCCATCACCAATTTTTCATCGAATCTGTCAAACCCCAGTCATAGCCTAAGTATCATGAATCCATAAGTGTTTTCGTGATTATGCAATTGAATCTCTTCCCTCACGGTGAACAATTTCAAAGTGTACTCCACGACGAACAGTCCATTTATTTACAAACAGAGCTGATAGGTCACTCGGGCAAGTTTGGAAATTTGTAGCGACTTACATTATGGGAAGCGGAGCTGCACGCAGCTGCATTATGGCAGCAGTGGCAACAGACACAAAAACGGCTTCATTGCCTCTTGCTACTGCAGTTACTATAAACCATAGCATGTCATCACAGTAGGTCTGCCATGTTTAATATGAAGCATAGTCAACTTACTATTAGATAAGTCAACTTATCCGGTGTTAAGTTAATATTTGGTTGTTGATGGGCGTTTTCAGATGTGACTTTGAGTGTTCGGATGTGGATTTTTGTGGATTTTTGGAAATTTACTGTTGGGAAAGAAATGTTAATTGAATTAGAATGAAATTACATAATATGTTTTTAACCCATAAAGATCCAAACATCCTCTGTCGACCAAAAGCATTTACTGATCTAAACTGTTGATCCACTAATCCCATCAATACATGTCAATAACTGGTGTAAAATGCAGTTTGTCACCTTTTCATGGTCATCAGATATGACCCATTTGGATGTTCAGAGGCTCCGTTGTTACCGTGGAAACACCGTCATCTTCTACAACATTGATTCACCAGTAAAACCCATGGAGTTGGATCAGTGACAGTGGATGGACACACTGGATTTTTTTGTATTAATAAATAAAATGAACAAAAAAAAAGAATTAAAAAATGCTAAATAATAAATAATGTGGAAAAAATAGGTACAAAGATTACTAAAATTATTATTTTTTTTAAATAAATAAATAAAAAGGATAAAATAAGCAATAACATTAATAAAAACAGCCAAAGAGAACAGTGACAGTGGATGGACACACTGGGTTTATGTTCAGTTAATGAGAGATTTTGCTGGAAAAAGTCACCTTTTCTTCAGTTTTTTCTGTTTTGATACAATAACTGTTGACTTTCCTCTGAGCTTTTATGAACATCTTCATAATCAGTCAATTAAACAAAGGAAAACAGATGATTTTCACAGGAAAAAAGGCCAAATTCAAAGGATAATATCATAATAAATGGAGATAAATCACTTAGGAAAGGTTAAAAAGAGAGAGAGATTCATTTGGGAACTGCCACAAAAGTCTCACTGTGTCCTTATGGGTTAATGTAATGTGAGTAAAATGCTATTACATTACTTTATAAATGTAATATCTGCTAAAGTCATGTCAAACACATTTGCTCAGCAGTAGTGGTGAAAGCAGCATCTCCCGTTATCCCATGCTACATCATCAAACTACATCTTATTTATAGCTGCTGAAATTACACACTGTGCATTTAATAGATGAGATTTTCTCCCTTGTAATTTGATTTGTGTTGATTTATTGTATCCCTGTAGGTGGAGGAGGGAACTGGGGTAAAGTGACGTACTCTTGCCCTTACTGCTCCAAGAGAGACTTCCACAGCCTGGCCGTGTTGGAAATCCACTTGAAGACCATACATGCAGATAAACCCCAGCAGAGTCACACATGTCAACTGTGCCTGGACACTTTGCCCACGCTCTACAACCTCAACGAACACGTACGCAAAGCTCACCGTGCTAGCGGAGGAGGTGTGGGTGCAGCGGCGGCGGCGTTCCCCCTGCTGCAGTTCACCAATGTCACAGCCTTTCACTGTAACTACTGCCCGGACATGTTCGGAGACATCAACTCTCTGCAAGAACACATCCGAGTATCGCACTGCCTGCCTGGGGGGATCGTGGCGGGATCCACCACATTAGGTACGTTTATAAAAAAAAAAAGAGTGTTTCTTTTAAGCACATAATCACATTAAGAAAAATAAGGATTTCAGTGTGCAGATTATCAGGAATGTAGACTGTTCACACATGTTAATTATAATGTGAACAACCACCCAAACAAATCAGATTTCAGCGAAAAATCAGAATAGAGCATTAACACCTGAATGTAATAAATGTATGTATATATATTGTTTTTAAGTTTTATTTTTTACGTTTTAGAAGAAGGGAGAGTGTGTCTTTTAAGCATGTAATCATGTTAAATCTAATAACAGTTTCAGCGTGCAGGTTGTCAGTCTGAGCACAACCATGGAAACAAATGAAATTTCAGCAAAATATCTGAACTGAGCATTTAGACCTGCAGTGTAAACAGAGCCGTATTGTCACATAGGGGATAAACTGGTCATGTAATAAGAGATGTGATGGTTATGTAGAACTTTTGACTGTTATAGATGAGGGTTAAAATGAGATATATTGTTTTTGTTTCATATTTATGGCTGTTAGAATGTTTATTAATATATGAAGACAAAGTATATTTTTACCTCATTGTATAAATGTATTATTTTTTAAGTTTTATCACATTATAGATGAAGGGAGAGTGTTACTTTTTAGTACATAATCACATTAAATAGAGTAACAGTTTCAGTGTGAATATTGTCAGTCTGAGAACAACCATGGAAACAAATCGAATTTCAGCATAAATATCAGAATTGAGCATTTAGACCTGCAGTGTAAACAGAGCCGTATTGTCACATAGGGATAAACTGGTCATGTAATAAGAGATGTGAGGGTTAGACCTAACTTTTGACTTTTATAGATGACATTGAAATGAGAGATATTGTTTTTGTTTCATATTTATGGCTGTGGCAGGGATTATTACTGTATGGAGACAAAGTATAGTTTTACCTCATTGTGTAAATGTATTATTTTTTAGTTTTATCACATTGTAGAAGAAGAGGGAGTGTTTCTTTTGTTTCTTTCAAGCACATAATCATATTAGGTACAGTAACAGTTTCAATGTGCAGATGTGCAGATTGTCAGTCTGAGAACAACCATGGAAATGAATCAAATTTCAGCCAAAATATCTGAACTGAGCATTTAGACCTGCAGTGTAAACGGAGCCGTATTGTCACATAGAGGATAAACTGGTCATGTAATAAGAGATGTGGTGGTTATTTATAACTTTGGAGTGTTATAGATAACATTTAATATGAGATATATTGTTTTTGTTTCATATTCATGGCTGTTAAAGGGATTATTACTGTACGGAGACAAAGTATATTTGTTCCTCGTCATGTTAATTTGTTATTTTTTAAGTTTTATCACAGGGAGAGTGTTTCTTTTGTTTTTTTAAAGCACATAATTATATCTTGTACAATAACAGTTTCAGTGTGCAGATGTGCAGATTGTTAGTCTGAGAACAACCATGGAAACAAATCAAATTCTAGCAAAAAAATCAGAATTGAGCATTTTGACCTGCAGTGTGAATGGAGCCATATTGTCATATAGGAGATAAACTGGTCGTGTGATGGTTAGATAAGACTTTTGGCTATAATGCATGCCATTTAAAACGAGTCATATTGTTTTTGTTTCATAATTATGGCTGTTAAATGGATTATTACTGCATGGAGACAATTATATTTGTACCTCATCATGTTAAAGTTTTGTTTTGTTTTTGTTTTATCACATGTAGAGTGTTTCTTTTGTTTCTTTGAAGCGCATAATCACATTAAATGCACTAACAGTTTGTAAGGGAACATAACATTTTACTTTCCCTCTCTATTGTAGAAGGGAACCATGCTTTCTTCTGCAACCAGTGCTCCATGGGATTCCTGACAGAGTCTTCGTTGACAGAACACATCCAGCAAACACACTGCACCTCTGCTGCAGGGGGAGGAGCCGCCTCCGGAGGAGCTGTGGCCAAACTGGAGTCACCAGTACTCCAGGCAGCCTCCCAATCTTTCATGGAGGTAAGAATTAAGAACCACAATCATAAATCACCTTTTTAATAATCTTTTTTTTTTAGTAATTGGACGGTGGTTGCCTGTTTTTGCACATGCCAAAGCCATCAGCGGTTGAGCTCATTAGCAGAAAGCTGATTCTGACTTAATTAGGTGGTTTCCTGGACTTTCTCATGAGCCTAATGAAGTGTTTAATGAAACACATTGCTCATTTAAGTTCAGATTAAATATCCTCGGTATGTTTTCGGGAGCTATTTTTGAGTGTAGTCAGTGATAGCGGGTTATAAGGTTACTCCATTCGTTTCTTGACCCGTAGTTCAATTTGTGCGCAATTACTGTTGATGCCTTTCATCCACTTAGGCTTGGCAGGTGCTGGATTATACATGAAACAGTCTGCACACCCACCTCCGCTTTGTAGTTTTTCTCTGTATTTGTGAACGTAATAGACATGAGTTTATGGTCTTTGCTTTTCTTAGTCTCTCTTTTCTCTCTTTTTTTACTACTTGTTGCTGTATGATAATGTTTAAAAGGCTGGAGAATCAGCTTGTGAGCGAAGGGTCGCCGGCTCGATTCCCCGGACTGGTTGAATGTTGTTGGCTGATGTGCCCTTGAGCAAGGCATTTATGCTGCATTCCAGAGTGCTGGGAAGTAGAATTTATCTCACTTGGGGTTAACTACATCCCACCCAGTATTCCAGGTGATCCATGTTGAACATAAACAACAAATATGAAGATCACAAATCTAATGCCGCGTTTCCACTATGTGGAACTGCCTCGACCTGGCTTTGCTCGACTCAACTCGGGTACCAGGTCCTATTCCTGGAGACCGTTTCCATTACAGGATACTACCAACTTTACAGTACCTGGACGTCATAGCGATGTTGCATGTTACTTCAGTGTCATCTGCTCAGAGAGTCGCTGATAAATTCACTCGTTGCGTGTTGTCTCGTCAAGCTAATGCTGAAATTTTACATCAGTCACAGACTGAGTCTCCTGGACTGACCATATTGTAGTTTTACGGGCTGTCATCATGTGGATTAACCTACTGCTATATTTGCTGTAAACTTCCGCATCTGCTTTTTGTAAAACAGCGGGTCACAGAGACGACTCTGACCAATCAGTGGTCTGCAGGGCTCACACATCACGTTTTAGTATCTGGTCCCCAGTCTTGGAACCTTGGCGGAGGTGATACCAAAAAACTAGTACCAGGTACCAGATTCCAGGTCCTTTTTCGTAATGGAAACACAAAAAGGCCGAGTTCAGCCGAGCCAGTACCACGTAGTGGAAAGGTGGCATAAGTTCCTATTTGCTTTGTTACTGAAGAGGCATTTTAACTGTCGACAGTTCAGTGTTCTCAAATACACAAACGTGATGGAAGAGGTGAAAAGACGGATGAGCTAATTATACTCTACAATGTGAAGTTTCTTTTCATTGCAAACTTGCACACTGTGCGCCACCATAGTTGTGCTGACATTATATTGTAGTTTGCGTTGAGGTCAGGGTACTTCGATCTGGCCCCACTTTGCAACTAGGACTTCCGGCTCAGAGAGGCGCTCCAATGCATTTTACCCTGTTGGATGTCAGAAACCTCCCGTCTCCCAGGACGTTGGAATGCAGCATTAACTCCCCACTTGCTCTCAGGGTGTTCAGTATGCCAAGCCCACTGCTCCTAGTTTGCAGTGTGAGGTGTGTTCCTGCATGTTCTAGTCATGGGTTAAAAGCAGAAGGTCCATTTTAGTGTGTGGTGCATGTCTACCGTTTACTGACAAATAATGAATCTTAAATCTTAATCTTAAAAAGTAAAGAGTTATTGTCTACGTACAGGTTTACTCCTGCCCTTACTGCACCAACTCTCCTATCTTCGGCTCACTCCTCAAGCTAACCAAGCACATAAAGGAGAACCACAAAAACATTCCGCTGGCGAACAACAAACGGCAGGCCAAGGTCGCCGACCTAAGCCCCGCCTCCTCTGATGTCGAGATCTCCTCCCCGAAACGTCACAGACTGGGAGGGGACTCCACCCCCTCCATGGGGAGCAACGGGGACTATCCGTGCAACCAGTGTGACCTGCGGTTTTCCAGTTTTGAGGGTTTCCAGGCTCATCTGAAGTCGCACCTGGAGATGCTGTTACGACGCCAGTCCTGCCCCCAGTGCAACAAGGAGGACTTCGAATCCCAGGAGGCATTGCTGCAACACCTGACAGTGCACTACACCACCACGTCAACCCAGTATGTGTGCGAGAGCTGCGATAAGCAGTTCTCGTCGGTGGATGACCTACAGAAACACTTGCTGGACATGCATACATTTGTTCTGTACCACTGCACTCTGTGCCAGGAGGTGTTCGACTCCAAGGTCTCCATTCAGGTCAGTGTTTGTCCCGCCTTCTGTTTTAAATTATGCAAATAGATAGTCGTCAATAAAGGCAAAATACTTCACTCTCAGATTCTTGGAAAACCATCTGGGGCTGTTTTTAATTTGGGTCAGATCTGGATGGGAAAATCAGGTGACTTTTATGCTGTTTTTAAACCCCATTGGAAGGGTTTAGTCTGATCCACATACAAACTTTTCAGGATTAATCAGGTCTGCACTGGGACCAGATATCACTATGCAGGCTGCTAGCTCTATGAAAACAGGTAGAATAAGTGACCCAGGCCAGTGTCTCCCAACCTGTTTGAGCCACGGCACATATTTTACATTAGAAAAATCACAAGGCACATCACCACACAAAAATGTCACAAAAAGTATATTTATGTAAATATAATGCACATCTAGACTCAGTTTACTGCCTCAGTGTGAAATCTGGGCCTGTTTAGTTGAACTCAAAGGTGATTTTCTTGCAGGAATTGAAGAAAAACACACACAAATCTTTCTTAACAGCTGGGGCGGGGGGGCACATTGGGGGTGCACGGGCAATTGGTACAAGACAGCTGAAAGGGGTGCGTCAGCGACCCCTCGGACAGACCCCCTGGCTTATGGATTGAGGTCTGTTGTATAATAGTATGGGAGATATATCCCTCCCATATCCCAGCCCGATGCCTGGGGCTCACAGGTGACTCACTAATCCATGCGTCTCTAGTGAGGGGGGCTTTCTCAACAGAACGCACTGCATTTGGGCAGGTTCACTTTCACTTTTATTTTGCAAAGGGAAACAGGAGAGTGTTGTTGTAGTGGGTCATTGGTGTATGCAGTCGTATTTATATCACGCTGCTTGCTTACACCAATCAGGTGAAATTGGATAATATTCCACAGCACACCTGAGGATTTCTCATGGCACACTGGTTTGGAAACACTGATTTAGGCTACGTTCACACTGCAGATAAAAGCTGCCCAAAGCTGACTTTTTACTTATATGTGACTCATATATGTTTATTTTTTGTTAGTCTGAATAAATCAGACCTACTTTCATATGTGGTCCTAAGTCAGATCCATACAGTATGTGATATTCGGACTTTTACATTATTGGAAATTGACAGACTGAAGGGGGCGGGATCTTCAAAGATCCATATTTACTTCTATAAACATCTTCTACACATGCAAGTTCAGGAGCGAAGACTGTTCGCACATGAGTCTGACACTAAATTCTGTAAACAACTATGCAAAAAAAAAAAAGAAAAAGCAAACTGATTTCAGCAAAAAATGTGAATCGAGCATTTAGACTCTGCAGTGTAAACATAGCCATAGAGTCACATTTGGGATAAACTGGTTATGTAATAACATGTGATGGTTGTTGAGGGATTATTACTTTATGCAGACAAAATATATTTGTACCTTATTGTGTAAATGTATTGTTTTTTAAGTTTGATCACATTGTAGTAGTAGTAATAGTAGTAGTAGTAGTAGTATTTTAAGTACATAGAATCATCAGATAACACAGAATCATACAACATGGTCAAAAAAAAAAAAAAAAAAAAAATTAAAAATGTGTGCGCTCAAAAAGGAGTAGGAAGAAGTGTAACTTATTGACACCCACCCCCTTTTTACAAACTAATAATCAAACGAGATCCGCTTCCTTTGCTTTGTTAACATGCATTTTCCTCTGCTTATTGTACATTGTACATTGTGGTCCTTAAATCCAGCCTGTGCCACTGCCAGTCCTCTTTTACTTTCACCGGGATAATCCCAGTGTTTTTGGATCACAACTCTCCCAATCCATCCAAAAACACTCAGAACAAAACACACTGAAGGTTTAGTCCAGAGCCAAATGACATGATGTCTAATTTCAGAGTCAGTTTTTCATCGAACCAGCCCATTTTCAAGATGTGATCCAACCTGATCGCAACAACTGTTTCCTTCTATTTGGCATTCTCAAAAATATTTTGAGGAAAGAAGCATAAAATAAAGTATTTTTCCTCCACTTTTTGTCATGTAGGTTCATTTGGCGGTGAAGCACAGCAATGAGAAGAAGCTGTTTCGCTGCACAGCCTGTGCCTGGGACTTCAGGAAGGAGACTGACCTTCAGCTCCATGTGAAGCATAACCACCTGGGTCAAAGGTCAGGCCTGCCAGGGGGGCTCGGAGCAGGTACGTCGCAATTATCTATTTGGAAGAATGTGCAATGTTGTTTAATAACTGCAGTGTCCAACAGTAACCAGAAACTGAACCTACAGACTAAAAATGAAGTGAAAGTGTTTAATCGATAAGGCAGCTGCTGAAACTGTGAAAGTATTCTGATTACTTTGGGTGTTCGAACGCTCTCCAACAGCATCCAACAAAACCTTAAGAATAATTTACAACATGTATTTATGTAAATATTTGTCACTAATATCAGTTAATTTAAAAAAAAGTGATTAAAAAAAGTTATTAAATAGGACTTTTATACATGTAGTTTTATGTTATGTTTTAAATCTGAGTATACCAAAAAGTAATTAGAAACAGGCAAAAAAAAAAAAAAAAAAAACCCTCCACAAAACACACTAAAAACAAAGCTAAAAACTAAAAAGAAGCTCTAGAGGCTCAACTCTTGCTAAAATCAGACACATATTATTGAGAGAAACACTATAAACAAGCTAAAAACTGCCAGAATTATAATGAAAATCTAAAAATAAGCTAAAATGTCATAAATGTCATGAGAGACACTGAAAGCAAAGTGAAATATTCAGAATTGTACAGAGAGAAGATAAAAACAAGCAAAAAAAAACTTAAATCAACAAAATCTTAGAGATGCTAAAAACTCCCAGAAAAGCTAAAAACAGCATAAAATTTTATAAATGGTATGATGGCAACTAAAATCATGTCAAAAAGTCTGAAAACAAGTCAGTCAGTTTGTTTAAACAGGACCAAATACTATATAGAATTAACATTTGTTTTTGTTTTTTTTTTCAGTGTTTTTATTACACATTAAATCATCCAGAAAAACATAATACAGTCGTCATCTTTTTTTTTTTTCATGCCCAAACCCATGAACAGTCCCACCCTGTTGCACCATAAAAAGATGATAATTAGCAGTAATAATAAATAAATAAATAATAAGGAACTCAGATATTAGTCACAGACTTGTATTAATAAAATTACTCTGGAATGAGTGAGGATCTACCTCTTTTGAATTAACATTTGGCTTGATCAAAGTGGAAACTACTGGAGATATTCATTTGGAACCCTGAACTTTTGAGCAGAAAAACAGACGATCTGACTGTATGTCATCATATGAAGAATTGTCTTCTTTTCTTTGAGAGACATGTTAATTATTAGTGCAAACTGTACGGAATGACTCTGTAATCCAAGGCTGTTGAAGTCATTTTAGTTCAGGGGCCACAAACAGCACAATATGACCAGTAAAATAATAGAAATATAGGCTCTAAATTTTGACAATGCAAAATTTTTGTCTTTGTTTTAGTGCAAAGAAGTACAATTAAATCATGAAAATGTTGGGAGAGAAACTAAGAGCAAAGTAAAATCGTCATGAATTGTCCAGAGAGAGGCTAAAAACTCCAAAATGTTAGAGAAAAGCTGCAAAACAAGCCAGTCAGTCTTTTTTTTTTTTATACAGGACCAAATACTGTACAGAATTAACCCTTTCATGCATAGTGGTCACTCCAGTGGACAGTTCTTCTCCTGCTATTCTCTGATATATTCATGGGTTTTGTTATTTTAGTTCCATATCAGCCAACACAGTGGACGCTTATGCACCATCCATTAAACTGACATTCATACCATTACTGTAACTTTCCTGTTCTTAATAAACCTGATCTGACTGCAGTAACATGCTAGAGTGTAAATCAATTGCTAATTGTTATTAAACTGTAATTAATAGTTTTGTTTTGTTTTTTTTTTACACAAAATGCTTTTTTTTTTTGCATATAATCTCCATGAAGTGAGTAATAACTAGTATTAGAGTACATTAATATGTGAGAAAACATCAGATTAGCTGCATTAAAAATGTTCTTATTCCATAGTTTTCACACAGTTTATCACTTTCTGATATTGCGTTTTAAATACATGTTTCTTTGCTTCAAAAAATTAAACACATAGTGTCCAGCTGTGTGGACATTTTTGTAACTCTGTGAAAAACAGGTTCATTAAAAAATTTTTTGATCATATTGATTTTTTTTCATGCCTAAAGAGGAATAAAAACACTCAGGAAAAAAATCTTGATGAAGGTTCACATAATTAATGCATGAAAGGGTTAACATTTGGGTTTTGGAGGGGAATAAGGGTGGGGGGGGGGCAGGGGTGTGTTCTGTGTGTAATGTAGGTGTCGTGCGGTGGTTCTCAGTCTTTTTCTATCGGGCCCCCCTTTGGAGCACGAAAAATCTCCAAGCCCCCCCTCAACCCCAACATCGTACCTGTGGTGCAGTTATAACTTTTATTGAAAGAAACATCAATATCGTTAGAATACTTTTTGCTTTTTCTTGAATAATTTGTTGTGCAAATTAAAAACAACTTCGATTTTTGATTGAACAATATAAATGACCTCAACAAAACTACTCCCTGAGACATTATTTTTCCAATTAAAAATAGGAAATGTGTAATTATCTTACAACTATGACAATAAGGTAATTTTTTTTTTGTAGAACAACAAACCCTAACCCTAACCCTAACCCCTAACCCCTAACCCTAACCCTAACCCTTAACAATATCAGTGGCTGCAATGAGCCTGTTTCCGTTGCACATCTCAGAACATAAAAGTGCAAACTGTACAAACTGTGCAAAACCAGAAACATTGCACATTTTTCTTTTCCAGTCCAATCCTTGTCCATTGTCCAAACCTAAACTCTTTGTCTAGTCTAGTGACAGATCACTATGGCAGTAAATTTGTTTGTTGTACGTCCCTAAAATGGTTCCAGGGTGCTCCAACGCTAAAACATTAGTTCCACCTGATACATGTTCTAACCTGAAGAAAAAAAAACAAAACACCTAGGAATGATCCCATGCCCCCCCCAGAAAGCCTTCGCACCCCCCCGGGGGGGCCCACCCCACAGTTTGAGAAACACTGGTGTAGTGTAATATTGAATTTGTTTATTCTTGCAAACTGAAAATTAAAATCAATAAAAACTGTTGATTACAAAAAAAGTGAAAAATACTGGAAACACTGAAAAAAAAACCATATTATTCATTTGCCTACCTGTGCTTTTTCTAGTTGACAGTATTATTGTTCGACTAAACTCCCATGTCTGACTTTGCTCCGCAGGTCTTAAGCCCCGTAAGTGTATTTTCTGTGGGGAGACATTCGGAACTGAAGTGGAGCTCCAGTGCCACATCACCACACACAGCAAGAAATTCACATGTCGCTTCTGCGGCAAAGCTTTCCACGCCATTTCACTGCTAGAGAGACACCTGAGAGAGAAGCACTGCATCTTCGACGGCGGCAACATAACCGGTAATGGAGGGGGCACGGGGAGCAGCGGGAGCCAGAACGGGACCCCCAACGGGCTGGCGCAATCCTCCAAGCGAGGAGGAGGTGGAGGCGGAGGAGGCGGAAGTGGCGGTAATGGAGGAGCAGGAGGTGTTGAGAGAGCCACGGTGGCGGCCAGCGAACAGGCCGACCTTCAGAACATGCTGCTAAAGAGCGGAGTAGTGGGAGGGGCCGGCGGCCAAGGCGGAGACACGGCCAACAGCCACGAGGCCAGCGGCGGCGAGGAGGAGC
Organism: Sphaeramia orbicularis; assembly: GCF_902148855.1. NCBI lineage: Eukaryota > Metazoa > Chordata > Actinopteri > Kurtiformes > Apogonidae > Sphaeramia > Sphaeramia orbicularis. Next base: position 7,302,988 of record NC_043962.1, on the reverse strand, counting down.
TGGACAATTCCGAGCCCATGTACGCCTGCGATATTTGTGGAGCGGCGTACACCATGGAGTCGCTGCTGCAGAACCACAGGCTGAGGGACCACAACATCCGACCTGGAGAAGACGACGCTGGTAATGAAGGCGGAGGAGATGAAGATCTGTGCACCGAGGTTTAGAGTTAGACTGAGGAAGGGTCTGAAGGGTTTGACCCCCCCCACCCCATAACCTTTACCTGTCAGACACTTTTAACTGAAACAGAAACAGAAACACCATCCTTTAATGACCTGATTTCAGATCAGCCAGAAACCATCTGAAGACTGAAGACGACGCAGCCTTTTCTGTTCTTCTAATTATTATCATCTTCTTCTTCTTCCCCTCCTCCTCCTCCTTCTTCTTCCCCGCCTTCTTATCTTCTCCTTCTCCTTCTTCTTCTTCTCATTCTTCTCCTTCTCCTTTTTATCTTCTTCTTCTTCTCCTTCTCCTTTTTATCTTCTTATCGTGTCCTCCTTCTCCTTTTCTTCTCCTCTTTCTTCTCCTTCTTCTCCTCCTCCTTCTTCTCCTCCTTCCTCTTCTCCTTCTCATCTTCTCCTCATTCTCCTTTTTCTCCTTCTTCTGCTCCTTCTTTTTATATTCTCCTCCTTCTTCTTATCTTGTCCTCCTTCTTATCTTCTCCTTCTCCTTATCTTCTCCTTCTTCTTCTCCTTCTTTTTATCTTGTCCTCCTTCTTATCTTGTCCTCCTTCTCCTTCTTCCCTTCTTCTCCTTCCCATCTTCTCCTTCTCCTTCTTCTTTTCCTCCTTCTTCTTCCTCTCCTCCTTCTCATCTCCTTCTCCTTCTTCTCCTCCTTCTTCTCCTTCTCATCTTCTCCTCATTCTCATTCTCCTCCTTCTTCTTCTCCTTCTCCTCCTCCTTCTTCTCCATCTTCTCCTCCTTCTTCTTCTCTTTCTTCTCCTCCTCCTTCTTCTTCTCCTTCTTCTTCTCTTCCTCCTCCTCCTCCTCCTTCTTCTTCTCCTTCTTCTTCTCCTTCTCCTCCTCCTTCTTCTCCATCTTCTCCTCCTTCTTCTCCTCCTTCTTCTTCTTCTTCTCTTTCTTCTCCTCCTCCTTCTTCTTCTCCTTCTTCTTCTCTTCCTCCTCCTCCTCCTCCTCCTTCTTCTTCCTCTACCTGTCCTGTTCAGTTTGTCCTCCAGTATAATTGCACTGGGGCCACTAATTGTTTGACAGTTTTGATCTAAGAGGGTTTTGAGCCTTAATCAATTCCTCCTATTGGTTGGATTGAATTATTTTTATTACTTTATGGATATTTCCTGATGGGAGAACAGGACAAAGTTATACACAAACAAACACTGATACAGACTCTGAAACAAACAAAAAACACCACTGAACATTTTAAACCTGTTTCAAAGACACATCTACTTGCACTGGCTTTTAGTACAAGTATGTGACTTTTATAGAATAGAATTGAATAGAATTGAACTGAACTTAATTGAATTGAACTGAACTGAATTGAACTGAATAGAATAGTTCTTTATTATAATCCATTTAGCAGCAAAAATTCTTAGTGCAAAAAAGACTATAAAAATCTCACACAAAATACTGAAAAATGTAGAAAATGTGCAAATCTATGGGACAAAGTATGAAATATACATAAAATATTACTAAAAACTACTGAAATATACCAAAAAAACTAGCTCTATACTACAGATGAGAAGTATGTACAACAAATAAGAATATATACAGGCACTGTAGGATATATACAAATTAAGATTAAGAAAAACAAGGTGCATGTGTTGTGTTTTGCACATAATACTATTTGTGTTATCCTCTGGTTGTGTTTTTGCTATTTATCCAATTATTGTGTATCGTGTGTGTCATATTTAGTATTTCTACCCATATCTTTGCATAGGACTTTGAATTGAAATAAACTTAACCTCGGATTTCATTCATCAGGTTCACGAAAGAAGAAGGCCGACTTCATTAAAGGAAACCACAAGTGTAACGTGTGCTCCAGGACGTTCTTTTCTGAGAACGGGCTTCGTGAGCATGCTCAGACGCACCGCGGCCCCGCTAAACACTACATGTGTCCGATATGTGGCGAGCGTTTCCCTTCTCTGCTAACCCTCACTGAACACAAGGTACCACACCATCCACCTGTCAGCTTGTCTTTTGTACCATTAAACCAGGGGATCTGTGGGCCACATCTGGTCCACCATAGGGTCCAATCTTGGCCGTGGGATGAATTTGTGAAATGCAAAAATGACACTGAATTGAATGGAGGTGGGGTAGCTACTTGTTTCCGAAATTGTTGGATAGGTAAAAAGATAAGTGTTCAGGTATTGAGTCAAATAACAGTGTTTACATAAACATTTGATCTCACAGGCTTGACATGTTGGGACCATTTTGACCATGTTCTATAAAATGTGTCCTTCTGTAATCTGAGTGAAAAAGAACGTTTTTACATGAAACAGTGTTAATCCAGTCTTCATTTGTTGGAGGTTCAGGTTTTTTGCTTGCTGCCAGTAAAATATAGAGCAGTTTGTTGTCCTTATGGCAGTGGTTCCCAACCTTTTTTTACTCCTGACCCCATTTTAACATCACAAATATTTGGCAAACCCCAGACATTCAAAACGGACACTTTTTTTTGCTAAAATTCATTAGTGTTTGATCATGTAATAGTTTTCTATACTATGTTTCATATAAACGTTAATTCTAGAGGACATTTAGTCTATATAATGATATTATTATGACATGTCAGGTATAGATTACTGCACAAAGTGAGAAAATTTTATTTTTCTAACGCTGCTGATTCATTTTATGCAGATACCACAATATGACTTAAGCCAGTGGTTTCCAACCTTTTTTAACTCATGACCCCATTTTAACATCATAAATTTCTGCGACCCCAGACATTCAAAACGGAGACTTTTTTTTTTTTGCTAAAATTAATTTGTTTTGGTTCATGTAATAGTTTGCTATACTATGTTTAATTTTAGAGGACATTTAGTCTATATAATGTATATTATTCTGGACGGAGGCAGTAAATCCAGGTGTAGATTACTGCACAAAGTGAGAATTTGATTTTCCTTGGTCAGGATATGTACAGTCAGTCCACCTTGGATTTACAAGGCTGACAATTAATACTGAACAAACAAGAACTCAAACTATGAATTATGAAAGAGCTGCAGCATCTGAAACTGACCACAATGAACATTTGACAGATAAACAGAACCACAGTGCTGCAGTTTCACACTCACAGTTTGTCTGCTATGGACTGGGATTGCCTCTGTCAACTCAACAGAGATTTTTTATTAGTACGATTTTTTTTTTTTTTTTTTATCAGTTACTAGAAATTACAGGCGACCCCACAGGTTGAACAACACTGACTTATGGTTAAAGTCATTCGATGCAGTTTTACCAAGATAGATTGTTTCAAATGATAAAGGAAAAACAAATGAAAACACATTCTGAATATGTTTGTGGATCTCAGACCATTATTCACAAATAGTTTAACAATCCCAAAAGGCATGAAAATGATTAGTCCCATCCATCCCACATCCCCAGAATGCATCAGCACTTCCACAATACTGTTTCTGAGCCGGTGTGACAAAAAAATGTTTAACATTTTTAACATGTAATTTCACTCTATTTACTCTAAAACAAACAAAACTTCAGAGTTGACATTATTTATAGGTTATTATATAATGTTCCTGGTCCGGCCCACTGGGGATTAAACTGGGATGAATGTGGCCTCTGAACTAAAGTGAGTTTGACAGCCCTGCATCAAACCAAAGATCAAATCCAGTCATTGGTTTCCTTCGTAGAAAACACCACAGCCGTAACACTCCTCAGAAACACTCTTCCTTTTCCTCTTGTGTTTACACTTGTTTGTTAGTTTGTTCCATTTTCTGCATGTGTACCTGTCTCAACTGTTTTGATCCTGAAACTTCTTTGGTTGCTTTGAGTTATGTCTTTAAAAAAAATGTCTGAATTCCCCTTAGAGAGGTAATTTGTGCTCTACCACCCTACAGGAAAATGTTTGCATATTCAAAAATGTGTTGTGTAACGCAGCTCCAGTTATACTAACAGTGTTAAATATGTTTACATAAAACACAGTGACAAGGCGGCTGCTGGAGCTGTGAGCGGAGTTCACATGACTTTGGATTTTAGACCCCAGGGTTTTTAACTACTTTTAAATAATATAATTTAATGTCATGGATCATGTCAGAGCTTATATTATGGTCATGGGGCCCTGTTAAAATACTTGTGCTCTACTACAAATACTTTTTTAAAATTTATTTATAAGAGTTTTAAAATTACAGAGGTGTGGACCTCAGCTAAGGTAAATGTGCTTAGTAGTATATGTGTGGTCTAACCCACACCAACAGCATCCAAGGAAAACCTTAAGAATAAAGAATAATTTACAACATGTATTTTATGTTAATAGATGTTGCTAATATCAGTTAATAAAAAAAAGCTGATTTAAAAAGTTGTTAAAAAAAAAAGTACTTTTATACATGAACATAGAATTAATTAAATTTTTTTTAAACAGGCAAAAAACAGAACTAAAAACTAAACACAAATATTAAAGAGAGATGCTAAAAACAACAAAAATTTTTTTTTAAAAATCCCAAATTTAGAAACAGGCTGAAAAAAAACAAAGCTAAAAACAGAGAGGCCAAACTCTGACTAAAATTACACACTTATTAATGAGACACTCTAAAAACAAGCGTAAAACTCCCAGAATTATAGAGGAAAGCTAAAAAGAAGCGAAAATTTCATAAATGTTAGGAGAGAAACTAAAAGCAAAGTAAAATTGTCATGAATTGTACAGAGAGAAGAAAAAAAAAAGCAAAAAAAAACCCCCAAAAAACTCCCAAAGTTTTAGAAACAGACTAAAAATTAAGTTAAAAACTCCAAAGAATACCCAGAGAGACCAAACTCTTGCTAAAATTGCACACATATTTATGAGACACACTAAAAACAAGCGAAAAACTCCTGGAATTATAGAGAAAATCTAAAAACAAGCTAAAATTTCATAAATGTTATGAGAGAAACTGAAAGCAAAGTAAAATCTTCATGAATTGTACAAAGAGAGGATAAAAAAGAAGCAAAATAAACTCCCAAAATTTTAGAAACAGACTAAAAACAAAGCTAAAAACTCCAAGAATTTCCAGAGAGGCTCATCTCTGTCTAAAATTGCACAATGATTTTGACATCCTTCATTGTTTGTATCCACGGTGCAAATTCATCCCACAGCCGAATCTGTGGTGGGCCAGTTTTGGTCCACGGACCGCATGTTTGACACCCCTGCTGTAATCAGTACTGCTCTGTATAAAATGTGTTAATTCTCGGAACATGTTTTGCATCTGTGGGTGAATGTCAACTGTTGGATTATGACTGAACACTCCTTCTCTGCAGGTGACGCACAGTAAAAGCCTGGACACGGGAACCTGTCGAATCTGTAAGATGCCTCTGCAGAGCGAGGAGGAGTTCATCGAACATTGCCAGATGCATCCGGACCTCCGTAACTCCCTGACGGGCTTCCGCTGCGTCGTGTGCATGCAGACCGTCACCTCCACCCTGGAACTGAAGATCCACGGCACCTTCCACATGCAGAAGCTCTCCACTGGTTCTGCACTTGGAGGACCTGGAGCAGGAAGTGGGAATGGAGGAGGAGGTGGAGGAGGAGGAGGAGGGAATGGCTCAGCCTCTTCATCCCCCAATGGGCAGCTGCAGCAACACAAGCTGTATAAATGCGCTTTTTGCCTGAAGGAGTTCAAGAACAAAGGGGAGCTGGTGAAGCTGGATGTCAACGGCCTGCCTTATGGCCTCTGTGCCGGCTGCATGAGCAGGTTTGTAAACATCCAACCAAACCTGTGGATTCTAATCAGTGTTTACTAAATACTGCCTAAATGTATTTACAATTATATGTAAAAAAAAAAAAGCTAATTATTTGTGTGTGTGTGTTTTTTCTTAATTGAACAATGAACTATTGAACAGTATGTATATATACTATGACATCAAAATAGGATAAAAAAAAATAGTCACATTTCACAAAATATTATATTCTCTCTCTATTCTATTCTATCTCTATCTATATATAGATACAAATGTAAGTAAAAAAAATCAAAATAAAAAGCTTGAGGTATAAAAATAGAAATTATATAAATTAAATAAGATTATATACTTGACAGTCTTTTTATTTTACTTGCTTTAGAGTTATTTGCTCTTACTGAGTGTATTTTGATGCTAGTTTATTCCTTTTCTTGCCATTATCCTTTACTCTAAACATTTACATTTCATTTACATTTATGCATTTGGCAGACACTTTTTTCCCAAAGCAACTTACAGGAGAAAACAAACAAACAAACAAAAAAAAGTAATTAAAAAAAATAATAATGCAATAAAATACAAGGATAGATTAAAGACATAAAGCAGCTGTACAATTAAAAACAGTGTCGTACAGAAGATTAAAAAAACAAAATTATAGACTAAAATACAAGAATAGATTAAGAAGACATAAAAACAGCCTTACAATTAAAACAGTGAAATAAAAATACCAAGTAAAACAAAAGAATAAACTTAATGATACATTTAAAATGGAATGTTTGAAAGTGCTAGACAGCAGAAAATCTGGGTTGAGCTTAGATTGAAGTACCTTAGCACACACACAAAAAAAAAACAAATCATGCAAAAAGTGTTGATGTTTGAGTCTTACTTCATACGTCATAGAGAAACAACCCCTAGTGCTGTTTGTACAAAACATGCATTCTTTTTATTTCGCCATAACTTGTCTAATGGAAATCAAATGCTCCGTTAAACCAGGGGCACAAACGGCCAGAGCCCAAACCAGGGAGGAGCCGCCACGCCCGGGGACACGCAGGGGGAGAAGGCCATGGCCGGGCTGAGGTGTCCGGAGTGCGGGGTGAAGTTTGAAAGCCTGGAGGACTTGGAGAGTCACGTCCAGACAGACCACCCTGAGGTCAGCCCCGAAACCAGCGCCGCAGGGAAGAAGGCCGAGGCTTCACCCGCACCCAAGGTGAGACGGGACCAACCGACGGCCTTTTTAACGCAAACATCCGACTGGACTGACGGATACTGAAAAAGCAGGCATTAGGCTCATTAGGCAGGATCTGTCTGGTCACTGAACCCACCAGTGTTTTCATGTCTGAAATAACAGCTGTTCACCAGCTCCAGGTCCAGTTTCTACTAAACAGGGGCGTCTCAATAAATCAGAATATCATCAAAAAGGTGATTTTTTTTTTTTTCCGGTAATTTACTTCAAAAAGTGAAACACATCTTTACATGTTTATTCATCACACAGACTGATATATTTTAAGTGTTTATTTCTTTTCATTTTTGTTGTATATGTGTATAATGACAATAGAGGCATTCTGTTCTATTCTATTCTATTCTGTTCTATTATATTCTATTGTATTCTGTTCTGTTCTGTTCTATTCTAGTCTATGCTATTCTGTTCTGTTCTATGCTATTCTGTTCTATGCTATTCTATTCTATTCTATTCTGTTCTGTTCTATTCTAGTCTATGCTATTCTGTTCTGTTCTATGCTATTCTATTCTATTCTGTTCTGTACTATTCTATTCTATTCTATTCTAGTCTATTCTAGTCTATACTGTTCTATTCTGTTCTATGCTGTTCTATTCTATTCTGTTCTATACTATTCTATTCTATTCTGTTCTATTCTATTCATTTTGATGATTATAACCTACAGCTAATGAAAACCCAAAATTCAATATCACAGAAAATTACTTGAGTATTACTTGAGACCTATAAAAAAAAAAAACAGGATTTTCAACACAGAAATGCACTTTTTGAATTGAATTACAGACATAAATCAACTTTTCGATGATATTCTAAATCACTGAGATGCACCTGTATGTATACTGTATAGACACAAATATTGGGACACATCCCACCTACAGGTTGTTGAACATATCACCGTTCACTCATTTCGATTGGTCGCTTAAAATGATCGGATGGCGTTTTTTCAGTCCTGTCCGTTCCACAGGTGACTACATTTTTTAATTTTTGTGTTAGAGCGTTTAATTAATTGGTTGTAATTAGAGCTGCAACCGATTAATCGACTCAAAGTGATCCAAAAAAAATCATTCAACCACAATTCTCCTGAATCAAAGCTTTGTTTCCTTCATTTCTCTGCTGTTAAACATTGGTTCCACTGTTGTGTTTCACATGGACACTTATTGTGACGCACAAAGAAGCTTCAGTTCAGGAAAACTGCAATAGAATATTTCCCTTCAATCAATTCGAGTCGATTAATCAAATCATGAATTTTTGCATTCGCTTCAAGCACCTAATCGATTAATCGGTTGCAGCTCTAGTTGTAATCGGGGTGTGAGGGGGATTTTAAGCAATATAGTAAAAAATGCTGCAGGAAAACATCTCCTACCCCACCTTTAATTGTTGAACAAAACGTACCACTTTAAAACCTGTCGAAGCAGATCATTTGCATTTTTTACAAAGTTTATGAGAACCTTTGGCAGCCTGAGCGAATGTAGAGTAAAAAAAAAAAACAGAAGCAGAACCTGCTCATATTCTGACTCTAATCAGCCTTTGCATCGCTCAGATCTCTGTTGGGCCTCACAACAAAACGAACACTTAAAATAACGAGAGCTGAGAGGGCAGTGAGGAAGACGAGCAGTACACATGCAACTTTTCCAACTCTATATAATTTAAATACCATTTAACAGCAGACATTTTCTGGAGTGCAGGAGACGTACAAATCCTCCTGAACCGTGTGTTTTCCTGCGTGTGTGTGCAGCGTCGGTGCATGCCGCTGCTTTGTCTGGAACTGGCATACGTGTGCTTGTGTATACGTCTTGTGTGTGTGTCAGCCGAGCCCCACTGGGTCCTGCGGCTGGGGCGTGCTGAGGCATTGTGGGAGCTGTTCGCTCTACTTGATATTGACAGTCAGGCTCCCCGGGACCTGCCGCGTGTCTATGTGTGTGAGAGTGTGTGTAGTTGCAGAGAAGCCGGTGTGTGTCTGCATGTGTGCGTGTGCGTGTTCCAGGCAGTTCCTTGGGACCCTCTGTCTTACCTGCACCTTTGTTTCTGCTTAGTCTAACAGCACAAAGCAGACAAAGTAGGATTTTTGTGTGTGTGTCTATGTGTGCGTACTCAGTCTAGCAAGCTGAAGCAACAGAGAGATAGTGGAAGTGGGGCCTTTGTGTATTTTGTATGTGTTTGTGCATGAGTGATCGCTGTGTGCCATGAATGGATAAGCAGAGCCACTGCTTCTCTCACCCATGTTTGTCTCCTCCTTCTCTTTTCCCTCTTTCCTGCTGCACTCACTCCTCATTCCTTCATCTTTTTCTTCGGTCATCCCACAGTTTTTACGCTCGGCCCTCGCTGCAGCATTTTGTCATCAGTCCATCTGTCCGTCCGTATGTATGTGCAAAAACTTTGGCATGGACTGAAGGGTTTTCAAATCCGGGAACATTATGTTTTACTTCTGTCTCATAATTTCCAGAGGTCATACTTGTTTGTGTGTAACTGCATACCTCTTTGTTTCATCCCTGAGCCTGTTTACATGACTGTAAGAATCCAATAACTGGGAGTAATCACTCATTCATTCATTCATCTTCTGAACCGCTTTGTCCTCGAGAGGGTTGTGGGGGTGCTGAAGCCCATCCCAGCTACCTATGGGCGATAGCGGGGTTCACCCTGGACGTGTCGCCAGTTCATCACAGGGTTAACAAATGCCAACCCTGTGGTACCGGCTCGACTCGACTCAGCCTTTTTGCGTTTCCATTACAAAAAAGGACCTGGAATCTGGTACCCGGTACTAGTTTTTTGGTATCACCTCCGCTAGGGTTCCAGGACTGGGGACCAGATACTAAAAGGTGACGTGGAAACACTGCAGACCACTGATTGGTCAGAGAGTTGTTTCTGTGACCCGCCATTTTACAAAAAACAGATGTGGAAGTTGACAGTAAATATAGCGGTAGGTTAATCCACATGATGACAGCCTGTAAAACTACACCATGGTTTGTTGAGGAGGTTCAGACGTAAAAATTCAGCATGAGCTTGATGAGAGAACACACAATGAGCGAGTTTATCAGCAACTCTCTGAGCAGACGACATGGATGTAACACGCCACATCGCTATGACATCCAAGTACTGTAAAGTCTGTAGTATCCTGTAATGGAAACGGTCTCCAGGAATAGGACCTGGTACCCGAGTCGAGCCGGTTCCACGTAGTGGAAACGCTGCAGTAGACCAGGGGTGTCCAATCCTGGTCCTCTAGGGCCGGTATCCTGCATGTTTTAGATATTTCCCTCTACCAGCACACTTAATGGTCGTTATCAGGCTTCTGCAGAGTTTGATGATAGGCTGATCATTTGCATTAGGTGTGTTGGAAGAGGGACACATCTAAAACATGCAAAATATCAGCCCTCAAGGACCAGGATTGGACACCCCAGACATAGACGAACAAACAACCACTCTCACATTCACACCTATGGGCAAATTAGCTTAACCAGTTAACCTGTGTAATGGAATTTTAACTTCTTTATCATATTCCCTTCTCTGTTCCCGTATCATTTCTCAAATACCCCCCCACTGCATCCTAACTTTCCCGTACCTTTGCCCAAACCCCCCCTACTGTGTGTGTTAATTTTCGTGGAACAAAAGGTGACTGTTTCTTAAAACCTTTGGGCTCATCACTCAGTCAATAGGCCCTTTGAACAGACATGAGGTGTCACTTGCAAATGGGATTCACTTTATAAAAGGTGAATCTTGAGAGAAGCTCTTGGTCTTTTCTTCACAATCGCAGCTCGTGTGCAGAACTGACCTTTCTTTGCAAAGGAATAAAATCCTGTTGGCCGGCAGAAGTCTATTTCCTTATTCACCAGCAGCGGAGCAAAAATAACACCTATTAGTGCATGGTGGGAGGAGCCTGAGAGAACCCACATATAAACTCCACACAGAACATTTATTAACAGGCAGAATATTGGTACAATTATACTTACTTCTCTTAAGATATTTCATGTTGTTCATCTTTGTCCAGGTTATTCACATTTTTTGTGAAAGTATAGTTTGTAAATGTAAACATTTTCCTGCAATTGTACTTTTTTTTAACTCTAAAAACAAAGAGAAAAATTGAAGTTGTTATTATTTATAGGTTATTACGATAGTATATTACTGGTCTGAGCCGCTGGAGACTGAATTGGGATGAATGTGGAATAGGGCTGAAAGGTACATCGTTATTGTATCAATATCTAGACATGAACATTCAAGATATTAATATCGAAAAAGCAACGATATAAACGATATAGATTTTCCCCGCACTCGTCCTGCATGTACAGCTCTGGAAGTCACAACAAATTTCATTTATTCGTACTTTATGTTAATGTTGATGACTGGCAGTGAGGTCTTATAAATAAAACTGCACTCTCCACATTCTTTTGTATTATGATGTTTGTATTTTTCTGAAAAATGCTTGGTTTTCACCAAACTCGTAGTCATATCGTATCATATCGATATCGAGATATCTGGCATGAATATCAAGATATGAAATTTTGTCCATATCGTTCAGCCCTAATGCGTGCGGAACCTGAAAGAAAATGAATGTTAAAGGTGGGGTAGGAGATCCTGGAAAAACGGTTCGAGCAAGCTACATTTTGAAAATACACAATTCAAAAGTCCAAACCCCTTTTTTCAGACTTCCCCCTGAAGCCATGCCTCCAGAGTACCGGACTGTATTCATAGAGGGGGGAGGGGGGAGGGAGAAATGTCAGCTGAGTTTGATAGACATGTCATCGCTCAGTCATTTCGATGGGTCGGTTAAAATGATTGGATGGTGTTTTTTCAGTCCTGTCCGTTCCACAGGTGACGAAAACTTTTTATTTTTGTCTTAGAGCATTTAATTAATTGGTTATCATTGGGGTGTGAAGGGGACTTTAAACAATATAGTAAAAAAAATGTTCCAGGAAAACATCTCCTACCCTACCTTTAATATCGTCAGTATAATATTTGCATTTTACAAAGTCATTCCACAGGTCAGATTGGACCCTTTTGGTGGGCCGGTTTTGTGTTCTGGTGCATTATGGATCCATTCTGTTTCTGTTTAGGTCAATAATTATTGTGATTACTGTTCAATTAAATATATTGTCAATCATTTATGCGATTGCCTTTATGTGACAGATGATGAGTTCTGATTATTGTCTCTTTTCCTGTTTTTAGAAAAAGACCTACCAGTGTATCAAATGCCAAATGACTTTCGAGACGGAAAGAGAGATCCAGATTCACGTGGCGAATCACATGATCGGTGAGTGAAGCGCAACTTTTCTTCTTTTTGTGTTTCGTGCAGCGAGCGAGCGAGCAAGTGTGAGTGAGAGTTTGTTAATGTACTGTTTGATTTCCTGATGCTTGTAAATAACTCGGCTCCTGTTTATTTGACTTCGGGTTTATCTGAGTCTTAGGGAAACAGTTGCCATTGTGTTTGTCCCACACACACACGCTCACACACACACTTTTATATTAAACACCAACACACACAGATGCTAGTTAGAGCTCCGTACACAGAGGTGTGAGACACTCAGGTGAAATGAAGAGCTTCTTTTGACTTGGGGGGCTGCCCAGACCAGCTGTTGTGCAATTTACCACTTGGCTGCACTTCTGAGGGTTGGAAGAAGTGACTTAGAAAACAGGTAAAATTACAAATTAAACTTTACACCTTACACTTCACAAATAGCTGAAAACGAGAGAGGAAGTTTATTTTAACGACTGATCTGAAAATTGGTTCATCATAGTTGTAGGTCAGTGGATCTGTTTGTAATTGGATGTACTTTTCAGAAACAAACAAAAAACTCGTGGTTGATTGATTTTTTGTTTTGAAATACAAGAATTAAAATTGAATTTCAAGCTGTTTTTTGTTTTCAGTGTCAAAACAGATAAACCAAATTTTTAAAAAAAAAACTACCTGACAGGAATGGAAAAACAGGCCAAAAATGGCTATTTTTTTTCATTTTCTGAGCCCCGGAAAGTTCTATTGTCATTTTCAAGGAAAGAGCGCAAAGATTCGTACAGACGATGGGTTTGTACGAATCCTCCAGTTCATACGACATCTGGAGTTTGTGGACATTCGTGGATGGAGCATTTCTACTATGTCCAGATTTCGTTTAAACTGGGAGATTCCTACAAACCCATCATTTGTAAGAATCTTTGACCTCGATGGCATTAGCGCTCTTACCTTGAAAATGACAACAGAACTTTCCAGGCTCAGAAAAAGAAAAAAAAAAAAAAAAACAGGCGTTTTTGGTTTGTTTTTCCATTTCTGTCAGGTAGTAACTTTTTTTTTTTTTTTTTTTAAACCACGTGAGATGTTTGAATGTATAATTTTTATTTAATTGTCTTATTTGGTATTGGTTTATTCTTATTTGTTGTTGTTTTTAATTGTACATCTTTTTACGTTTTAATCTATTCTCGATTGATGATTGCCACTAGAAACAAATGGACCACTGTTTAGAATCAGCCATGTAAGTAAACAGGGTTCGCATTACTAGGAATTTGCTCCATTAGTTTGGTACATATATAGAACATGGAGTGAGTAAGAAGCATGCAGTAAAAAAAAAAAATAGAATAAAATAAAATAAGTAAGCTCGAGCATAAAGAAGTGAGATAAATTTTCAAAATATGTCATCAACAATGTGGACAAAAGGTAATTAACAGTGCATCTTAGTTTAGTTTAGTTTAGTTTAGTTTTTTATTTCGAATATAACATTAAAGCCAAACCACAAGAAGATTTATATATAAAAAGAAAAGAAAACATGTGAAAAGGAACGGGATGAAGCTGAATTTACAATCTCCCGCCCCCTTACCCCATCCTTCTACCTACCCTAAATTCCTCTGTCAGATCCCATGAGTAACTCCAACATCCTACACATTTCAGACTAAATTCTGACTAAGCACAAAACACAAACTTGCTGTACATATTAAGGATAGACTGTCCATTTTGCAACAGCATTTCACATAAAAATAAACTGTCCATTTTGTAACAGCAGTAATACACATATAAAAACAAAAATAAACTCTGTCCATTTCATAACAATAATACCCTTATCAAAAACAAAATCTTAATCAGCAGGTCAAAGCACAATATATGTTTACTTTTACTGTAGTACTGTTTACTTTTGTGTTGGTTTAGTTTGGTTTTCCTGCACCTCCAGTCTCACTTCATACATCAGCAACACCAAAAGAGACACCTCAACACATTTCACCAGAGAACGTCAGATCAGAATTGGCGAAAAAGCTGCAGCTACAAGTCCAGACACATCATCGTATGTGTGTTTGAAAACAAAACTCACAATGTATTAAAATAAAATGTTGCCGCTGTCGACTGTAGATATGTTTTTTTTTTTTTTTTTACGTCAGATCCCACGGAGCGCAGAGGTCAATGTAGAACTTTGCCTTTAACAGGGACCACCTAAAGTATCAGACATTAAATGACAGAAGGTTTAATTCATTTGAAATAATAATAATAATAAGTGGGTTTACAAAACCATGAGTGTGACTTTTATTAAAAAAAAAAAATACTCATGTTTAACTCTAAACAAGCGTTGGAGGTTGGAGTCTGTGTTCTTTTATGAGCTTCCCCTGTGACAGTTTTTTTCGCTGCTCGCTGCTAATTTGCTGCCGTAGCATCTCTGTCGTCATGGAGATTAACGAGGTGGACCTGCAAGTTGTTCTGGGGAGCAAATGCTCGGCGCGCCCCGCCCTCCGCCCCTCAGCCTATTCGCCAGGCCTGACAGGCAATCCCAGAGTCACTGATGCACTCTGAGGCGTGTGTGTGTGTGTGTGTGTGTGTGTGTGTGTGTGTGTGTGTGTGTGTGAATGCTGACATCGCTCTGAGTCTTACAGTAATGTCTGGAGACGTGGGTAGAGAGAATTGAAACAGAAGTACAGCTGGAGTAACTTTTCCTTCAGTCCCCTGTGGTCCATGCTCATACTCGTACACAGCGCCTCGTGCACATGCTACGACGCGCACAAACACCAAGTGCAGCAACAAACTCCACCACATATGCACAAATAGGACACACACACACACACACACCCAAAACTATAGTTCTGAACATCTTTTCCCGACTGTACAGCTTCTCTTAGCCTGTTGTCCTGCTCTCTCTCCACTGCGTTTACCTTTATTTTTCCATCTTCTGCTCCTCCTCTCCTTCTTTCTGGACTTCACCTTTCAGTGGCGAATCCTCTATGATCTCCCTCCATTTCTTCCATTTCACATTCATTCCTTCATCGTAGAAATCCTGCCTTTCATTTGGCCCTTTCTGCCAGATGTAACCGTCAGAAGTTCCTCTTCCTCATCTGGTGGATCAAACTCACCTTCTGATCATTACACTGGTCAACGACAAATTTATTGTTGAAGTTTTTTGAGCTGATTTAGGTTCATTTTGGTGTGCTGAATCCAAAAATCACATGAATTTTGCTCAATCATGTCAACTTTCTGAACTATGCTACATATTGGCTTTTTAACATTTTTGCTTACATTTATGGGCATTTTCACATCATATGATACAAAATTCTTTCATATTTCTTGCAATAAACGAGTTCTGAAGATTTTACTTTTGCCAATTTATGATTAATGTTTTTTTTAATATTACAGGTGAATGAAATGGCTTCAACTAGAAGATCTTGCAAAAATAAGCCTGACATATTCTGCTACATCTGCAGTGAATACATAATAAATAATAAATACATCCTGTTAGAAAATGATTTTTTTTCTCTTAAAACCTATTTTGGGGGAGAACTATATAAAAAAATCAACTGATAAAGTCACAAAAATGTAATCAATTTTGTGAGAAGATCCAATTTTTCAAAATCAAATTAGCAAAAAAAAAAAACCTGACCTGATTGAGAAAAACAGATGTCATTTTTGGATTTAGCGGTGCAAAATGGTCCTAATTCAGTTGAAAAAACCTAGACAACTTGCAAAAAACATTTTTTTGTAACCCAGTGTAATTATATCCTTGAAATGGAGATATTTCTGGCATCCTGTTAAAATCCTGCCATAGATAAACTATTTTAGTCAGCATTCACCTCCTTCTGCTATCTGTATTTGTATGTCCCCAAAATGGAGTTATGGGGATATAATGTTTTTATCCCAAACAGGGGGGATTTCGGGGATATACCCTTGCTGTCGGCCCCCCGACAGCGTAAACCTCATTCGATTTCTGGAGTTATCAGATTATTCAAGTGATCATATAAACAGCATAATCTGATCTGATTTATCTGATAACAGTAATCTGATTATAAGAAATCAGATTAACACACCTGGATACTTACCTAATACCTAATATTCCAATGTGTTCCTGCATGTATACATGTTAATGTAATTTATTTTATTCTTTCACATCTACGCATGTGTAAAATGATTATCACATTTCTTAAGTGCATGTAAACGCGTCAAATCTGATTATTACAATTTTCTAATTCCTCCCAGTTGTCACATTTTTATGGTCATGTAAACAGGCTCAGTGTGACAATAGGATGTTTTAGTAGTTATTGAAATTAGCAGAACTTGGATCCAATAGTGTGTGGTTAATATCAGGCTTATTAACTGGAATTACTGACTGTGACGCAAAATACAAATAAAAACATCACAGTTACTAATAAAAAATAAAAAAATCACACCCTGATTTGCTTATATTGGCAGTTAGTGTGATGTTCACTGATCCAGATTTGCTTCATTCATTCATTTAGGTAGTTATTACACAAACGTACATGTTGTGTTAAGCTCTTTTTTGGTATAAATCATGAATGAATGAATGAATGAATGAATGGGTGAAATGATTTTATTTTGGACATAAAAATCACAATACGTTCACTAACAAAGAAAATGCCGGAAGCAAATCATCAACAGAAAACATGAAAACAAAAAAGGAAATTTCATTGCAGTATTAGCCTTAACCCTTAGGGGGAGCATCAGAAGTCGGTCACGTAGACCACTGGGGACAATGGCAGCATTACCTTAATACTACTAAGACTATTACACCTACTGTTTAGTCTGGTACTGGAGCATTACACACAATTATTGTACTATTAGTGACACAGCTACTATTAAATCTACAGTCTAATTATTCATTCATTCATAACCTTTATTTAACCCTTAGGGGTCCATAGTCACGGCTCCGTGACTGAATCACATGACATTTTCAACACGTCATAGCATCAGAAATCGGTCATGGAAGTCAAAAGTGCAGACTTGAAACACTCTCCCACTTTTTATTTGATGTTGATAGAGCAAATACAACCAGAGATATGACCGTTTGAACCCGGAGCAAATAAACGTGAATGAAAGTATGAAAATGAGGTGGGGGGAGCGTTAGATTTCTGACCATATATTTGTCATTTTTTGTCCTTTTTTCAAAACGGAAAAAACTGGACGAATCTGCGGATTCTAATCCACAGACTGCATTAGCATTACAGGTAAGGGTGAGAATGACCCCCACCTGAACTGGATGTGGAAACTGGGAGGACTGGGGGGTGAGAAAACTGGAGAAAATGCCTATGCAAAGATCTACTTCTATGTCAAATATTTGAGTATAGTTTTAATTTATTACAATTTTGATTTCATATACTTAATATTTGGAACCAATATTCATCTTTAAAGTCTATGAAAAGGTTCGTTAAGCATCTTTGTGTTATTTATGCAATAAATTATATGCATTTTTCAAATCAGATTTTATATTTTTTGTGTGTTTTTTGGCCTTTTGTGTTGATGAAGTAGGTTAAAGTGAAAAAATAATAGACAGATGAGATAGATGACGTTGTGCTGAAAAAAAGATACCAAACATGGGTATAGTAAACGTGTTTATATAGTATATAAAGGCAAAATCAAAAGTACTGAAAAACAGCCAAAATAGGCTCAGACCACTAAGGGTTAACTCTTTCATGTATAACATTCCCTACAGTCAGATTTACTGTGTTGAAGCTTTAGCTAGAATTATTTCCAATTAAAGTGAATGCACAGGCCATGGAAATTATAACTCATATAAAAAGAAAATAAATTGAATTCGACATGTTTTAAATATTGTTTTAGAGCAATACAAAATTTCCCACTCAGTTTTTTGTAATAATTCACCCAACCTGTTCTCCCTTTATTCCTTCTCCTCTCTTTTTCTCACATACGCTCACACATATGCATCTCACACAGCGGTGGCAGTTTTGGGTTAATTAACATGCTAATTGTGTGAAAACCTAGCACAGATTAATTATGAAATTGAGGCAGATTATTTTTAAGAGTCTTCCTATTCCTATTATAACATTTCCTACCCCCACCCCCCATCCTCCACCCTTTAACCAAGAAGAACTGGATGTGCTGACAAATTGACAGGATGAAAAAAATAAATAAAAGATGTTCCTGTCAATCTTCTGAGCGCTTTTCGCACTGTTCGGTGTATACGTGTGATCAGATCGCAAGCGTGAAAACAAATAAAAAGGTTTGATTGCATGATTGCACACAAAACAAGACAGATGAATTACCATAATTATATGATAGACCCATGCTAAGACGCCTGCTACGCATCCAGGCAACAGCCAACGACGACACGTTCCCGTCACGTCTGCAGAACGATGAGGTTCATTTGGATGTTTTTGACTGGTTGAAGGGAACGTTAGGGAGTTTTCTTATTGTCTTATCAAGTTCAGAAGTCCAATTCTCTCTTTGCTCCGTGGACAATATGCTGTGCACCCCGCGGTTCTGTTAATTATGCTGTCAAAGTGAGAGTCAACACATACAAGAAGTGAGGGTTAAAGTGAGATGTCCACAGAGATGTCATTGCAATGTTACTGAATGTGTAAAAGCCTCCACCCAGAACAACACTCACTAAGTCCACTTTCTGTTTTACATCTAATATATAAGGTCAAAACACAGTCATGTCCCATCAGAGAGCCAACTTTAATTGATTGCCATTCCAACATTTATTTCAATGCTCCTTGTTTTTGTTTTTATTATTTTACACATTATTGCAATTGTTTTGCAAAATTCAATTATATTCATAGGCCAGACCCCTGTTAGAAAAGACCCAACCCACCTGAATTTAACGTGTCCACATACTTTTGTCCATATAGTGTATATTAGGATGTATTACATTGCAGTTTGCATCATTCTGTGGGGACAAGCAGACCTAATATTAACCAAAAGTCTGTACTGATGGCCAAACCCCCCCCCCAAGACAAACAAAAAAAAACACCTATCCAAAAAATGCACTTTTTTTGTTTTTTGAGAAAATGTAAAACATTTTATTTCCTTGCAGAATTGTTTGTAAGAAACAATATAGTCCGAAACCAATGTACTATTTATTGCATTTCTTTGCCAAACAGCAAGTTTTTAGGTTTTTTCTTTTTTTTTTCCTCAATAAGTGCATTTTTCAGATAAGAGGTTCTGGTTTTTTGCCCATTGTTATCATACTGTATATGAGGGTCAAAACCCAGTAATGTCCCATCAGAGAGCGAACTTTAATCGATATCCATTCCAACATTTATTTCAACATAAAGTAGCTCCTTGTTTTGGATAATCCTTAATGGTCCAACTAAAGCAAAAATGAATTTGAAAAGTAAAAATGTGGGTCATTTAGCAACACTAATCTGTCAAATTGTCTCTAAAATGTCCCGTCGGAGAGATTTCGAAAACTGTGTTTTGACCCTATATCACATCAGAGCATTACGATGTGTTCACACGCCATTTTATTCAACCTACCAGTAACTCATAAAGACTCAGAGCTACTTTAGTGTCAGTTCCCAAATTAATTTTTCACCCTACTTGACCTTTTTTAACCCTGTAAAGCCTGAACCATTAAATCATTGACAGAAAATTCCAGTTCTTTGAAACTGGAGCCTAAACCAAAATATTTTTCAAATATGAATTTCCATGTATGAGTTTCAATTGTGTATCATATTTGACCCATTAGGTCTAAATGCTCAAATATTATTATTTTTGAACAAACAAAAACATAACACAAACATCTCTAACAAATTGTTAATTCCTTTTCTAAATGGTCCCAGTTCTTCCTCCTTCCTCATTAATGACAGTCTTGTAGTGTCACTGGAAAGGCCACTGGTGAATGAACTCCTCCCCCTGGTGGATTATCTATGCATTGCATGTATCTAATTGAATACATAAGGTTTTTCAAGAAAAAAAAATCACATTGATCATGTAGAGGGCTTCAAAACTCATGGTTCAAATTTGATACATTTGGGGTTATAGAGTTAAATGATTTTTCCCTATTTATCATATCATATAATCCTCTGTATTTTATATTTTTGACTGTAAGACATATATGTGTGTGTGTGTGTGTATATATAGTTCCTGTATTTAATTTAGATGTTCATGCAAACTAGGTTATTATATCAAATACAGAGAAAACTTAGGAAAAAGTGACTTTGTAGGCAAAGATATCAACTGTACGTAATACAAGTGTGTCCATCCACTGTCATTTATCAAACTTTCCACGTCCAAATGCGTCATATCTGATTACCATGAAAAGATGGCAAACTGTATTTTACACCAATTATTTACATGTGTTGGTGGGATTAGTGGATCAATAAACAGTTTCGATCAGTGGATGGTTTAGGTCGCCAGTGGATGTTTGGGTCTTAATAGATTAAAGCCTGCAGTTTGCATAGTTAAGCGTCATTTGCGTTATCTTGACAACCAAATTTGACACCTGATCATGAGTATAGATGATGCATACACAGATGATTATACAGATTTGATACAGACGCCATTTTACAGCAGCCACATTCACGTGGCATGCTCAAAAATACATAATTATTCCTGTGGTAGGGTCATCACGAGGCCCTGAATTCCACTTTTTGCTGTGTTTTTGCTGGACGGTGACACTGTAGTCGTATCCTCTGTGTGTGTGTTCATACCAGCCTCGACTCTAACACACAAGTTAATTAAAACACCATGTGGCCAATGCCTGCTCCAGAGGCAGAGGCAGGGAGAGAGGAAGAGCCCGAAAGAAGACGACACAACAGGAGGCAAAGAGAATTCAAGCAAGAAGGTGGAAGGGGGCAAGAGGAAATTAACAGTTTTTTGCCTCCAGTTTCATTTGGGGTCATTTTATGTGGTCATGTGGTTCCAGTTCGGCACAGTACTTATTATTTACCCAGGTGTTGCCACATATACTGTGTCTTGCAGCTTTTATGTGCTTCTTTTCAAGCTGCTGATATTGTTTGAACATGTGAATTGATTTACAATATTGATTTTTTTATTCTGGCACCTCAGTTTTTATGTGCTGAGTTCCATGTGATGATTACCATGTGGTCATAAACACAGCACCTGCAGCCTCCAATTTAACCCTTACATGCATAAATGGGTCAAAAATGCCCCGGTGAGGGTGTTTTCTTGCAATATCTTTTTAATGAAAAGTTATTATTTCATATTCCAGGTATTACTCAAAAACATGTTATTGACATCACACCATTTAAATGTTTAACTTACCTTGTATACAGTCACGGGGAAAATGATTAGACCTTCAAAAGTCATCAAAAACAATGGTTATGCAATCCAGTCCTAACTCCTGTGTGTGTCATGTGACTAACACAGAGAAAAGAAAACATGGAATGTCTAAAAGCACTGTTTTTGTCAGTACAGTGTCATAGATATTGATGTAAGAACTGAAGTGATTTTGGTTTTTACACTGGGTTACAAAAAAAATGTTTTTTGGAAGTTGTCTAGGTTTTTTCAACTGAATTAGGACCATTTTGCACCGCTAAATCCAAAAATGACATCTGTTTTTCTCA
Source organism: Sphaeramia orbicularis (assembly GCF_902148855.1). NCBI lineage: Eukaryota > Metazoa > Chordata > Actinopteri > Kurtiformes > Apogonidae > Sphaeramia > Sphaeramia orbicularis. The sequence continues at coordinate 7,281,205 of NC_043962.1, read as the reverse complement.
ATCAGGTCAGGGTTTTTTTTGCTAATTTGATTTTGAAAAATTTGATCTTCTCACAAAATTGATTACATTTTTGTGACTTTATCAGTTGATTTTTTTATATAGTTCTCACCCAAAATAGGTTTTAAGAGAAAAAAAATCATTTTCTAACAAGATTCCTGTTAGGTACAATGGTGTATTCAGCGCAGATGTAGCAGAATACGTCAGGCTTATTTTTGCAAGATCTTCTAGTCGAAGCCATTTCATTCACCTGTAATATTAAAAAAACCATTAATCATAAATTGGCAAAAGTAAAATCTTCAGAACTCGTTTACTGCAAGAAATATGAAAGAATTTGGTATCATATGATGTGAAAATGCCCATAAATGTAAGCAAAAATGTTAAAAAGCCAATATGTAGCATAGTTCAGAAAGTTGACCTGATTGAGCAAAATTAATGTGATTTTTGGACTCAGCACACCAAAATGATCCTAAATCAGCTTAAAAAACTTCAACAATAAATTTGTTGTTGACCAGTGTTATCAAGAAAACATGTTAAATGGATAGATATCAGCTCTGAAATTAAACTACTATGAGCTATTTTTGTTGGTATCATTATATTTGTACAAACAAATGCACTTTTAGTTGGACCAGGCATTAAAACAAACAAGAAATTGAAGAAAACAAGAGGCGGTCTAATATTAGTTTTTGTGTTATTACCCCAACCTTCCATCGTTGGGTCAAAATGTTCCACACTCATTTACAATGGAATTATATTTGAACCTTTGATTCATTCAACAGCAAAACCAAAGGACTCACTCCATAAATGGATGATGACATTGTTCTATTGCTGTTATATACTGTATATTATATACTATATATACTTTTGTAAAAAAAAAAAAAAATTAACCCATAAGGTCCCAGTGTGACATTTGTGTCAGTTTCCAAATGAATTTTTCTCAAAATTTAATCGTCCTTAAACTGACTCATCGCCATTTATTGTAATACTATCCTGTGTATTTTGTGTTGGTTTTTTTTTTCAGTGGAAATCAGGTATTTTCCTACATTTAATTTTCTAATCATGTAGATGTTCATAAGTAAAGAGTAAAGTTGAGGATTATTATATCAAAAAATAGAGAAAACTGAAGAAAAAGGGACTTTTTCAGCAACATCTCTCATTAACTGAACATAAACCCAGTGTGTCCATCCACTGTCACTGATCCAACTCCGTGGGTTTATTCCTTTTTCTTCAATTTTGTTCAGTTTGTGTTTAATTTTGTTCATGTTACCAACTATTTTGTTGATTTATTCATTTTTGTTTCACTTTTTTGACTGAATTTGGTAAATTTATTGCTTATTTCTTCATGTTATTTAGGATTTTGTATGTATTTAATTCATTTTTGGTCATTTTCTATAATAATGAACATAAACCCAATGTGTCTATCCACTGTCATTGATCCAACTCCATGGGTTTTACTGGTGAATCAATGTTGTAGAAGATGGCGGTGTTTTCACGGTAACTACGGAGCCTCTGAACGTCCAAATGAGTCATATCTGATGACCATGAAAAGATGCCAGACTGCATTTTACACCAATTATTTACATGGATTAGTGGATCAACAGGGATTAAACAGTTTATATCAGTAATTGATTTTGGTCGACGGTGAATGTTTGGGTCTTTACGGGTTAAAATTGTTAAAAAATTCAACCTAAAAAATATAGATAAAGAATATTCCAAACATAAAATCATTATTTTGTGGATCAAAATATAACACAAATGATTATTTTTAATGTGACAAAATGACAAAAGTGGCCTAAAAACACTGATTTTAACACGTGTTTTGTTTTGTTTTTTGACCCATTTATGGAAGAGTGGAGGGTCCAGATACTTGTGCATCTAAGGGTTAAAATCTATGTGTCAGTGCAGTAGATACATAAAAATACAAAGGTTAAACCTACAACATGCCGTTCCATTTCCAAACTCATATGTTTAGATTCAGAAGAACAAATTGGAAATGCTGTATTACAGATACATTTGTGGTGAACACTAGATAATGCTGAATGTTTACACCTCTATTTGTTAAAATACAAACATGCAGTGACACTCGCATCATGGAGTGAAAGAGAGAAAAATGGAGTTATCCTTTTTTTGCCTCCGGTCGGTGTTTGCCATTTGAGAATATTTGGAGTGTTTTTGCATGAGAGACGAAAGCCTAAGGGCTGCTTCAGTGTATGTCCTCCATGTAATTATACACATTATACAAACCAGGTGGAGTGACTGTGCATTTCCCTGATGCCAACTTAGCAATTTGACTTTGAAGATCAGTTTAGCATCTTTAAAGAAATGCCAAGTGTCAAATGTAGTGAGTTTTTGGACAGATTTCAGCTTCTTTTTTCAGTAAAAGCGTCTCTATACTGACTGTGTTCAGTGATAGACATGTGAATGGTACCTAATGGTCAGTTGTGCACATTAATATTCCGCTGTTATTCCAATAAACTGAATTTGACAGATGGCATGTAAACAGCTTTTTTTTTTTTTTTTTTTTTTTTACTTAATTTCTCTCAACATTGATTTTGTTTTTCCATGACTATGGTTTTAATTGTTCTACCTCTAAATGCCTAAAAGGACAAATTGATGTAAGCTTGTAAGATGTCCTGTTCATGCTGATTTGAAATATAAACATCAATAAATCCTTAAATTTAATCCTAAGTGAGATGTGAAGAAAGTAGATGGTTAGTTGTGGTAGAAAATTATTATTTACAGTCAGAGTATGAACAATATTTTAGAAATTTAAAGGTAGAACGTTTAAAATCGTAGTCATGGATTATAAAAAACAAAAAAAAAACTAAATTAGTGTTGCGAGAAATTAAGTAAAAACCATCTCTGAAGCATTTTGGAAACAAAGATAACAATTTAAACAGAATTAACCAATGCAATGATATTTATCCAAATATAAAACTATATTATGACATTACTGTTTTGTATCCCAGACCCCTGTTAGAAAAGAAACACCTGAATTCATCGTGTCCACATACTTTTGTTCATATAGTGTATATTAGGATGTATTATTGCAGTTTGCATCATTCTGTGGGGACGAGCAGACATAATATTAACCAAATGTCTTTATTGATGGCCAAAAAACACCTTAAACAAACAAAAATAAATACCCTTTCTATCTGAAAAATGTACTTTTGTTGAGAAAATGTAAAATATCTCATTATTTCCTAGCAGAACTGTTTGTAAGAAGTAATATAGTTCAAAAACAAAGTATTATTTATTCTGTTTCTTTGCCAAACAGCAAGTTTTTAGGTTTTTTTTTTTCTTTTTTTCCCTCAGTAAGTGCATTTTTTAAAAAAAAAAAAAAAGACGTTCTGGTTTTTTGCCCATTGTTATTATTATATATAATAAGATTAAAATGTCTTTAGACTGTACACACTCCCTATAATCAACCTACCACATTTGACATGTTATATGTATTTGAAACACTGTGGATGTAGTACTTCTTTGCTTTACTCTTAGAGCTAATTTAGGCTGAATATAAAGAGAGTAAGACAGATTATTTTACACATTATTGCAATTGTTTTGCAAAATACAATTCTATTCATAGCCCAGACCCCTGTTAGAAAAGTAACACCTGAATTTAACGTGTCCACATACTTTTGTCCATATAGTCTATATTAGGATGTATTAGACTGCAGTTTGGATTATTCTGTGGGGACAAGCAGACCTAATATTAACCAAAAGTACTTATTGATGGCCATAAAACACCCCAAACAAACAAACAAACAAACAAACAAACAAAACAAAACAAAACCCTTCTGTCGGAAAAATGCACTTTTTTTATATATATATATATATATATATATATATATAATGTAAAACATCTTGCTATTTCATTGCAGAATACTGTTTGTAAGAAGTAATATAATCCAAAATAATGCATTATTTATTCTGTTTCTTTGCCAAATAGCAAGTTTTGTTTTGTTTTTCTTTTTTTTTTCCTCAATAAGTGCATTTTTCAGATAAGAGGCTTTGTTTTTTCATTCATTGTTATTATGTATGATAAGATCAAAATGTCTTTAGACTGTACACACTCCCTGTGATCAACCTACCACATTTGACATATGTATTTGAAACACTGTGGATGTAGTACTCCTTTGCTTTACTCTTAGTTTAGGCTCAATATAAAGAGAATGAGAGATTATTTACACATAATTGCAATTGTTTTGCATAATACAATTCTATTCATAGCCCAGACCCCTGTTAGAAAAGTAACACCTGAATTTAATGTGTCCACATACTTTTGTCCATGTAGTCTATAGGGTGTCCAATAAATCTCCATACATAGGAGACATAATACATATGGTTCTGACATGTATTTCTTTATATTTCTTCTTTATAGTTCTTCAGCAGTGGAGGACACGCATTGAAATGTGTTCCCGACAAAATGGCAGTCATATAGAGCATATTATATGAATAAAAATGGTTTATGTTAAGAAACGTTTATTTTTCCTATGTATGGAGACTTATGGGACACCCTGTATATTAGGTTGTATTAGACTGCAGTTTGGATTATTCTGTGGGGACAAGCAGACTTAATATTTACCAAAAGTCTTTATTGATGGCCATAAAACACCCCAAACAAACAAACAAAACAAAACCCTTCTGTCTGAAAAATGCACATTTTTTTTTATAAAATGTAAAACATCTTGCTATTTCATTGCAGAATACTGTTTGTAAGAAGTAATATAATCCAAAATAATGCATTATTTATTCTGTTTCTTTGCCAAATAGCAAGTTTTGTTTTGTTTTTCTTTTTTTTTCCTCGATAAGTGCATTTGTCAGATAAGAGGCTTTGTTTTTTCATTCATTGTTATTATGTATGATAAGATCAAGATGTCTTCAGACTGTACACACTCCCTGTAATCAACCTACCACATTTGACATATGTATTTGAAACACTGTGGATGTAGTACTCCTTTGCTTTACTCTTAGTTTAGGCTCAATATAAAGAGAATTAGAGATTATTTTACACATAATTGCCGTTGTTTTGCATAATACAATTCTATTCATAGCCCAGACCCCTGTTAGAAAAGTAACACCTGAATTTAATGTGTCCACATACTTTTGTCCATATAGTCTATATTAGGTTGTATTAGACTGCAGTTTGGATTATTCTGTGGGGACGAGCAGACCTAATATTAACCAAAAGTACTTATTGATGGCCATAAAACACCCCAAACAAACAAACAAACAAAACAAAACAAAACAAAACCCTTCTGTCTGAAAAATGAACATTTTTTTATAAAATGTAAAATATCTTGCTATTTCATTGCAGAATACTGTTTGTAAGAAGTAATATAATCCAAAATAATGCATTATTTATTCTGTTTCTTTGCCAAATAGCAAGTTTTGTTTTGTTTTTCTTTTTTTTTTCCTCGATAAGTGCATTTTTCAGATAAAAGGCTTTGTTTTTTCATTCATTGTTATTATGTATGATAAGATCAAAATGTCTTTAGACTGTACACACTCCCTGTGATCAACCTACCACATGTGACATGTTATATGTATCTGAAACACTGCAGATGTAGTACTTCTTTGCTTTACTCTTAGTTTAGGCTCAATATAAAGAGAATTAGAGATTATTTTACACATAATTGCAATTGTTTTGCAAAATACAATTCTATTCATAGCCCTGTTAGAAAAGACACACCTGAATTCAACGTGTCCACATACTTTTGTCCACATAATGAATATTTTCTCTACCTGTATAACTGAAAACAGATCCATCCATTAGAGACTCCAGTACACTGTGGGTATTGTGTGAACATTCTACTGTGTTGTACGTCTCAGTGCAGGTTTGCGGCGGTTGTGTGTTGGTGAGTGTGTTGGAATCATGTCCCACCTGTGTGTGTGTGTGTGTGTGTGTGTGTGTGTGTGTGTGTGGAATCAGAGCTGTGTGTGTTCAGTGTTTTCATGCCTCCTCCTCCCCGACACTGCTGAGCAGCTGCAGAACAGACAGACAGACAGACAAAGAGACCGAGGGCTGGAGGAAGTGGAAATGAGATGAGAATATAGAAAGTATTTATTTGTGTTTTCTGCTGGGCACACTTGGGGGCGACTTCATGGGAGGAGAAAATCAGAGGAGGGTTAGTGGAGAGATGAGAGATGTCAGACAAAGACGAGAAGGAGGCAGAGCAGAGGGTGGTGCCGGGCGGCGGCGGAAAAAGACGGATGACAGTAAACTTCGTAGTTTTTATCTCTGCATGGAACGTAGATCTGCTCAGTCAGATCAGCTCAATTTGACAGAAGAAAAGCTTTTACTGTAGCAAATGTGTCATTTTTATTATTGGATCAGTTTATACATCACATACGCCATTAAAATCTATGTTTTCTGCATTTAAATAATCTTCCACTTAACTCAGGCATGGTGTCGAAGCACTAAATAAATAAATAAATAAAGTCGGTGCCATTGCAACAGTTCCTCCTGCTCATATTCTGTGTGTTCATGTCCTTATTACCACTCTGTTTATTTCATCTCCATCTCTCCATCCCCCCTCCCCTCTTTCTATGTTATATGTGAATTTGTGTGCGCATGTCTCCTTGGACAACACCACAGAGGTTTTTGGCAGCCTTTATTGTTTTCTGCTGTGCAGCTGCACATCATGAAGAAGTCCCCTCCCTGTGTGATAGTGTGAGGTGAAGGCACGATTTTCTGTGCAACTCGGCATGTGTGCGCACACTGGTGAGCGAGTGTGTGTGTTCATACATCTCCCAGTTTGGAGAAAAAAAAAAAAAAAAAGAAAAACTCCACCCCAAAAAATTCCCACACGTTTCCCGTTGAGATTTTCCTCTGTAAATTTGGTTAAACACTTGCAGGCGCCTACGTAAACAGTCTGATTTATTTAGTGATTGGAAATGAAAATAATCCTACCTTTGAAAAACAAACGCATCCCCGACCGACCGCAAACACAACACTAAATAAGGTCCATGACAGCGTGTTCTGAGTGTTACATGCAGCCACTAATGTTTTACTAATCACCTCCGTCTAGATTTCACAGCACGACACCTCACTCCTCAAACTCGTGTAGTGCCCACCCCTCCTTTTGCACAAACGCTCACAAATCCTCTATGAGTCCATAATATACAGGGTGCCCAGAAAGTCTCGTAAGAACGTAGCAAATGTATCACAAAAGGAAATGACTAGGCAAATCTGTGGAAATTCTTACAAAATTATAAGTAAATATTGAAGATTTCATCCCATGGGCCGGATTGGAACCTTAGGCGGGTCAGTTTTGGCCTGCAGGCCGCATGTTTGATACCCCTGGACTACATTAGGAACAAATGATTAAATTTTGGTGATGATCAGGGTGGGGGTGGTCACTGATCTGCCTTGGCGGAGGTCAGTGCTCTCTGTTCTAGAAAAGCACTCGAAGAGGCAGAGGCAGATCAGGAGCCCCTCCACCCCCCCACCCCTGATCACCACCAAAATTTAATCATTTGTTCCTTGTGCCAGTATCAGCATTTCCTGAAATTTTCATCCAAATCCATCCTTAACTTTTTGAGTTATCGTCCACACAGACAGACAAACCAACGCCGACATAAACATAACTAAATATAGGAAAATACCTGATTTACACTTAAAGAATGCTAAATACAGAGCGGTATATTCAAATAAATGGTGATAAATCACTTAAGAAAGGTTAAAAATAGAGAATAAGTCATTTGGGAACTGCCACTAAAGTAGCACTGGGTCTTTATGGGTTAACTAAGACACTTTTGACCCCCCCCCCCCGGGTTAGATTTATAGAGTCTGGTTGGTGTGAACACCACATATCCCATACAACTGAAGTCATGTGTTTTTGTTTTAGTCGGTGGAGGAAAACAGAAACCCCCACTAACCCTTCCAGACTGACTCGTGTCTCACACATCCACACCTGCCCATTTAACCCCCCCTCCACCTCCACCTCCTGTCAGCCTCCTTCCATTTCTATAATTCTCATGCAGTGGGTAGATACTCCGAACGGGAATAGAGTTACACTAAAAATGCTTCATGATGTGTTCACTGTCAAGGTATAAATCCACTTTTTGTGCCTTCCTCCCCCCACAACACACACACACACACACCATGTTCAGTATTACTAACCCTGCCCATTCTCTCCTCCGCTCTCCCCCCATCCCCACCTGCCTATTGGATGGCTGTAGAAGAGCCCACCGGTCGGCAAGGTTTGTCCCATTTCTGTATCCTCAGCTCGCACTTGGAGCAGGGCAGCACCACGCTGTCTCACCTGCCTGCCCCATCAGCATTTCATTTGTCAACATTTTCCTGCTTTTTTATTTAAAAAAAAGTATATATGGATTTAGAGGCAATTTTGCCAACACATATGTTAGTAATCAAGTGCAATTATGAAGCCCCCATTGCATGATGTGTGGGAAGGTTGGAAGCAGAGATTTAGCGCTCAAATGTCTAAATGTAATCACAATATTCAACCCGAATGGCTATGGATTGGTCACATTTCAGACAAATCTTTGCACAATTACCCCTCACCTCACCTCGACTCCTCACTCACCCCAGTCCCTGCTGCTAGCTGCATGCTTCATTGTCCTTCCCACTTCATACACTCCACACACACACACACACACACACACACACACACACACACACACACACACACACACAAATGCCTTTGAGGTATCCAGTGGCCACTCACCTGGATCTAAGTGCTCCCTGTGGAGAGTGGTGGCTAATGATGTGTCCTCAGCATGAGCTTTACTTACCTATTTACATCAGTGCTCTCTAATAGTGTTAGGGAGCCTTGACTGTTCACGTTCTTTACAGATCAGATCATCAATAGTTACTTTTTAAAGCACACTCTGAATCTCCGTCATCCCCTCCACGACAACAGAAACAGACACTCGGTGTGAATTTTTCTTTCCAAAAAAAAAAAACCCAAAACAAAACAAAAACAAAAAACAGTGTTGAAACCCTTCTTCTGTGTGAAAGCATTAAGTCAGTGTTTTTCAACCTTGGGGTCGGGGCCCCATGTGGGGTCGCCTGGAATTTCTAATAATTGATTAAAAAAAACCAACAAAATTTACTAATAAAATATATATGGTGAGTTGAGAGAGACAATCCCAATCCATAAAAGACATGACAAACTGTGAGTGTGAAACTGCAGCGCTGTGGTTCTGTTTATCTGTCAAATGTTCATTGTGGTCAGTTTCAGATGCTGCAGCTCTTTCATAATTCATAGTTTGAGTTCTTGTTTGTTCAGTATTAATTGTCAGCCTTGGAAATCCAAGCTGGACTGACTGTACATATCCTGACCAAGGAAAATCCAATTCTCCCTTTGTGCAGTAATCTACACCTGGATTTACTGCCTCCGTCCACAATAATATACTTTATATAGACTAAATATCGTCTAAAATTAACATTTATTTGCAACATAGTATAGCAAACTATTACACGATAAAAACTAAATTATTTTTAGCAAAAAAAAAAAAAAGTCTCCGTTTTGAATGTCTGGGGTCAACCAGAAATTTGTGATGTTAAAATGGGGTCACGAGCCACAAAAGGTTGGAAACCACTGCATTAAGTCAAATTTATTTGGCCTTCTTTTGGAGCTGGAGGTTGCATATATGTGCCGTTTGAGAGGATTCAACCTGCACTCAGCCTGTCTATTAGCCCGCAGTCAAATCTGTGATGTGCTTGACTAGTAATGTCTGTCTGCTGTCTAAGCAGGCGTCCCCAGGGCTGTGGCTGAGCCGCTGTGTGTCTGCGCTACACAACTTTCCACGCTTCCAAGTGTCCCCCACATCCCCCCCCCCAACCTCCCCACCTCCCCACCTTTTCATCCTCCCCTTTTCCTGTTACACACACACACACACACACACACACACACACAGGCGTCACACACACCTCTGTGTATGTACTGTATGTGTGTGCGGCTGTAAGCAGGGTCTGGTGTGGTTATTTTGTGTCACTGAAGACTTAATGAGGCGAATAAGAAGCTTTTAGAGTCAATGGAGGTAGATAATGTGGTTGAGAGTTCACTCATGTATGTGAGTGGGTCGTGTGTGTGTGTGTCTGTGGGTGTGTGTGTGCGTGTGTGTGTGTGTGTGTGTCTTTGCCACCGGCTACCAACATTAATGTTCCCTTCTGCCCTGCTGCACCTGAACTAATAAGCTACAGACTCCGCTGCCTTCTGTGTTGTTTGGTGTGTGCCTGTGTCTGCACTAATGCTTTGGACTGAGGGAAGCATTTCTCTCACCACAATTACATTTCCTGGGGGTCAACGGCAGTCACGTCGGAAACTGATACCTGCCTGTGACAAGGAAAGTGGATAGATTGTCAAACAACGTGAACATAAATGGAATATTGTATTTAAGTACTTGGAACACACACAGGAACCCAAAAGAGAAACAGATGTGATGTTCTTCTTCATCTTCTTCTTCTTCGTCATCTTCTTCGTCTTCTTCTACATCTTCTTCCTCTTCTTCTTCTTCTTCAACCCCTTCTTCGTCTTTGTCTTCTTCAACTTCTTCTTCATCTTCTTCTTCTTCCTTGCCTTCTTCTTCTTCCTCTTCTTCATCTTCATCTTCTTCTTCATCTTCATTGTGCTGCTTCTGCAACCTTGATTTCACCAAAGTTTTATCTAATGTAATCTTTCATTTATTTATTTATTTTTAAATTAGTGATAGTTAACAAGACACTGTGGACAGAAAAACAACAACAACAACACATAAACAAAGGGAAAATCAAACAAATAAACAAACCAAAAACAACAACGACAGAGTATTGACAAACAACAATGACAACATCATATTACAATGAAAAAGATCATAAATGTAAAGAACAACTAAACAATATAGACTGGTTAGGGGTGATAGGGAAAAGGGGAAGAGCGGAGTGTGAATGAAAGTGAGAAAGAGAGAGGAACGAGTGAGGGGGAAATAATAATTGTCGTAATAATACAAAAATATATAATAATAATACCAGTAGCCTTATCTAATCTAATCTAATCTAATCTAATCTAAAGATATGAATCTTGACACATTATCTGGTACTGACACTAAAGAAAAATCTGAAGACAGTTATTCTTCCTTCATCCGACACCAAACTATCATTAAAACCTTTAAATTGTTATATATCTCCTTTATTTAACCAGGTAAAAAAGCTTCATTAAGATTGCACATCTCTTTTTCAAGAGTGACCTGGCCTAGAAAAGCAGCATAACACACAGTTTCTGACAACACAAGACACAATTAACACATAATACAAAAACTTAGAATCACTTTAGAATAGCTTTAAATTCACCTTTAGTGACAAGTTCTTAAATTGTTCTTGCTAATACTTTATTAGGAGCTGAAAACCTACAATATTTCTTTCTTAACTCCATCCTTATCTTTGGAACAAACAATTTCAAAGAGATTAACCCTTTTAAAACTGCCATTATAACTGGCCACCAAAGTGTCCTCATGTTTTCTTTGCAGTAAGTGTCAGAAAATGTCTTTTTTGCCAATTCATTTGCACCTTTGTTTTCAGGAAGAACTTAACTTTCAGTATCTGGCCATTAATTATCATTATTAGATATACTAAATGCATAAAACAGTGTGATTTAGTAAAAAAGAATAAAACAGACTTGAAGTTTTTAGCATATTTATTATCAGAAACAACTGTAATTGTCCATAAAACTCTTTCAACTATTTTACATCTGCTCAAACATGTTTTCTGGTCTTGAACGTTCTGTATCTTTATTATAGCTTCATATTTTTTGTTATTTTCAGGCGTTTTTTAACCTTTGTGGAAGTTTTTGAAACAGATTCTTTTCTACTTGTAATGAAGTCCCACATTGCTGCCGTAAAGTGTTATATACTGTTGGAAAGCTTAGAATCTCAGCTTTCCGATGCCAGTTGAATCTTTTGGATAGCACAAACAGTTCAGGAGTTATAGTTTTAATGGTGTGAAGTGCAGAATGCAGCGCCATTAAAGGGTTAAATTGCGTCCGTTTTAGTGTTTTAACAGTGAAGGAGTTGGACTGAGCAGAACAGGATGCTGGTCTTGTGCTGTGATGGTATGAACATAGGAACAGATGAAGGGATACCCCCCCCCCCCACCACCACCACCACCACCACCACCACCACCACCTCCTCCTCTCCCCCCTCTGTGTCTTCGGTGTCTTCAGTCCTCCCCTCCATCCATCCATCCTTCCCTACCTCCCTTTCTCCCTCCCTCCCTCGCCACCTGGAGCCAGCGAGCCGTGACACCGGAGGGAGGGAGGGAGCCGCGATGACGGGACGAGGGACTGAGTAGAGAGAGAGAGGGGGAGGACCGCAGAGGGCGAGATGAAGGAGCCAAGACGAACGAGGAGGATGGGAGGATAAGATGGGACATATGTATGTGTAAATAAAAAAGCTTCAAAGCTCTCCTCGTAATTAATTATAAAGCTACGAAGGTTGGTTTAATTATTGCGTTAAGCTCATTCCATTTCACCTCGTGCCTGGTAATATACAGAACCAGATAAACAAGTACGCTGCTTTGCATTTCCTCTATCATGTCAGCCAGTTTTTGATATAAATCCATATTACAGATAAAGCACCAGCTGTAACCCTTCAGTAGGCAGCAAATTATCTCATAATGTTAGCTCTACGGTGCACTGTGCAGAGCGCAAAGAGACAAGATCCTTATTAAGTGTTTGTAGTTTTCTCACTGATGGTTTTCACTTAATAACTCAGCAATTAATTCACCAACAACTTTGCAGCTTTACAGGCATACAGTCATTCTACACTATATGGACAAAAGTATTCGGACTTTTTAAGGAAATGTTGATGCTATTTATGTCCATGTATTTGATAAAAATCAATATTTCCTTAAAGTTTAATGGTAGATTTTTCTTCCTCAGTGAGATGTGAAGAAAGTAGATGGTTAGTTGTGGAAGAAAACTGTTATTTACAGTCAAAGCAAATTTCAAGGTAGAACATATAAAATTATAGTCATGGAATAAAAAAACAAAACAAAATCAGTGTTGAGAGAAATTAAGTCAAAACCATTTCTGAGGCATTTTGGAAACAAATGTAACTATTCAAACCAAACTAACCAATGCAATGATATTTATCCCATAATATAAAACTATATTCTGACATTAGTCATTATTGTTTTGTATCCCAAACCCTTGTTAGAAAAGAAACACCTGGATTCAATGTGTCCACATACTTTTGTCCATATAGTGTATATTAGGGTGTATTACATTGCAGTTCATATCATTCTGTGGGGTCAAGCAGACCTAATTTTAACCAAAAGTCTTTATCAATGGAAAAAAAGAAAAAAAAAATTTATCTGAAAAATGCCCTTTTTTGGAGGAAATGTAAAATATCTTGTTATTTCCACGCAGAATACTGTTTGTAAGAAGTAACATAGTCCAAAAACAATGTATTATTGATTGTTTTGTTTTGTTTTTTCAAGAAAGGGCATTTTTCAGATAAAAGGCTTTGTTTCTTCAGCCATTGTAATTATTATATATGATACGATTAAAATGTCTTTAGACTTTACACACTTCCTACATTTACAGTAGAATATGTAACAAACCACACCCAGCAGTACTTATACTTGACATGTTACACAGTCATGGAAAAAACTGTTAGACCATCAAAAGTCACCAAAAACAACAGTTATACAATGCAGTCCTAACTCCTGTGTGTGTCATGTGACTAAGACAGAAAAGACAACATGTAGTGTCTAAAAGCACAGTTTGTGTCAGTACAATGACAGATATTGATGGAAGAATTGCAGTGATTTTGGTTATTATCAAGAAAACATGGAAAATGGATAAATATCAGCTCTGAAATTAAACTACTGTGAGCTATTTTTGTTTTATTATTATATTTGTTCAAACAAATGGACCTTTAGTTGGACCAGGCGTTAAAATGAACAAGAAATTGAAGAAAACATGACTGTATGTACATGTATTTGAAACACTGTAGTTGTAGTACTTCTTTGCTTTACTTTTTGTGCTACTTTAGGCTGAAAATAAAGAGGAAAAGAGAGATTATTTTACACATTATTGCGATTGTGTTGCAAAATATAATTGGATTCATCTGGCAGCAAAACATTTAGGCTGAGATGTGTTATAAAGGTGGAACTGCAGACACAGGTTTAGTTTTTTTATTTTAGCTTGAGGAAAAAAGTTTGATCAAGAGCGTTTTATTCAGACGTCAAAAAGAAACAGCATAAATTAGAAACTAAAAGACAAATACGTGAAGTACGAATGAAGCTTTTTCAGTTCATTTAATGAGTTGAATTACTTTCTGCAGAACATCAGATCGCTTTGTGTTGAAGGGGGGAATCATACAGTATCACATCTGCTTTCAATGTGCCCTTCATATATCAGATCTCTTTTCGGGGCTTTTTCCAGGACCATTTACTTTTAAGCACAACCTCAAACTTTCAAAACTGTCTTCCTTATTCAGCCTTTTAATGTTTCGCAACGACTTAATCGTACAGCTTTCTATGTTTTAATCTATTCTGGTATTTTACTCTTTTATTTAGGTTTTATCTATTCTTCTGTATTCTTATTTATTTATTTATTTATTTTTTATTTCATTTTTACAGTTCAGTGTCTTTTAATCTATTCTTGTATTTTACTCTGTTATTTTGGTTTTTATTTATTTTTCTGTACAGCACTTTGGTGGTTGTTTTAAAGTGCTTTACCAATAAAGTTGGATTGGACTCATTTATGGTCACAGCATTAAAATGTATCGTCCAACGACGGTGGAGCTTCTAGTAAAAGGGATTGTAAACTTCAACGTCGAACTATAAACAAGCGAAAAGATGGTCCCGGTCGTTCATGTAGAATGGGACTATGGTTTATTCATGTCATGTTAAGACTCCATTCACTCTTGGTCGTTCGTCCTTTAACCCCCCCCCCCCCCCCCCCCCCCCCCCCCCCCCCGCTGTCGTCCTGTTTGATATTTTTCTCTCACCTCCTCTGCCGTTGATATAACCAAGCCTTTTCTCTCTGCTTGTCCCCATAACCTGCCATTGTCTGTTTTATCGACTCTGCCTGAATATATACACTGGGTTTTTTTTTCTTATTTTGAGTGTATTTCTGTTTGTGTGTGTGCCTGTGTGTGTGTGTTTGTGTGTATTGAATGCTGGGAGCACGGTGGCCCCCCTGGAGAGCTCATTTTGTCGTCTTCTCGCTTGATTTACCTTCTTCTTCTTCTGCAGTTTATTACCAGTCATTACAAGCTGTTTGGAAACCTAATAGGACACACTGACAAATAGACTGGGAGAGACCCGAGCAGGATAGGCATCAAAATAACACTGTGTGTGCGTGTGTGTGTACGTGTGCGTGTGTGTGTGTGTGTGTGTGTGTGTGTGACGTTTCAAGTTTGCCTGTGAGAATATCTGCACATGCACATCAGCTACCTTAAGTCATGTATAGAAGATGTCTGCTTTATGTGAGTGATGTCTTTGTTAAGCTCTTTTTCTCTATGTGTGTGTGTGTTTTAGTGTGTGTGTGTGTGTGTGTGTGTGTGTGTTTTAGTGTGTGACCAAACGTTAACGTGCTACATGCAATATACAATACCTCCAACCCTCCTTTGCATTTTCGACTCCTCTCTCTCTGTCTCAACCCGTCCAGGTGTGGCTGCACCAGCTGCTAAAGACAACAAGACGACACACATACACACACTCACACACACTCTTTCTCTCTCTCTCTCTCTCTCTCTCTCTCTCTGCTGGCTAATTTTCACAAGACAAACAAGGCGCTTTGCCTTTATGCGCTTCATAAACAGGGGCCAAGCAACAATTAACTCCCTGCTTAATTCACTAACTATTCTGAATTCATTTTCTCCTGTGACAGGCACATCTGTCACAGCTGGTAGCAGGAGTGTATGTGTGTGTGTACATGTGTATGTGTGTGTGTGTGTGTGTGTGTGTGTGTGATGTAGAGTTTGGGCCTGTACAGTAATGCAATCAGCCTCTGCATTTAAACAGGGTCCAGGAAGGATAGTTATTATGTTACTGGATATATGATAAGTCTGAGTGTGTGTGAAAAAGCTGGAGATGAAGAGTATTTAAAGGGGGTTTCATGAAGGGTGTTTTCTGACTGGGTATCCGAGTCTGTATCCAAGTACGTCGGACCCCAAAGTCCACTTAATTTTATTTATTTATTTATTTATTCATTTTAAACTTTATATTTATCATTTATTTTACGTACATTACAAAATAAGACAAACATAGGGGACATCTGGGATACATTAACTACAATAAACCTTGTGACTAACAATTGTTTTTAGTAGTGTGACGCTGAAATGAAAATTGTCCATTTCTTTCATTTATCATGACACTTTTCTTCTTCAGTTTGAGTCTAGGTCAAGGTAAACTTTATTATCCCCGAGGGGCAATTTGTTCTACAGCCAGCAGTTTCACACAGACAACAAACCAACAATAAATACAATAAATAATTCATTAAAAACAATAGCACCAACATTAAAAAGAATTATTCAGCAGAATAATGGCTGCCGGAACCAAAGAATTCCTCATCCTATTGGTCCTACATTTAGGAATACTGTATCTGGAACCTGATGGAAGCAACCTGAACACATCATAAAGGGGATGACTGGGATCATCCAGGACTGACTGAGCCTTCTTCAGAGTCCGCCTCTGGTACAACACAGTCAGATCAGTGAGTGTGGTGCCAGCAATTTTGCTGCATACTTTAGTGATGCCCTGCAACCTGTTCCTATTTTTAAGGGTCAGCAGCCCATACCAGCTGATAAAAGAAAAAGTCAACACAGACTCAATAAAACAAGAATAAAACATTTTCATAAATGTGTTATCCACTTTGAAACTCTGTGGGTCAGAATCTCCCTCTCAAATATTCCAGTCACAGTTTGTATCCAGTCGTTAGTTGTAGGTGGTTCGAATCTGCACCATTTTTTGGTAATAGTCTTTTTACTGGCTGCTAACAGTATTTTAAACAAATATCTCTCATTTTTTCTTACATTATTACCAATAATACATCCACAATTCATCACCAAACATGTTTTAGGAATCGCATAACCCAATATCTTAACAGTTGTTGAATATAACCACTTAGTTTGATCCATGTGAATGCAAATGTTCCATGTGTGAGTAGCGTACCCAAGTCCAGCTGAGAGGGTAGTCCTGGGTACGGACTGTGTGGACTCCAGTACGGAACGTTACAGTATGAAAGCGATCTGTACCCGAGAATGGAAGTGAAATAATCATAGACGACGCTCCTGTTGTCTCCTGAAAAAGCCTCGGATCCACACGGCACTGGCTCGCCTTATCGACCGAACCACTGGCTGATATATCAGGGACAACGAAGGTCGCTCTTCGTCACTTTGCCTCAAACGGGATAACAGATAGACAAGTTTGTTTTTTTCCTTTATTATACATGAAATGTACAGAACAAATTGGCACATTTAAACAGAACATGAAATGCAGTATACAACAAAGCACATAGAGTAAAAAAGAGTATCAAAACTTAGAGGTATTTTGTCGTCGTTGGTTTCACAGACATTGAGAAATAATGAATCGTCTCAAAGAGGAAGGGAGGAATGAATAGAAGTTGCTTATGGCGACGGGTGTTTTTATAGTTTCTTCAGAGTTGTTGCACGTATATGCTACGGAAGTTGCAGATCAGTTCATAGTTTAGTTGACACAAGTGTATTCCAGAAGGGCCTTCACACGATGTGCTCGGTACACGGTGTTATGTAGATTAGGTGTATGTAGAACCTAAGATTATTTCTCACAGCTTGTATGAACTTTAAACAGAGTATGAGTGTGTACAAAAGGTCACATGTAGTTTAACCCTTTCATGCACGAATTATGAGAACCTTAATCAAAATTTTTTCCTGAGTGTTTTTATTCCTCTTTAGGCATGAAAAAAACAATGCAATTGAACATTTTCTTCTGAAAAATAAATAAATAAAAATAATTTAAAAAAAAAAAAAAAGAAAAAAAAAAAAAAATTCTTATGAACCTATTTTTCATGAAGTTGCAAAAATGTCCACTCAGCTGGACACCACACATTTAAGTTTTGACGCACAGAAACATGTATTTACTGATAAATTGTGTGAAAACTGTGTGGAGGGGTTGTGATTCTGGGGGTTTATGCTCAGGAGAGATCTACATAATGTTACCAATTCATGTCAGAAAAAATATGTAGTGTCTTAAAACTTTAATAAAGATCTGTTTAAAAAAAATAAATAAATCCATGAATATGCAAGAGAACAGCTGTAGAATAGCTGTCCACTGTAGTGACCAGTATACATGAAAGGGTTAATATGGTTAAATAAGACATAATGAAAGTATAGATCCACAATTTTAGAGTTAAATATTACAGAGAAGGAAAAAAAAGTTAAATAACTGGGTGGAAAATAAAACAGAGGGGGAAAAAAAGGCAAATAAAGTGCATAAAGACAGAAGCACCCCTGAGTTTGCGAGGTCAGAGGTCACTGAAGATCTTAAGATCATTATACAGATAGAAAAGGATTGTCTTTGAACAGAACAGTCACTCGGTTTGTCACTTCTGCGTTTGTTGGATAGCGACAGAATTCCTTCCACAGCGCCACCTACTGTTTCAGCCCACTACAACACCCACGCGTTCTCGGGCACGGGCCGTGGTCCATGCTTATGAATCCAACATCTGCGGGAAAGTTGTGAGTGTATCCAGGTACAGCATGGATCCGGTGTGTTTCATTCAACACGTCAGATGTTTCTAATTCTTCCTTCTGCTTCTTGTCATGGGGTCAGAGGTCACACTAAATAGTGACTTTAACCTTTTACAACATATTTAGTTCAGTTTTTATGTGTCTTTTTAAAGGGTGTGCACATATTTTCTGTGTTTTTTAGTCATATTTGAAGGAAAGAGAATGAGAAATAAATACATACAATCATTTCAACTCTAACAAACAACAAAGCTAAAAGTAGAGCAGTAAAGGGATGCACTGATCAGACCATAGACTATAGAAAAAGTGAATAATGTCACTGATGAGACAGTAGTTTACGCTTTGGTTGTCAATATATTGGCTTTTAAAGATCGTAAAACCTCATATTTAGACAAAATGGTAAGAATTACAGGAGTCTGAGATGAAGCTAAACACTAGTTAACAGTAAACTTCATTAAGGGCTGAGAAACAGTCGTTTCACAGTCCTGTTATTTGAACCTGTTAACCATAACTACCTGGACCCGTCTGTCATGAAACAGTCTGTATTATTAAAGAAACCACATGTCTGACTCAGCAGGTGAGGTAATTGTCATATAGACCTGTCAAACAGTCTGACATGGGAGATATCAGAGCCTTTTATTCATCCTACAATGGGATTAACACAGGAAAAATATAAAAATGGGTAGATTAGTGCTGTGTTTTTCAACCTTGGGGTCGGGACCCCACATGGGGTCACCTGGAATTCAAATGGGGTCACTTGAAATTTCTAGTAATTGATAAAAAATTTAGAAAAACATACTAATAAAAAATATATGGTGAGTTGACAGAGACAATCCCAATACATAAAAGACATGACAAACTGTGGTTGTGAAACTGCAGCACTGTGGTTCTGTTTATCTGTCAAATGTTCATTGTGGTCGGCTTCAGATGCTGCAGCTCTTTCATAATTCATAGTTTGAGCTCTTGTTTGTTCAGTATTAATTGTCAGTCTTGTAAATCCAAGCTGGACTGACTGTACATATCCTGACCAAGGAAAATCAAATTCTCCCTTTGTGCAGTAATCTACACCTGGATTTACTGCCTCTGTCCATAATAATATACATTATATAGACTAAATGTCATCTAAAATTAACATTTATTTGCAACATAGTATAGCAAACTAGTACATGATCAAAAACAAATACATTTTAGCAAAAAAAAAAATGTCACTGTTCTGGGGTCACCAGAAATTTGTGATGTAAAAATGAAGTCAGAAGCCAAAAAAGGTTAGAAACCACTGGATTAGATGGATGGATGGATGGATGGATGGATGGATGGATGGATGGATGGATGGACAGACGGACGGACTTTATTCATCCCAAACTGGGAAATTACAGGTTCCAAATAAAACTGGAGTGAATCCTGGGTAAAAAATATTAAATTTAGATTTTTATACAGAATTTTAAGGTAAGTCTGTAGGACTTTGGGCTTTTTGGATGAACCAGTGGTGTAGTCCAGGGTATACGGCTATATACGGAGAATACCTGCTTATTTTTCAGTCAGCATTACGTATACCCACTTCTGAATCCCCCTCATGTGCACCAGTCAGTAGTATCTGAACCAAACTGCCCATGTTTTCCACTAGGATGGTGAAGCCATGACCCGCCCTATTCTGCCTCTAATTGGCTAGTACTCACTGCCATCACAGATTAGATTGGTTAACTTTAGACATGATGACTGATCAGCCAATCAGAGGCAGAGTAGGGCGGGTCAGGAAAATATTGCGAATTCAGCTCTAGTCCTGATCAAGTCGTGATAATTTTATAAAAATGAGCAAATACTATTGATGGATTTTTGGATAAACTAAATAGAGTCACTGTTTCTGTGTTTTTCTGGACTACTTAAAATAAAATAAAATAAAAAACGGGAAAACTGAGAGCATACCTACTTCTCCAGAGACCACAACACCACTGGGAGGAACCCTGGTGGTCATTAGTGGTATTGCAGCTGTAAAATTCTGTCACTTGGGCTTTAATTTGGGGCGGAGGTCCAGAGGCTTTGGGTTTCCACTTATACTGAGAACTGATCTGATTCCAGTCTTTAATTAATGTCCAATAATCCAACATGTACGGGCCAAACATGGAGCTCAGTGTATGATGTGTACTTGTAGTTTAGAAAAGAACTGGTAGGTAAAAGAGTGTGTGACTGGTGGATGTAGAGACTGACAAATGAAAGAGGAGGAGGTGGAGGAAGAGCCCAGAGGGATGTAAATGCAACAGCTGGAGGTCTGACCTTCATCACAGAAACAAAATAAAGCAGGAGAACGGGAACAGTGATTAGGAAGATTAAATCAGAACCCAGTTATAGAAATGGAGTAATTAAAACAAGAGGGGGTCCTCAACCCGTAGGTCCTCCTCAGGCATTTTTGACCATTTTCTCTTTTTTTTTAATTTGATTTGGTGATCATTTTGGACAGTGTAGCAACTTTTGGAATAAAATGTGGCAGTAACCTTTCTTTTTAGTTCATTTTTTCAAATGCAGTGTTTTTTTTTTAACTCTTACATGTGTTTTTACTCCCATGATGGTGGAGTTCATGGAGTTCGTAGACATTCATGGAGGGAGCATGTCTACGATATCCAGATTTAGTATGAACTGGAAGATTTGTACAAACCCGTCATTCATGAGAATATTCGTGACTGAGGCATTAGCGCTGTTTCCTTGAAAGTGACAGACGAGTGACAGTCTTGGAAAATGAAACAAAAGGGCGTTTTTGGTCTGTTTCTCCATTTCTGTCAGGTAGTAACTTTCTTTTTTGTTATGAGAAAGTGAAAATGAAAATAAATCATTTTCTGTTTTGACACTGAAAAAGAAAAACACCTTGAAATTCAATTTTAATTCTTCTATTTTAAAACGAAAATCAATTAACCACTTGTTTTTCTTTTGGTTTTGAAAAGAAAATCCAATGACCAAAAGATACATTGACCTTTAATGTCTCGATCACAAAGATTCTTACGAACGCTGGGTTTGTACGAATCTTCCAGTTTGTATGAAATCTGGAGTTCATAGACATTCATGTCCAGATTTCATACAAACTGGAAGAAGAAAAACAGGCGTTTTTAGTTCGTTTTTCCATTTCTGTTAGGTAGTAACTTTCTTTTTTGTTATTAGAAAGAGAAAACGAAAATCAATCTGGTTTTAAGATTTTGTTTATCTGTTTTGACACTGAAAAAGAAAAAAAACGCCTTGAAATTCTATTCTGATTCTTCTATTTTAAAATGAAAATCAGTTAACCTCGAGTTTTTCTTTTGTTTTTGGAAAGAAAATCCAATTATCAACAGATACACTGACCTTAATGCCTAGGTCGCAAAGACTCTTAAGAAAGATGGGTTAGCACGAATTTTCCAGTTCATACGAAATCTGGACTTCGTAGACATTTGTGGAGGGAGCATGTCTGTGAACTCCAGATTTCATACGAAGTGGAAGAAAAAAACAGGCGTTTCTGGTTGGTATTTCCATTTGTGTTAGGTAGTAACTTTCTTTTTTATTATTAAAAAGAGAAAACGAAAATCATTCTGTTTTTTTTTTTAAATGTGTATATCTGTTCTGAAACTGAAAAAGAAAAACGCCTTGAAATGTAATTTGTCTATTTTAAACAAGAATCAATTAACCACTAGTTTTTCTTTTGTTTCTAAAAAGAAAATCCAATTACCAACAGACACACTGACCGTAAAAGCATCACCAGACGCAGATGATTTACAAACGTGTAACAGTCGGAGCAGTGACACTCAGAACTAAAGGTTAAAGCAAGAAATTTAGACACGAACAAACCGAGAATGTTGTCAGAAACGGCGATTACAGATCAGTTTGAGTCAGATTCATAGCGACGGCAAACGGCGGGAGAGTAAACCGTCTGAAGCCGAGATGGAAACCGAGCAACAGGCGCAGGAGAAAGAAGACAACGGAATGCAGATCAATAGAGTGGAATGAAGGGAGGGGGGGGTATGGATGGGAGGATGGAGGCGAATAAAGCGAACGTCGGAAGCAGAGCGTCAGAGTAGCAGAGAGACGGAGAGGACGAGGGTGATTTCTGGCAGATTTTGGCTCCTGCTCAGTCCTCGTGCTGAGCAGCTGGACTTCATTAGTGGCTGGTGTTAATTACTGGGACTGTTCACACACACACACAGACGCGCAAAAACAACGGGCACGCCAACACACACACGGCGGCGTGCGCTCACACAGCCTGTGATTCAGGGTCACCTTGCTCGCCTTGTTTGAACCAGCAGAGAGAGGGGGAGACGGTGCCAGACAGACAGAAAAATAGAAACGCACTGAGCTCCCACACAAATGTCAGTTCACCGTCGGACTTTTATATGTTATTTATGGGAGTTTGAACAGCTGTGTGTGTCGACCGGCCACTGCACACACAGGTCACGCATTCATTCATCCACTGGTTCAACAGAGATGGGAGACGTCATATCCTCCTGAGACCCAAAATAATGACAGTTTTTAGCTTTTTTTTTTTTTTTTTTTACATTAAGCAGTTATCTGTATTAGAAACTGCATAACGCAACAGTTTTTTCAGATGATTTTTTTAATTGAGTCTTATTTATTTATTTATTTTAATGGAATGTCCTTTGTAATGGACAGCATTTTAAAACTGTCAAACTTTTGTCGCCCACAGAGGACAAAAATGCATTGCTGGGTCTCAAGAGGATATTCAAATCAGGAAGAAAAATCTACCATTAAACTTTAAGGAAATATTGATGTTATATTTGTTTCCAAAATGCCTCAGAGATGCCTTCATTTCTCTCAACATTGATTTTTTTTTTTTTTATCCATGACTAGGATTTTCAGTGTTCTCCTTCTTAAAAAAGTCAAACATTATGTGGAAAAAAGTAATGGGACTCGTTGAATTCAGGTGTTTCTTTTCTAACAGGGGTCTGGAATACAAAACAATAATGGCTTTTTATATTATGGGATAAATAAAAGGGTTTTAAATAATAGTAAAGAAAGAAGCTAAGGGGAAAAGGAAAGGAAAAAAATGGGTTAGTTAATGGGTTTTATGTGTCATCAGGGCACGAATTAACCCTTAAAGACTCAAACATCCACCACAGACTAAAACCATGTACTGATCTAAACTGTTTAATACCTGTTGATCCACTAAACCTATCAATGTATGTAAATAACTGGTGTAAAATACAGTTCTTCATCTTTTCATGGTCATCAGATATGACCCATTTGGACGTTCAGAGGCTCCGAGTTGGATCAATAGTGGTTTTTCCATTGGACATCTGCGCAAAACTTTACCGATATTTACTAAATGTCAAAAAACCAGAAGTGCGTAATGTTGGTTTTTCCATTAAATCACAAATGCGATGATTTGTTTATTTATTATCACAAGATGACACAAGATGTCAATCCATAAACATGGCTATGAACGTAAATATGGTGTTGATTTACAGATATATTCATTATTATTATATATTACCCCTCTATCTCGCAAATTAAAAATTGATTGGGTTTCCTGGTTTCTTTTAAAACTCTTCTTCTTCACTTGTTGTAACGTCCGTCAACATCTGTTTTTATTCACGTGTCTCTAGTTGCGGAAACAGGTTTTTCCATTGCAGTTATGCGTGATATTTCAATTGCGCTATGTCCGAAAAACCACCTCTTGCCGGCGCAAAAAATTTTTATCGAAAAATGAGAGTTTTGGTGAAATTGTCGTTATTCTGTTAGATAAATTTTTATACGTGAGTTACATTCATGCAATTTGAGGGTCAATGGAAAAGTGAGTAATGACAGTGGATGGACACACTGGGTTTATGTTCAGTTAATGAAAAAGTCATATTGTCTTTAGTTTTGTCTGTTTCTGATATAATAACCCCCAACTTTAATCTGAACTTTTTTGAACATCTACATGATCAATAAATTAAACATAAGAAAATACTTGATTTACACTAAAAAAAATGCAAAATACAGAAGATAGTGTTTGAATAAATCGTGATAAATCACTTAAGACGGAAATTCATTTGGGAATTGCCACAAAAAGAACACTGGGTCTTTATGGGTTAAAGAAAAAAATTGAATATAAATTGCTGTAATGTCTACATTTACTTCCAAAGTTAAATCCTCTGTAACCTACTGTTGAATTCCCTTATCCTACTGTACGTTTGGCATATATATACTGTATATCTGGGCCTGGTGCCAGTGGTGGTTCATTACTAGTGGAGGAGTTTCTGTCAGACAGGGTTTTACAAACGTAAGCTAATTAATAAAACTTCTGGGGTGACGGGGAGAAAGGAGAAGAAAAAAAAAAAACATTGACAGAAACATTTGGCCCAGAAAATAAAAAATCAATGTGTGTGTTTTTTGCCTGCCAGTTTTTGTTAGTCCAAAATAATAAACCATGACTTATTGTCTCGAGGAACAGTAAGCTTCACCACTAGCCACTAATTCATCAGCAAACTCCAAAAATCGTGTTTCATTCAGGCCACGAAAAATATTTCCTGGAGAGAAAGAGAAGATGGTTTTAAAGACGGGCAACAGCACAGCATGAGGCGGGATGCAGATCCGTGCTGAGAGAGAGGGTGAAGGGTTTCGGTTGGCTCTTAATTACACGGCAGAAGACAGGAGAAGGCGCCGACGAAAGCGGCGAAAAAAGAGAGAAAGGTTGAAACAACGGTATAACGCTGTCGCTCTTATCTTTCGTCTCCAAACAGATGTCGACCAGGCTGTTCTCTTTATTGCAGTACAAAGGCCTTCTGACAAAAAAAACACACAAACAGACACACAGGCATGCACACATGCACATCGCCTTGAACAAATCAATGCGTTCTGGTTGCAGTAATTTCCCTTGGTGCTTTGCTCTGCCCCCCTTGGGTGAACAAGGTGACAAAGCCAGCCATGGAGGAGAGAATCTCTTACTTTCTGCTCTCTGCTTTTTTAGCCCTTGTCTGCTCGTGTCTTTCTTTCCTTTTTTCTTTTGCTTCTTTACTTCTGGGCTCGTCCATGGACTGTGTGGATTTGCACATGTCTCCTGTACTGCACATCCATTCTCCTGTAGGTTTAACTCTAATGAGCTCCTGAACGGGGCTGTTTCCGATCAGGTGAATGATTCATAGGCGTTAATATTTTACTTATCAGTGCCCACCCTGCTGACCTGAGATTCAGTTTGGACATTTAACAGTGTTTATTGTATCAGAATGATAAGATAAGAGAAGAAACGATAAGATAAAGGTAAGATAAGATAAGATAAGATAAGATAAGGTAAGATAAGTCACATGATACACACAGGAGCTAGTACTGGACTGCATAACCATTGTTTTTGATGATTTTTAATCATTTTTTCCGAAACTATAGGATAGAATAGAATAGAACAGAACAGCGTAGAATCGAATAGAATAGAGTGGAGTGGAATGGAATAGAATAGCATAGAATAGAACAGAACAGCATAGAATAGAATAGAATAGAATAGAATAGAATAGAATAGGCTTTATTATGTCATTTTATGGTCCTTAAGGAGCTCAAGTGCAAGCAATACACACATCCGTTACAAAAACGACACACACACACACAATCACACATGTGAGTCCAGTATCCAGATGTGCAGATGTACATGTGACAGTATCGACTATAACCTAAAGTCTTTTTCAGTGGTGTAACGTCCTGAGTACACGTTCCATTACTGTTCCTCTGTTTTCGTCAGACTCATTCATTACTCTAACTCTACGTGGACTCCAGTCCTAACTTCATCCGTTCTTCTTCCGTCATTCCTGTATAGTCCACGTCTTTGTTCTTCTCGGTGACCTTCTCCTCTTTCCCTCCTCTGCATCCTCCTCTCCACGCCGTCGTCTCCTGTTTTCTATCACCCTCCATCCTTGTAGATCTCCTGGATGTGAGACACTCATTTGTGACAGAGCCAACCTGCTAATGGTGGATGGCAAGAAACAAAACCACACATGCCAACGATACACACCGAGGCACGCGCGCGCACACACACACACACACATACACACACACACGCGTATACACACTGTGGCACCTTTATGGTTTTGAACGTGGACATCAGTTTGGTAATACACATACTGACACATCTCCTAATACACTCTGAGCATATTTTCTCAGGTACACACACACACACACACACACACACACACTCGGCCACACATCAGTGCATTGACACACAACACATTCACACTAATGTATTCACATAACACTCTGTACTCTCCCCACTGCATTGCTCCTGGTGCTGGGCTCCCTCTCTGCTCTGCGCCGTGCCTCCTCCTCCTCTTCCTCCTCCTCCTCCACCTCCTCTCCGTCCTCCTCCTCCTCCTCCTCCTCCACCTCCACCCCCCTCCTCCCTTCTCCTTCTCCCAGTACATCTGGCACGCTCAGCTGCCGAGGAGCGCCATAATTATCCCGCCGGAGACGCACACAACGCTCGCACACGCACACACACACACATACACACGGGTTCTGTGCGACGCGGCGCGCACACACACTTGTCTTCGGCGATCCGCGCCGCTCCCTGCTGCTCTTCGTCACTACCGGGGCTTCATTAGAGTGTGTGAAGAGTGTTGTGTGCATGTGTGTGTGTGTGTGTGTGTTGATGCATGGTGCTTTTGGATGCCATCCAGATGTTTTTTCTTTATAGTTGAGGAGTCGGGCGTGTCCTAGATGCAACTGCCCTGCTACTGTATGTACGCTCAGTGTTTTCACTCCTTCAGTCCTGCCTGTCTCGCATACAATCTAGTTTTTGCCGTCTCCCACTGTTCAGATCAGATCAGGGCCAGGGTTGATTTAGCCATCATGTCGCAGACGGCAAGTGGGCAGCGGAGAGTATCACTTCCTGTCAGTCAGATGTACGGAACTGAGACCATGTTGAGCCGCAGGAACGGAACGGAGATTCTGGGATTTGAATTTTATCACTCAATGTCTCTTTTCTTTACCTGCAGTCGTGGAAAAAATTCTTAGACCACCTCTTGTTTTCTTCAATTTCTTGTTCAATTTAATACGTGGTCCAACTAAAGGTCCTTTTGTTTGGGCGAATATAATGATAAAAATAGCTCATAGTAGTTTAATTTGTTTTCTTGATAATAACCAAAGTCACTTCAGTTCTTCCATCAATATCTGTCATTGTACTGACACAAACAGTGCTTTTAGGCATTCCATGTTTTCTTTTCTGTCTGTTTTAGTCACATGACACACACAGGAGTTAGGACTGCATTGCATAACCACTGTTTATGATGACTTGGGATGGTTTAATAATTTTTTCCACGACTGTGTCACATGTCAAGTATAAGTACTGCTGGGTGCGGTTTGTTACTGATTCTACTGCAACAGTGGGGAGTCTAAGTCTAAAGACATTTTAATCTCATCATATATAATTGTAATGGCCGAAGAAACAAAGCCTCTTATCTGAAAAACGCACTTTTTTTGAGAAAAAAATGGCTACAAAAACCAATCAATAATACATTATTTCTGGACTATATTACTTCTTACAAACAGTATTCTGTGAGGAAATGAGATATTTAACATTTTCACCAAAAAAAGTGCATTTTTTAGACGAAAGTTGTTGTTTTTTTCCCCATCGATAAAGACTTTTGGTTAATATTAGGTCTGCTCGTCGTGCTTTTAGACATTCCATGTTTTCTTTTCTGTCTGTTTTAGTCACATGACACACACAGGAGTTAGAACTGCATTGCATAACCACTGTTTATGATGACTTTGGATGGTTTAATAATTTTTTCCACGACTGTGTCACATGTCAAGTATAAGTACTGCTGGGTGCGGTTTGTTACTGATTCTACTGCAACAGTGGGGAGTCTAAGTCTAAAGACATTTTAATCTCATCATATATAATAATAACAATGGCCGAAAAAACAAAGCCTCTTATCTGAAAAACGCACTTTTTTTGAGAAAAAAATGGCTACAAAAACCAATCAATAATGCATTATTTCTGGACTATATTACTTCTTACAAACAGTATTCTGTGAGGAAATGAGATATTTAACATTTTCACCAAAAAAAGTGCATTTTTTTTTAGATGAAAGTTGTTGTTTTTTTCCCATCGATAAAGACTTTTGGTTAATATTAGGTCGGCTCGTCATGCTTTTAGACATTCCATGTTTTCTTTTCTGTCTGTTTTAGTCACATGACACACACAGGAGTTAGAACTGGATTGTATAACCATTGTTTTTGATGACTTTTGATGGTCTAATGCTTTTTTCCGTGACTATAGAATAGAATAGAATAGAGTAGAATAGAATAGAATAGAATAGAATTCGACCATGCAAAATTCAGACTTGTATGTGCTTGGAGATAGATTCTGTCCATTTGAATGTTTTATTTTGTTTTGTTTTTTTGTTTTTTGTTTTTTTTGCAT
Source organism: Sphaeramia orbicularis (assembly GCF_902148855.1). Lineage (NCBI taxonomy): Eukaryota > Metazoa > Chordata > Actinopteri > Kurtiformes > Apogonidae > Sphaeramia > Sphaeramia orbicularis. The sequence continues at coordinate 7,252,167 of NC_043962.1, read as the reverse complement.
GTTCGAAATAAATAAATCAATCAAATCAGAATAGAATAGAAAAAGCTTTATTGTCATTGCAAAATACCGTTGTACAGTGCAATGAAATTTGGTTTTATGTTCTTTAAGGTGCTCAAGTACAAGTAATACACACATCAGTTCTAAAAAAGACACACACTTCAGTTCTTCCATCAATATCTGTGTCATTTTACTGACAAAAACAGTGCTTTTAGACATTCCATGTTTTCTTTTCTGTCTGTTTTAGTCACATGATACACACAAGAGTTAGGACTGGATTGCATAACTATTATTTGTGATGACTTTTGATGGTCTAATTTTTCCCGCGACTGTATCTGACATAAACAGCTGAAACTAAATGTCAACTGGGGGATATTTTGGATCTAAGTACGTACATATATACAAAGAAATCAGATCACACTGAAACCAGCTGATATTTTTACCTCCGCCAAGGAACAGCGGAGGTTATGTTTTCATCGGTACAGTATAGGTATAGGTGTATAGGTATATAGGCATAGGTACAATTCCAATGTACCTATACTGCGATGTATCTGTGCAAATGGCAAATAAAGTCTATTCTATTAGTAAGAGTTACCAAAAATACAGGCCCTATAAATGGAGAGGACAATTTTATTATATGTAGAGTAATAAAAGTCCATGTTAAAATAAGCCTAAATGGACACGTTTCCACTTTGTCTGTGTGCAGTTGTAATTGCAGGGCTGTTTTTAGCCAGTCTGGTGTCACATTGTAATTACTGGCCTGTACAGGTGAAGGAGAGGCTGAGGTTGGAGTGCTGCTGCCTGGGGTGGGCGTGCGGGTGGGTGGTGAAATGTGTGTGTATATGTATGCATGTGTGTGTGTGTGTGTGGGTCAGAAAGAAAAAGAGAATGTGAATGAGCGTGTACAGTGTGATTGGCAGTAATTGTGTGTACTGTAATTGTGAGTATGTGTGTGTATTTATGGTGTGATTGGCATTCAGTGTGTGTGCGGGCAGGTGTGTGTGTGTGTGTTTGCCAGTGTAATCGCGCAGTGCCCGCTGTGGCAGCTCAGAGTGGGACTTGCAGGTTTGATTCCCGGCGCCACTTTGTGTCAGACTTACTGCCGTGCCAAAAGCAATTGAGCTTTGTGGAAAAAGGGGTCTGGAAACGCCTCCCGCCATTCTATTTTTCAATCTGTGCTTTTAGTGCCACGGGAAGCACGGAATAAAGCTCCAGCATCAGTCACATGGATGGGTGCTAAAGACCAATCAGGTGACAAGCTTTGACTCCGTCTGTATGTCAGCGAAGCAATAACCCACTTCAGGTTACTGATTGCTAAGTCTTGCTCGACCACCTACCTTCATTTTTCTTGCCTTACCAGCTTTCTACAGGTAATTTACATTGTTTCATAAAATGTTAATACACCGTTGGATTTTTTTTTTTCTCGAGTTTGTCACGAAACTTCGGTCAAACCATTTTCCTTCCTGAATATAATGTAGGTAATGTACACAGCAGGAAATAATGACTCTGTTCGTGATATTTCCTGCTCATTACACTGCTATTTCCTACAAAAATCTTGTTGACAAATGTGCTGCTGTGCGCTTCCATTATGCACCTCCTCACCTCGTAGCCATTACTGTATTGCATGACTGCTGCTACTGTAAATAGATTGACATGCACACTTTATATTCTGCTATAGTTTATTTTTTCATATCGCTTATTTATTGTCATTTTTTTAAATTGCGTGGCATTTAACACAGTTAGAACTGGTGTGTCAGTTGTGTGTATGCCCTGTACATGTATTAAATTGACAATAAAAAATCATTTAATATTGAATTTCACAGTAAAACTTATGCAAATAGAGCGTTAACATATGGACTGTATAGAGCAGGGATGTCAAACTATCGGCACAGTTGGATCTCAAGTGGGTTAGACCGGTAAATGCATAATAAATAGTATAACTTATAAATAATGACAAGTCCAAAAGCATCTTTTTGTTTTAGTGTGAAAAAACCCACTAAATTATGAAAATATTTACATTGGCAAACTATCCAATCAAAAAACATGTGAATAACCTGACATTTTTTAACAAATCATTTAGAAACAGGCACAATATTGTTGAAATTGCATTTAATTTTTTTTAAACATTTCATATTTGTTCAGGTTATTCACATTTAATTATTAAAGGATAGTTTAAATAAATATAAATGTAATATTTTCATATCGTAATATTTTTTTCACGATAAACCAAGATAAAAAATTTGGAGTTGTTATTTTTACAGGTTATTATGCTATTATTTTCAGGGTGCGATTTGTCCAAAAAATAGAGGATTATACGTATTATGTATTTTATTCTTTTATTTAGGTTTTTATCGATTCTTCAGTATTTTTATTTATTTATATATATTTTTTTAATTTTTTATTTTATATGTTTACAGTTCCATATCTTTTAATCTATTCTTGTATTTTACTCTGTTGTTTTGGTTTTTATGTGTTTTTTCTGCACAGCACTTTGGTCCACTGTGGTTGTTCTAAAGTGCTTTACAAATAAAGTTGGACTGGATATTATCTTACACGAAATTTTCACAACTTCTAACCTGTATTCACTGGACCCCCTCCACTGATCTATGGGCCCCCCCCACAAATGCTGGGCCCCATGAATTGAATTTGTCACATTTACCCCCCCTTTATGGTGACCTAGTGCATGGGGACGTTCGCAAATTCTGAGACTGCGACAATGTTAGTGCCAGTAATGTAGGATATAGGTGAACGAAAACTGTCACAACCTGCCGTTATTTACATTGGTTGCCCCCCCCCCACCCCCGAGGATGAAATTCATTGAGCAGAAGTAGGGATTGAAAATAGCATAGCAACATATAAAGCTGCCAGTGACCATTTTTTCTATAAAACGTCAAATGATGTCGAAGCAAACATGTGGAAAGACGCCAAGAAGCAGATGTGTGCATGAGTGTTGTGTTGTGTGGTCATAAAGTGGTTCTGTAAACTGTGTTCTACATGTCTGTGACAAACGGGGGAGAAGAACTAGAGCAGGGGTTCCTAAACTCTTCCAGCTCGTGACCCAAAAAAAAGAAATGTGATATCTCCTCGGGACCCAAATGTACAAAAATACATCATGAGCCACCATTCAAGTCCTTAACAAGTAAAAGTACCATAGTGCGTAAACACACCGTCACAAGTAAAAGTGATGGATTCAGTGTGAAGGTAAGGGGATTTTTCAGCCAAATGTTATTTAAAGAATGAAAAGGAAAAGTAGGACCTGCTCAGTGTGCAGAAGGAGTCTACAGATACATGTTATTATATGATATAATAACTGGTTTATGGCAACATGGAGTCAAATTAACTTAATTTATAAAGTATAAGGTTCATAGTTGTAGTAGTTAGTGGTGTAGAACTACATCAAATAATATTTTTTTTAATTTTGTGTGTGTAATTGGTTGCACGTAACTTTAAGACCCAAATAAATGTGTTCAGTCAACAGATTATTTCTCCATGAAATCAGAATTAGAATCAGTTTTATGGGCCAAGTATGTGAACACATACAAGGAATTTGGCTTCGGTTTTTACACTGATCACAACACACAGTTCTGACATGAACCCAGACCAACATGTGGACCTGGACACAATATAGACAAACAGTCCACTACAGACACAGACAACAATGGGCTGAGATTTACAGTGGATTTATAATGTAGTAAGTACTGAGTGCAAATTAGAGTTTTTATACAGTGAGTGGATCCAGTCTATTAGCTAGGGATGTACCGATACCACTTTTTTCCAGACTGAGTACGAGTATGAGTACTTACATTGGAGTACTTGCCGATACCGAGTACCGATACGAGTATTTAATAATCCCATTCCAGTTCTTAGTTCCTTTTGTAAATGTGCTTTATTGTCGTTGTCATTAGTCTGACTGGAACAAAGTGCTGCTACTGACATTTAATGTGTTGGAATGAGCGTTTGTCAATTAATCCACCAGGGGGCGCCGCTCTCAATTAACCATACTGGACAAATACCACAAAGAAGAGGAAAGTTTTTGGAGAAGACGAAGAAGAAGAAAGTCAGTAATAACAAACATGGAGATGACAGAGGAAACACTAATGTGATACTAATGTTGCAGCGTTTTTGCTACAAAGGTTTAAAAACTTAGCTTTAGCAGGAAGAGAAAAGAGAAATGAGCGAAAAGTTTGGTTTTCACTTCTGTTGGCGGCGGTCCGCACCGCTCCGTACTCCCACTGGTATTCTCATTCTGTTTACGCATCCGCGAGCACCAGGAAAACGGATGGAATGTACGCAGAGGACGGACAGAACACTGCGTCTGTATCTGTGTCTGTAACGTTACTGTCAGTCAGCGTTACTTTTATCACCGTCATTTATTTTGAAAAATCTCCACACTCTTCACACTCCACACACATTATTCCTCCTCCTCGTACCTGCTGCACTGAACTGGGAATGTCAAACAGCCGTAAGTGGTATCGGAGCATTTGTATCGGATTACTTTTACAAGTACGAGTACACACACTGAGTATCGGAGCCAATGCTGATACTCGTATCGGTATCGGTGCATCCCTACTATTAGCACTATATGTTTATGTATATATTATTTACAGTGGGTTTTACATTGTAATATGTACAGAAAGTGCAAATTGAAGTATTTATACAGTGAGTGGATATGAACAGGAATACAGTCTGGTAAGTAGAGTTTTTTACGTAGTGCAAATTAGACAGTTTTATAAAGAGTGCAAATATAAGTTTGTGTGTTGGTGAATTGGAGTCGGGGGTATTTACACTGGATGGGTCATGAAGTGTGATGCGTAAATGTGATGCGTTAGATCAGACCTGGGCTTTGTATGACCCGATGGCTGACCCCGACTGACCCGCATGAGGTCACTGGCAAATTAAAAGTCAAAGCAAATATATCATTGTGATAGATGCAACCAGTACAACAACACTGCTTTTATTTTGAAGGATGAAGATTTTTTTTTTTTTTTTTTTTTTGAAGAATGTCCATTAAATACATTTAGAGAAATACACAGACTAGGGATGTGACTATTACCGGTATAACGATAAACCGTGGTAAAATTCCCGACGGTTAGTATTGCCATTTTAAATTCTAATGATCGTGATAACCATGGTTGATTACTGCACTTTAAAGACAAAGAGCGAGAGAGACTATCTATCTATCTATGAAAAAGAAACTAAAACAACTTAACCCTTTCATGCATGAATTATGAGAACCTTAATCAAGATGTTTTTGTCTTGTTTTTATTCCTCTTTAGGCATGAAAAAAATAATGCGATTAATTTTTTTTAAGAACTTATTTTTCATGGAGTTGCAAAAATGTCGACTTGGATACCATGCGTTAAATTTTTGAAACAAACTGTGTATTTACTGATATACTATGTGAAAACTATGACATAAAAACCTTTTTTTAACATGTCCATATATTTTAACATACTCTGAATACTAGTTACACTGTATGTAAAGTGTCTTTGAGTACCATGAAAAGCGGCATACAAATACAATGTATTATTGTTATTATTATTAGTAGTAGTAGTAGTTATTACTCACTTCATGGAGATAATATGCAAAAAATGGTATGAATGTCAGTGTATGGGATGATGCATTAGTGTCCACTGTGTTGGCTGATATGGAACTAAAACAACAAAATCCATGAATATACAAGAGAACAGCTGGAGAATAACTGTCCACTGGAGTGACCACTATGCATGAAAGGGTTAAACTTGATGTGGAAAATGGTCAAACAATGGCTATAAGGTGCCATCTTTAATGCACATTTGTATGTTTGATGTTTACATGTTAATATTTGAATGTTTCTGCCAACAGAAAGTACATTGTGCCTGTTTTATTAGGGGGGTTTTTTTTGTTTGTTTTTTTCAAAATATGTGGTTAAATTATTTCAGTGTGTGTATAAGTACTTTTTGAGCATTTTGAGCACAATTTCAACAGTATAACAGTGATAATAATGATAACCGTGATAATTTTAGTCACAATAACCATGATATGAAATTTTCATATCGTTACATCCCTAACAGACATATTAAAAACAATTCAAAGCAAGTTTAAAGCAATGCACAGTGATACTAAAGTCTTCCTTCCCTCCTGCTGAATATCAGAATAAACCCACCTGGTCTAGTCCTGCAGGTTCAGGGGTCACTGCCACCCCCCCTACATCTGAGTGGAGAATATTTTAGTGGTAGTGATGTGAATTCCCAGCTCTTATAATGAGAAGCGAAGGGAGCGCTCGGACGGCCTGGTCTAGTTGGCTCCACTTCCTCCTGTCCCCTCCTCTTTTAATCCCCAACTGCTCTGTCCTGCACTCCATCATCCTATCCACCTCCCCACAGTGTCTCCCTCTCTTCATTGTCTGTCCACTTCCCCTACGGTAACGGTTCCACCCGCGAGACGCACCGGATTCACACACACTTCTGCCGACACACACAAACACACAGCGCTAGGGGCTTCGGCACAAGTGTAATTTCCCCAGTGTTCTCCCTAACCTGGAATATCTGACACTGTGACACCAGAAAAGAAAGGGTGTGTGCGTGTGTGTGCGTGTGTGTGTGTGTGTGTGTGTCCATGTGAGGATGGGGAGATGTGGTGAATGTCTCTTTTTGTCTATTTCTTTTAATTTTTAGCTCACCGGCCGATAGACCATGAGATATCGTGAAGGCGTTGTGTCCGTCGTCATCTGCGTCTTCATCATCTTCATCATCTTTGTTGTCATCTTTATCTTCGTTAGCAATTTTTTCAAACATCTTCTCTTACAAAATTACTTGTCAGACATTAGTTTTACCTTTACTTTTGTGTTTTTAGCTCACCAGCCAATAACTTATGAGGTATTCTGAATGCACTGTGACCGACGTCATCTTCATCTTCGTCTTCATTTTCATCCTTGTTAGCATTTTCTTCAAATATCTTTTCCGACAAAGCTACTGGTTGGATTAATTTCAGATGTTTTATGTATCTTCCTCGGAACAATGTCTGCAACATTTGTTGGCAGTTTTGTGTAATTTAGGCTTTTGGGATTTTTGACGAATTTTTAAATATAAAAAAATTGTCCTTTACTTTTATGGTCCATATTTTTATGCTTTATAACATGTAAATGGTTACAGATATCAATATAGTTCCTGTTGATCACTGATAGGAAGTCATATATGGACTTTCATTTGGGTCCATGACTTTTGACCTTGAGTGACCTTGAAAGGCCAAACCAAGGTCGCCAAAGTGAACATTTCAGCTATCTTTGTCTCCAAAACTACTGTTTGGGTTCATTTCAAATTTTATTTGTATCTTCCTTGAAACAATGTCTACAAAGCTATTCACGGTTTTGAGAAATCTAGAATTTTGACGAATTTTTGAAATATTAAAAATATGCCTTTACTTACAATGGTCCATATTTTGATGGTTTATAACATGTAAATCAATGTTTTTCAACCTTTGGGTCGGGACTCCATGTGGTGTTGCCTATAATTCAAATGGGGTCACCTGAAATTTCTAGTAATTGATAAACAATAAAAAAAAAAAAAACTTACTGATAAAAAATATATGTTGAGTTGACAGAGCCAGTCCCAATCCATACCAGACAAACTGTGGTTGTGAAACTGCAGCGCTGTGGTTCTGTTTATCTGTCAAATGTTCATTGTGGTCAGTTTCAGATGCTGCAGCTCTTTCATAATTCATAGTTTGACTTCTTGTTTGTTCAGTATTAATTGTCAGCCTTGGAAATCACAACTGGACTGACTGTACATATCCTGACCAAGGAGAATAAAGTTCTCCCTTTGTGCAGTAATCTACACCTGGATTTACTGCCTCCGTCCAGAATAATATACATTACATAGACTACCTGTCCTCTAAAATTAACCTGTATTTGCAACATAGTATAGCAAACTAGTACATGATCAAAAACAAATTAATTTTAGCAAAAAAAAAAAAAGTCTCTTTTTTGAATGTCTGAGAAATTTGTGATGTTAAAATGGGGTCAGGAGCCAAAAAAGGTTGGAAACCACTGATGTAAATGGTTCCAGATATCAATATAGTTCCTTACTTTGATTGAATGAGTTGAGTTCTCCTCTGGTGAGAGTCCCGCCCACTTCTATAGTTCGATTGATCTGCATCCAGACCACAGGACTGGAACATAGAACAGAACCTGACAACCTCACACATTCAACTGGGGATTGATTCAGATGGAACATTGGTCCTTTTTTTGTACAATTTGAGCTCCTTCACTTACTGATGCAATAAAACAGAAGGCCCAGTGCTTCGTTAAAATGCTGAATGAGTGCATCAGGAGCACATGACTCTGGATATGAGGTGGGTGAATTTATGAGAGCGAGGCCACCGAGAGTTATTACGCTGACACAAGGTGGCATGCTGCATTCTCCAGTGTTTTATTACCTTTTGACTACAACTAGTGTAACATCAAACTGGCTCACACTTCAGTATCTGCTACAGTGGTTCCCAACGTTTTTTGGCTCATGACCCCATTTTAACATCACAAATTTCTGGTGACCCCAGACATTCAAAACAGAGACTTTTTTTTTTTTTTTTTTTTGGCTAAAATTAATTTGTTTTTGCATATAAATGTTAATTTTAGAAGGCATTTAGGCTATATAATATATATATTATTATGGACAGAGGCAGAAAAGCCAGGTGTAGATTACTGCACAAAGTGAGAATTTTATTTTCCTTGGTCAGGATATGTACAGTCAGTCCAGCTTGGATTTACAAGGCTGACAATTAATACTGAATAAACAAGAACTCAAACTATGAATTATGAAAGAGCTGCAGCATCTGAAACTGACCACAATGAACATTTGACAGATAAACAGAACCACAGTGCTGCAGTTTTACAACCACAATTTGTCATGTGTTTTATGTATTGGGATCGTCTCTATCAACTCACCATATATTTTTTTAAATTTTTTTTTTTTATTCAAATTTTCATCAATTGTTAGAAATTTCAGTGGACCCCATTTGAATTCCCCACGTGGGGTCCCGACCCCAAGGTTGAAAAACACTGATCTACTCTCTAGCCATGTGGATGAGACTGTTGGAAAGTAAGTAAGTGGAGTTATGGAGCTTTTTTTTTTTTTTTCTCTGGTAAAAGTTCTGCAAGAAGAAAATTAAATTTCAAGCCAAAGCGCAGTTTTAATCTTGAAATAAATTGACCGGCCGCTGTGACTCGACTTCCCACGACTGAAAAAAGACATTTGACATAAGTGTATTATCGCTCACCTTAACCTAGTTTTCTTAACTTTCTGCAACCGTAGAAATTTAATCCCATTTAGACGTTGTCGGGGCCTAAACCTCACGGTGAGAAAGAGTCACAATAAGCTTGTAGATTTACAGGAATTTATTGCAGAATAATGTTTCAAATTAGAATGAACAACCAGCAATAAGCACAATGATTAACAAAAGATTCAGAGAAAAAGTCTCACTATTTGGCCAAACAGGTGCAGTCTTGCTAGAGACTGGACACAGACAACTAAACGCAAAGATCCTTCATACTGCGTAAGCCTCAAAGGTTTTGTTTACCTAAGTTCCATAACATGTCCTACAGAAAGTGGTCTTAACTAGATCTGCTCAGTATATCCTCAATAAAAAGGACAGAATCTAAAATCGTCAGAATGACAAGTACAAAGTTTAGACCAAATGAATCAACACTAAATCGTTTTCCTTCTACGCACGTCTTTATTAGTCTAATGCCGTCGTATTCCAAACGCCCTTTTCTGTTAAAGCCGACACGTTTATCGCATTATTTGGTCTTTGTGTCAGTCCGACCAGCTGTCTGTAACTGTCTGTAAAAGGGCTGCAGACAGCACCGGCTTCCAGACTAAAGTTTGGACAAATGGTTGTTCAATCGATAGCTTCCCACCAGCAATATTTGGTATCAATGCATGTCCTCCTCATTACCGCAGCAGGCTGCCCTCTCCATGGACCTGAATTATTCATACACACAAACAGGCACAAATATGCACACACAGCTACACACACAGCCACACACACACACACACACACACACACACAGAATACTGCATCAGAGAAGAAGCTGGCCTTTTGCTTTCTCTCTCTCTCTTTCTCTGCCTCCAGTCCACCCCCCCCTCCTCCTCCCTTTCCCCTCCACTCTACTCCAAGTTGCATTTCTTCCCTTCTCTCTTCCCCTGGTCCCCTTTAGCCCAGGGCTGAAGACGAGAAGACCAGGCATCGGCCTCGCCTCTTTCTGTCTCGCTTCTTTTTTTTTTTTTTTCTTTTTTTTTTTTAACCTCTCGTTCACCCACATGCTTACTCATGGATAGCTGCATCCCTCAGCACTTTTTGTCTGATAGTCATAGTCTGATTTACCTGTGATTAATAATATGTTATAAAATGAAGGTAATATGGACGTTAAAAAGTCGCTTTTGTCGTGAGATGACACGAGAAGTTATTCCATCAACATGATGACGAACGTAAATATGGTGTTGATTTACAGATATATTCATTATTATTATATTTTACACCTCTATCCTATCCTAAATTAAAAAATGATTGGGTTTCCTGGTGTGTCCACACATACCGTGCCATGTTTCTTTTAAAACTCTTCTTCTTCTTCTCATGTTGTAACATCCGTCAGCATCCGTTTTTTTTTTGTTTTTTTTGTTTTTTTTTTGTATTCATGTGACTCTAGTTGCGGAAAAAGGTCTTTCCATTGCAGTTTTGCGTGATATACCATTTGTGCTACGTCTGAAAAACCAGCTCTTGCCAGCGCAAAAACTTTTGATCGAAAAAACAAGAGTTTTGGCAAAATCATCATTTTTCCATTAGGTTAATTTTTATGCGCACAATTTGAGGATCAATGGAAAAGTGACTAATGACAGTGGCTGGACAGACTGGGTTTGTGTTCAGTTAATGATAGATTTGACTGAAAAAGTCACTTTTTTCTTCAGTTTTTTCTGTTTCTAAAATAATAACCTTCAATTTTAATCTGAGCTTGTATGACCATCTACATGATCAGTGAATTAAATATAGGAAAATACCTGATTTACACTGAAAAAAACACAAAATACTGAAGATAATAGTATAATAAATGGCGATAAATCGCTTCAGAAAGGTTAAATCTGCAGAAAAATTCATTTTCAAACTGCCACAAAAGTAGCACTGGGTCTTTATGGGTTAAGGTATATTTATTTGATGACAGGCAGCGGTAAATAAATAAATATACAAACAAACAACAGCATCCAATGTAGTGACTAATTGTTGCCATGGTGCATAGTTCACTATCAGCTGTTGCTATGATACACTTTTGGTCATCAGTTGTTGCCGTACCGTTACTCGATGCTATGGTAAACTGTGTTCAGTCCAACAGTGTGCAATGTAGTTCTGCCTTTTTTTTTTTTTTTAACCTCTCGTTCACCCACATGCTTACTCATGGATAGCTGCATCCCTCAGCACTTTTTGCCTGCTGTGTCTTTTATTTTTGTTTCTAATAATACCGCTTAAATCACACTACTATTTTTTAACAGTAGATTTGTCGCTAATGGCTTTACCGTCCTTATACAGAAACACATATTTTGCAGTTTTGTTTTTTGTTTTTATTTTTGCTGCATCAAAGGGAAAAAATATCGCCAAAGGTCAGTTTTCACACATCCATTCATTGTGGGTTTTTTTGCTGTCATTATGGTCTGTACTACACCTTGTCTGCAGTCGTGGAGCATTATGAAAGCTGCAGTAATCACCATCTCCTATAATAATGATCATAAAGTTTAACAGCCTGGTGTTGTTCTAGCCGTTAGCCACTTAATGTTGTCTAGTAATGGTGTGTAATGGCACTGCTGGTGTGTGTGTGTGTGTTGTGTATGTGTGTGTTTGAGGCTGTCCCTGCAGTCCAATCACGTCTGCTCAAGAGGAAATAAATATGGGATCAGTGTTGATTACAGAATACATAAAAACTGGTGTAAGTTGGTCTCGGTCCACACCTTCCACTGCACCTGTTGACTGAAGTACATATAAATACACACTGACGGGGGATGAGTTGCAATGATCATGTTGTCATTCAACTGTTTTTTTGTAATTTAATTAAATATATATTAGTAACGCAATCTCACAACTTGTGTTAGTTGAGTAATTTTTTCATGAATGCATGATCTTTAAAACCTAGAGCCATTTTTGTGACGACTTCCAAATGAATGATACTCTACATTTAACCTTTTTTTTAATGATTTTTCACCAGTTATTCAATATTATCCTCTGCATGCTGTGTTTTTCTAGTATGTGTTCTTATATTTAATTTAAAGACCGTGTGTATGTTCAGTAAACCTCAGTGTAAATTCAAAAGTCATTATATGAAAACGGAAAAAAATGGACTAAACTAAACCACATGGATTGTGTAACATACAAATAAGACACATCTGATAGCCCAGAAATGTTTGGAAACTTCATTTTATCTGGATAATTTTAATGTATTGGTAGGATTAGTGATTAAACATTTCAGATAAGTAGATGCTTTTGGTCTGTAGCAGCTGCTTAAGTCTATGAGGGTTAAAAAAAAAAGAAAAAAAAAACTGTGTTATAAACTGTTCGTAAACCACATACTGTAGACTCCAAGGGTGCCTTTGGATCAGATGTTAAGTGTTCTGCTATTTATAAAATCATCCATGTGATTTTATACGTGTGTCTAAAGGAAGAAGAAATGAGTTTCCAGCCTCACAGCTGTCATAATTAGTGTAGAAGTGGATGGAACTGTTTTCTACTATGACAGCTGTGCCGCTAAATGTTACATTTCTTCAGTTTTTTCGTGTAGGATTTGTCACGTTGATAGCTCTGATGATTATTTTTACATGTGACATTAAAAGGTTTAACCCTTAAAGACCCAAACATCCACCATCGACCAAAACCATCTACTGATCTAAACTGTGTAATACCTGTTGATCCATTAATCTTATCAATACATGTAAATAATTGGTGTAAAATACAGTTCTTCATGTTTTCATGGTCATCACATATGACCCATTTGGACGTTCAGAGGCTCCATAGTTACCGTGGAAACACTGTCATCTTCTACAACATTGATTCACCAGTAAAACCCATGGAGTTGGATCAATGACAGTGGCTGGACACACTGGGTTTATGTTCCTTATTCTAGAAAATGACCAAAAAATGAATCAAAAACGTACAAAATCCTAAATAACATGAAAAAATAAGCGATAAATTTACGAAAATGAAGTCAAAAAAGTGAAACAAAAATGAATAAATCAACAAAATAAATTGGTAACATGAACAAAATTAAACACAAACTGAACAAAATTGAAGAAAAAGTAATAAACCCATGGAGTTGGATCAGTGACTGTCAGGTTCAAAACACCTAGATATAAAGAAAGACACAAGAACACACAGGAGTCAAGTATCTCTTGCTCGCGAGGAGAGTAGTTGACAGAACACTGCTCAGTTACAATGCCCCAACTCACTCTGAGAGTCCTGCCCTTGCTCTCCTCATGTATTTCATTTGGGTGTTCCCTAGTTACATGGGTGTGATTAGTCTGAGGGTTTACGTATTGATCACATTGTTAGTACATGGGTGCATGATTATTTTCCTCTTATTAAATGTCAAAACTGAATCGTCCAGACACATCTGTGTAGCCTTTGTGTGAACTTTTGCTTTCGATCAGACGACATGGGTCAACTGGTCTCCAAGGTATGGTCCCCATCTTCCAAGGTGCTTTCACTTCTGCAAAACCTGTAAAAGAACTATAAGAGCACTTTGCCCTCATTCAGCATAGCATATAATAACATCATAAGTATGGCATGAATGTGATAACTTATGTACAATTATTCTAACAGTGACAGTGGCTGGACACACTGGGTTTATGTTCATTATTATAGCAAATGACCAAAAAATGAATCACAAACTTACAAAATCCTAAATAACATGAAAAAATAAGCAATAAATTTACCAAAATGAAGTCAAAAAAGTGAAACAAAAATGAATAAATCAACAAAATAAATTGGTAACATGAACAAAATTAAACACAAACTGAACAAAATTGAAGAAAAAGTAATAAACCCATGGAGTTGGATCAGTGACAGTGGATGGACACACTGGGTAATAACCTTCAACTTTAATCTGAGCTTTTATGAACATCTACATGATCAGTGAATTAAATATAGGAAAATACCTGATTTACACTGAAAAAAACACAAAATACTGAAGATAATAGTATAATAAATGGGGATAAATCACTTCAGAAAGGTTAGATCTGCAAAAAAAATTCATTTTCAAACTGCCACAAAAGTAGCACTGGGTCTTTATGGGTTAAGGTATATTTATTTGATGACAGGCAGCAGTAAATAAATAAATATACAAACAAACAACAGCATCCAATGTACTGACTAATTGTTGCCATGGTGCATAGTTCACCATCGGCTGTTGCTATGATACACTTTTGGTCATCAGTCGTTGCCGTATCGTTACTTGCTGCTGTGATAAACTGTGTTCAGTCCAACAGTATGCAATGTAGTTCTTCCTTTTTTTCTTTTTTTTTTTTTTTTAACCTCTCGTTCACCCACATGCTTACTCATGGATAGCTGCATCCCTCAGCACTGTTTTTCCGCTGCGTCTTTTATTTTAGTTTCTAATAATACCGCTTAAATCACACTACTATTTTTTAAACAGTAGATTTGTCACTAATGGCTTTACCGTCCCTCTACAGAAACACATATTTTGCAATTTTGTTTTTTGTTTTTATTTTTGCTGCATCAAAGGGAAAAAATATCGCCAAAGGTCAGTTTTCACACATCCATTCATTGTGGGTTTTTTTGCTGTCATTATGGTCTGTACTACACCTTGTCTGCAGTCGTGGAGCATTATGAAAGCTGCAGTAATCACCATCTCCTATAATAATGATCATAAAGTTTAACAGCCTGGTGTTGTTCTAGCCGTTAGCCACTTAATGTTGTCTAGTAATGGTGTGTAATGGCACTGCTGGTGTGTGTGTGTGTGTTGTGTATGTTTGTTTGTTTGGGGTTTTTTTTTTGCTCTATCAAGGGTAAAAAGCATCGCAAAAGCTCGGTTTTCCCAAATCCACACAAAAACATTGTGTTTTTTTGCTGTCATTATGTTGTGTTGTCTGTCTGTCTGTGTGTTGTCTGCCACAAAAGTAGCACTGGGTCTTTATGGGTTAAGGTATATTTATTTGATGACACGCAGCGGTAAATAAATAAAAGATAAATATACAAACAAACAACAAGCATCCAATGTACTGACTAATTGTTGCCATGGTGCATAGTTCACCATCAGCTGCTGCGAGGATGCAATTTTGGTCATCAGTTGTTGCCGTACCGTTACTTGTTGCTATGGTAAACTGTGTTGGGTCCAACAGTGTAGTTCTGCCTTTTTAGTTCTGCCTTTTTTTCTTTTTTTTTTAAACCTCTCGTTTACCCATTTATTTGATGACAGGCAGCAGTAAATAAATAAATAAATAAACCTTCACCCATAAAGACCCAGTGCTACTTTTGTGGCAGTTTGAAAATGAATTTTTCTATAGATTTAACCTTTCTGAAGTGATTTATCACCATTTATTATAATATTATCTTCTGTATTTTGTGTTTTTTTTTTTCAGTGTAAATCAGGTATTTTCCTATAGTTAATTCACTGATCATGTAGATGTTCATACAAGCTCAGATTAAAGTTGAAGGTTATTATTTTAGAAACAGAAAAAACTGAAGAAAAAAGTGACTTTTTCAGTCAAATCTATCATTAACTGAACACAAACCCAGTGTGTCCAGCCACTGTCATTAGTCACTTTTCCACTGATCCTCAAATTATTTATTTGACGACAGGCAGCAGTAAATAAATAAATAAATATGCAAACAAACAACAGCATCCAGTGTACTGACTAATTGTTGCCATGGTGCATAGTTCACCATCAGCTGTTGCTATGAAACACTTTTGGTCATCAGTTGTTGCCGTACTGTTACTTGTTGCTATGGTAAACTGTGTTGGGTCCAACAGTGTAGTTCTGCCTTTTTAACATGTGAGGCAGCGTCGATGCCTTACTCTAGGGCTGAATTCAGATGAGATATCAACGTGTTTGCATGTATGTATTTGTGTGTGTGTGTCTGTGCGTAGGTGGAGGGCAGCGTGCCCTGAGGCGCTGGGTCCTTAGTGGTTGGCTAACGGGGCGCACAGCGACCCTCATCCTTGCCCTGATCGATGCAGCGAGAACATGTGTGTGTGTGTGTGTACGTGCAGAGGAGTGTGTATGTGTGTGTGTGTGTCTCGTTAGCAGGAAGCAGAGGAGAGTCCAGGGACCCCTGCATTCCCTGCCCAGGGACTCACAGAGGTCCCAGCACCTGGACTGAACACACACACACACACACACACATGCACACACACACACACACAGATGCAGATGCACACCTCAGACAAATCACCACTCAACTCACCGCCTCTCCTCGCCTTCCCTCTCCTCTCTCCCTCTTTCTCTCATTTTCTCCGTCTGTCACTCTCACCTACACTTTCCGCCTGACACAAACACCCACACACCTTGCATACAGATCGAGCGCACACAGCCGTCCCAGAGCTGCGGGAAGTAGCACTAAGCTTAAAGTACAGGCGTGGACTGGAACACAACTCCGCAGAAGACCATTCATCCTGTGGTTTTTAGGCGCAGAAAAAAAAAAAAAAAGAAATCGGACCAACACCGTCACATGTATCTGTGTGTGTGTTGGCAATCAATAACCGTTTTGGTCAGGTATTAGCATCATGTGGGCTGACACTAGGGGTGATGAAATCTGTGTGTATTTGTGTGCGTTTGTTTGGCTGACTTTACCAGATGGACTCTGAAAGTGTGGAAGGTCTATTCTGGGTTGGTACCATGTGTTTAAATAGAACCGACGACGTTCAGCGAGTGTGAAAGTGGTCTATCTCATCGTCAAGGACACCTTTAATTACAGCGGCGGGGGGTCCTGTGTGTGTGCGTGTGTGTGTGTGACCGAGTGCAAGTGTGTGTGTTTGTGTGTGTGTCTGTGATGGTTGTTGCCAATTAATTAATGACTAATGAACACATCTGTTAATAGTATGATCAGCACTTTAGTTGGATCAGCTTTGTGCTCATTTTAATCTGACGGCCTGTGGTTAAATATAAACCTGCGTGCTTTCTGGGACACTGAACCATTTTTTTTAAGTTGTAGTAAAAAACTATTTATAGAATAGAATAGAATAGAATATCCTTTACTGTCATTGTGTGTTATAGTATGAATAGACACAATATTAATAATATTAACAGTATGTATATCTGTAGCCACAGTATGTGTATCTATGAAAACAGTATATATATTCATATAAACAGTATGTATATTTATATAGACAGTATGTATATCTATACAACCAGTTTGTAATCTATGGAAACAGTATGTATGTCTATATAAATATTATGTATATCTATAAAAAAACAGTATGCATAACTATGAAAGCAGTATGTGTATATGTAGAAACAGTATGTATGTCTATAAAAACAGTATGTATAGCTATATAAACATTATGTATATCTATATAAACAGCATGTATAACTATGAAAACAGTATGTATATCTGTAGAAACAGTATGTATATCTATAAAAACAGTATGTATAGCTATAGAAACAGTATGTATATGTATGAGAACAATATGTATATCTGTAGAAACAGTTTGTATATCTATAAAAATAGTATATATATCTATAAAAACAGTATGTATATCTATAGAAACAGTATGTATAACTATGAAAACAGTATGTATATCTATAGAAACAGTATGTATATCTATAAAAACAGTATGTATATCTATAGAAACAGTATATATAACTATGAAAACAATATTTGTATCTATAGAAACAGTATGTATAACTATGAAAACAGTATGTATATCTATAGAAACAGTATGTATATCTATGAAAACAGTATGTATATTTATATAAACAGTATGCATATCTATAGAAACAGTATGTATAACTATGAAAACAATATGTATATCTATAGAAAGAGTATGTATGTCTATGAAAACCGTATGTATATCAATGAAAACAGTATGTATATTTATAGAAACAGTATGTATATCTATAGAAACAGTATGTATAACTATGAAAACAGTATGTGTATCTACAGAAACAATATGTATATCTATGTTACAGTATATATATCTATATAGACAGTATATACGTCTATATATCTATGAAAACAGTATGTAACAGTAACTTATTGGTCTATATAAAATGAGTGCATTTCTGTTTGGATTCGCTATCTCTGAATCACGGTGTATTATAATTAGTCTTTATGCTGAGAGTTGATGGCATATTAAGTCTATATTTATTACAAAACACCGATCTGAGTTCATCCTAAAACTGTAAATGTCGTAATAACGTTAAGGGTTTTTATTTGATAATTAAATCTGAGCATTAACTAATGCTGTTTGAGTCACTTGTGGAAGAAGGAGGGAACCCAGACAGACAGTAAAAGCAGGAGGAAAACCGAGACAAAACAGCAGACACACAAAGTAGCCTGTCTTCTAATTAAGGCATATTTATAACACTGAATCCTGTTGTGTTGCAAATGATAAAACCATATCAGCCGACTGCTCCAACAGTTACTAAAGCTCTGCTGTTAATTACAACAGAACAGTGTGAAACGGTGTTCTACATCCAGCAGTAAGGCTAAGGTGTAAAATGAGTAATAGCAGGAAACACAAACAAAGTGTCAGATGATTAAGAAGGATTTAACCAAGTATTTAGGAGAGGTCAACTGATTTTTAAAGGATTATACTGTGGAAAGAAATAAAAGGCCCTTATCTGATTAATCTGACACTTAATTATAATTAATCAGACCCTCCCTGGAAGAACACCCAAAAAACCAGCAGGAAATGAGTGGAATCCCAGACCAATAATTAACTTTATTAGAAACTGAATGACATAGCATCAAAGCACAAGTAATTATTCAATATAAAGAATCAAGCATTAATTGTGTGATGGAGAAAATATCAGAAAATGATGAAAAAGTGTTTCCTACAGTTCAAGATAATGTGAAGATATTCAGTTACTGTCAAACAGAAGGAATGAAAACAGAAAATACACACTTTTACAGACGTTTGACTTAAATCTACTTAATATTACAGTCTGTTAATGTAATATTACACTAATAATAGATTTATTGTTGTCGCTCTAAGTTAAAGTGTTGCTAATATTTGTTGTTTTCTGTCAAAGTACGTCTGGTCACTATTAACCACATTCTGACCAAAGTCCGTATTAACATTGACGGCATTAAACTGATCTGATCTGAGTCGCATTCATTGAACAATATACACTGTACACTATTTCTCTGCACAAACTGTACATGTATTTATTTACTGGTTTATTTAACAGGGTCATTGGACATTAACCCTTTCATGCATACTGGTCACTACAGTGGACAGCTATTCTACAGCTGTTCTCTTGTATATTCATGTATTTTTTTTTTTTTTTTTTTTTAAACATATCTTTATTAAAGTTTTAAGACACTACATATCTTTTCTGAAATGAATTGGTAACATTATGTAGATCTCTCCTGAGCATAAACCCCCAGAATCACAACCCCTCCGCACAGTTTTCACACAATTTATCAGTAAATACATGTTTCGGTGTCTCAAAAATTAAACGTGTGCCGTCCAGCTGAGTGGACATTTTTGCAACTTCATGAAAAATAGGTTCATAAGAATTTTTTATTTTTTTTATATTGTGCAGTCTGATGGTGAGGGGGATGAAAGTAAAGTAGTCTGAATCTGAAATGAATCTGAATCTGAATCTGAAATGAACCTGAATCTGAAATTAATCTGAATCTGAAATTAATCTTTTGCTGTATATTTATAATTCAAGTTTTTATTTGATTTTGTAACGGAGAACTAGCATGTTTTACATTCACATTCACATGCACATATAACATATAACATTTTACGATGTTGTTTTTCTATATTTTTCTTTTCAGAGAAGAACAAAACAATCCATCTGTACTTTTGCTGCATATTTAAAACTTATGAACTCCAAATTCAAACAGTGAAGTACTCCTTTAACACCCCCCCCACCCCATCCCACCACCACCACCACCACCACCTTCCTCCAGTCTCTCAGCTCCCCCTTCTCTCCCCCCCCCCCCCCCCCCCCATCGTCTCTGCAGGAGAAGCCTGAGGTTGGGGGGGGTTTATGAGTTGGCAGTCCAACTGGTGAAAGGGTGGACACCTATGGGGACCCTCACAGCAGCACACTGCCGCACGCGCACACACACACACACACACACACAGTTACACACAGTTACACACAGTTGTACTCATAGATGCAGCCGTGCACACAGTCCATACCCGGAGCCAGAGCCCAGGGAGTGTGTGCAGAGAGCAGCTGTAAGGCCAGTGGACTGTTACTGTAGTTCTTTGTTCAGGCCTGGCTCGGCTCCACTGCGCCTCACTCGCCCTCTCCCTCTCTCTCTCTCTCTCTCCCTCTCTTTCTCCCTCTGTATTTCTGTTATTCTTTCATTTTGTCTCTAGCTGTCTTTCCCTCTTTGTCACGTCCTCCACTTTTTCCCTGTGCTTCTTTTCAGTGTGTGTGTGTTTGCTCTGGTTTTGTCTCGTGTCGCCACCAGGCCGTTATTGAAATCAGAACTCATTTATTTTGACATGACACGGTGCTGATTGAGTAGAGGTTGTCTTTCTGGGGGAAATCCTTGATGAGTACGAAGGTTTGTTGCGTGTATTTAGGAGGAATGAACCGGAGAGCAGCTGAGGAGTAAACACGAGCGGCGACGCTGACTGAGACGGCGAAGAGTGCCACCTATAGACACTGAAACTTCTGTGTGTGATTGACAGATGGCTTCTGTCTGCACTGCATCGACCAAAATCAAACTGAATTAAGACGCAAGAATTGAAACAGAGCCGCTGAATGAACACTTACGAAACTTAGTTTCAACATCTGCTCTTCCTCTAAAATCCTGCCTTTACACAAACTCACATAAACACATGTATAAAAGTCAAAACGGAGGGTCAGAAAAGACAGAGAGACAGGTGAATTACAAACGCAGACAGATGGAGAGAATCATGTATTTCTGTTTTATACAGTCAGCGTTTGGTACATAACCAAGATCAAGCTGCTTTTTGTCTGCTTGTCACTGTTGTGACTCCGCCGCATGCTGTGTATGTGTGTGTGTGTGTGTGTGTGTGTGTGTGTGTCTGTCTCTGTGTCTTTGTATGTCAGTGTGTAATGCATCTGTCCCTTTGGGGCTGTGCCTGGGCATAACAGACATATCAGTCATGTGTATATGTTTTTCCTTGTGTCAGTGTGTCTTAGTGTGTCATGCCAGTTTCTGAAGTGCGGGGATGAAAGAAAGCATCTTCTGTCGCCACGGCGATCAGGCTAATTACAGCAGCTTAAGTGCTTTACCCACGGTCATCACACACTGTCAGAATACACCACTGAGCGCTTGAGCGTGTGTGTGTGTGTGTGTGTGTGTGTTTTAATTTTTAAAGACCATGAAAGCTGGCTTTTAACCAGCTCAGCCGTACTTTTACTCCTGCTTGTGTGCGACTGTGCGCAGAGAAACGCACACATTTGTAAACATTTCATTTGTCTGTGGGAGGGGTCTTCAACACACTTGATGCTCGTTTCACTCATTTTGAACAGTCTTTCATTTAGAAGTACCTGTCCTGTGCCTCTTTTCCTTCTTACCTCCTGTTGAGAATGATGTGTTTTTGTACTTTTCTATTGTATTATTCATCTGCAGACGTGGCAAAAGTACACGAAAAGTACACACACGTTCTCGCGTAGATGTTAAGATACTTGTGTTGTGTAAAAATAGTGATTCAATGATGAAACGTTCCACTATAAGTACTGTTTATACATTTCAACTGACTGGTCCTGACCCTCACATTATCCATGTAGGTGTTATTTCTGCTGCTTAAATAAACCCAGAAGTCTCATCTGTTTAGTTTCATATCCTTTATGCTGCTACATGTGTCATATGCACTACTCTGTACATCAAAGCATCATCTTTTCTTACTGTTACTGTCCTTAAAAAAGTCAAATTTAAAGTTACATTTGTCTTAGATTAAGGTCTTACTTACCCTTAAAATTTATAATTCCTAAATTTGACACTCAAAGGTCTTCAAACCTACCTTAAACAGATACATTTAATAATATTTTGGCATTTTTTAGTTAATTTTTGTGTGTCAGAGCATATTTTAGTGCATATTAGCATATTCATGTGTACTTCAGCATATTTAAGTGTATTTTTTGTGTGTATTGGAGCATATTTTAGTTAGTTTAGTGCATTTTTGTGTTATTTAGTCTTTTTTTTTTGTTATTTTAGCATATTTTAGTGTGTTTTATCATAGTCATGTGTATTTAAGCATAATTAAGTGTATTTTATGTGTGTATTGGAGCATACTTGAGTGTATTTTAACATATTCATGTGTACTTCAGCATATTTCAGTGTATTCTTTGCGTGTATTGGTGCATATTTTTGTTATTTTAGTGCATTTTTTGTGTTATTTAGTCTATTTTTCTGTGTATTTTCGCGTATCTTTTGTATATTTTATGGCGTTTTTTAGTGTATTTAGTGCAGTGTTTTGATATGAGCTTTAGCAGCTTCAACATCAGTAGCAGAAACATTATTCATAGACAAATGGAAATGTAACATTAGTGGATGTAGACATGGTTCAGAATGGTGCAACACAATAACTATGCAGCCTGTTGGACTGATATTTATGTGAATGGAAGGACTGAAATTTGACCAAATATAGCTTTAAAATAATCTTGAAAAGTAGTAAATTTAGCTCCACCAAACCTGATATAGATGCAAAATAAAAAATAATCAACAAAAACAAAAGTAACAAGCATGTTTTGGTTATAAAGCAGATATATTTAAGGGTGCGAAGGGTAAAAGTAAAGCAAAAGTATAGTACAAATGTGTGAAAACTCTTCTTGAATACAGTAAATATTGGTACTTTACTTCCTGCCTCTGTTCGTTTGTATTTTTGGGCAACTGGGACTGTGACCATGCAGACCACACACATCCTGTAGGTGTATTTGTGTGCAGATGTGTGTTTATGTCCTTTGTGAGGCGATAAATTAATTATTCTGGGAGTGTGTGTGTGTGTGTACCTGTGTACTGAGAGTTTTGGGTTTGTATGGTTGCTTGCGGAGCCCTAATGGTGTGTGGAGAGTGTGTTTATGCACTCCCAGGCCGCTGTTTATCGCTTAGCGAGCTGGAACTAATTTACTAATTGAGTTTTGAGTTGGGAAGTAACGACAGAGAGAAGGGGAATGAGACGGAGAGAGAAGGATGAGTGGTACGCTGGGGGCCTTAAAAAAAAAAAAGTCGAACATTTCTAGGAAGGCGGTGACTTCAGTTTTGTATATGATGATGGAGGCTCTCAAACATGAAATCCTTTCATTGCTACTTGGCATCCTCTGTATGTGTGTGTCTGTTGGGTAGCTGACGGGCAGCTGTGAGAGCCTGCTGCCAGATTGTATAGATGGATGGCATCTCCCAGAATGCACTTCAACAGCAGTGCATAGCAGTATAGTTCCATAGCAGGGGTAGAGGGGGTGAACAGCCGGAGCCGCAGAGATGCAAGGAAACGAGCAAATCAGGAGCATCAGGCCCTTCTACCGCAGTCTGAAGGAGGTTCAAACACACGATAGCATAAGTAGAACTTGTCTGCCACCACTATCTATTTGTAAACTACCATTTAATCATGCATTGTGCAGGTAATCATTTGAGCCAACATGCGAGGCGTGAAGGGAAGAGCATGTATTTGTTTGGCCTGTCAAGCCTGATTAAATTCATACAGTGTTAGTGAACTGCAGCCGTCACATTGTAGCATCGTCTGGTAGGAGTAGAAATGTCATGAACAGCAGCATAACCACCAGTGCTGGGCAAATGACTTTGGAAAAGTAATTCGTTATAGTTACTAACTAGTCTTCCCAAAAAAGTAATTGAATTAGTAATGGAATTACTCCTTCAGAAATGTAATTAGTTACCAGGGAAAGTAATTATTGAGTTACTTTTTTGAAAATCCTTCAAATATGTCAAAGGAAACTGATTTTTGAGTGGGTTTCACAGGCCAGTTGTATACAGTAGAACAGCAGACAGGTACTGAATACCATGACTGTGGTGAGGCTGGGGTCCACCAGGGCCCGGCTGGGGTCCACCAGGGCCCGGCTTTTCCACCACATAAGTGCATATCTGCCTTTATAGGAAGCAGCTGCTCCTCCAGTTAATCCCACATCTCCACTTTTTTCAGTGGCTCCTCCCTGATCCAGCAGTAAATGTCTTCAGTCCAGTCAGTCGGACTCACTGATAACTCCTCCCCTAAATTAGCTGCACACGTAGCTGCGTTCAAGTGAATGGGGTGTGCTGCAGACAACTCAAGCTCAGACACGTCATCAGTCGTTCAGGTGAAGGCAGCGTGGACAACTCAGACTCACGGACACACAGGTGAAGCATGAAGGCAGTGTGGGTAATTTGAATAGAAGAACGGCTCGTAAACAAATGGATCGCAACGAATGGGTTCTTATCGTTCACTGAAAAGAGCTGTTCAAAAGACTCGACTCGTCCGCGAACGTCACATCTCTCGTGCCTGGCTGAGCGACCCAGGACGGATAAAATCGCCCAGAATACCTCACAACATTTGAATACGGACATAAAATTGTGCCTAGTAGACAGTCAGGTAATGTTTCTATTCATTTGGCGAGTTTGGCAGCGATGGGGCCTGTGAAGGCTGAGGAAAACCTGCACAAACGCCCTCATGTGCTGCAACATCGAGCGGACACGGACCTGATGGACACAGAACGCGTATTATAGAAGGATGTATTGACAGGATTAATGGATCAGAAGTTGTTGAACATTTTAGATCAGTAGATAGTTGTGGTCAACGGTGAATGCTTGGGTCTTTATGGGTTAAAGCTATACCTACCGATGTGGCATTTCTCACAGCACTTAGTAAAAGTTTAAACGTGAACAACCCGCCTCCCTCCAAAGCTCCGCCCACTTCCCTCTGCCTGAGCTCCTACACTCCCCTCCTCTCTCCTCCTCTCTCCTCCTGTCACCTGATGTGCACGGAGGAAGCAGAGGTGGAGGTCCGGTCCGCGTCGGTGTGTCCGCGGACCCCTCCCTCAGTAATCAGATGCATCATCCACCTGCCGCGGCTCCTGTTCCATCAGTAGACCCTGTATTTAAGGGTGTGGTCTGTGCAGTGCTGGGTCAGTGTCTCCACTGCACCACGGAGATGAGATGCCCAGACGACGGGCACGCACACTGTGAACGCGTGGCCTCCGCAAATTTTTCCGTGGACGTTTGAGGTTTCATAGTCCACACAATTATCATCCTACATAATCCTACAGTGTGTGACACCATGTACATGTACCTGTATGAGTCCCACCGTCATAACAGCTGAGCTTTATGCAGACCTGTTCAGTCCAGTACAGCTGACTTCCAGACTTTTATCTCCATCCTTCATTCATCAGACTCCTGTTTGTTCCCCTTGGTTGTTGTTTCTGTTAATAAATCCGTTTTTTCCCTTCCACATGTGCATGTCAGTTCTATCCAAACACATCCTAGACAGTAGACTGTGGTCAGTGGCAGGAGAAGCAGCGCCAGTGAAGCGTCAGATTCAGAGGGACACATATCGGATGCGGAGACGGTGATAATGGATCGGATGCTGGATGGCCATAATGGATGATTGACAGGAGGCTCAGCCAGGTTCGGCCAATTATTTCATTCGGACCGACTAAAATGATTGGTCAGACTTTTATCAGAAATATATGAGAATTAAACATTTTTGAGTTTCAAAACCAGGTGGATTTCTTTTACATTTTAGTTTGACACACACTTATTAGGAGCATTTTAAGATGACAAAAGAAAAGTGTAAAAATGCCACATTGTATGGTATAGCTTTAAGTCCTGCAGGCTGGAGTGTGATGAGTGGAACAGATGGAAAAAAACAAGGAGAAATTTTAAAGTTCAAGGATAGTAAAGATTTTAGATAAAGGGAATAGGAGTGCAGGGGGAGGTAGAGGTAGAAGAAGGGGAGTGGGGGGGGGGGGGTTAGGGAGGCCTTGGGTGGAGCTACCAGGGGAATCATGTCAGGAGCAGCTGCCTCTCTTTCCATATTTTCCCATCATCCCCTGGGGCTGCTGACCGGAGATTTCTACAAAGGTCACTTTAAATCTGGTGAAGAAAAGAGAGCGGATGTGTGTTCCAACTGGAGCCAGATTTGTTTTCCTCCACAGAACAGAACAGTAGGTTAATTTACGGACACATGCTTTTTACAATATGTGTTTTAAATACTTGAATCGCTGCCCGAGCAGATGAAGTTGCGTGCATCCGTTTGCACACGCGCATATTGCGGCGGCGTGCAGCTCGTTAGCGCTTGTTTTTTCCGAGCTCTTTGGCAGCCGTAAAATCCAAACACGCACACGTGGCAGCGAAGACTAAAAGACAACATGGACGCCAGAGACGAGATGTGTCGTCAACAGCTCTTTTTTTGTGTTGTCAGATTTAATTCTCCTCATGAAAACACGCCTTCATTGTACGTCGTCAGGTGTTTGCGGAGGCGGCAGGTGCTAGAGCGGCCAAATATCACACAGGTCGGTTTCTATTCTGTTCTGTTCTGAGGAAGGTAGCCGTGATGTGGCGTAGCGGTGCGGTGCGTTAGCGCGGCCCTTTTGTCTGTTTTGAAAACGTTGCAGCATCCTCACATTCAAACAGCCTCCTGAGCATCTGTAAATGGGTGAGCATGGTGGGCTTTTTGTGTTTTTTTCTTCACTCTGGGTGGAGGGGTTCAGGTATGAGTATTAGCAGCTTAAACATTAGCAGAAACATTACTCGAACGGACAAATGGAAAAGTAACATTAGTGGATTGAAACATGGTTCACACATTTAATGATATTTTGGTGTTTTTTAGTATATTTAGTATGTTTTTGTGTGTTATAGCATATTTCAGTGTATTTTAGCAATTTTGTGTGTGTATTGGAGCATGTTTTAGTTAGTTTAGTGCATTTTTGTGTTATTTAGTAACTTTTTTGGTGTATTTCAGCATATTTTAGTGTATTTTAGCATATTCATGTGTACCTCAACATATTTAAGTGTATTTTTTGTGTGTATTGGAGCATGTTTTAGTTAGTTTAGTGCATTTTTGTGTTATTTAGTAACTTTTTTGGTGTATTTCAGCATATTTTAGTGTATTTTAGCATATTCATATGTACCTCAACATATTTAAGTGTATTTTTTGTGTGTATTGGAGCATGTTTTAGTTAGTTTAGTGCATTTTTGTGTTATTTAGTAACTTTTTTGGTGTATTTCAGCATATTTTAGTGTATTTTAGCATATTCATGTGTACCTCAACATATTTAAGTGTATTTTTTGTGTGTATTGGAGCATGTTTTAGTTAGTTTAGTGCATTTTTTGTGTTATTTAGTAACTTTTTTGAGGTATTTCAGCATATTTTAGTGTATTTTAGCATATTCATGTGTACCTCAACATATTTAAGTGTATTTTTTGTGTGTATTGGAGCATATTTTAGTTAGTTTAGTGCATTTTTTGTGTTATTTAGTAACTTTTTTTAGGTATTTCAGCATATTTTAGTGTATTTTAGCATATTCGTGTGTACTTCAACATATTTAAGTGTATTTTTTGTGTGTATTGGAGCATGTTTTAGTTAGTTTAGTGCATTTTTGTGTTATTTAGTAACTTTTTTGGTGTATTTCAGCATATTTCAGTGTATTTTAGCATATTCATGTGTACCTCAACATATTTAAGTGAATTTTTTGTGTGTGTTGGAGCATATTTTAGTTAGTTTAGTGCATTTTTTGTGTTATTTAGTAACTTTTTTGAGGTATTTCAGCATATTTTAGTGTATTTTAGCATATTCGTGTGTACTTCAACATATTTAAGTGTATTTTTTGTGTGTATTGGAGCATGTTTTAATTAGTTTAGTGCATTTTTGTGTTATTTAGTAACTTTTTTGAGGTATTTCAGCATATTTCAGTGTGTTTTAGCATATTCATGTGTACTTCAACATATTTAAGTGTATTTTTTGTGTGTATTGGATCATGTTTTAGTTAGTTTAGTGCATTTTTTGTGTTATTTAGTAACTTTTTTTGAGGTATTTCCGCATATTTTGGTGTATTTTAGCATATTCATGTGTATTTCAAAATATTTAAGTGTATTTTTTGTGTGTATTGGAGCATGTTTTAGTTAGTTTAGTGCATTTTTGTGTTATTTAGTAACTTTTTTGCTGTATTTCAGCATATTTCAGTGTATTTTAGCATATTCATGTGTACCTCAACATATTTAAGTGAATTTTTTGTGTGTGTTGGAGCATATTTTAGTTAGTTTAGTGCATTTTTTGTGTTATTTAGTAACTTTTTTGAGGTATTTCAGCATATTTTAGTGTATTTTAGCATATTCGTGTGTACTTCAACATATTTAAGTGTATTTTTTGTGTGTATTGGAGCATGTTTTAATTAGTTTAGTGCATTTTTTGTGTTATTTAGTAACTTTTTTGGTGTATTTCAGCATATTTCAGTGTATTTTAGCATATTCATGTGTACCTCAACATATTTAAGTGAATTTTTTGTGTGTATTGGAGCATATTTTTGTTAGTTTAGTGCATTTTTTGTGTGATTTAGTAACTTTTTTGAGGTATTTCAGCATATTTCAGTGTGTTTTAGCATATTCATGTGTACTTCAACATATTTAAGTGTATTTTTTGTGTGTATTGGAGCATGTTTTAGTTAGTTTAGTGCATTTTTTGTGTTATTTAGTAACTTTTTTTGAGGTATTTCAGCATATTTTGGTGTATTTTAGCATATTCATGTGTATTTCAAAATATTTAAGTGTATTTTTTGTGTGTATTGGAGCATGTTTTAGTTAGTTTAGTGCATTTTTGTGTTATTTAGTAACTTTTTTGCTGTATTTCTGTATTGCTGTATTGCATTTTTTTCTGCTATTTAGTTTTTATTTTTCTGTGTATTGTAGCATATTTTAGTGTATTTTATCATTCAAATGTATTGAAGCATATTTAAGTGGATTTTTTGTGTGTATAAAAGCTTATTTTAGTTATTTTAGTGTATTTTAGTGCATTTTTTTGTGTTATTTGATCAATTTTGTGTGTATTTTAGCATATTTTAGTGTATTTGAGCATTTTTTGGGATATTTTATGGCATTTTTTTTGTATTTAGTGTAGTGTATTTTTTGTGCTTGTTGGTATATAATAAGCCCAGCAGTCGTTCATGGGTGGGTGGGTGGGGGGATGAAACATGGTTCAGACTGGTTCAACACATTAAATATAAGGCCTATTGGACTGATATTTATGTGAATGGAAAGACTGAAATTTATTTAGCATATCTTTTGTGCATGTTAGTGCATTTTTTCTGCTATTTAGTTTATTTTTGTGTGTATTGTAGCATATTTTAATGTATTTTATGATATTCAAATGTATTTAAGCCTATTTAAGTGTATTTTTTGTGTGTATAAAAGCTTATTTTAGTGTATTTTAGTGCATTTTTTGTGTTATTTGATTAATTGTGTGTGTATTTTAGCATATTTTAGTGTATTAGAGCATTTTTTGGGATATTTTATGGCATTTTTTGTGTATTTAGTGTGGTGTATTTTTTGTGCTTGTTGGTATATAATAAGTCCAACAGTCATTCATGGGTGGGGGGGTTGAAACATGGTTCAGACTGGTTCAACACAATAAATATAAGGCCTGTTGGACTGATATTTATGTGAATGGAAGGACTGAAATTTATTTAGCATATCTTTTGTGTATTTTAGTGCATTTTTTTCTGCTATTTAGTTTATTTTTGTGTGTATTGTAACATATTTTAGTGTATTTTATCATATTCAAATGTATTGAAGCATATTTAAGTGTATTGTTTGTGTGTATAAAAGCTTATTTTAGTGTATTTTAGTGCATTTTTTTTTTCTGCTATTCAGTTTATTTTTGTGTGTATTGTAACATATTTTAGTGTATTTTATCATATTCAAATGTATTGAAGCATATTTAAGTGGATTTTTTGTGTGTATAAAAGCTTATTTTAGTTATTTTAGTGTATTTTAGTGCAATTTTTTGTGTTATTTGATCAATTTTGTGTGTATTTTAGCATAGTTTAGTGTATTAGAGCATTTTTTGGGATATTTTATGGCATTTTATGTGTATTTAGTGTAGTGTATTTTTTGTGCTTGTTGGTATATAATATCTCCAACAGTCGTTCATGGGTGGGGGGGTTGCAACATGGTTCAGACTAGTTCAACACAATAACTACGAGGTCTGTTGGACTGATATTTATGTGAATGGAAGGACTGAAATTTGACCAAAAATGCCTTTATTTCTCCTCATGAAAACACGCCTTCATTGTACGTTGTCAGGTGTTTGCGGAGGCGGCAGGTGCTAGAGCGGCCAAATATCACACAGGTCGGTTTTCTATTCTATTCTGTTCTATTCTAAGGAAAGTAGCTCCATGATGTGGCGTGGCGTTGCGTTAGCGCGGCCCTTTTGTCTGCTTTGAAAACGCTGCAGCATCCTCACATTCAAACATCCTCCTGAGCATCTGTAAATGGGTGAGCATGGTGGGCTGCTTTTTTTTTTTTTTTTTTCTCTTCACTCAGAATGATTTTTATGATAAATCTTCCTCTTTTTTCCCTCTTGATCTGTTTTGCCTTTATCCCCCAGGCCCCCTTCCTCCCTCCCCTCCCTCCCTTCCATAACTCACCCCCCTCCTCCCTCCTCTCTCTTAGTGGTCCTCCTGTTCTCCTCATCTCTCCGCCTCCCCCCTCCGTCCCCCCCTCCGTCTCTCCATCCCCTCCCAGGGAGAGCAAATCCCTCTTTTCCTAGGTAGGAGTGTAGGGAGGAGTGGTACGGCTTAGATCTCGGGCCCCCTGCGTCGCCCCTTCATCAGGCCCCCCTCCAGTCCCTCCCTCCCTCGCTCCATCCCTCCATCCTACCTCTATCTATTCTCTTTTTAAATTACGGTTTCATGCTCCCCTCCTTCCTTCCCTCCCCTCTTCTCTCTTCTCCTTCCGCACTGCCTCCTCTCGTCTTTCCCATTACATCCGCATTTACATGTAAATATTTCGCAATGAGCAGATGTTCTTATCTAGCATGACTCATAGTATTTTCACCAGAATAATCTTTAAATCCTGCATCACCTGTCATACAAGTAACCGCTATGATTGAAAAATTCAATTTGAGTAGGGGGATATATCAAAAGAGACGTTTTGCCATCTTCTCTTTGCTTTCTTCAGCTTTTTTTGGGCCCCCTTTTTTCTAATTTTCCGTCCCCTACCCCTTTTCTCCGTCTGATTTGCACGTCTTAAAACTGAAAATAAACATTTCTCGCGTTCGTGTTTTTTCCTCCTCGTCGGCCGTCAGCTCCATTCTTCACCATCCCTCCTCTCTCTGTGACATCTCCTCTCTTCTTCTCCCCTCTTTACTTCTACCCCACCCCACCCCCCCAGTTATTGTTAAACACAGATTAGCCATTATGTTTGCACCTCTGACCATCCACCTCCTCACACATACTCAGCGCCGTGTACCTCTGCCCACATCCTTCCATTTGTGCACACTTTTTTTTTTTGTTTTGAGGGAGCAGGGGGTCGACTGGTCATTAGACATTCTTCTCTCTTTTCTCTCACTCGTTTCTTTTTCATCCCCGACTCCGTACGCCGTCTCCAACGGCCCTTTTACCTGCCGCTGTTAAAGGGATGTTGCTTTCCCATCTGATGTGACCCATTTGAGGGAAAGGATGTTCAAATGAATAGGGACGAGCGAAGATGTGGAAGGGTAGCGAAAGAGATCAGGAGAAAAGCCGTTCAGAGGGGGTCCTCGGGGAGTTGTATTGCGTACTGTGTACTCCCACCATTATAAGTTTAAACCTGGCACCCCACCTGTACCGCCTATCATCTCTTTGTACCATGTTTTCTTGTAACTTGCACTGCACGGTCAAAGAAAGCAGAAATGTTCAAATGCTCTTTGCTGACGCTGAATGTTATGTATGAGACAAACACCGTGTTGGATTTAACCCGTAAAGACCCAAACAGCCACCAACGAACAAAAGGGTTTACTGATTTAAACTGTTGAGTAACTGTTGAGCCACTAATATACAGGTAATATACAGTTTCTCTGCTTTAAATCATAATCAGATATGAACCATTTGGACGTTCAGAGGCTCCGTAGTTACCATGGAAACACCGCCATCTTCTACAACGTTGATTCACCAGTAAAACCCACGGAGTTAGATCAATAACAGTGGATGGACACACTGGGTTTATGTTCAGTTAATGAGAGATTTTACCGAAAAAAACTCTCTTTTCTTTCAGTTTTCTCTGTTTCTGATATAATAACTTCAACATTTACTCTGAGTTTTGATGAATTTCTACATGATCAGAGAATTAAATATCGGAAAATACCGGATTTTTACTGAAAAATGCAAAATACAGAGGATAATATTACAATAAATGGTGATAAATCACCTAGAAAAGGTTAACACAATCATCTTCTACAACATTGATTCATCAGTAAAACCCATGGAGTTGGATCAGTGACAGTGGATGGACACACTTGTTCTTACATTCAGTTGGTGATATCTTTGCTGAAAAAGTCACTTTTTCTTAATTTTTTTTTTCTGTTTGTGAGTCAATAACCTTCAACTTTAATCAGAGTTTTTATTAACATCTACATGTTCTGTGAATTACATATGGAAAAATTCATGATTTACACTGATAAATGCAAAATACACTAGATAATATTATAATAACTGGTGATAAATCACTTAAAATGGCCAAATACAAAGAAAAATTCATTTGGGAACTGCCACAAAAGTAGCACTGGGTCTTTATGGGTTAATATAACATTGACTTAACATGTGTAAAGAGTACAAATAGCAATGAATATCAAATATACGGCCTGTGGACCAAAATCGTGCCGCCAAAGGGTCCAATCCAGCCCGTGGGATGAATTTGTGGATGAATCCACTGAAGATATTAACAATAAAGGATGTCAAAATCATTGTACTCCAGGGGCCACATTCAGCCAAATCTGGTCCCAAGTAGGTTGAAACAGTAAAATACTATCATAATAGCATATAAATAATGACAACTTCAAAACTTTTCACTGTGTTTTAGTGTAAAAAATTAAAATTACATGAAAATGTTTACATTTACAAACTATCCTTTCACAAAAACATGAACAGCCTGAAGAAATATGAACAACCAGAAATGTATAAAGAGAAGGAAGTGGAACTGTACGAATATTCTGTCTGTTATGAAATGTTTAGTGTATTAGTTGATCCACTGTGATCTGTAAGTTGGAACGCACATGTGTAAATGATAAACTGAGGCAGAATATTGATCAAATTGCCTTGATTTTAACCCTTTATCAAGCAATTGACTATTTTTGGTCATTTCCATATGCATTACAAGACAGTGACAGTAACAGTTCCAGTGAGTCCCCGGTCTCAGGTCCAATGTGGTCTCCAGGGTCTGTAAGGTCCACCTCTGCAAGTGGACCTGCTTTGTTCGGTTCCATGAAGTAATGGTACTAATGTAAGGAATGATGTTCAAAGGGGTTATGTGGATGTGGACAGGGGTCTGGACCAGCACGCATGGGGGTCTAATGTTCTAAAGTACATGTTCCTTTCACCTTACATGTGTTTTTCTTCTGTTATTCATATATACTTCTTGTATTTATTTTGGCAACTTATGGGTAAGGCACCAAATATGGTAACTTCATTAACCTTGATTTTCTACATAACAGTGAAAAAATTAGAAACATTTCTCAAAAATAATAAAGTCTTATGTCCTCCAATAACGCACTAAGGTTTAAATTTTGAATTTCAGAGTATATGTATGAGTGAACTATAAAGGGTTAAAAAATTTTGGGTTATTTATTTATTTATTTAGGTTTGTTTTGGCTTTGGGTGTGAACCCACGACCTTCTTGCTGTGAGGCACGAGTGGTTATTCACATTTTTTAAAGATATAAACATTTTCATAATGTCATTTTACTTTTTTCACTGTTATTATTTTACTGGTCTGGCCCACTTGAGATCACATTGGTCTGTATGTGGTCCCTGAACTAAACCAAAACCACAATTGTACCAGGTACATAGCAACAATTACCAAAAAGTTTTACATCTAAAAGAAATGTTTGAAAGGTTAAATCACATAATCCACCATCAAATTAATCTCACTCTTTGTTTGAGCCTAAAAAAAATGCAGTGTTTACATGTATGTGATTGTTACATGTGTGAGTAGAAGTGTGTGTGTGTGTGTGTGTGTGTGCGTGTGTGTGTGTGTGTGTGTGTGTGTGTTGGATAGAATAAATTGTTGCGCCTATCTCTCTCCCATCCTTCTAAGCTTGTATCCCTCTCCCTTAACATTTATCCATCTTTCCTACCTTCTCTCCATTGCTATATCCCTCTCCGCGAGGTGGTGGATGGATTACCCACGTGTGGTATCGAGGTAGCTCCCACAGCTCCACACAAACATGCATGCAAGCACAGACACACCAGCGCTGGTGTGTTTCCCTGTGTGTGCTGTGGTTGTGTTAGCATGCTGTGCTGGTGTGTCCAGGGCTGCTGTGGATTAAACAGACTTTTCTGTCTCCTGCCTGGAAAACACACCCACACAGTCGTACTGTACATACAAAAGGGCATGAGCCCAGTAGAAAACACATAAAAGAAATAACCTAATTCACAAGGGGGGCGAGCATGTGCACGCACAAGTACAGCAGAGTTCACCTGCAGCCATAAAAACGGACAAACACATGATAACACACACACACACACATCATCATAGAACACACTTGTATAGTCTTAGTCATATAGAGCAGGGGTGTCGAACTCATTTTCTTCCGGGGGCCACATTCAGCCCAGTTTAATCTGAAGTGGACCGGAACCAGGAAAATAATAGCATGATAACCAATAAAAAATGACAACTTCAAATTGTTTTAGTGCAAAAAATAACGTTCAATTATGCCAATATTTAGATTTTAAAAATATCCAAACAAAAAGGATGTGAATAACCTGAAAAAAAGAGAATTTGTTAGGAAATATAAGTACAGTTTTATCAATATGATATGATACTGCCATGATCATATTGTTGGGTGTAATTCAGTTACTGCATTATCTGTTTGTCGTGGTTTGATGTTAAAATTAGGAAAATATTATTGTTTGACTCTTGTATCAAGTTAGCGATAAAGGTGTAAAAGCACTGAGGGGAAGGATTAAATAAGTTTAGACTTCTTCCTACTCCTTTTCGACCATGCAAAATTCAGACTTGAATGTCCTTGGAGATAGATTCTGTCCATTTGAATGTTTTATTTTGTTTTTATTTTGTTTTGTTTTGTTTTTGTTTTTTTTGCATGTTCGAAATAAATAAATAAATAAAATCAATATTATGCCTCAACTTATCATTAATGCAAATGCACAAAACATTTAGTAATAGGCAGAAAATTGTTAAAATTGCACTTATATTTCTTGACAAATTCTGTTTTTTTTTTTTTTTTTCAGGTTATTCACATCCTTTGTGTTTGGATAGTTTGTAAATGTTAACATTTTCATAATTGAACATTATTTTTTGCACTAAAACAATTTGGAGTTGTGATTATTTATAGGTTATTATGATATTATTTTTGAGTTTGATGTCCTAACTTGCACTTTGCAAATTCATCCCACGGGCCGGATTGGAACCTTTGGCGGGCCGGTTTTGCCCCGGGCCGCATGTTTGACACCTATGATATATAGATTCACACAAACACACACACCACTATCTGCAAAGACACATACACACACACACACACACACACACACACATACACACATACATTTCCCAATTTATTGGACCTGATCTCCTGCTGTGAAAGGTGTGTGACTGAGGAGTTAAAGGCAAATGCCAGACGGAGGGAGAAGGAACGATGGAAGAATGCACCCCCCGCCATGTTTAGAATAGACCGGCCCACACCCCCACCCCCCACCCCCCCAGGGGCCCGTTCAGAGCTTCTCCACCCCTCTGTCTTCCTCTCCCTCCCTGTTCTTTCTCTGTTTCCTCTTTAATTTCTTGTTTTGCCTCATGTCTCCTTGTTCCCTTGAACATTTTTGTTTACGGGAGTCAGTCATCCTTTGGTGGATCTTATACTAGATTTCTTTCTTGTGTTAGGACAGTTGTAGGGATGTAACGATTACCGGTATAACAATAAACCGCGGAAAAAATTGCAGACGGTTAGTATTACCGTTAAAATTCTAATTATCATGATAACCGTGTTTGATTACTACGTACTTACTTTTCCAGAGAAAACGCCTATGTAAAAATCTGCTTTTATGTCAATTATTTGACTATATTTTTAATTTATTATAATTTTAGTTTTATATACCTAATATTTAGAACCAATATTCACTTTTAAAGTCTTTGAAAAGGTTCGTTAAGCATCTGTGTGTTATTTATGCAATAAATCATCTACATTTTTCAAATCAGATTTTACATATTTTTTTGTGTGTTTTTTTGTCATTTTGTGTTTTTATAGTAGGTTAAAGTGAAACAAATAACAGGTAGATGATATAGATGAAGTTGTCCTGAAAAAAAAACAAACAAACATGGGAATAGTAAACATTTGTTTATATAGTATATAAAGGCAAAATCAAAAGTACTGAAAAACAGACATAATAGGCTCAGACCACTAAGGGTTAATATTTGAATGTGAACAGAACAGAAAGTGCATTGTACCAATTATTTTAGTTGGTGGTTTTGTTGTTTTTTTTTTTACGAATACAACTTGGTTCAATTATTTCAGTGTGTGTATAAGTATTTTTTGAACGTTTTGAGCACAATTTCAACAATACAGCAATAATAATGATAACCGTGATAATTTTGGTCACAATAACCATGATTTGAAATTTTCATATCGTTACGTCCGTAGACAGCTGTGGACAAAGATCAGGTTACGAGTGTTGAGGGCACTTCATTTGCCAACAGAATGTGTAGAAGTGTGTGTGTGTGTTTTGACTATCTGGTTGCCATTTACCCTGCTCCACTGCAGGATAGTGTGCTCCTGGGTGCTCCCTCTACATTATACAGTACGTGAACGAGACTAAGTGTGTTAGCGCTGTGGGGCTGGGCCGCTGGGACCAGGCCCCTGCCTTGTTGGCTTGGAAACCCTGTTTAGTCAGGCAGGACAATAGAGTTAGAGGGATGTCTAAACAGCTGAAAGAAGGGTGGCTGAACTCATTCACACAGCAGGTCTAAATGTACAGTTTAGATTTTTGGGTGAAATCCGATTTTTTTTGTGTGTTCGTTCATATTACACATCAAATGCGACTTCTATCAGTTTTGAGTGTGAACTGAATGTGACCCTGAAGTGACCCGCATGCGCAAAAGAGGTCCTGATGTAATACGTGACCACGCAGACACACACTGTGTTTACAGAAGTAAATATGGAGGGACGCAGAATTGTGACGTTTGTCGCATTTCAGTGACGTAAAGGTCGGATAAATGCAACCTCACTGCAAAAATCTAAATCTTACCAAGTGTATTTTTCTCATTTCTAATCAAAATATCTCATCACACTTAAAATAAGACATAATCACCTTAAAAGTAACTTTTCAGTGAGATATAAGAACCTATAGATCTTGAAAATCTTTTTTCAAGAAATCTTTCCAAGATCATTTTCACTTGTTCCATTGGCAGATTTTTTTTTTTGCTTAATTCAAGATTTTTTTTTTGCTTAATTCAAGCAAAAACATAAAATAAAATAAAAAAAATCTGCCAATGGAACAAGTAAAAATTATCTTGGTAAGATTTCTTGAAATAAAATTTGCCAGATCTATTGTCTAAAAATCAGTTCTTATATCTCACTGAAAAGTTACTCTTTAGGTGATTCTGTCTTTTTTTTTTTTTAAGTGTGATGACATATTTGGACTAGAAATGAGAAAAATACACTTGGTCAGACTTACATTTTTTCCAGTGTAAGGATGTCAAAATCTTTTTAGTTCAAGGGCCACATGCAGGCCAATATGATCTCAAATGGAAGTAAAATAATAACATTCTAACCTATGAATGATGACAACTCTACATTTTTCTTTCTTTCAGCATAAAAAAGTAAAATTACATGAAGCTGTTTACATTAACAAACTATCCTTTCACAAAAAAAATGTCAAGAACCTGAATAAATACAAACAATCAAGTCACAATCATGTTAAAATTGCACTTTATTCCTTTTTGAGAAATTTTAGGCTGTTGATATTAGTCACGTTTTTCAAAGGACATCGTCCAGATTTAAACATTTTCATAATGTCAGTTTACTTTTTTCACACTAAAACATAGACTACGTTCAGACAGCAGGTCTTAACATACAATTCAGATACATTTGGACTAGAAGTGAGGAAAAATACACTGGGTAAGATTTAGATTTTTGCAGAGTATTCAATGGATTCTTATAAACTGCAGATCTGGAAAGCTGCTTCTTACTCTAATAAAACGGGATCTTCACTTAGAGAACTGTAACGCTGTGTAACCTTTCCATCCGTTACGGTTCCATGGTTTTCAGTGCTTTGACACGACTGCGCTCGGAGTTTAATCGAGCATTTCACAAGGCCACAGAATAGTATTCATCAGAAAAATGAATCCGAAGTGGTTTCAGGAGTGATGTTCCCACTGCACACATGAACTAGAACTGCTTTATTACTCCATGGGTTATCGTTAATACTTCATCTCTTACATCTTCTCGCACAAGGGAGAGGTGGAAAATTTGTTGTAACAATAAAACATAAATGAGAATAAATGCAGGTTTGCAGGTGTGTGTGTGTGTGTGTGTGCGTGCGTGCGTGCGTGCGTGCGTGTGTGTGGACCAATAAGAAGTCCATTGAATTAATAATACAAGAAACAACTGCAAATGTCGTATTAGATGCAAACAGCAATCAAATGTAAAGCTTTGATAAACCATGAGTCCAGACTGGAAGTTAAAAGTTAAAAGTCTTACTGAAAAAAACAGGAAGGTGCTCACCAAGCAGAAGGATATGAGAGTCTTTTCTTTCTTTCCAAAACTACGATCATATCGGGTACACAGCAACAATTTGTAAAAAGTTCTGCACCTAAAAGAAATGTTTGAAATGTTAAATCTGATAATCCACCATCAGATTAATCTCACTTTTTGTTTGAGGCCAAAAAATGCAGTGTTTACATGTATGTGATTGTTACAGGTGTAGATTTTTTTTTTTTGCTTGATTCAAGATTTTTTTTTTTTTTGCTTACTTCAAGATTTTATTTTACTTAATTAAGTCCACCAAGGAACGGCGGAGGTTATGTTTTCATCAGGGTTTGTCTGTTTGTCTGTCCATGTGCAAGATAACTCCAAAAGTTATGGACGGATTAGGATGAAAGGTTCAGGAAATGTTGATACTGACACAAGGAACAAATGATTAAATTTTGGTGGTGACTGGGGAGGCGGGGGGTTGATCTGCCGTACTCGTTTATTCGTTTATGCATTTGGCAGACGCTTTTTTGCAAAGCGACTTACAGGGGAAAACCAATCAAATCACTCAATCAATCAAATTTTATTTATATAGTGCCAGATCACAACAAAAAAGTTATCTCATGACACTTTATATGTAGAGTTGGTCAAAACCAGACTCTAAGTCAATTTACAGAAACCCAACAGAAGCCTTGGCGGAGGTCTGTGTTCTCCGAGTGCTTTTCTAGTTCAAGATTTTTTTTTGCTTAATTCAAGATTTTTTTTTGCTTAATTCAAGATTTTTTTTGCTTAATTCAAGATTTTTTTTTTTTTGCTTAATTTCCTCTGCCAAGGAACGGCAGAGGTTATGTTTTCATCAGGGTTTGTCTGTCTGTCTGTCTGTCTGTCTGTTTGTCTGTCTGTTTGCAAGCTAATTCCAAAAGCTATGGACAGATTTGGGTGAAATGTTCAGGAAATGTTGATACTGGCACAAGGAACAAACGACTAAATTTTGGTGGTGTTTGGGGGGGGGTTGATCTGCATTGGCGGAGGTCTGCGCTCTCCGAGTGCTTTTGTAGTTCAAGATTTTTTTGTGTAATTCAAGCAAAACTAGAAAAGCACTCGGAGAGCGCAGACCTCCGCCAGTGCAGATCAACCCCCCCACCCCACCCCCCCAGTCACCACCAAAATTTAATCATTTGTTCCTTGTGCCAGTATCAACATTTCCTGAAAATTTCCTCCAAATCTGTCCATAACTTTTGGAGTTATCTTGCTAACAGACAGACAAACAGACAAACCCTGATGTAAACATAACCTCCACCGTTCCTTGGCGGAGGTAATTAAGCAAAAAAATCTTGAATTAAGCAAAAAAATCTACACCTGTAACAATCACATACATGTAAACGCTGTATTTTTTGGCCTCAAAGAATGAGATTAATTTGACTGTGGATTATCTGATTTAACCTTACATTACTACCTAACCTATGTTACCTATGTTACTACCTAACATTTCTTTTAGGTGTAAAACTTTTTAGAAATGGTTGTTATGGCGGAGGTAAAAATCAGTTCTTATATCTCACTGAAAAGTTACTGTTTAGGTGATTATGTCTTATTTTAAGTGTGATGAGATATTTGGACTAGAAATGAAAAAAATACACTTGGTAAGCTTTAGTTTTTTTTTCCAGTGTTGATGGTCTCGAAACAACAGAGAAACTTGTTCCTGTACTGTTTACCTTTGGGGTGTCCAGGAAAAACACCACCAGGGAGCAGCTGCTTCTCACTTCTCACTTTTTGCTGTTGATGTATGAGATTTAATCCTAAAATAAGAGGAAAGGAAAAAAATTCAGTCTTTCATGTCCATATCTTCCATTCAAATGAATGTACCTTTCTCCAAATTACTTATTTTTAGACAGTAGATCTGGAAAATCTTATTTCAAGAAATCTTACCAAGATCATTTTCACTTATTCCATTAGCAGATTTTTTTGCTGAATCCAAGATTTTTTTTTTTTTTTTTTTTTTTGCTTAATTCAAGCAAAAAAAAAAAATCTTTCAGTGGAACAAGTGAAAATTATCTTGGTAAGATTTCTTGAGATGAGATTTGCCAGATCTATTGTCTAAAAATTACCCGTCTTTTGCTGATAATTGTACTATAATGGATGTTTCTGTGTCCGGCGCGTGTCCCGATGTTGCAGCACAGGAGGGCACTATTGCACAATGGCACCACAGGTACAATGCCGCTAGAAGCAAAAAAAAAGAAAAAAAAAAAAAAGTTCTTATATCTCACTGAAAAGTTACTGTTTAGGTGGTTATGTCTCATTTTAAGTGTGATGAGATATTTGGACTAGAAATGAGAAAAATACACTTGGTAAGCTTTAGTTTTTTTTCCAGTGTTGATGGTCTTGATACAACAGAGAAACTTGTTCCTGTATTGTTTACCTTTGGGGTGTCCAGGAAAAACACCACCAGGGAGCAGCTGCTTCTCACTTCTCACTTTCTGCTGTTTAAGCGAAAAAAAAAAAAAAAAAAAAATCTTTCAGTGGAACAAGTGAAAATTATCTTGGTAAGATTTCTTGAGATAAGATTTGCCAGATCTATTGTCTAAAAATTACCCGTCTTTTGCTGATAATCCTACTATAATGGACATTTCTGTGTCCGGTGCGTCTTTGTCCGATGTGTGTCCCGATGTTGCAGCACGGGAGGGCGCACTGGTGCAATGCTGCTGTTGCACCACGGGAGGGCACTATTGCACAATGGCACCACAGGTACAATGCCGCTAGTAGCAATAAAGTAAAAAAAAAAAAAAAAAAAAAAGTTCTTATATCTCACTGAAAAGTTACTGTTTAGGTGGTTATGTCTCATTTTAAGTGTGATGAGATATTTGGACTAGAAATGAGAAAAATACACTTGGTAAGCTTTAGTTTTTTTTCCAGTGTTGA
Organism: Sphaeramia orbicularis; assembly: GCF_902148855.1. Taxonomy (NCBI): domain Eukaryota; kingdom Metazoa; phylum Chordata; class Actinopteri; order Kurtiformes; family Apogonidae; genus Sphaeramia; species Sphaeramia orbicularis. Next base: position 7,210,245 of record NC_043962.1, on the reverse strand, counting down.
TGGTCTCGATACAACAGAGAAACTTGTTCTTGTATTGTTTACCTTTGGGGTGTCCAGGATAAAACTCCACTGGGGAGCACCTGCTTCTCACTTCTCACTTTCTGCCGTTGACGGTCCAAGATCAAAGAAATTATCCATCAGTGTTTGGGTCCGTCAAGTTGTTTGTTTTCTCCGGTTTCTGCAAGACACTGTTGATGGCTGTGTTAGATTTATTGTGGCCTGTCTGTCTGCCAGTAGGTTCACCCGCTAATGACTTATCATTTAGACAAGTGTGCACGTGTCTGGAAAGAACAGCAGCCGCTAAGGTGATTAAACAATGTTACCTCAACGTTTCATCCACTTTCATTATGCCTCTCCAACCACTTCTTCTTCTCATCCAAACACCGTCTTCCCCACACACACACCCCCCCCATCCCTCTATCGCTCTCTCCCCAGCTGCACAACATTAGCAGATAAATGAATTAATAAACCACACGCGCCGACGCACACACGCACAGATACACGCGGCAGTGCTGACAGATAGACCGAGTGGGCGAGTGTTTTGCTGTCATTAAGTGGGAAACACCAGCTCTCCATCATCATGAACTGTGTGTGATTTATGGCGAGTAATCTGAAGCTGTTGGGTGTTTGTACCGGTGCCACCCCATGTTTTGCTAAATTGACGTCCAAATGTCTCATCAACACCACCCAGTATGCTTTTGACCAAACTGGTAATCGCACTCAACTGCAGACAGACAAAGACATGCACATGCACTGTCTATTATGTGTATGGAAGGGGTGGGGGGTGGGGGTGGGGGTGGGGGGGCCCATGGGAGGGAGCCGAGGGGAAGAGGAAAGGGCCGAGTGTTTGATATTTGACAGCTGATTAAGGAGAGGAGTGAGCTCTGACAGGAAGTCATGGGAGGTACGAGAGGAGGTGCATGAATGGGGGAGACTGGGGAGAACGGCGGCGGTGTTCGGCTGTAAAGCAGGGGTGTCAAACATGAAGCCTGCGGGCCAAAAAACGGCCCCACAAAGAGTCCAATCCAGCCAAAGGGGTCTGTGTGTGAAATGCAAAAATTACACTGACGATATTAACAATTACACTGGAAAAAATCTGGAATTAAGCTAAACTAAGCTAATCTTGAATTTGTTTCATATACCAAATATTTGGAACCAGTATTCACGTTTAAAGTCTTTGAAAAGGTTCGTTAAGCATCTTTGTGTTATTTATGCAATAAATCAGATACATTTTTCAAATTGGATAAATGAGATAACTTTTGTTATGATTTGGCGCCATAAAAGTAAGATTTAATTTTATTTATTTATTTAGCCTTTATTTAACCAGGTAAGTTAGTTTAGAATTCATTCTCTTTTACAATAACAACCTGATCTGATCTGATCTGATTTGATTTGATTCGATTCGATTCAATTCGATTTGATTTGGTCCAATCCACTTCAGATCATACTGGGTCGAATGTGGCCCCTAAACTTTTTTATTTGTTTATTTATTTATTTAACCTTTATTTAACCAGGTAAGTTAGTTTAGAATTCATTCTCATTTTCAATAACGATTTGATTTGATTTGATTTCAATCAATCAATCAATCAATCAGTCTTTATTTATATTGCACTTTTCGTACAGTGAAATGCAGCATAAAGTGCTTCACATATAAAATCAGTACACCCACCACCACCACCACCACACACACATACATGCACACACCAGTGTGTCCAGTGGTATTATCCATAAATAAAAAAGAAATAGATGAAGAAATAAAGGAAAGATTTGATTTGGTCCGACCCACTTCAGATCAAATTGGGTCGAATGTGGCCCCTGAACTTTTTTATTTGTGTATTTATTTATTTACTTAGCCTTTATTTAACCAGGTAAGTTAGTTTAGAATTAATCCTTATTTTCAATAACGATTTGGTTTGATTTGATTTCAGATCATATTGGGTCGAATGTGGCCCCTGAACTTTTTTATTTCTTTATTTATTTCTTCATTTAACCTTTATTTAACTAGGTAAGTTAGTTTAGAATTGATTCTCATTTTCAATAATGACCTGATTTTGATTCGATTCGATTTGTTTTGGTCCGACCCACTTCAGATCATATTGGGTCGAACGCGGCCCTTGAACTAAAATGACTTTGACACCCCTGCTGTAAAGAACAGAGGAAAGGTAAAGGAAGGAGGGACGGGTCGGGTCGGGTCGGGCAGATGAAGGCAAAAAGTAAACGACGACGAGAAGATCTGCGTTGGCAAAGAGTGATGTCATGTATGTGAAAGAGGAGACGGCGAGGAAATGGAAAACAAGGTGGTAGAGGAGAGAGGAAGGTGGCCTGGCACCCTGCTGCTTATCCTTGAACACTCTGAGGAGGTCTCTCTTTCCATCCCTCTCTCTCTCTCTATTTTTCTTTCCCCTTTGCACACACATATGTACTGTATACACACACACACACACACACAGTGTCCAACTGGCACACGAGGGTGCTGTTGCAATTAAACCGGCGCAGCATGGAGCCCAGATTGAGAGAGAGACAGAGCGAGGGAGAGAGGACTCCACGCCGCATGAACACTACCCCTGGAAGACAGAGATGTGGAGGGAGAGACGGAGGGAACGAGGGAGAGAGGGAGGAGGCGATAGGTACAGAGAGGACAGGAGTAAACGCTGTGATGATAGAGGTAATGATGGAGGAAACTAGTGGCAGCAGTAGTAGTTAGAGCCGGACTGGAAGGACTCTGTGTAGTGACGGTAGACGGTGGGAAATGGAAACGAGGAGGACGAGAAGTCATTATTCATCCGGTTGAATTATGCAGAACTGAGCGGAATTGATAAAAAGAACAAGCGCATACACTAGGGGAGTTAAACGTACGGTCCGTGGGCCAACACCGGCCCGCTAAAGGGTGCGATCCGGTCCATGCAAAAAAAATACACTGAAGAAAACACAAAATACAGTGGATTATGACATCATAAATTGTGATAAATCCCTTAAGAAAAGTTAAGTATAGGGCAAGGTTATAACAGTTTGGGTTTTTTACATCTGCCAGGAGGTATTGTGATATCTTTGCTTTTGTGTGTTTGTTTGTTTGTTTGTTAGCAACTTTACGGGAAAACTATTCCAACCGTCTTTACCAAATTGTCCCCACAGATAGGCCTAGGCCCTGGGACCAACCCATTACATTTTGGGCCAAGTTGGCCAAAGTTCAAGGTCACAGCAAGGTCACAAAATCTACAATTTCCCATTTCGAAAATTCATAAAAAATTCAAAATGATTCCGATTAGCTTCCAAGTTTGATCCACCTGTAGCTTAGAACAATATCTTGTATCTGGCACAAATTTGTCCACATCCACTGTGGAATGTGGACTCTGTGGACTTCTACATTCAACATTGAAAATCCCATTTACCACACATTTTTCATTTTAACTCAACAAATATTGATTGGAATTGAATATAATTTGACATACACATGACTGGTACCAAGCTTAAACTTTTTCTGCTGTATGGAACAACCTGGAAACTGTTGAATTCAAAAAAATAGTCGAGCCACACATGCACACCGTTCAGGGTGCTTGGCGGAGGTTTGCGTTCTCTGAACACTTGTTTATTATAGTTTAGTTTTATTTAGTTTTGACTTTTTTTCTCTATTTCAGTTAGTTTTAATTCGTTTTTAGAGCAGGTTTGCTAGTTTTTATTAGTTTTCATTTTTTTGTAAATACTTAGTTTTAGTTTAGTTTTAGTTTTGTTGTATCTTTTCTCTTCCTCTCCGTCATATTCAAATAAATCCCAGACAGGACTCTGCTGCTTTCTCCCAGCTTTAGTCTCCATGTTTCCAGGTAGAGTGGGGACTAGAAGATGACTGGAAACCACAAGTGACGAGAAATGACGGACCGTGAAGTGTCATATGGTGCTGCTAGCTAAAATTGTTAGAGAGAAATAAATCGCTTTCGTATCAATCCGACACTAACAAAAGACGAAAACAAAGGAATTTTATCCGTAATTTTTATACGTTTTAGTTAGTTTTGAAAGCACACAATACAGTTTCAGTTGATTATCTTTTTTTTTCTTTTAAGTATAGTTTTTATTTATTTCAGTTAACGAAAAAAACATTTCAATTCTAGTTTTCATCATTTCGTTATTTTTCGTTAACAATAGTAATCTTGATATAGGGAAAAAAATATTTTGGAACTGCCACAAAAGTAACACAGGGTCTTTATGGGTTAAAGATGTTAAAATAATTATAGTTTAGTTTAGCCAAATTCAGCCCAATTTGATCTCAAGTGGGTTAAAACAGTGAAATACTATCATAATAACCTATAAATAATGACAACTCCAAATTTTTAATTTTGTTTTAGTGTAAAAAAAAAAAAAAAAAAAAAAAGTTGAAATATATTTTAAAAAATGTTCAATCATTTCACAAAAAATATGAAAAACTTCAACAAATATGAACAACCTGAAATATCTGAAGTAAATAAGTGCAATTTTATTAATATTCTGTCTATTAATGTTTTGTGTATTTGTAGATCCACTGTGATCTGTACTGAACATGTGTAAATGATAAACTGTGTAAATGATAAAACTTTATTTTACAAAATTTCAGGTTCATGTTATTCACATTTTTTAAAGGACTCATTGTAGATGTAAACATTTCCATAGTGTAATTTGACTTTTTTCACTGTTATTATTATACTGGTCCGGCCCAGTTGAGATCACATTGGACCAGGGGTGGGCAATCCTGGTCCTCGAGGGCCGGTATCCTGCATGTTTTAGATGTTTCCCTCTTCCAGCACACCTGAAGGTCATTATCAGGCTTCTGCAGAGCTGGATGATAGGCTTATCATGTGAACCAGGTGTGTTGGAAGAGGGAAACATCTAAAACATGCAGGATACCGTCCCTCGAGGACCAGGATTGCCCACCCCTGCATTGGACTGTATTTGGCCCCTGAACTAAAATGACTTTGACATCCCTGGCATACACTGTAATATTCCACTGTCATCTCTATCATTATTGATCCTTTTTACATGACCATAAAAATCCAATAAGTGGGAGTTTAAGTAGAGAATTGTAAAACTGATGCATTTACATTAACTTCAGAAAAACGATCAACAAAAAACCCTGGTTTCAGTTTATTCCCTTATCAGTCTTACATACGTAGTGATGATAGACTCATGTTTAACTGTCACTTCTGTTTTCTTTTCTTTTTTTTTTTTTTTTCTTACACATGCAGGTGAAAAAGAACAAAATAAATCAGATTAGAGCTGAAACGATTAATCGACTCAAAGTGATCCAAAAAAATCACTCAACCACAATGCTCCTGAATCAAAGCTTTGTTTTCCTTCATTTCTCTGCAGTTAAACATTGGTTCCACTGTTGTGTTTCACACGGACGCTTATTGTGACGCACAAAGAAGCTTCAATACAGGAAAACTGCAATAGAATTTTTCCCTTCAATCAATTCGAGTCAATTAATCGAATCGTGAATTTTTGCATTCGCTTCAAGCACCTAATCGATTAATCGTTTCAGCTCTAAATCAGATTTATCTTGTTTTAAGAGTTAATTTCTTATTTTAAGCGTTCGTACATCTGTAGGCATGCTTATTTCTAGATTGAACATCTGAATTCAAGAAATCTCGTCAAGTCAAAGTATCTTTCTGCATGGACAGATATTTTTTCATTTGTTTTCAGTACCTTTTTCCTTTTAGATGTACTGTTTTTATCTTGTTTTTAGATGCCTTTTTCCTTTTAGATGTACTGTTTTTATCTTGTTTTTAGACGCCTTTTTCCTTTTAGATGTACTGTTTTTATCTTGTTTTTAGACGCCTTTTTCCTTTTAGATGTACTGTTTTTATCTTGTTTTTAGACGCCTTTTTCCTTTCAGATTTTACTGTTTTTATCTTGTTTTTAGACGCCTTTTTCCTTTTAGATGTACTGTTTTTATCTTGTTTTTAGATGCCTTTTTCCTTTTAGATGTACTGTTTTTATCTTGTTTTTAGACGCCTTTTTCCTTTCAGATTTTACTGTTTTTATCTTGTTTTTAGACGCCTTTTTCCTTTTAGATGTACTGTTTTTATCTTGTTTTTAGATGCCTTTTTCCTTTTAGATGTACTGTTTTTATCTTGTTTTTAGACGCCTTTTTCCTTTCAGATTTTACTGTTTTTATCTTGTTTTTAGACGCCTTTTTCCTTTTAGATGTACTGTTTTTATCTTGTTTTTAGATGCCTTTTTCCTTTTAGATGTACTGTTTTTATCTTGTTTTTAGATGCCTTTTTCCTTTTAGATGTACTGTTTTTATCTTGTTTTTAGACGCCTTTTTCCTTTTAGATGTACTGTTTTTATCTTGTTTTTAGATGCCTTTTTCCTTTCAGATTTTACTGTTTTTATCTTGTTTTTAGACGACTTTTTCCTTTCAGATTTTACTGTTTTTATCTTGTTTTTAGACGCCTTTTTCCTTTTAGATGTACTGTTTTTATCTTGTTTTTAGACGCCTTTTTCCTTTTAGATGTACTGTTTTTATCTTGTTTTTAGACGCCTTTTTCCTTTTAGATGTACTGTTTTTATCTTGTTTTTAGACGCCTTTTTCCTTTTAGATGTACTGTTTTTATCTTGTTTTTAGACGCCTTTTTCCTTTTAGATGTACTGTTTTCATCTTGTTTTTAGACGCCTTTTTCCTTTCAGATTTTACTGTTTTTATCTTGTTTTTAGATGCCTTTTTCCTTTCAGATTTTACTGTTTTTATCTTGTTTTTAGACGCCTTTTTCCTTTCAGATTTTACTGTTTTTATCTTGTTTTTAGACGCCTTTTTCCTTTTAGATGTACTGTTTTTATCTTGTTTTTAGACGCCTTTTTCCTTTTAGATGTACTGTTTTTATCTTGTTTTTAGACGCCTTTTTCCTTTTTTTGCAGTACATATTTAATAAAACTAACTGCAGTGATCATATATTTTATTTCACTCTACTATAACCGGTTCCTGTTTGTCATTGTTCCGTACATGCTCCCCTTCAATCAAGTACTGTACAGCGTTTAATCCGTTGCCCTGTTACTGTGACGCAGCGCCATCATTTCCCCCGCTGTGATTGGTTCTTTAATTAGCTCCTAACAAGAGCCTTCCGGAAGCCGGCGTGCTGATTGGACATCTTATCATTGTTAATTAGCTCAATTAAGTCATTAGGAGGGTCCTCATCTCTTGTTTCCTGGGGCCACGCAGGTAGTGCGCACCCCCCACCCCCACCCCCCCCTTCTTTCCATTGTGCGCTTGTGTGTGTCATGGAAAGATGGAGGAAGTGTGGAAGTATATAAGAGTGAGAAGTTTGTGTACATGTTGAGAGTAATTTTCTCAGCGGAGGAGCAGATATTACGTAGCCCAAGGGTGTCAAACATGTGGCACGTGGACCAAAACCGGCCGCCAAAGGGTCCGATCCGGCCCCTCGGACGAATATGTAGGAGGTGTTAACAGTGAAAGATGTCAAAGTCATTTTAGTTCACGTTCCACATACAGAACAGAACAGGTTATTTACATTTTTTTTGTGAAACAGTGCTTCGTAAATGTCAACAGTGTCATGTAATTGTACTTTTTTAAACTAAAACAAAGAGAAAAGTATTGATTTGTCATTATTTATAGGTTATTATGGTAGAATTTTATGGGTCTGACCCATTGGAGACCATGTTGTGTATAAAGCTATTCTGATGCCAAATGTTTTATACATGAAAAAATACAATTTGAAACAGAAAATTCAAATTTTGATCTGGAGGAATATGTTTTATTATTATTATTATTATTATTATTATTATTATTATTATTATTATTATTATTATTGTTGTTGTTGTTGTTGTTGATATTCATATACAATAATAATTGCTATTTAGAGATCTTAAGGAATAGAGATTGGGGGTAGGAGTATATACATTTTTACTTCTTCCTACTCCTTTTCGAGCATGTTTAATTTCATTTATTTTGTTTATGTCTTACTTTTGTTCTTTTGTTTACTTATCAGCCTTTTATGTATCATTACTGATATTTTGTTGGTTGATTTTGTTTTGATTTCACTGTTTACATGTTTGAAATAAAGATTCCAATCAATCATGAATTTTGAAAAATACAGCAATGTAACAATGGAAAAACTTTTCATACACTTATTTTTAATTTGAATACATTGTTGTATTTTCCAAAATTCAAGATCGAAACTTTGAATATTCAGTATCAAATTTAATTTTTTCATATACAAAACTTATGGCCCCAGAATGGCTCCATAAACAACATGGTCTCCAGTGGGTCAGAACTGTAAAATATGATCATAATAACCTATAAATAATGACAACTCAACATGTTTCTATTTGTTTTAGTGTAAAAAAAAAAGTAAAATTACATGACACTCTTGACATTTACAAAGTATTGTTTCACAAAAAATTTAAATAACCTGAACAAATATGCACAAACCTGCAATGACTAAAGAAAATTAAGGGCAATTTTAACAATATTTTGCCTGTTACTAAATGTTTTGTGTATTTGTAGATCCACTGTGACCTATACGTTGTAATGCACATGTGTTAATGATAAATGGAGGCATAATATAATAATTATTAAAATTGCACTAATTTTACTTGAGAAATTCCAGGTTTTCATCGTTGTTCATGTTATTCATGTTTTTTTAGAGGATATTTTCTAGATTTTTACTTTTTTTTCACTTAGAAACATAGAGAAAAGTTCAGCGTTGACATTATTTCTAGGTTATTATGTTATTATTTTACTGGTCTGGCCCAGTTTAGGTCATTTTGAACCGGATGTGTCCCCCGAACTAAAACGACTTTGACACCCCGTACACTTGTAAAACCTTCGAGTCAGTAAATAAACACGCATCTCGCTGCTGTTTTCTAATCACTGGCTGTTCCGTTCCACACCCATCTCACTATCTTTGTTGTCTAAAATCTGTCAATGTCTGATTTTGGTTGTTTTTTGGTGACATAGATCATTTGTTTTTATGTTTTTCTGCGCGTGTCCCTGCGGTGTCCAGGTGTGATGTGGCCCGCGGTGGTTCAAAACTCACATCTGGAGCAGAGAGAGCACTTTATACCCAGATGTGCTCCGTCGACACGCACAAACACACACACAGATACACACTTCGTACTAAAATCGCAGGCTTTTTCTGCTATTTTTTTGGTTACATGGGTGGAGTGTGTGTGTTTTTTTTTGTGAGTCCAGACATCAGCTGTGTCTGTCAGGTGTATTTGTACCGAAGATGACAGATGTTATTTTGATGCTGATGAGTATCGAAAGTGACACAGGACAAAGAGAATCGGCAAAACACAAAAAAAAACACACACACATACGCACAATGCAGCCCCTGTTATGAAGTCAGCCATGAGACAATGTTTGGTCAAGCATGGTTGGGTGGAGAGGCAATTAGGAAAAGCTGCATATGTGTGGCTGGGATCGAGCGAGTGTCTCGGACTCCAGCTGTTGTGTACTTACTAAATAGTCCATTATTTTCACTTGCGTATGCGTATCTGTATGCGTGCGCTCCAGTTAATGCAAACAAGTGTTGATATAAACGCTTCACATCAGCTCATAATTACAAACACCAACACACTGTTGAACGAACAAAAGGGTCGGGGAGGGGAGGTGGTTGGGGGTGGGGGGTAGGGGGGGTTTATTGTCATCCCCACTGAGCAAATGCACACAGATGTTTAGCCACGACACTTCCTGGTCATAATGATACAAACCCATAGGTTAGTGTAACATACTCTAATTACTAGGGGTGTAAGAAAATATCGCAATATTTCATTTCACAATACTTTATCAATATTAAAAAGTACCGCATCGATATTTTTAGGTATTTATTCAAATGCAGATATTGTGGAGGTTCATGTTTGGTTTTTTGTTTGTCTTTTTTGTTTAGATTTTATTATTTATTGTTTAACACACTTTTATTTAATAATGTTAGTTCCTATGTTGGTATCGTACAAAAATTATGTTCTGATGTTTGTTCTGAACGAACAGAATACGAAGATTTGAACAGGATCTTAAACTATAATGTCTGTAAAACATAATTTAAGTTTTAATACAGGAAAATTTAGTGTAATTCAATCCTTCAAGGAATTAATCATTATTTTCACTTGCGTATGCGTATCTATATGTGTGCGCTCCAGTTAATGCAAACAAGTGTTGATATAAACGCTTCACATCAGCTCATAATTACAAACACCAACACACTGTTGAACGAACAAAAAGGTCAGGGAGGGGAGGGGAGGGGAGGGGTTTATTGTCATCCCCACTGAGCAAATGCACACAGATGTTTAGCCACGACACTTCCTGGTCATAATGTTACAAACCTATAGGCTAGTGTAACATCCTGTAATTACTAGGGGTGTAAGACAATATCGTTTCTGCAATATATCGCGATATTTCATTTCACAATACTGTATCAATATTAAAAAGTACCATATCGATATTTTTAGGTATTTATTCAAATGCAGATATTGTGGAGGTTCATGTTTGTTTTTTTGTTTGTCTTTTGTGTTTATATTTTATTAATTGTTATTTAACACACTTTTATTTAATAATATTAGTTCCTTTGTTGGTATCGCACAAGAATAATGTTCTGATGTTAGTTCTGAACTATAAGAATATGAACATTTGAACAGGATCTTAAACTATAAAGTCTGTAAAACATAATTTAAGTTTTAATACAGGAAAATTTAGTGTAATTCAATCCTTCAAGGAAATAATCATTATTTTCACTTGCATATGCATATCTGTATGTGTGCGCTCCAGTTAATGCAAACAAGTGTTGATATAAACGCTTCACATCAGCTCATAATTACAAACACCAACACACTGTTGAACGAAGAAAAAGGTCGGGGAGGGGAGGGGAGGGGAGGGGAGGGGAGGGGTTTATTGTCATCCCCACTGAGCAAATGCACACAGATGTTTAGCCACGACATTTCCTGGTCATAATGATACAAACCTATAGGTTAGTGTAACATCCTCTAATTACACTGTTCAATGGACTTTGAGTCAGAAAGTTTTGAGTTTGGTGCAATTATTATTATTATTATTATTATTATTATTATTATTTTAATACAGATACAGATTAACCCTATAACACTGAACGTATCATATTTGATACATGAGTTTTGAAGCCCTCTACATGATCAGTGTGGTATTTCTTTTCTTGAAAAACCTGATGTATACTTTTAAATGCATGCAATACACAGATAATCCACCAGGGGGGAGGAATTTGTTCACCAGAGACAATCCCGAGACACACACGCATGCACACAGAGGCCACTTGGCTTTTATAATACAGGGTTATTCAAAAAGAGTGAACTGATTTCATTACACTATATTTTGATAAGGAAAAGCAATAGGAAACTCCAGCCAAGTCACAAGTTTTCTGCTCACAATCAACTTTTATTTCCTGTCTTAATGTGATAAGAGAATTCCTCCCAGACGTGTATCAGAGTAGCACCATCCACTGAGTTGATTGTTGTTGTCATTCGATGTTTAAGGTCATCGAAGTAACTTAGATAACTCGTTTTTCAAATGGTCGCTGACTCATTCCATGATGATGCTTGAGAACTGAAGCAGTGCGTCATGAAATCGGTTCATTCTTTTTGAATAACCCTGTACTACTTATGAACTTGAAAACTGCACATGAACGCCGCCTCATGTAGTATTTTCCTCTAGGGAACTAGGAAAACATGTTGATACACGAGTTGCCGAGGTGAAAATAACCTTAACCTTTGACCTTTTCAATATGGCAATATGCACATGTATAAAATGATAAGTTGAGGCATAATATTGTTAAAATCTGTAGAAAGGCTATTACCAAAAAATGGTGCAGATTAGAACCACCTACAACTAATGACTGCCTACAAACTGTGAATGGAATATTTGAGATGAAGATTCTGACCCACAGACTGAAGACTGAAGAAGAGCAGTGTCATGATAACTGGCAGAAATGGACAATTTTCATTTCAACATCACACTACTAAAAACAATTGTTAGTCACAAAGGTTTATTATGGTTAATGTATCCCAAATGTCCCCTATGTTTGTTTTGTTTTATAATGTACAGAAAATAAACAATACAAATAAAGTTAAAAAAAAAAAAAAAAAAAATCACTTCTTTAAGGTGATTTGCAGTACCATAATTTTCCGTCTATTAGCTCGATGCTAATCTGTAAAGACTGGATGACTGGGAACGACATCAGCTAGTACTAAGAGCAAAATAAGAAATGAAAACACAAAAAAAAACACAAATAAGAGTGTTCGAATTCAGAAATCATACAGGATTTCACAATCAAAATAATGGCATCTTCTGTTGTATTTGTTTCTTTTTTTTTTTTCTCGATGCTTATTCAGTCAATAGAAGAGAAAGTACAATGCAGAACTTAGGGGACTTCAGTGCAAGCTTTAAGCAGTATCTTCTGCGTGCTATCTGAGGTGAGAAGACAAGAAAAGACAAGAAAAGACAAGAGAGAGCGAGACAGGCAGCAGAAAGATGAAGTGTAGCTGAGGAGGAAAAAAAAAAGAAGCAAAATATCACTTCTTTAAGGTGATTTGCAGTACCATAATTTTCTGTCTATTCGCTCGATGCTAATCTGTAAAGACTGGATGACTGGGAACAACACCAGCTAGTACTAAGCGCAAAATAAGAAATGATAACACAAAAAACAAACACAAATAAGAGTGTTCGAATTCAGAAATCATACTGGATTTCACAATCAAAATAACGGCATGTTCAGTTGTGTTTAGGGATGTAACGATATGAAAATTTCATATCACGGTTACTGTGACGAAAATGATCACGGTTATCATTATTATCGCGATATTGTTGAAATTGTGCTCAAAATGTTCAAAAAGTACTAATACACACACTGAAAGAATTTAACCAAGGTGTATTTAAAAAAATTAATAAATAAATAAAATAATAGGCACATTGCACTTTCTCTTGGCAGAAACATTCAAATATTAACCCTTAGTGGTCTGAGCCTATTTTGTCCGTTTTTCCGTACTTTTGATTTTGCCTTTATATACTATATAAACAAATGTTTACTATACCCATGTTTGGTATCTTTTTTTTCAGCACAACTTCATCTATATCATCTGCCTGTTATTTTTTTCACTTTAACCTACTGTATCAACACAAAAGGCCAGAAAACACACACAAAAAAAAAATATCTGATTTGAAAAATGTATATACTTTATCACATAAATAACACACAGATGCTTAACGAACCTTTTCAAAGACTTTAAAAGTGAATATTGGTTCCAAATATTAGGGATATAAACTTAAAAATTGTAATAAATTTAAACTATACTCAAATATTTGACATATAAGCATGTCTTTACATAGGGTTTTTTCCCCTGAAAGTGCAATAATTAAACACGGTTATCATAATTAGAATTTTAATGGTAATACTAACCGTCTGCAATTTTACCATGGTTTATCATTATACCGGTAATCGTTACATCCCTAGTTATGTTTGTTTCTTTTTTTTTTTTTTTCGATGCTTATTCAGTCAATAAAAGAGAAAGTACAATGCAGAACTTAGGGGAGTTCAGTGCAAGCTTTAAGCAGTATCTTCTGCGTGCGATCTGAGGTGAGAAGACAAGAAAAGACAAGAGAGAGCGAGAGCGAGACAGGCAGCAGAAAGATGAAGTGTAGCTGAGGAGGAAGAAAAAAAAAAAAAAGCAGGAGGGTGATGGAGAGGAAGGACAGCACCACAGAGACAATGAAACAATGCCTTCGAACCACCGCACTGACACGTCTGCATGTGTGTGTGTAAACGTGCGAGTGTGTAAGCATGTATTAATATTGATTTAGCATTCCGGCAGGGGGTCTTTGAACCTCACTTTCCCTCCTCGAGCCCCCAGGGACGTATAGTAAGATACTCGCACACGCACGAGAAGCGGTGTCAGATGTAATTAATGATATAACCTGAAGCCTTGACAGAGACACAGAATGGCCGTGTTTGGAATGTGTGCGACTGTTCGGAGGGTTTTTGTGGATCTGCTTAAACACACATGTGTGTTTCTGGAGCGTCGGGGTGTTTGTTAGATGGGAGCCGACGAGTGTGAGAGAGAGAGAGAGAGAGAGAGAGAGAGAGACAGAGGAGGGCTAAACTGCGATTCCCAGTAGCGCCTGTGCTCTGCATGTGAACTCTTAAGTAGACTGGAGGACTGTTTAGGCCCGCACTTGGCTATGCATGCGCGTGGATGTGCATTTTAGTGTGTATGTCAGGATGAATGTTCAATCCGAACGCTGCTGTCGTGGAGCTCCTATGAACTCGCTTCGTTTTTTTTTTCCACAGAAGAGAAATAGAGATTTTATTCCAGTCGTCAGACAATGACAGTTTGGTAATAAGTGTCATGAGTCGATGTGTTTTATATTTAGCGTATTTTGCTTTTTTTTCCCCGTCTATGTTAAAGAGCAGCTTAAATAATTCAGTTAAAAGCCTCTGAGTGTGTATATATGATCTATTTATATATCTTTATATATCTTTTATTCTGTTTTTATCTCTTCTTCCTTCCATTGTTGGTTGTTTGTAGGGATGTCTGTTGGGATGGGTCAGTGTGTTTTTTGTACTGCTGTCGTAACCAAACAATTTCCTGCAAAGGATCAATAATCTGTCTGTCTGTCTGTCTGTGTCTGTCTGTCTGTCTGTCTGTCTGTCTGCCAGCCTGCCTGTCTGTGTCTGTCTGTGTCTGTCTGTCTGTCTGTCTGTCTGTGTCTGTCTGTCTGTCTGTCTGCCTGCCTGCCTGCCTGCCTGCCTGTCTGTCTGTGTCTGTCTGTGTCTGTCTGTCTGTCTGTCTGTCTGTGTCTGTCTGTCTGTCTGTCTGTCTGTCTGTCTGCCTGCCTGCCTGCCTGCCTGTCTGTGTCTGTCTGTGTCTGTCTGCCTGTCCGTCTGTGGCGGCTGCTCGTCTTTCAGACAGGGGAAGCTCATTGTCGGCTTACATCAAAAAAATTGTCAAGTTATTTAAACATAAATTCGGCCCTCTGTTCCTTGTGATTTGTATATTTGTTTATTTACAGTGCAAGAAATGAACAAGTCATTTCGTAGTGGTTTCTCTCTCGATTTCACAGCAGAATGTGCGACTGAATTAAACTGAACTCTGTCAAGTGAAGGAGTAGATCTCAAAATAGCTGTCAGTCAAATGGGATTCAGCCTTTCGACTGATCCTCCAATCAGCACATGGAAGCTCAGCGTTCAGCCCAGCCAAGCTCCGCCCACAGCTCCATTCACCCCCAGAGACACTGAGCGTCCGGGGGCAGGACAACATCGTGGCATTTATCCAATTACTGTCCAGTTTTGAGTCAGTGAAAAAAACAGTTCCACTCAGTCCCATTGAAGTGCATGAACGGTGAGCGTCTACAGACAAATGCACTGAGCAGAGATCGAATGAGAAAACAGAGACATGGGAATGGAGGAGAAGTGAACAATATCCAGTCCAATGATTTGTGATAAAGCTGATTCTGAACGAACTCGTCTGTGAGATGAACGTGTTCTAACACATTTGGAGTCAATGAAATGTCAACGCAACTGTACATATTTAACCATTTAATTTTCATAATTTTTGAGGAAGCCGATCTATCTATCTATTTATCTTTATTATCTATCTATCTATCTATCTGTCTATCTATCTATCTATCTATCTATCTATCTATCTATCTATCTATCTATCTGTCTGTCTGTCTGTCTGTCTGTCTGTCTGTCTGTCTGTCTGTCTGTCCTGTCTGTCTGTCTGTCTATCTATCTATCTATCTATCTATCTATCTATCTATCTATCTATCTATCTATCTATCTATCTATCTATCTATCTATTCACATCTCGTAACCACAGATAATGACAGTTTTGCTATAAGTGTCATGAGGCAGTGTGTTTTATATTTAGCTGTTCTATTTTTTTCCATCTATGTTTAAGAGCAGCATCATTAATTCAGTTAAAAGCCTCTGAGTGAGTATATATATCATTTATTTTTCCAGAAAATAAGCTTAAGATACAGGGAGTTAATTTAACATTTTGCAGTGTACCATGAATCAAGGATTCACAACCTATTAAATGTGTAGAAGAACAAACATACAGTATGATAAATACTGTTTTAGTAATTGTTTTCTATCATTTATCTTTATTATCTATCTATCTCTCTATCTCTCTATCTATCTATCTATCTATCTATCTATCTATCTATCTATCTATCTATCTATCTATCTATCTATCTATCTATCTATCTTTTTCATTTCTTTCTTTTGGGATTCTCTTTATAAGTCTACACACACACACACGCACACACACACACACACACACACACACATAAATCTCTAGATACATGTATATTTGATTCCTGCCTCAGAATAATTAATAACTTTATGTTCATTTATTTATTTGTTTGTATTTGAGGCTGACAGAAGTGAGGCGTGTGTGTTTGCACACTTGTTTTTGTGTGCTTGTGCGAGAGCGGAGTGAAAACAAACTATTATTTTACCATCCAAATGCAGTATGTAGAAAAACCACGCCGTTTCATGTGGTTACTATCTTCATTTACAGCGTATTATTGTTTTTCTTTTGTATCTTCTCATGTATTTCCCATTGATTATGAGCATCGGTCTCATTCATATTTATACAAGTCCACAAGATTCGTTTTGTCGTAGGTGTTTTCTTCAGCCTGTCTTTGTAGGACAGTATTGTTACCCCTGTTTTAGTCTAATTCTACCTATTTTTACCTTCTCACTGTGAATCTGAGTGACTGACATGTACTGTTGTTCCAGACGGCTGTAATTTTTACTCCAGGTAAACTCCAGTGGTGGAAATATCTCCACGCAGTATCTCATTGTCTAGGTTTTGTCTGGTATGAATAAGATGAAATACTGCACGCTGCCTAACATCAGCACATTCATCTGAGTAAAAAAAAAAAAAAAAAACTTCTTGAAAATACCTGAGCTGGATCATCCATCACAGAAAATATGAAGCCTTTGTTCGCAGTTTCAGTCTGTTTGTTACAGTAGTTTCACCACCGCCTCGTACTTTGCTTACCGTCAATCCAAGTTGCGTCTCTGAGGACAAATAAGACCAAATGTGGTTATTTGACGTCATCAGCTGATTTTAAGACAGGTAAATTAGCCGCTTTTTTATAAGTGTGAACTCACAAGTGCTGGTGATTCAGAAGTGATTGTGCTGCTTGAAAGCTCCATCGGTACCTGGTCCACTCAGCTGGGGGGGGGCCCTTTTCACTAAAATGTAACCTTGATTAGCTGTTCTCATGTCAGGATAACAACACACACACACACACACACACAGTCATCCAGAGCAGCAGAACGAGTCTTTAAATCCTGGAAATAACTTAGAGTTTTGCACCTGAATGGCTGAAATAACATCTGTGGTTAACACAAGCTTAATCGATTTTCACATTTTGTTCTATAACAGTGGTTCTCCAACTTTTTACAGTGGAGTACCCCCAAAATATACTTTTTTGCCAAGTACCCCAACTCCCAACTCTCGCGTCAGCATTTTTAATTGGAAAAAATCAGGCAAAATTTTTTCCTCTGCCAAAGGTATCTGTTTATATTTACAAAACTGTGTAAACAAACAACATATATTTAACTGCAGTAAAAAAAAAAATTAAGTAAATTTTGTGCAAAACAAAACTGAAAAGTGCCCTCTTTCATTGATAAAAAAAATACATTAATAAATGAACCTTTCATCAACAAAAAATAAGTCCTTATCTACTCAAACTCATTTTTAATCATATAAAATATAAATGTTCTTCAAATGATACCAACGCGTCAACAAGATGATTGACAATAAAGCTATTATATAAATGTATTTATTGTGTTTTATATTTCAGCATTAATTCTCATTATTTATTTCGTATTCGGTCCATGATGACTTTTTTTAATGTATTTTTCCAAAATTATTTGAAGTACCCCCCAGGGCTTCTTCCGAGTACCCCTGGGGGTACGGGTACCCCACTGTGGGAACCACTGTTCTATAACTTAAAAGTAAATATCCCAAATGTTTTTTGTAGAAGATGTAAATCTGTCCAAGATGGATGGAGCCACACTTTAATTTTTCTTCTAAATGCTGAATTGAAATGAACACTTCCTCAAATGATCCACTCATATGTTTTAGAAACAATTAACACATCTTAAAGACGTCACATGACCAGGTGTCCTGATGACACTGCTGGGCACATAGATAAGATAAGATAAGATAAGATAAGATAAGATAAGATAAGATAAGATAACAAAACATAAGATAAGATCAGATAAATCCTACTGTGAGGAAATTCAGTTAACAACAGCAACATACAACATTCAAATACAGAGAAAAAGACAAGAGGAAAAACCACAAACAAATGAAAAATTAACTATAAAGAGGAAAAAACTTAGAAATTTGGTATTAATATAAATATTTATATGAAGATTTCAAAAGGCTGTATCTTGGAAATGGTTAGAGATAAAGTCATACTGTAAATGTGGCAGCCATATTGGATTGTGCAACTTTTAGTAAAACTGAAATGTCAACGCATTGGTCTAAAAAAAAAAAAACACTTGTAGACAGAATAAAATAGTCAGTATAAAAATATATAAATATCCATAAATAAATAATGCACATAATAAAATCTATAATAAAAATAAAAAATATATACAGTATGCTATTTTGATGTTAAAAAGTATTGCCCAGGTTGACAGGTAGAGTCAATATTACACAGTGTGTTTGAGATCCACTGACATGTACAGTATATGTGTTAACCGTCTGACAGCAGATGGATAAAAACTGTCTCACTGTTTTGTATGTGAGACTTCAAGACTTCAGTTATGTTACTAGTCGCAATATTGCAGCTTTATTATTAGACCATCCAAAGTCATCAAAACAATGGTCATGCAATCCAGTCCGAACTCCTGTGTGTGTCATGTGACTAAAACAGACAGAGAAGAAAACATGGAATGTCGAAAAGCACTGTTTTTGTCTGTACAATGCCATACAGGGAGTCCCATAAGTCTCCATACATAGGAAAAATAAACGTTTCTTGACATAAACCATTTTTATTTATATAATATGCTCTATATGACTGCCATTTTGTCGGGAACACATTTCAATGCGTGTCCTCCACTGCTGATGAACTATAAAGAAGAAATATAAAGAAATACATGTTAGAACCATATACAGGGGTTGGACAAAATAATGGAAACACCTTCACCTCAAGATGATAAGGCCCCAATCCATACAGCTAGAATTGTTAAAGAATGGCATGAGGAAACATTCTAATGAAGTTGAGCATCTCGTATGGCCGGCACAGTCCCCAGACCTCAACATTATTGAGCATTTATGGTCAGTTTTAGAGATTCAAGTAAGACGTCGATTTCCACCGCCATCGTCTCTAAAAGAGTTGGAGGGTATTCTAACTGAAGAATGGCTTAAAATTCCTTTGGAAACAATTCACAAGTTGTATGAATCAATACCTCGGAGAATTGAGGCTGTAATTGCCGCAAAAGGCGGACCTACACCATATTAAATTATATTTTGTTGATTTTTTAAGGTGTTTCCATTATTTGTCCAACCCCTGTATGTATGGAATGTATTATGTCTCCTATGTATGGAGTCTTATGGGACACCCTGTAGATATTGATGGAAGAACTGAAGTGATTTGGGTTATTATCAAGAAAACATGTTAAATGGATAGAAATCACCTCTGAAATTAAACTACTATGAGTTATTTTTGTTGGTGTCATTGTATTTGTCCAAACAGATGTACCTTTAGTTGGACCAGGCGTTAATAATAAAGTTCAACATCAAAATAAATACACCTTAATAAACACTGATGACATAAATAAGAAGAAATATTAGTAAATAGATGTACAAATACAGGGGGTGTGACAATATGGACATTAGTCACGTTTCCATTGACATCTGCGCAAAACTTTACCGATATTTACTAAATGTCGAAAAACAAGTTTGTAATGTCGGTTTTTCCATTAAATCACAAATGCATGAACCTGTTTTTCATGGAGTTATAAAAAATGTCCACTCAGCTACACCATGATTTTATTCTTGAAGCAAAGAAACATGTATTTAAAACCCATATCATAAAAGTGATATGACAACAGTGAAATTAAACCATGTTAATGCAACTAATCTGATGTTTTCTCACATTTCAACATATTCTAATACTAGTTATTACTCACTTCATGGAGATAATATGCAAAAAATTAATATTAACAATTGATTTCCACTCAAGAACCAATCAAGAACAGCAAAGTTACAATAATGGTATGAATTGCAGTTTATGAGATGATGCATAGTGTCCACTGTGTTGGCTGATATGGAACTAAAACAACAAAACCCATGAGTATACAAGAGTAAAACTGTAGAGGAACTGTCCACTGGAGTGACCACTATGCACGAAAGGGTTAAAGTTTAAGACATTACATATCTTTTCTGACATGAATTGGTAACATTATGTAGATCCCCCCTGAGCATAAGCCCTCCCCATAGTTTTCACACAATTTATCAGTCAATACATGTTTCTGTGCGTCAGAAATTAAACATGTGGTGTCCAGCTGAGTGGACATTTTTGCAACTTCATGAAAAATAGGTTCATAAGATTTTTTTTTCATTATTTTTTTTTTTTAATGTATTTTTATTTTATTATTTATTTGTATTTATTTTCAGAGGGAAATTTTCAATCACATTGTTTTGTTTTGTTTTTTTATGCCTAAAGAGGAATAAAAACACTCGGGAAAAATATTTTGATTAAGATTCTCATAATTCGTGCATGAAAGAGTTAAATCACAGAACACATTTCATCTGAGTCAATGACACCATCTCTCTCCACTGACCTCCATTCATATTTATATTCATATTTTATGACATTACATCCTAAGGGGACACAGTGGAAGGGGGCAGGACTAAATTTTAATTTTCCCTCGCTGGGATAGTCTCCGCCCCCCCGTGACCCTCACTCTTTCTCTGTCAGTATTTCCTCGGTGCCCCGCTGACTCCGTATCCTCTGCCCCGCTTCATTCATAGCCTGCGTTTGCCTGAAAAGCAGATCGACTTTTTTTCCACAGTGAAATATGGACAGTCTTTCACGGCTGATAGATACTGTATGTTTGCCATTTTGTGCCTGTTCGTTGCCGCTCTGTTTTCTCTCATAGCAGTCGTGTTTACAGCCAACAGGCATCTTCCATCTCTCTTCTCGCTCGCTCGCTCAACCCACCCCACACCCACACACACACACACACTCACTCACTCATCTCAGTGTGAGGCTGAGGGAGGTCTCTAGCCATGGTTGCAGGTATCTGGCAGGCTTTTCCACACATACCTAGTGGTGATTTACTGTCTTCATTAGCATGCTACCGCTCTCTGTGTGTTTATGTGTGTGTGTGTGTGTGGGCGATACACTTGTTGCTTTAGGGAGGGTTAGAGTTGGCTGGCTGTGTGTCTTTTGTGTTGAAGTTGAATGTTTTGGGAAGTGTGCAAGTTTTGGAATCAATAAAAAAAAAAAAAAAAAAACATCCAGACCTCGCTCACTATTCCATTCTTTCTACTCTGTACCCTGCTATTCAAGTCTCTTTTCGTGTGTTGTTGTTGTATTGTTTCTATGACCGCAGCGTGGTTCGGTTTGGCACCGCACGGCCCGGCTCGGCGTGGCACTGTGGCGTGTGTTTGTGTGTGTATGTGTGTGAGAGAGAGAGAGAGAAGACAGGCGGGGTATCTCGGTGGGGGGACGTAGCCGGCCAGGGCAGGGGGCGAGGACAGACAGGCTGGACCAAGGTCACTCCTACTGCGTCTGTGGGGTGCATGTGTGTGTCTATATGTGTGTCCACTCGTCCACCCCCAGTACAGCTGAGGATGTGGCCAGAGTCCCTCTCACTCATCTTTCTCGCCGCTCGTTCCCTTTCTGTTTCTGTACGTGAGCGTTTTAACACAAAGTCAAGGGATTCTACGCTTGTGTCGTGTTCTGTTTTGCCCAAAAAATTAAAGGTTAGCTTGTTTGGTTTCACCTTTCGTCTGTGTATTTGTGCTGAAACAGATGTCGAATCTGCAGAAAATTAAAAGCGCAATATGGAACATTAGTCGCTTTTCTGTCGGACATCTGCGCAAATTTACCCATATTTACTAAATGTCGAAAAAAACTTAAGGGCGTAATGCTGTTTTTTTCCGTTAAATCACAAATGTCATGATTTGTTTATGTATTATCGCGAGATGACACGAGAAGTCATTCCGTAAATATGTGTTGATTTACAGATATGTTCATCATTATTATTATTATACATTACCCCTCAATCTCCTCGTAAATTAAAAATGATTGGGTTTTGGCGATATTGTCCGTTTTTCCGTTAGGTTAATTTTTATGTTATGTTTGCGCAGTTTTAGGTTCAATGGAAAAGTGACTATTGTGAATCAGTTAACACCCTTAACTGACAATATTAGTCACTTTTCCGTCGGACATCTGCGCAAAATTTTACCCATATTTAACTAAATGTCGAAAAAACTTAAGGGTGTAATGTCGTTTTTTCCGTTAAATCACAATGTCCATGATTTGTTTATGTATTATCGCGAGATGACACGAGAAGTCATTCCGTAAACATGAATGTAAATATGGTGTTGATTTATAGATATGTTCATTATTATTATATACATATCCCTCAATCTCCTAGTAAATAAAAAAAAATGATTGGGTTTTGCGATATTGTTGTTTTTCCATTAGGTTGATTTTTATGTTATGTTTGCGCAGTTTTAGGTTCAATGGAAAAGCGACTATTGTGAATCAGTTAATACACCTTAACTGACAATATTAGTCACTTTGCCGTCGGACATCTGCGCAAAACTTTACCTATATTTACTAAATGTCGAAAAAAACTTAAGGGCGTAATGTCGTTTTTCCGTCAAATCACAAATGCCATGATTTGTTTATGTATTATCGCAAGATGACACGAGAAGTCATTCCATAAACACAAACGTAAATATGGTGTTGATTACAGATATGTTCATTATTATTATTATTATATATTACCCCTCTATCTCCTAGTGAATTAAAAAATGATTAGGTTTTGGCGATATTGTCGTTTTCTGTTAGGTTAATTTTTATGTTATGTTTGCGCATTTTTAGGTTCAATGGAAAAGCGACTATTGTGAATCAGTTAATACACCTTAATTTACAATATTAATCACTTTTCCATTGGACATCTGCGCAAAACTTTACCGATATTTACTTAATGTCCAAAAAACAGAAGTGCGTAATGTCATTTTTTCCATTAAATCATAAATGTGATGATTTGTTTATTTAGAATCGCGAGATGACACGAGAAGTCATTCCATAAACACGAATGTAAATATGGTGTTGATTTACAGATATGTTCATTGTTATTATTATTATATTACCCCTTAATCTCCTAGTAAATTAAAAAATGATTGGGTTTTGGAAAAATTGTCGTTTTTCCATTAGGTTAATTTTTATGTTATATTTGCGCAGTTTTAGGTTCAATGGAAAAGCGACTATTGTGAATCAGTTACTACACCTTAATTGACAATATTAGTCGCTTTTCCATTGGACATCTGCGCAAAACTTTACCTATATTTACTAAATGTCGAAAAAAACATAAGTGCGTAATGTCGTTTTTTCCATTATGTCACAAATACGATGATTTGTTTATTTATTATCATGAGATGACATGAGAAGTCATTCCATAAACATGAACGTAAATATGGTGTTGATTTACAGATATGTTCATTATTATTATATATTACCCCCTCTCTCTCCTACTAAATTAAAAAAATGATTGGGTTTTGGCGAAATTGTCGTTTTTCCGTTAGGTTAATTTTTATGTTATATTTGTGCAGTTTTAGGTTCAATGGAAAAGCGACTGTTGTGAATCAGTTAATACACCTTAACTGACATATTAGTCACTTTTCCATTGGACATCTGCGTGAAACTTTACAGATATTTACTTAATGTCCAAAAAACATGAGTGTGTAATGTCATTTTTTCCATTAAATCACAAATGCGATGATTTGTTTATTTATTATCGCGACATACACAAGAAGTCATTCCGTAAACATGAACGTAAATATGGTGTTGATTTATAGATATATTCATTATTATTCATTATTAGTAGTAGTAGTAGTAGTAGTAGTAGTTGTAGTATTAGTATTACTCGTGGTATTGTACCCGTGTTGCCATTGTACGATAGCATGAGAGGCTACCTCACAACATTTGAATGCAGACATAAAATTATGCCTAGTAGATAGTCAGGTAATGTTTCTATTCATTTGGCAGCGATTGGGTCTGTGAAGGCTGAGGAAAATCCGTACAAACACCCTCCTGTGCTGCAACATCGATCGGACGGACACAGAACATGCATTATATAGTAGGATTAATAATAATAATAATAATAATAATAATAATAATAATACATTTCAGTTTGTTCATGGTATTTGCATTGTTTTAGAGGATAGTTTGTAGATGTAACATTTTCATATTGTAATTTTACCTTTTTCACTCTAGAACATCACAAAAAGTTTGGAGTTGACATCATTTCTATATTATGGTGTTATTATTTTACTGATCCGACTCACTTCAGATCAAATTTGACTGAATGTGGCCCCTGAACTGAAACAATTTTGACACTCTTGTTGTAAACTATTGGTAATTTGATAATTGTCCTACTGTATTTTTTTCAGTTTTCAGACTTTTCTTTGCCTAAATGCTGTGTCCTGTCTGTCTGTCTGTCTCCCCACACACCGTCTGTCTGTCTCTCCCTCTCTCTCTCTCTGTCTGTCTCATATATCTCCGTGTCTCTCTCTGGGTCCAGATGGGCAGTTTGCAGGTTAACTGGAACAGCTGGAGCTGCATTATTAGCATCCTGCTGTGAGCTCTTATTGGCTCCGCTCCTCTCCTCTTTCCTGATCCCTTCTTCCCCTTATCTTTCTCTGTCAGTTTTAGAGGTTGTGTTTTATAGCCACGCAGAATTAAATAAAAAAACGAAAGGAAAAAAAAAAGGAGATGCTATACGTTACAGACACTGCTCAACTGCTCTCATGTAAGTTAACCTTCAGTGTTGCAGAGTTTGAGGAACGAGGTGTCGCAAAACAGGGTATTAACTCTCTGCAGTCAAGAGATTAGATATAGCTAAAGCCTGAATTACAAAGAGGAATATTTTACCCATTTGAGCTGTTTTAGATGATTATTGATTGTATATGACAGCATGTGTGCAGGTTTTGGAGGTGGGATTTGCAGTTTGGTGCAAAGAAAATTAAACATGTCTCAGAGGTCTTGCTCACCCCGTTTTTGTGTACGTATGTGAGTGTGTGTGTGTGATGTGTGTGTGTTAATGTTGTTGTGGAATGGAGATTGGCTTTTTAGTGGTATTTGAGAGATGCAGCAGGGATAAGCCTGCTAGCTCCCTCTGGCTCCCCCTGGGAGCGCAGATTAAAGAAACACACACAGATGCACACTGGCAAAGTGGACGTACTGTACACATACGTACACACACACACACACACACACACACACCAGTAAACAGCAGGATAGGATTAGATAGAGGTAGGTAAACACACTCACACACAAACACACACATCTTTTAAATGCGGCAAAAAGGAACGATTATTGAATTGCTAATGAACAACAACACATCTTTGCTCATTCCCTGCCTGTGTTTCTTGGTGAGTGTCCATTTCTCTGAGTGCACAAACACACACATGTACACACAAACGCCCCAAACATGTTGACCTGAGAACTTTAATATGTGTCACGATTGGAAAATAATCAAAAGGCAGTAGTTGTTTTCAAAGCAGGATGATTTACTCATTCAGAGAAAGGCAGAGACAGTCAGGGGTGACCCTCTCTCCATCACCTTGACAACTAGATCAGAGCCTTGATTACGGTTGCCGTGGTGATTAGCCCTGGATACAGCTAACCTGGATGGGCGGGTGATTTTTTTTATTTCTTTTTCAGAGTGTGTATGTGTGTGTTCTCATCTATCGCACCACTGTGCATTGGCAGGTTGGATCCACATCCTCCTAAATGTGGCTTTGACCAGCCTCTCCCCTTCAGTGGGTTTAGTTTACATCTCCCTACTCACCTTAACATACAGACTACAACTAGATTATCCACCCAACATGACAAAAAAGTGCACAAAAGCATGTTTTACATTATTAAAAAGCGTTTGCAAAACATGTCATCTGGAGTTACATGTTATATGAATGTTGGAGCAATAAACATATGTTATACATCTACATAACTGGAAGAAAATCAGCTAAAAGCTCAACAAAAACAATTTTTGGAAAGCAGAACACAACTCAAATAACAAGCACTTAAATGGACAAATACCTGAAACAAGCTAACAGTGTGAGACCAGCATTTGTTATAAAAAAAATTAAAACGAAGCCTGATTCGACAAACTTTGCAGCACTAAGCTAACACTTAGCAGCTCCATCAGCATAATAATAATAAGAAGAGAAGAACTTTATTCATATACCTTTAAAAACTGAAGTTACTCCCAGTGCAGGTTTCTGTCGTGATAGTGATCTTTTATTATTTCTAGTGCACTGGCAATGACTGAGGAGGGATTATTTATGTACAGTTTGTTGTTTGCTCCTTTTTGCTTTGTTTTTTTGTTTTTTTTTGTTTTGTTTTTTTCTATGGTGCTAGGTGCTTACTTAAGATTTCTTTAAGGACCATTCAGCACTGCACTTGTATTATATTGAGAAAACTTCAATAAAAGATCTTGATTTTTAAAAAAAAAAACTGAGTTTACAAAGTGCTTTGACACACAAAGCAAAAGTGCACAACAGCAGAATAAAAACGTAAGAAAAACACAACACAATAAAACGGATAAGTACAGCAAAGACGAAAACATGACAAACTTTGAATGTATCGTAGTGGAGAGGGCAGAAATAACAGAACATGAAGCTGTCAGATCAATGGAAAATGAAATTTAAAAAAAGGAATAAAACAACATCATGTCTGTCAATGTAAATGAAAAACCAAAACAGGGTAAAACTAAATATTCAACATTAAAAATGAAAAAGAGACAACATCACATAAATCCAAGTCTATAAAAATGCACTAAAGTCACTCAGTCACACAAGTCACTAAAACTCACTGAATGAGACAAAGCGCAAAAATAAAGGTTGCGTTATAACACGACGATTACAAATTTTGTCTGACCTTTGCTGCTTTCTGCTCATAACTTGATTATTTTTATGAATGAAGCTTCTGCTGTCAGCTAATCCATCCGTTTTGTGTTACAGTGAAATGATTCCCACTAGAAACAAAAGGCCCAGATCAGAGATTTTAACTTAAAACAGGGTGTCAAACTCATTTTAGTTCAGGGGCCACATTGAGCCCAATCTGATCTCCAGTGGGCCGGACCAGTAAAATAAAAGCATAATAACCTATAAATAATGACAACTCAAAAATTTTGTCTTTGTTTTACTGCAAAAAAAAACATTAAATTATGAAAATACTTACTTTTATAAACTATTCACACAAAAAAGATGTGAATAACCTGAAAAAAATTAAATTTTTTCAGAAAAATAAGTGCAATTTTAACAATGTATCATTTATACATGTGCATTATGGAACCAAACTACAAAGACACTAAATACTTAGTAACAGGCAGAAAATTGTTAAAATTGTGCCTGATTTTCTTTAGACAGTTCAGGTTGTTCATATTTGTTCAGGTTATTCACATTTCATTGTTACAGGATAATTTGTAAATTTAAATATTTTCATAAATTGATGTTATTTTTTGCACTAAAACAAAGACAAAAATTTGAAGTTGTCATTATTTACAGACATATAAGATAATGTAATATTTTTTCACATCAAACCGAGAAGAAAATATGGAGTCAATATTTCTTGTAGGTTATTATGCTGTTATTTTACTGTAGATCATATTGGTCTGTACAGGGTGGGGAAGCAAAATGTACAATGAACATTTAGTTGTTTTTTCTCAGCAGGCACTACGTCAATTATTTTGAAACCAAACATATACTGATGTCATAATCATACCTAACACTATTATCCATACCTTTTCAGAAACTTTTGCCCATATGAGTAATCAGGAAAGCAAACGTCAAAGAGTGTGTGATTTGCTGAATGCACTCGTCACACCAAAGGAGATTTCAAAAATAGTTGGAGTGTCCATAAAGACTGTTTAGAATGGAAAGAAGAGAATGACTATGAGCAAAACTATTACCAGAAAGTCTGGAAGATACTATTAAAGAAGAATGGGAGAAGTTGTCACCCCAATATTTGAGGAACACTTGCGCAAGTTTCAGGAAGCGTGTGAAGGCAGTTATTGAGAAAGAAGGAGGACACACAGAAGAAAAACATTTTCTATTATGTACATTTTCTTGTGGCAAATAAATTCTCATGACTTTCAATAAACTAATTGGTCATACACTGTCTTTCAATCCCTGCCTCAAAATATTGTATATTTTGCTTCCCCACCCTGTATGTGGAACCTGAACTAAAATGAGTTCGACAGCCTTGACTGTGGAATTTTTGCACTTTGCAAATTCATTCTGCGGGCCGGATTGGAACCTTTGACGGGCTGGATTTGGCCCCCGGGCCGCATGTTTGATACCTGTGACTTAAAAGCTAGAAAAAATATACTTTAAAAAAATACTGCAATAAATCTAAGTGAATCAAAAACCTCCTTTAATAAACAAAGGCGGAATCCCTTGGACTAATTAGCGCATGCCCTAACCCCCCATTAACGTCCTTTATAAGTCCGCGTGGTCATCTACTATAACTGGAACAAGCGCGCAGACAGATGAACACACATACACATAGCGTTGATGTGCGTCCAGGGGGCTGTATTTGTGTTGTACATATGTAAACAGATGGGGAATGGATGGGGAAAGAGGAAGGTAAAGGTAAAAAGGGCAGAGGAGGACAAAAAGGGGAGGTGGGGTGGGGGGGGGGTGAATGAACCAGTACAGATGATGGTTCTTCAGTTGTAAATGTTATCCTTGGAAGTGGCGAACAAGTGAATGTGGTGTGTGTGTGTGTCCTTACGTATGTGTGTGTGTTCGTTGATGGTTTATTCACACACAGTGATTAGGCTTTTCCCTCCTGGCCACTTTCAAGCTTTCAATTAAGATTCTAAACACAAATACTCTGCATTCATTACTCTCATCCCTGCTAACGAGCTAAAAAGAGGTGTGTGTGCGTGTGTGTGTGTGTGGCTTTCCTTTTGCTTATTGGAGGAAATGGTAATTCCCCATTTTCCTGTAAAAGTCCTGAGCGATAATTCCAAGGCCAGACCAATGATGTGTGCGCCTCTCCTGCTTGAATATTAATTAAAGTCTCATTACGTATGATATTACAAGCTGTACGTGTCGGCCGCCAGTTGTTGCGGTCAAGTGCTCTCCAGATGACACTGAACAACCTTTTTGTGTCTTTGTGTTAGTTGTGTTTGTCAGCAGCAAAATATGTGCACTTCAACTGTTCGGCTCCAGCGCTTCCTGCTGTTGCACTTTTTTGTGCAGTTGACAAAAAAAAAATACTGAGGATGCTTTCTTGGTAGTCTGAGGGTGCAGGATGTATCATGGAAAAGATCCCAACCCCAGTTCCATGTACAGTTGCCTGAAAAATGATTAGACCACCCTTTGTTTTCTGTAGTTTCTTGTTCATTTTAATGCCTGGTCCAAGTAAAGGTACATTTGTTTGGACAAATATAGTGATAAAACAACAAAAATAGCTCATAGTAGTTTAATTTCAGAGCTGATATCTATCCATTTAACATGTTTTCTTGATAATAAGCAAATCACTTCAGTTCTTAAATCAATATCTCTGTCATTGTACTGACAAAAACAGTGCTTTTAGACATTCCATGTTTTCTTTTGTCTGTTTTAGTCACATGATACACAGGAATTCGTACTGGATTGCATTACACTGGTCAACAACAAATTTATTGTTAAAGTTTTTTGAGCTGATTTAGGATAATTTTGGTGTGCTGAGTCCAAAAATCACATGAATTTTGCTCAATCAGGTCAACTTTCTGAACTATGCTACATATTGGCTTTTTAACATTTTTGCTTACATTTACAGGCATTTTCACATCATATGATACAAAATTGTTTCATATTTCTTGCAATAAACGAGTTCTGAAGATTTTACTTTTGCCAATTTATGATTAATGGCTTTTTTAATATTACAGGTGAATGAAATGGCTTCGACTAGAAGATCTTGCAAAAATAAGCCTGATGTATTCTGCTACATCTGCGGTGAATACACCATTGTACCTAACAGGAATCCTGTTAGAAAATGATTTTTTTTCTCTTAAAACCTATTTTGGGTGAGAACTATATAAAAAATCAACTGATAAAGTCACAAAAATGTCATCAATTTTGTGAGAAGATCAAATTTTTCAAAATCAAATTAGCAAAAAAACCTGACCTGACTGAGAAAACAGATGTCATTTTTGGATTTAGCGGTGCAAAATGGTCCTAATTCAGCTGAAAAAACCTAGACAACTTGCAAAAAACATTTTTTTGTAACCCAGTGCTATCCATTTAACATGTTTTCTTGATAATAACCAAAATCACTTCAGTTTTTCCATCAATATCTCTGTCATTGTACTGACAAAAACAGTGCTTTTACACATTCCATGTTTTCTTTTCTGTCTGTTTTAGTCACATGATCCACACAGGAGTTAGGACTGGATTGCATAATCATTGTTTTTGATGACTTTGGATGGTCTAATAATTTTTTCCATGACTATATATGAATTTCATGATGTGGAGTCGTATAAAACAATACATAAAGTACAACTCATTCTGCATGGAGGTGGGAAGGGTTTTTTTAACACAGGAAGTGGTGAGATATTTTCATCCTTAAAATGCACATTCTTACCTCTGTCCATTATGTGTATTATCATAAGCATTGTTACATTTAGCACGTGTTAAAACATGTTTTCTCACTTAGTATTCCTTTAATTGTGTTGAAGAAATAGATGGATATTTAGAAGTGTGTTTGTGTGCATACGTGTGTGTATATGTGTGATTATTTATGGTAATATTGTGCGAGTTGGGCATATTCAGGTGGAGACAGAAGAGGGAATAAAAACAAAATTAACTAAAGGTCCATTCGTTAGGGCAAATATAATGATAACAAAATAGCTCATAGTAGTTTAATTTCAGAGCTGATATCTATCCATTTACATGTTTTCTTGATAATAACCAAAATCACTTCAGTTCTTACATCAGTATCTATGGCATTGTACTGACAAAAACAGTGCTTTTAGACATTCCATGTTTTCTTTTCTGTCTGTTTTAGTCACATGATACACACAGGAGTTAGTACTGGATTGCATAACCATTGTTTTCGATGACTTTTGATTGTTTGATCATTTTTTCCGCGACTGTATATTTAACACAGTTACTAACAGAACACAAAATGCAGGTGGCGACAACACCTTCGCCCCCACCTCCAACACCTGTCAGTGCACCATGCTAACTGAAACTGCTTTATAGATTATTATTATGGTATGGTATTTGAACCTCTTAAACCCGGCTCTTGCAGCTCCATTTATGTTGCCATGGTAACCGTAATCGTTGGTAACTGAAAGCCAAGAGTTGAGGCAGTTTCGGTCGTAGCCATTTTGGATTTTTGGAGCCAGAAGTGACCGTATTTGGACAAAAAGGAGCGGCGCTGCAACAGCCTTAGGGTCCACGGCTAACTGAGCTAATGCTAACCATTAGCTTTGTGTTATAGTGGAACAGTAAAGTTAATCAGTTTGTGTATTAAAACCATTTGACGGTCTCGTTAGTGGGACTTGTGTTGCCATGGTAATGCTACGTGACGCTTGTAGTAGTCACACTTTCTATACATCCACGTAGCCAGAGGAAAGTCAGCTAAAAGTGTGATTTTTTTTTTTCCAATTTTATGATTTCAATCAGTTGTTTTCTGGCTATACGAGCTGATGACAAGATGGAAACACATTTCCGATTTGATTTGATTTGATTTATTTATTTCGAACATGCAAAAAAAAAAAAAGAAAAAAAAGAAAAAATAATAAACATTCAAATGGACAGAATCTATCTCCAAGCACATACAAGTCTGAATTTTGCATGGTCGAAAAGGAGTAGGAAGAAGTATGAACTTATTTAATCCTACCCCTCAGTGCTTTTACACTTTTATCACTAACTTGATACAAAAGTCGAACAATATTTTCCCAATTTTAACATCAAACCACAACAAATGAATAATGCAGTAACTGAATTACACCCAACAATATGATCATGGCAGTTCAGTCATACAAACAGACTCAGTTCAACCATTTTCTTCAATAATTACAGCATATTTATCAGCACAACATCATCCATAAACAAACAGTCTTTATTGTCATTATTAAATGGACCTCTCAAGAATCATTTTTTTATACTTTTTTTAAACTGAATTATGTTTGATATTTGTTTTTATCTCCACATACAATTTGTTCTACAATTTTACTCCACAGATGGTGATACAGAAACTTATTAACGTGGTGCGTACTTTATGAATGTTTAAATTTAACTTTCCTCTTAAATCATAGCCTCCCTCTCTTTCACTAAACATTTGTTGAATATTGCCCGGCAGTAAGTTATTCTTTGCTTTATACATTATTTGAATAGTTTTGAACTCCACAAGGAGTTTTAAGTTTTAAAATGGAAAAATAGTGGATTTGTGTGTTCACGAAAACCAACATTGTGAACGATTCTTATTGCTCTTTTTTGCAGTAGAAAAAGTCTTTGTAATGAACTTAATTACAGGACGCAAACAGGTTACATTTAAAAAGTTTTGTTGAGCAAGAAAGACAGCGCCAGGAATAATTTCAATTTTGCGATTTAGGTATTTTTCACAATTTTCAGAGCCGCTGTTCCATCTGTGTTTAGTTTAGTGGGTTTAGTTTGCATCTCCCCACTCACCTTAACATGCAGACTATAACTAGATTACCCATCCAACATGACAAAAAAAAGTGCACAAAAGCATGTTATGTTAATGTTATTCAAAGTGTCTTAAAAAGTGTTTGACGCTTTACAATAAGCAGCCAAGGGACAAACACCAACTAATGGGTAAAGACAGTTATGGAACAGATACAGAACTAATACAAAGAACAAATACTCAAGTAAAAAGGCAGGGACAGATAACAACCCAGTACTTCAGTACATGAAACAGCAACCCAGTGTATTTACAGGTTGTAAGAAAATGATGTATCAGGATTTGTCAGTATATAACACTGGTCTACAAGGAAAATGCTTCCAGAATAACAGTAATGAAATTTTACCACATGAAGTCACTGATAAAGAAAAATCAAGTAAAAAATACTGGTTGGCTGAACTTTCCAAGATACAGCCTTGGGTCAAAATGTGAAATTCAAGAATTAACGAGAGAATGGGTTTGACTCAAAAGGAATATTTGTCTCAGAGCTACAAGATCTACTTCTAAACACTGTCTGCACATTAGAATACATTCACTTTACAGGTTCTATTTAGTGGAAGATTTATAAAACTATTAAATAAATGTACATAAACCAATATATGTGTAATAGCACTTCATCATATACCTTGAAAACATCAGCAAACCGGCACTTTTGTCATTTATTTTCCAATTAATCTTATTAAATACGTAACATTTAGCACATTTAATCTCTGAAGCAAATCATTTCTAAAAAAAATTGTAGACCAGTATAATCACAAACACAGTGTTGTAGTCATTGTGTGTTTTGCCGCTGAAGCCTATGAACACCACCCACCTAAAGATAGAAGCTGTGTTTGTGGATTTAGAATGAAATACATAATGTTATTGCACCTCCTTGAATTACAATACACAGAATTAGCAAAACCACAGAATGAGACACAATAGGATGTATGAGGTGTGTGTGTGTTGCATGTGTGTGTGTGTGTTGTGTGTGTGTGTGTGTGTGTGTGTGTGTAAGTGAGAAGGCTTTTGGCTTCCACAGGACAGAGCGCTCCAGCTTCCTACTGTTATGTAATCTGATAGGGAAAATCCAAGCTGCTGTATACACACAAACGCACACAGACACAATGTCTCCTTCCAAGACGCACACATGCACTCTTTACGCTACACGAATATGCTCAATTTGTGCTTCCTGTCATTATTACACACAAACACAAACTGGTTATCGCCATATGCTGTCCTCGTCTGCCAATAGTGTTTGTGTTTTGTGTGTGTGCGAGAGCGAGAGCGAGAGCGAGGGAGAGTTTCCACTGGAAATATTTATTAAAGGATCATGTCAAATGAGGAATGAAGCCAATTTGTAAGGAGTGGAAGGAGGGAGGAGTAGGATCAGTGCTTCACTGTCATCCTTCCACAAGTCGTATATCAAGGGAGGATTTGTTCGCCTGTTCGGTTTTCAAAGGAAGGAGCCGTTTCAAATCCAAATCTGCTTCATCTTTTCATGATAAATGGATGTTTCACACAAACTGAGAAAGGCTTAACAGCAAAATAATTGATTTAAGGCTGGGGGGGGGGGGGGGGGTGAAACTCATTTGGGTTCAGAGGCCACGTTCAGCCTAATGTGAGCTCAACTGGGCCGGACCAAGCCAAGTCAACTTTATTACCTCCGCCAAGGAGGTTATGTTTTTGCCAGGGTTTGTTTGTTGTTTGTTTGTTTGTTTGTTTGTTTGTTTGTTTGTTTGTTTGTTTGTTGTTTGTTGTCTGTCCGTTAGTGTGCAACATAACTCAAAAAGTTACGGACAGATTTGGATGAAATTTTCAGGGTTTGTTGGAAATGGGATAAGGAAGAAATGATTAAATTTTGGTGGTGATCGGGGGTGGAGGGGCCCACGGGGGGGCCCATTTCCAACAAACCCTGAAAATTTCATCCAAATCTGTCCATAACTTTTTGAGTTATGTTGCACACTAACGGACAGACAAACAGACAGACCGACAGACAGACAAACAAACAAACAAACAAACCCTGGCAAAAACATAACCTCCTTGGCGTGGGGGGGGCCCACAGGGGGGCCACTGATCAGCCTTGGTGGAG
This sequence comes from Sphaeramia orbicularis, assembly GCF_902148855.1. NCBI lineage: Eukaryota > Metazoa > Chordata > Actinopteri > Kurtiformes > Apogonidae > Sphaeramia > Sphaeramia orbicularis. The sequence continues at coordinate 7,175,254 of NC_043962.1, read as the reverse complement.
GTCTGCGCTCTCCGAGTGCTTCTAGTTTATAAAGTGCTTTAAAAAATAACACAGTTGGTCAAATTGGTGTACACAGTCAATGAATCAATGAATCAATCAAATTTTATTCATATAGCGCCAAATCATAAAAGTTATCTCATGACGCTTTACATATCGAGTTGGTCCAAACCAGACTCTAAGCCAATTTACAGAAACCCAACAGAATCCTCCAGGAGCAAACACTTGACACAGACATAAAAACCAATAAAACACATAAAAGAATGAATAAAAACCATCAAAGTAAGTATACATCAAAACAATAAAAGCCAATCTGTCTCGTGAAGTTAAAAGACAAGAGAAGAAAGGATTTAATAACAGAAACTGACCTGTAAAATAACAACAGTGGAAAAAGTCAAATTACATTATGAAAATGTTTACATCTACAAAGAATCCTTTAAAAATTTGAATAATATGAACAACCAGTTCATATTATATTATTATATTATATATTGGTCCAAACCAGACTCTAAGCCAATTTACAGAAACCCAACAGAATCCTCCAGGAGCAAACACTTGACACAGACATAAAAACCAATAAACACATAAAAGAATGAATAAAAACCGTCAAAGTAATTATGCATCAAACAATAAAAGCCAATCTGTCACATGAAGTTAAAAGACAAAGAGAAGAAATGTGTTTTAGGAAAGGATTTAATAACAGAAACTGACCAGTAAAATAACAACAGTGCAAAAAGTCAAATTACATTATGAAAATGTTTACATCTACAAAGAATCCTTTAAAATTTGAATAATATGAACAACCAGTTCATATGAAAAGTGCAATTTTACCGATGATATGCCTCCGTTTGTCATTTACACATGTGCATTACAACTTACAGATTACAGTGGATCTACAAATACACAAACATTTAATAACAAACAGAATATTGTTAAAATTGCACTTTTTCTCTAAAGACATTTCATATTCATGTTTGTTCAAGTTGCTCATATTTTTTGTGAAAGGACAGTTTGTAAATCTAAATATTTTCATGCATTTCAACTTTTTTTTTTTTTTTTACATATAAACAAAGAGAAAAGTTTGGGGTTGTCATTATTTATAGGTTTTTTTGGTAGTATTTTACTGTTTTAACCCACTTGAGATCAAATTGGGCCGAATGTGGCTAAACTAAACTATAATTATTTTAATATCCTTAACCCATAAAGACCCCGTGTTACTTTTGTGGCAGTTCCAAAATATTTTTTTCTCTATATTTAACATTTCTCAAGTTATTTATCACAATTTATTATGACATAATCCACTGTATTTTGTGTTTTTTCAGTTGACATCAAGTATTTTCCTATATTTAATTCACTGATCATGTAGATGTTCATTAAAGCTCAGAGTAAAGTCAAAGGTTATCGCATCAAAACAGAAAAAACAGAAGAAAAAGTCACTTAAAAGTAAATCTGTCATTAACTGAACATAAACCCAGTGTGTCCATCCACCGTCACTGATCCAACTCCATGGGTTTATTACTTGCTCTTCAATTTTGTTCAATTTGTGGCTTATTTTGTTCTTGTTGCTGATGATTTTTTCATTTTTTTTAATTCTTTTTGTTCATTTTATTGATTACTTTGGCTTTTCTGGTTCATTTTGTTGGCTATTTAATCAATTTTCATTCATTTGGTTAATTTTTTGTTTGGATTACTTAGTTTATTTTTCAACATTTTCTTGCCTATTTCATTAATTTTCTTCAATTTTGTTGAGTTTGTGGCTTATTTTGTTGATTTATCGTTCATTTTTATTCCTTTGATTCATTACTGCGGCTGTTTTTGCTCATTTTGTTGCTTATTTTATTTATTTATTTATTTTTACTTTCTTTTACTTAGTTCTTTTACTTAATTTTTTTCCACATTATTATTATTTTGTACGTTTTGTTTCTTCATTCTTGTTCATTTTATCCACTGTCATTGATCCAACTCCATGGGTTTTACTGGTGAATCAATGTTGTAGAAGATGACGGTGTTTCCACGGTAACTACGGTGCCTTTGAACATCCAGATGGGTCATATCTGATGACCGTGAGTAGAAAAAAAGTCACTGCAGTGGATTGGTTTTTTTTTTTTTTTTTCCTGTCATTAAAATCTCAGGAACCAGACTCTGTGTTTACATTGACAGATCAGCTCGTACCTTCTGTTTCTGTCTTTAAACTCTTCTATATCCTATCAGATGTTTCCTGCTCATCTTGTCGATGTGTGATTACTGAACTTCCCGGCGTCTTCCAGCCTTTCGACAGCCGCCTAAGGCACAGCCACATCCCTTGTATGTCAAATCATGTCCGACGAGCTGCACGGTTTATTCTTTCCTTCCCTCTCAGTCCTGTGGAACGTATTGACAAGCGAGTCGATACGTGTTATTTCGACCGATGACCGAACGTCTCTGCGGGGACGAGAAAGTGCGGCGGAAGTTTGAGCCAAATTTATGTAATTAATGGGAAAAAAAAAAACTTCCACGTGTATAACTTTGAAATAATCTAAAGCGTGTTTTTCGTTTTTACTTGTGTTTTGCTCACTTCAGGACCGTGACCACTTCACCTTGGAGTCTGATATCGGCCACAAACAGCCCAAAAAAAAAAAAATCCAGATATCAGAGCAATAAATGTGAATGAAGCAGTGTGTGTGTGCGTGTGTGTGTGTGTGCGTGTGTGTGCGTGTGTGTGTGTGTGTGTGTGTGAATGCTAAATGTAAAAATCCACACAGTGAGATAAGGAGTAAACAAATGATGGAAATATTAACAATTACCTCACACAGAGTGATAGAACAGGGAGGGAAAATGGAAGATGAGAGTGGGGAGGGTGTGTGTGTGTGTGTGGTGTGTGTGTGTGTTGGGTGTGTGTGTGTGTGTGGGTGTTGGGTACTCGTGGGACCTCAGCACTGCAGCATCTTCTTTCTGTGTGTGTGAGGGGGAGAGGGTGAGTAAAGGTGGGGGCACTCTTGGGACCCCTCCAGCTCTGCAGCAGGTTGTGTATGTGCACGCCAACTCTGTGTGTGTGTGTGTGGTGTGTGTATTCTCCAGCCCCCACACTACCAATGGTCAAGCTCACATCCCCCTCATCAGCCCACCCCTCCACCCTCCCCACACACCCCTGGTTGCCATGGAAACACACCTTGAGCGAGCCCCCCAGAGAGGTGCGCCCTCCTCTCCTCCTCTCCTCCTCCTCCTCTCCTCCTCTCCTCCTTCTCCTCCTCCTCCTCCTCCTCCTCCCTTCCTCCTCCTCCTTCCATCCACTGCGCCTTCATTGCTGCACTCTTTCTTTCTGCCAAACACCTCTGTGGCTCTCCCTCCATCCATCCGTCCCTTCACCCCTTTACCCACAATCCTCCCTCTCTTCCTCTCTCTCTCGTCGTCCTCTCCCGCCGCCGTCGCCATCAATCGCCTGGCTTGGTTTGCGGCCCTCTGCGCCTCCAGGGAGCGAACACATGCACACATGTCTTCCACTGGTCTTTCACATACATACACACTACTGTCACATATGTAGTTTGGGGATGGAGGAGGCAGACCGGGGGGGGGGGGGGGGGGGGGGGGGGGGGGGGGGGGGGCACACTATGGGTGTGTGTGTGTGTGTGTGTGTGTGTGTGTGTGTGTGAGAGGTGTGTAACGGGGAGGCGAGCACCACAAACCAAGGACCTCATTTATGTTGTGCTGCATGTTGCAGGGGTCTGTGATGAGGCCAAGTTGTTGTGTGTGTGGTGTGTGGGTTGGTGTGTGTGTGTGTTGTGGTGTGTTGGTGTGTGTGTGTGTTGGTGTTGCAGGGATGATGCCACCTGGTCCCTCTCCTCTGGTCAATTAGCAGCAGAGAGAGATGAGGATGGTAACAGGAGATGAGACTGAGCATGAGCAATGAAAGTCTATGTGGTGGTGTGTGTGTGCGTGTGTGTGTGTGTGTGTGCGTGTGTGTGTGTGTGTGTGAGGGAGCGCCCCCATCTATTATTATTGTCCTTATGTACATTGTTTGCAGTTTTCCCTCACATATCCGGTGCTTTCTCCTTTCCTGTAATACTTTCTCTCAGTGGTGAAAGCTCATCAGTCATTCCACACATGCATCATCCACTCACCAATTAAATATTTGTGTGGATGTGTGTCCAGCTATTTCTGTAAGAAGAAGAAGCATACTGTAGGTTTTGAGTCCATGTTATGAGCCCATAACATAGCAGCATAGCATAGCATAGCATAACATAACATAGCATAACATAGCATAACATAACATTAGCATAGCATAGCATAACATAACATAACATAGCATGAGAGGATAGCATAGCATAACATAGCATAACATAGCGTGACGTAGCATAACGTAAGGTAACATAACATAACATTCTGTTGGATTTCTGTAAATTGGCTTAGAGTCTGGTTTTTGACCAACTCTATATATAAAGTGTCATGAGATAACTTTTTTGTTGTGATCTGGCGCTATATAAATAAAATTTGATTGAGTGATTTGATTGGTTTTCCCCTGTAAGTCGCTTTGGAAAAAGTGTCTGCCAAATGCATTAACATAACATAACATAGCATAGCATAGCATATGATAGGATAGGATAGCATAGCATAACATAACATAACATAGCATAGCATAGCATATGATAGGATAGGATAGCATAGCATAACATAACATAACGTAACATAGCATAACATAATAACATAACATAGAATAGATCTTTATTGTCACTAGTCTCTTTTCCATTGGACATCTGTGCAAAACTTTACAGATATCTACTAAATGTAAAAAAAACAGAAGTGTGTAATGTCGGTTTTTACCATTAAATCACAAATGCAATGATTTCTTTATTCATTATCGGGAGATGACATGAGAAGTCATTCCATAAACATGGCGACAAACACAATATTGGGTTGATTTACAGATATTCATTTTATTATATATTACCCTTCGATCTTGTACTAAATTAAAAAATGATTTGGTTTCTCGGTGTGTCCACGTGTCCGTGTGATCTAATATTCAGCATTATTAGTTTTGTCATTTGTTTTATCTGGTATCGAATTTTCAGTACAGATTTAACCCATAAAGACCCAGTCCTACCTTTGCGTCAGTTCCCAAATGAGTTTTTCCTCTATATTTAACCTTTCTTAAGTGATTTCTGAGCATTGATTGTAATGTTATCTTCCTTATTTTGCGTTTTTTCAGTGTAAATCATGTTTCTTCCTATATTTAATTCACTGGTCATGTAGATGTTCATTAAAGCTCACAGTAAAGTTAAAGGTTATTATATCAAAAACAGCGAAAACAAAAAAAAACCTCACATTTTCAGCAAAGATATCATTAACTGAGCTTAAAAATAAGTGTGTCCATCCACTGTCATTGATCCAACTCCATGGGTTTTACTGGTGAATCAATGTTGTAGAAGATGATTGTGTTTCCACGTTAACTACGGAGCCTCTGAATGTCCAAATGGGTCATATCTGATGACCATGAAACATGAAGAACTGTATTTTACACCAATTATTTACATGGATTGATAATTAATGGATCAGAAGTTATTAAACATTTTAGAACAGTGGATGTTTGGGTCTTTATGGGTTAAGTGTTGTCGTATTTATTTTTACTTTAATTATTTTATAATACTTTGAGTCACAATTTGGTTTATTTTGTTCTATAAATCAGATAACTTTCTAATAACTTTTTGTTCTTAAACTTCTCTTTTATTTAATGGGTCATATCCTTAAAAGACATTTCAACAACATTTTCTTTTAAAGTTTTGTAAATTTCAGCACAAAGGTTTGTTTTCTACTTCAAATGAACATTATTTCCAAACATTATTATTTATTGTTCACCTCGATCTGTGACCGTTTTACCATCAGCCTTTAAATAAACATCGGCCAAGCCCTACTTTAAGCTGTGTTATGCTTTTTAAAGTAAAAAAAAAAAAAATCAGGGACAAATATCTTAACTAGTGTCCTGGATACCACAAGAGTTGGCATAGCAACCAGTCAAGTACCGCCAGCTGTGCATTATGGGAATTGTTGGCACAGCTGGAACAAGCCTTTGACTAATCAGACTGGAAAGTTTCAGATTCTCACAGTTTAATGTTCACTGACTCATATGGACGGAGTTGTGTCAAACCATGCATGTGTTAGAACGTATGAACCGGACGTGTGTCGTTAGTGACTGGAACTCCACAGAAACCATGTGTGTAATTTAATAAAAAAATAAGTACATACCTCCAGGAAGACCCCACGACCCCATAATTCATCTAATCCCAGAAGAATGGAATAGAACAGAACTTACTGTCATTGTTACAGTACATTTAGAAACACTTCAGCATCAGCTTTTTCAGCAGTCACAATGAAACAGATGAAGTATGGTTTAAATCCACATACAATACAAAAACGAAGACTGTATATAAAACATGAGACTTGATATAAACCTGAAAAACTGCAGGACACAATGAGGTAAGGAGCATGAGTACGGAAAGATTTCTATTTAATGGCAATAATCACAACCCACGCACCGTGTGTTTTAATTTGACCCAGTGTGTATCCTTATATGTTCTATATATCTGTACTACAGAGCTAGCTTTTGGTAGATTTTAGTAGAATTTCAGTAGTATTTATTCTGATCCATTCTATTCTGTTCTAATCTGTTATGTTTTGGGTTTTTTTAAATTCTGCTCTGTCTTTTCTGTTCTACTCTATTCTATCCTTTTCTGTTCGGTCTTTTCTGTTCTATTCTGTTCTACTCTATTGTATTGTGTTCTATTCTATTCTATTCTATTCTGCCCTGCTCTATTCTTTTCTATTCTATTCTATTGTTTTATTCTGTTCTGCCCTGTTCTATTCTATTGTTCTATTCTATTCTATTCTATTCTATTCTATTCTATTCTATTCTATTCTATTGTTTTATTCTGTTCTATTCTATTCTATTCTATTCTATTCTATTTTATTGTTTTTTCTGTTCTGCCCTATTCTATTCTATTCTATTCTATTCTAACCTGTTCAGTTTTATTCTATTCTCTTCTCTTCTATTTAGTTCTATCTCTTCTATCCTGTTCAGTTCTATTCTATTCTATCCTGTTCTGTTCGATTCTATTCTATTCTATTCTATTTAGTTCTATTCTCTTCTATCCTGTTCAGTTCTATTCTATTCTATCCTGTCCTATTCTATTCTATTCTAACCTGTTCAGTTTTATTCTATTCTCTTCTCTTCTATTTAGTTCTATTCTCTTCTATCCTTTCAGTTCTATTCTATTCTATCCTGTTCTGTTTCGATTCTATTCTATTCTATTCTATTCTATTCTATTCTATTCTATTCTATTCTATTTAGTTCTATTCTCTTCTATCCTGTTCAGTTCTATTCTATTCTATCCTGTCCTATTCTATTCTATTTAGTTCTATTCTATTCTATCCCGTTCAGTTCTATTCTATCTCTTCTATCCTGTTCAGTTGCATTCTATTCTATCCTGTTCTCTCTCTTCTATCCTGTTCAGTTCTATTCTCTTCTATCCTGTTCTATTCTCTTCTCTTCTATGCTGTCCTCTTCTATCCGTTCTCAGTTCTTCTCTCAGACTCACTCACTCTCAGCAGTACCATCAGACCCTCCTTGGCAGAGGTTCGACTCATCATTTGCTTTCATGTTCATTCACACGCCACGAAAAGTTGATTTTTGTTGTTTAGCAGCAAACTCCGAGTCCTAACCTTCACCCCCCCCCGCCCCCCCCCCCCCCCTCCTCTCCTCTTCCCCCCTTCCCCAGTTGACTTTTCTCTCTCTCTGTGTCTTTCTTCTCATCCCTCTCTCTCTCTCCCTCCCCTGTGTTCTCCGTCCCAGCATCGGCCTCCCAGGGCTGAGTGTGTGTGTGTGGTGTGTGTGTGTGTGTGTGTGTGTGTGTGTGTGTGGTGTGTGTGTGTGTGTGTGTGGATCAAATGCACTCTGTGAGACAAAGCGTAACGGCGGGACGCTCTACGACTCTGTCATCTCACTATGGGTCACATACACACGGTCCGGGTCTCAGAGCGGGGACGGCACACAGAGACCGCCGTCCCCAGCACACACACACTGATCAAAACAATGTATTTGTCAGAAAAGAAACTCTTTCATGGGACACACACACACACACACACACAGAGGCGTTGGAGGCCTCTCTCTCCATGCCCTTGTTCCGGACAGCCCAATTATCTCTGTGCACCTCACTGTTTTCCCTTCAGTTCTCACTCGCTCGCCTCCCTGTCTGTTTCCATTCCTCTCTCTCTCCCCACTCCTAGTTTTATCTTTTTTTTTTCAATCCGTCGACACTTTTCACTAAGTATGTAATTCATAGACTCCTAACTAGAGTCTATAGGATGTTTCTGTCGCGTTTACGGCATGAGCACGACACGGACAAAAGTATTGGGACGCAGGTGTTTGTTTTCTACCTGGGGTCTGGGAAAGGAAATAATATAGTTTTATTGTATATTATGGGATGAATATCAGTGCATTTGTTCGTTAAAATCTCCCATTAAAGTTTAAGGAAATATTGATGATTATAACCTATGTGGACAAAATATTGGGACGCAGGTGTTTGTTTTCTAACAGGGGTCTGGGAAACAAAACAATAATGACTAATGTTAGAATATAGTTTTATATTATGGGATAAATATCAGTGCATTGGTTTGTAAAAATCTCCCATAAACTATATGGACTGTTTGGTTTTTTGTTTGTTTGTTTGTTTGTTTGTTTTTATCCATGACTGATTTGAAATGTTCTTCCTCTAAATTTCTATAATTTTTTCCTGCTTTGACTGTAAATAATAATTTTCTACCACAACTAACTTTCATCACATCTCACTGATGAAGAAAAAAACTACTATTAAACTTTAAGGAAATATTGATGATCATAACCTGTATGGACAAAAGTATTGGGCACAGGTGTTTCTTTTCTAACAGGGGTCTGGGATACAAAATAATAATGACTAATGTCAGAATATAGTTTTATATGATGGGATAAATATCATTGTATTGGTTAGTTTTGGGTTAAATTATTGTCTTTGTTTCCAAAATGCATCAGAGATGGTTTTGACTTCATTTCTCTCAACATTGATTTTTTTGTTTGTTTGTTTTTTTTGTTTTTTTTTATAATCCATGGGTCTGATTTTAAATGTAATTTCTCAAATATTTTTCCCTAAATATAATTTCTCCCACATCTAACCATCTACTGTCATCACATCTCACTGAGGAAGAAAATCTACCATTAAACTTTAAGGAAATATTGATGTTTATAACTATATGGACAAAAGTATTGGGACACAGGTGTTTATTTTCTAACACGGGTCTGGGATACAAAACAATGACTAATGTCAGAACAGAGTTTTATATTATGATAAATCATTGCATTGCATTGGTTAGTTAAAGTCTACCATTAAACTTTAAGGAAATATTGATGATTATAAACTATATGGACTGTTTGTTTGTTTTTATCCATGACTAGGATTTTAAATGTTCTTCCTCTAAATTTCTTTAATATTTTTCCTGCTCTGACTGTAAATAATAATTTTCTACTACATCTAACTTTGTTCACATCTCACTGAGAAAGAATTTGCATTTTAAATAGATCTATTTTAGTTTCACAGTTTGGCTCCATTCATACATTTAACACTGAACGAATTACTGATATACACTATGTGACAAAAGTATGTGGACATGTTGAATTCAGGTGTTTCTTTTCTAACAGGGGTCTGGGATACAAAACAATAATGACTAATGTCAGAATATAGTTTTATATTATGGGATAAATATCATTGCATTGGTTAGTTTGGGTGAGTTTGGGTTATCTTTGTTTCCAAAATGACTCGTAGATGGTTTGGACTTAGTTTCTCTCAACATTGATTTTTTTTTTTTATCCATGACAATGATTTAAGTGTTCTTCCTCTAAATTTCTTGAATATTTTTCCTGCTCTGACTGTAAATAATAATTTTCTACCACACTAGCGCTACTTTCTTCATATCTCACTAAGGAAGAAAATTCTACCATTAACTTTAAGGAAATATTGATGTTTATAAACTATATGGACATAAATATTGGGACACATCATGTCTACAGCTGTAAGATGTCCTGTTCATGAGGATTTGAGATAAAAACATCAATATTTCCCACTCCCAATTTCAAATAAAATTCTCATTATAAAATCGCACAACAGCAGGAACAATTTCAAATAAAATAGCAGTGAAATTACATAACGTAACCCTGATGAAACAGATGCAGTTATGGCCTTAGTTGGAGTGATTTGGGTGGATTTTGTCAGAAAACTTACTTTCAAAAGTGTCTCAAACTCCATTTTACAAGGCGACAGAAAAGCCGAACCGGGGGGAGGGTTTTAGAATGTTGGGATAATAGGCACATTATTGTACATATTTAAAGGTAGCCGATGTTTGACCACTTCCTCTGATCCTGGCAGCGTGGGAGAGTACAAGGCAACTTCTGAAGGGAGCGTTGCCCCTACTGAGGGCAGAACCTTTAAGGTGCCTTTGCACACAGAGTCCCAAAACACCACAAACACACACACACTGAGATCACTGAAGCGTAGGCATTACTTTCTGATTCACCCTCTGCCTCTGTTTGTGCTGCTTCTGTGTCTTTATGTCTTGTTCCTGATTTTATTTGTCTTTTTTTTTTTTCTTGTTCAGTCAAAGCATTACATCAGAGGTGTCAAACATACGGCCCATGGGCCAAACCGGTCCGTCAAAGGCTCCGATCCGGCCCATAGGATGAGTATGTGAAATGATAAAATGACACTGAAAATATTAACCCAAGGATGTAAAATATTGTAGTTCAGGGGTCACATGCAGCCAAATTTGATCTCAGATCAGTTAGACCAGTAAAATACTCTCATCATTCTTTGTTTTACTGTAAAAGGTTAAAATTGGATGATAATGTTACATTTACAAACTATTCTCTCACAAAAAATGTGAATAACCTGAACAAATGTAGACTTAGGTGAGTCACACCAGTAAAATACTATCATTATGACCTATAAATAATGACAACTTAATACTTTTCTCTTTGTTGTAGTGTAAAAGAAGTAAATTGCATGATAATGTTTAAATTTACAAACTATTATTTCACAAAAATGTGAATAACCCGAACAAATGTGAACTTAAGTGAGTCAGACCAGTAAAATACTATCATGATAACCTATAATAATGACAACTTAATTCTTTTCTCTTTGTTTTAGTGCAAAAAAGTAAAATTAAATGGAAAATGTTTACATTTGCAAAGTGTTCTTTTGTTAAAAATGTGAATAACCCAAACAAATGTGGACGTAAGTGAGTCAGACCAGTAAAATACTGTCATGACAACCTATAAATAATGACAACTTAATTCTTTTCTCTTTGTTTTAGTGTAAAAAAGTAAAATTGCCTGCTAATGTTTACATTTCCAAAGTATTCTTTCACAAAAAAATGTGAATAACCTG